>NC_081765.1:18971207-19617207 GCF_963082965.1 Carassius carassius
AAAATCTGGGGATGGAAGCAGAATAAAGCTCGAATAAAGCTCGGAGAGAGATGCTACTATTTTAATGCTATTTTTAAAGTAGAGATTGACATATATATATATATATATATATATATTAGGGCTGGGTAGTTAACGTTATCAGCATTATTTTTAACAAAAAAGAATGCAACAAACTTGTAATCATGACTCATTAATAGGAAATAGGAAGTTTCCAGTAGCATGTGAAGACAGCAGAAAAGCGCTTGCTCAGCACAGTTGAGTGTATTGTTTGTTAACTTTGTGGTTCATTATTTTGAGTTGTATGGGACGTGGTAAAACACGTCCCTCTCAAATTATATTGCTTTACACATCTGTCACTTTTGCCACTCAGAAATATTCATGCAATTGCAGCACGTATCAGAAGATCACTTACTGATCTATATATAACTGAACCGCACTCTGGCCCACCTCTTCCAACCGAGCAGGGACTGCTAAAAGGAGAAACCTTTCATTTAATTACAGTAATTTTATAAGTTAAGATTTACAAGAAATATATTAACTGCTACTATGTAAAAGGAACTGCTGTAAGAAAGGACCTTATTTTTTTTTAAATGTTTGCAAACCAAATATTATTGCACTGTTCATATAGCAGTCCTTTTTTAAATGAAAAAAGTTCACAAAACACTTCTTTTGAATGCATTATCAGTTCTGTGCATAACAATGTGATTAATTGCAGACAATCATGCAATTAATCATAATAAAAAAAAAAATATACCATTGCCCAGCACTATATATACTTATATATACTTATTTCAGTCTAAAATATCATTACAAACAGATCAAAATATGCCTATTAAAGCGCTTTGCCTTTTAGCCTGTTAATGCCTTATGAATTGAATGCTGTCTTAATCAATCAACATGTAATAGCTGGTAGGACAAAATGAGAGGCTTGACTGACCCTGCTAACCTGTAGTCATTGAACCATGTTTCACAGAACTGGAAAAGAGTCAAGCATATTAGCATAATCAAATGAGAATCTTTCTTTATTATGATAAGTAATTGAATAATTACTTATTTCGTTCTTACTTTGAGCCAATTGACCCCCATTAACATTCACTCTTGAGACAGTAAGAGTCATTTTTATCTTACTGACAATGGGCTCGACTAATCCTGCAATTACAACAATGTTAATCACTCACGCTCTCTCTCTTGCTCTCTCTCACACCCCCCCCCCCACACACACACACACACACATTGAGAGGAAGTGGATGTTGACAGCTCTCTCAGCCTCTGACATTTAAACAAACTCTCAAAGAGCTGTTCACACAAGCACACACACACACACTGATGCCACTTGAATAAAAGCACCATGACATATTAATCAAAGTACCTTGGAATGCAATGACTACACCATGGAAGTGTATACAAATATTGTAATCATTCAGGATTATAGTTTATATCAAAGTATCTGATACCATCACTATGGAAGCCTGTTTATGCCACAGGATGAAAAAAATAAAAGTGACAGTGACCTGACATACAGCCAAGTATGGTGACCCATGCTCAGAATTTGTTCTCTGCATTTAACCCATCCAAAGTCCACACACACAGCAGTGAACACACACAAACCATGAACACACAACCAGAGCAGTGGGCATAAATTTATGCTGCGGTGCCCGGGGAGCAGTTGGGGGTTCAGTGCCTTGCTAAAGAGCACCTAAGTCACGGTATTGCCAGCCCGAGACTCGAACCCTATGTGGCATAACACTCGGGAGCGGCAGCTCTATTTTATATGACATTGGGCGGAACAACAATTTATACCCACGCCCAATTCCGTTTATTATTTCCGACTACACCACTTGGGGAATTTCACTCCAAGAATTTAATATAACCTCTAAGCTAAGGCACACACAGATCCTAACCACAGCTGGAGTTAGAGACATAGGTGATTGAAAACAGATATATATTTTATTAATTGTTAAGACAGTCCTTTTTTTTTTTTTTTTTTTACAAAAGTTCTTGACCAGCAATCACTCTCTACAATTTATTAAGTTCTAGAGTTGGCTGCAGAGGAACCTGGGTGTACCCAAGGGGCAGTCTCAAGATATCACCTCTATGAAGAGCACTCCATTCAGTGCACACAAACCAGCACAGCACACACTCCACGACTCATGTCAGAGAAGACCACAACTACAGTGAAGACCCTACCACCTAATTGGTCACACGTCTGCCCCCGGGTGCCCAGGCCCTGCCAACAAACAACAGAAAAAAACATTAAAGAGCAGTGTTATGCAAAACAAAATAATGAAAATTGTCATACAATTCCAGGACCTGATCGTCACCAATCAAAACCAAAAATAACAAAGAAAAATCACATAAATGAAGCAGTATAATTCAATCACAAGTTAAAAAAATATATAAAAATCTACTAATACAATAATTGGATTCGAAACAAAACACAAATTCAAAAGTACTCAGTCTTTGAAACTACTAAAATAAGTAAAGTAAAGAAATAACCAAGAAAAAAAGGAAACCACAAAAACTCAAAACAGATCACGAAAACAGAGTCACCGTTCGCTGGAAGCAGTTCATTTGAAATGGTTCACTCGAACAGCTCACTTAGAACGGTTCACTCAAAACGATTCAATCAGCTGTTCACTCGAGACGACTCGGTCGTGACAGAGCAGCACACACCAAAAACTAACCAAAACAGAACAGCAGCTGATGAAGCCCAGCACGGACAAAGCCTTATGACGAAGCACAGAGCCGATAATGCTCATTCAGAAAGTCAGTACCGTCCTTAGGGCATGCCTAAAAACAAACAGAAAGTGTTACACAGAGTTCTTCTCCCTTGGCTTACGCTCGAACAGTATACTTACAACAAAGCATGCTGTCTCAGAATCACTATCCCCAAACTATACGGTAGATGGAGCCGAAGGTCTCTGACGAACTCGTTGGCATGAAGCGCCGATAGATCGTACACTACGCAAACAGAAGTCAGATTACTCGCCTAATCAAAGCGAACCATAAACTTCATCTACAAACCACCGTCGCATACAAATATTTCTCTTACCTGTCTCAAGTGTCCACATTCAACTCTCCAAACAAGCTCATAGACCTGCCAACAGCACCGCCAGTGGATAAACAGCTTCGGATAAATTTTACAAGCAGCACATTTTACGCCAACTCTAACAGAAAGCAGCAGGGCGCATGGATGACGTCACGGCCCCTGATAATGACGCATCCCAAGGAACTGGTAGCTCATGCTCTTATAAGCCCTGGACGCCTGGCCATTGGCTAAACCCTAAACGATGACGTAGGAGGTAGGAGGGGTAATAACCATTCCTGCTACAATCTATATACAACCCGAATTCCGGAAAAGTTGGGACGTTTTTTAAATTTTAATAAAATGAAAACTAAAGAAATTTCTAATCACATGAGCCAATATTTTATTCACAATAGAACATAGATAACGTAGCAAATGTTTAAACTGAGAAATTTTACACTTTTATCCACTTAATTAGCTCATTTAAAATTTAATGCCTGCTACAGGTCTCAAAAAAGTTGGCACGGGGGCAACAAATGGCTAAAAAAGCAAGCAGTTTTGAAAAGATTCAGCTGGGAGAACATCTAGTGATTAATTAAGTTAATTGATATCAGGTCTGTAACATGATTAGCTATAAAAGCTTTGTCTTAGAGAAGCAGAGTCTCTCAGAAGTAAAGATGGGCAGAGGCTCTCCAATCTGTGAAAGACTGCGTAAAAAAATTGTGGAAAACTTTAAAAACAATGTTCCTCAACATCAAATTGCAAAGGCTTTGCAAATCTCATCATCTACAGTGCATAACATCATCAAAAGATTCAGAGAAACTGGAGAAATCTCTGTGTGTAAGGGACAAGGCCGGAGACCTTTATTGGATGCCCGTGGTCTTCGGGCTCTCAGACGACACTGCATCACTCATCGGCATGATTGTGTCAATGACATTACTAAATGGGCCCAGGAATACTTTCAGAAACCACTGTCGGTAAACACAATCCGCCGTGCCATCAGCAGATGCCAACTAAAGCTCTATCATGCAAAAAGGAAGCCATATGTGAACATGGTCCAGAAGCGCCGTCGTGTCCTGTGGGCCAAGGCTCATTTAAAATGGACTATTTCAAAGTGGAATAGTGTTTTATGGTCAGACGAGTCCAAATTTGACATTCTTGTTGGAAATCACGGACGCCGTGTCCTCCGGGCTAAAGAGGAGGGAGACCTTCCAGCATGTTATCAGCGTTCAGTTCAAAAGCCAGCATCTCTGACGGTATGGGGGTGCATAAGTGCATACGGTATGGGCAGCTTGCATGTTTTGGAAGGCTCTGTGAATGCTGAATGGTATATAAAGGTTTTAGAGCAACATATGCTTCCCTTCAAACAACGTCTATTTCAGGGAAGGCCTTGTTTATTTCAGCAGGACAATGCAAAACCACATATTGCAGCTATAACAACAGCATGGCTTCGTCGTAGAAGAGTCCGGGTGCTAACCTGGCCTGCCTGCAGTCCAGATCTTTCACCTATAGAGAACATTTGGTGCATCATTAAACGAAAAATACGTCAAAGACGACCACGAACTCTTCAGCAGCTGGAAATCTATATAAGGCAAGAATGGGACCACATTCCAACAGCAAAACTCCAGCAACTCATAGCCTCAATGCCCAGACGTCTTCAAACTGTTTTGAAAAGAAAAGGAGATGCTACACCATGGTAAACATGCCCTGTCCCAACTATTTTGAGACCTGTAGCAGAAATCAAAATTGAAATGAGCTCATTTTGTGCATAAAATTGTAAACTTTCTCAGTTTAAACATTTGCTATGTTATCTATGTTCTATTGTGAATAAAATATTGGCTCATGTGATTTGAAAGTCTTTTAGTTTTCATTTTATTAAAATTTAAAAAACGTCCCAACTTTTCCGGAATTCGGGTTGTATATATATATATATATATATATATATATATATATATATACACAAAACAGCATTTTCTGCACATTGTCAGTGTGCAGAAGAACGTGATCATCAGGTTTAACAGAAACATTTGGAGCTCATGCTCATATTTTCACTCAAATTGTTATTATGGTAATATAATTAATATAATTTGTAGGGGTGTAACAGTACGTGTATTCGTACCGGACCATTTCGGTACAGGGCTTTCGGTACGTTGCATGTGTGTACCGAATGACCGAATGCAATATTTTGTGTGCGGAACATAGGTAAATTTTCGTGTTTCCAAACGAACATATTAAGTGGCGGAAGTCTCCGCGTTCAGCGCAAATCACGCCCTGCAGCTGATTCTAAGGCCGGTGACACACTGGCTGCGTTGCGTGAGCGTGGCGTTTCTGCTGCGTGTCAGTTGCGTGACGGCTGCTTTGCGTTTTCTGTGTCTTTACACACCAGAATCGTGCCTGATGCGGTGCTGGCGCTGCTGCTGCTGTAGGTGACATAGAGGGAGGCCGCCAAGGCGCAGACAGACCAGGATCTTGTCTTCACGACAACAATATCTATACTTCATGTTGAGCATAAATATAAAGCCTACTGATAAAGCACACCATCAACAGTATTGATGGCAAAATAGACTATGTTTGACAGGTGCAATATGCCAGTGTGTCACCGGCCTAAGGTTTTCAAAAGGCATCACGCGAGTGTGAACATCACTACAACTAGGAAAAAAACGATTGTAATTCAAACGCAGCTTCCGTCGGCATTTAAACAGATCTTTGCTCTTAATTCCGATCGGGCCAACGCAATAACGAAATCTGAGCAGGTCTAAAAACTGAAACTGTTGATGCTGCACTTTACACTTTGGAAAAGTTATATATATATTTTTTAAATATGAGCAGGCCTACAAGCTGGGATTGGTAATGCTGCACTTTAATCATAGTTTAATGTTTGGATTTCTTTCCCTTACTGTACCGAAAATGAACCGAACCGTGACTTTAAAACCGAGGTACGTACCAAACCGTGATTTTTGCGTACCGTTACCCCCTAATAATTTTTCTTAGATTTAGTATTAAATTAGAAAAATGCTAAATAGAAGCATTTTCACTAGTTGACTTTTGTGCCCCACTGTCTGTCACGTACATAAAAATGAATAAATAAGCTGTATAAATGTGTGGGAGCTACACACCGGATTTTTCTTCTGCACTCAAAACAGAAATGCACTGATGTATGTGGAATAAAAGATTTTTGTCTCCATTCTTCAGGGAGAGGCTTCGTTTCCAACTCAATTAATATTGGAGAGCCTGAGAAGCGGTGTTTTGAGAGGCAGACATCTTTATTCATGTGTGCATCACTGTGATTGGCATAGCCTCCAGACATTATTTCTCCCTGTTCAGGAAGCCAGCCAGATGTTATTGATATTCACAAATGTCTGAAATTTGCATCTGAATGCTTTCCCTAACCAGACCAACGTTATGACATGACCGAGAGCTGTTGCATTAGGTTCAAGGTGAACTGGGATCGGAGAGCAGCCGGATGTGAGCGGTGTTTATTGTGTGTGAACTGTGAGTGTGTGTGCATTTCCTGTGGCATCTCTGATCCTTTCTTATGTGCAGAAGAGTTGTTTTGTTTCTTTGTGTACGTTATGCAGTTGTAAAGGTGTGTAGTGTTTATCTAATGTGTATCTATTAATGCATACTGTACATATGCAAGAACTTTGCATCCTTTAATTGTTTGGTTAGTATGCAAGGTTTGTTTTCAAGAGTGTGGGTGTTGTTTTACACATCTCTTTTCAATCTTTCTGTCTATCATTTGTTTGTTTGTTGGTTTGATTATTCTGTCCAGAATTACATAAATTATAGATACAATTTTAAAACCCATAGATAATTTTTAGATAGATTTTATAGATTAAAATGTATTATATAAATTATAACATATTTGTTTCTAGATAAATAGATTTAACATTACGGTGCCCTAAAAGCCTGTTTGAAATGTGTTTCCTCCGCTTTAGATTTCATAATTTATAGTTTTCATAACATGCACAAATCTGTGTTGTTTAGATATGTGCCTTTTCACAGTCTTCAGCAAACCTGATGACATGATGCAGCCCAATAATACAGGAAGTGGGGAAATCTGAGCCCTGCTCAATCAGCAATCATGCAAATTGATGATGAGCTGACTGAAGATAGGGGCTGTGTTCTCACGACGCAGACTTTACAGAGCACATGAGACAATTTATCAAAGAGTTCTTGATTAAGCGGTAAGTTTGCTTAATTGAAGCTTTTATTGATTTCGCCTTTGCTGAAGAATCTACTACTAGGAATCTTAATTGAAAGTATATTATTGTGCTGAGCATCAAGAAAAGATAACAATAGAGTCATGCATTATGAAATGAAGGTTATTGCTTGTTAAGGTAGGGCATTTGAATCGACCAGTACAATGAATCATAAGCAGATAAAATGATCGCCTTTTTATTTTTGTTGAACACAAAAGATGTTGTTTTAAAGAATGGTTTGCCTGTTTTTAGAAGACACTGAAATACAGTGAACCCATTTGAACTTCATTGTATGAAAAAAAAAAAAAAATGTTTTCCACTAAAGAAAGAAAGTCATACAGCCTTGCAAAGACATGAGGTTGAGTAAATGATAATTTTCTTGGCTCCGTGTTCTGGATCTATGTTTTGCATTGAGCCCAAACCCTACTACAAATGTTGATCCACATTCACAACACATTAAGCTAATTTTAAGTGCTTCAGCACCTGTTGTTTGGCCTTTTGGTTAAGCACTTCTGTCAGCACCAGCTACTATAATGCATTTACAGTATATACTGTACATAGTGTTCAGAAAATCTAAATTTAACAATTGATTGATAGTTCACTCATTTGTGCACACATCCAGAGGAACTTCTTTGCATCGCTGAGAAATTAACCCATACATTTGGCATCAGTATCAGTTGAGCTACCTGATTAATTACAGGATAATTCATTATTTTATTCTTTCCGTTGGTGTCTGTTTGGAGGCCAATCCAGGATTGAGCTGTACGTTTAATAGAGATTTAGCTTCAGAAATATTAACTGACAGAAAACCACCCAACTAGCTATTACTGTTCCATTTAGCACCTACCAAAATATTTTAAAATTAACTATAATTATGTGTAATGCACTAAGTGTAATATTTACAGTTACATAGGCAAATTAAAAAGTCATGAATACTCTTCGGTTCTAGACTTTTAACACTTAACACCACCAAAATCATTCATGCAGAGTTTATTCTTGTGTGTTTGATTAGCAGACGATGCCAAACTCATATGATAGAGTCTTATGCTTACCCGAGGTCAGTTTTTAAATGCTACAGTTCATTTATGATGTGAAGAGTGTCTGCATGCTGCGTTAATCTTGTGTTTTCTCAGCGGTGTGTGCCAATGATAATATTAATCCTGATTAATCCTCATTACCCCTAAAACGCTGTACCCTAACCCCTCCGTCCTGCCCAACCAGACACGTCCATCAAACCCAGGTGCCATTCCTCACCTTCAATCTCCTGTGCTGAACATTGCCAGCTAATCAGCTAGCAAAAATAAACTGCTCAGCCAACTCCTAGCCCCAGCTTTTTCCTCAAGGAGCGAACAGTTCAAATGAAAGTAAATGATTTGTATTTCTCTCCAAGTAAACAGAGATCTCTGTTTGATCTCTGCTTGCCTCGGTTGAAAGAAATTCCCTGCTGTAGATCCATTTATCAATTATTTTTTTTAGCACAACTTAAATAAATAAATAAATAAATAAATGCAACAGTGTCTTAGTGGTTATTAAACATGATATTGTCTGTTTAAACTGCATATGATAGAGAAAAAGGTGTGGTTTGGTTTTACCAAACTGGAATGTACTTCACTGAAGTGTTGGAATGCCTCTTATCCCTGTACGCCCTCCCATCACTCTCTCCTCCCTCTCTTATTTTCTCTGTTCCGCTTGGCTTCCATTAATATAGGGCCCATCTGGCTTTCCAGGGGATATTTAAACAGAAACCCCATCAAGGGGCTCAGTCAAAGCCATATGCTGCTGCTTCTACTGTACACAGTTAGAGAGGAAAAGCATTTAATCAATGGTGATTGAGAGGTTAAAAGCCTGTGTGTTCAGCGTCTACCTGCAATGGATGGAGGACACAAACTAACTGGGATGTGCAAAGTCTTGGAGATTTGCTTCTAATATGTGGTTATGTTGTGTTTTGAGCTGAACACAACGATTAAACTATTGTGAAAAATATTTCATTTACTCACCCTTATGTCATTTCAAACTTATCCGTGGAACACCAAGAAACATGTTTTGAAGAATTGCTTTTGTCCGTACAGTGAAAGTCAATGGGGGCCAAAACAACACTGGACCCCACTGACTTTATTTATTTATTAAACATACCACTGCATAGATTTTTCAATTATAAAACAATAGACAGAAACTTAGACATCATATAAGTGATTTATTTGAGCACTAGAAAAATACAATAAAAATAATTTGTGTAAGAAAAATAAGAATAATAAGAAACATAAAAAAGATTTAACTTTGTTTGCCAATTACAGAAAATCCTGAGATTGCTAGAAATTCAGCATTTACAATGAATTACGATGCAAATAAGTGCTGATGTGCTGATGGCCACTTATACAGATGATAATAACACAAATGTGCCATAAAGTGAATAATCCACTTCTCTATTCATATAGATGCGTTCACTTTGATAGCCGTGATCATACAGTAATAGCAGGCTAAAGTAAGGTGACAGTTTTGAAGACTGGCTGATTGTGTACTTGCTCAAATATTGACAGCTGCAGTCTATAACTTTTTTTTTTTTTTGGTTAAAAATGACCCAAAATCAATATTTGAGCAAGTACATAATCAGCTAGTGTTGAAAACTATCGCCTTAATTTAGCCTGATTCAAAACAGTTATCTAATATGTTTTCTAATTTCAAATCATCACAACACATGCATATAGCGAAACGCGCTGCAAATCCTCACAACACATGCAATTAACAAAAGCCCTGCAAATAGCACTGATGACAATGGAAATGTTTCGAGGAAACCTCAAAAAGTGTTGGACACGGCTGGGATTTGCTTATCGTGCAGTGGCTACTGGTCACTGGATTTGTTGGTGAACTGAAAGGTTTTTTTTTTCCTTTATCTTTGGGATATTATTATCCTGAATAAGCTGAATAATTACATGATTAAATGTAAAACTTTACTTAAGATGGCTAACTTTAATATCCTCTGCTAAATATAATTTCAAGGTTAATGAAAATAAATTTGCAATGCTTCATTAATTGATTCTTAATTTGCATGTGTTGTGAAGTATTTGCAGCGCGTTTCGCTATATGCATGTGTTGTGAAGATTTGCAGCGCGTTTTGCTATATGCATGTGTTGTGATGATTTGCAACACTTGTGTTGTCAAACTGATGAAGATGTTTTCTTCATTTGTTGATGTTTTTTTCAATTTGCATGTGTTTTCTTAAGTTGCAGTGTGTTGAGCTTTCTCGGCCACCGTATTATAGGTTACTTTTTGTTTTTATAGAGTGTTAAAGAGGGTATGTAAATGTTATGGATTAGACCTGACTGTATTTACCCCCTGACAAAGAGATCAGGGTTATCTTGCCCCATGCAGTGAGCTAGAGGCATCCATAAGAGTGACCTCATTTAGAGTCCTTGGCTGAAAAGTATGTTGAGAAAACATTTTCCATCTAGGATGATGGTTTTCAACATTCTTTACTCAAAGGCTCCCCATATGAGCTAAGAAATGCCCGGTATTTCTGCTGCAATTGTTAAAACTGTACACTTCCACTGCATTTATTTGATAAAAAAAAAGTAAAACAGTAAAATTATGAAAAGTTATTACGGTTTCAAAGTAGCATTTTCTATTATATATATTTTTTTTTTGTGGTGGAAAAGCTGAATTTTCAACAGCCATTACTCCAGTCTTCAGTGACACATGATTCTTCAGAAATCATTCTGATTAGGTTCTCAAAAAATATTTCTTCGTATTAGCATTATTGAAAACATTAAAACCTTGATACAGTTTTTCAGGGTCCTCTGTTGAATCGAAAAATTAAATGGCACATTTTTTTGTATTTATTTATTTAATATATATATATATATATATATATATATATATATATATATATATATATATATATATATATATATATATATATATATATTGTAACATTATGAATGTCTTTAATTTTGATCAATTTCATGCATTCTTGCTGACTAAAAATCTTACTGACCCCAAACTGTAGCCTAGGCATACAGTTTCTCTTCCTGTACCTGACAGGCATGGAACCGTGTCCAACATGGAGCCTGGCATCAGAGATAAGAGGTCGACTGTCAAATGGCAGACTGGACAGGTCATGGCGGACCTCGGTCTCCTCAAACGTCAGATAGGTGTATGTGTGCTCCATTTCCACTCTGAGATCTTGAGGGTGCACATGTGCGTCCATTAAAGAGACATTTCAGGAGAGCTGTGACAGTTGCTCTGGCTCTTTCCGTATAACCAGCGGAGAATATCTTTGACTCCAGCTGTGATAAACTCAGACGAGTCTGCCTGCTATTTCTATTTTATTTTATTTTATTTTCTCTCCCCCAATTCCTCAGGACACACTATTTAAGCCAAAGCATGTAGTTTGTGATATACTGGAAGTTGCAGGTATGTTACACCAGCATTGGACCATCCTTTGAGGCCTCTTATGAGAAAAATTATAATGCAAAACACCACTTGGCACTTTCCACAAATAGGCTACAAAATAGCTACTCTCATGTTTTAGGAATGTTAATTTCTAGTATTTTACCTGACTGACAATATCTATATAATTTATTTATTTTATTTTATTTTATTTTTCAAGTGCAAACAGCAGCATACAAAACAACAGAGCAACTAGAACCTGGATTCACACATCACCAAATGATCCCGCACTTGCAGCACTTCTAAGAACAGAGAAAAAAACAACATCAAATGATATAAGTAAAACAAAAAAACAAACAAACAAAAAAAAGTATTCAGTCAAAATTTGGCCAGTATGAGCATCCCTAGTTTGATGATTCATTTACTTGACAAGAAAATCTGACAAAATGCATTCAACATTACTATATTGATTAACAAATCAATATATTAATATATAAACGATGGCAGATGTTTTTAATTCTGTATAGAGTTGAGAAGAGAGGAACTAAAAAAAAAAGAAAAAAAGGGGGCACAGAAATACCCTGATGGTGGAAAGTGCCACTTCCACTTTGTCTATGGGAGTGATTTTAGTTGAGAAAACGTATATGTGTCGTTGTCCTGTTGATGCAGTCGTGCCTGTTCACCTCCGATAACCTTTGACCTGATGGTAGAACATTCATGCTTTCTTCCTGCACCCTCTATCTCTATCTATCCTTTTATTTCCTACCCGCTGACATTCCAAATCTTGCTTACAGTGGCTTTGGTCCAGGACACACTGGAACGAGAGCATTCTGTAGCCAAAATAATGACTCAATACCTTGGTAACAAAAGCTTATATTTTAGTAAATCTCTTGAGCCATTTTTCAACTACCAGCCCAAGAGCAAATGGTATGTTGATTCCAAAAACATGACTTTTTGTGTGTGTGTGTGTGTTAACACTTGGTGTTTAGGTATAGGCAGCTGTTGTATGTTCTGATGTTCCTCATCCTGCTTTCTAACACACTCGTTCAAGCCCAAACCTGTTTCTAGTTCTGGCCACACGTGTATTTTCTCTGCCATAAAACGCTGAGCTTCATAAATAAACCCCTGATTCTGCTCATCGCTCTCCACTGTAGTGCCTCCAATACCGGCCACGCGCAATTTCCCACTTGCTCCAAAAACCTCGGCCCCTCTGTCTCTTACAATAAGAGACTTATACTCCCTCTGCTTCGGCTCTTTCATTCCTTGCTTTTCTCTGTAAAAGCATCATGTCAGATTTCTTTACTTGCTGTTTATTTGTCTCTCCGTCCTAGGCCATCCTGGTGAAATGATTGCTGATATTTTTTCCTTTTTTTTCATAAAGATAGATGGTGGAGCTGAAGATTTGACGGAAATTCTATCACAACAAAAAAAAGAACGCAAAAAAAAAAAAAAGAATTATGGCATTCCATCAGGAAACCGCTTTGGACGGTGCAGGTGGCAGTGCGTAATTTGTGTGCAGGATGATATTTCAGCCGAGATCTATGCTCTTAAAGTGCACATGTGCATGTCAGAAACCATCATTTAGATGTTAAGGTAATCACAGCATTTTGTCTTTAGAGATGACATACACTATCCGCACCATATGCTAACCGAGCCTGTTGGATTCTCTCGTAATTTCTTTAATAAATGCCATAAGCAGAGACTGCTGGGCTCACTGCAACCAGCCTCTCAGCACCTCCGCTCTATGTGGGAGTTTATATTGAGTGCAGTCTGTTCAGCTTGGCAAGAGGATGCGGGTGGCTGGCATTTGGAGCTTACATGCATCTCACCCTATTACAGTAAATGTTACTGTGTCGGGCAAGCAATTCAGCAATAAACAAAGCAGAGCAAACATTATATCAGAAGCTCCAAATAAGGCAGAATGGAAACACCAGATTTTTTTTTTGATTTTTTTTTTCATGTCTGGTGACTACATTAGATTCACTGGCCAAACTGAAACAAAATAAGAATATGCATCATGTATTTCATTAAGTATGTCATTTGAGATTTTTGATCTCTATTAATAAATTTTAGAGAAGGTTTTATTTATTTATATATTTATTTATTTTTTCGTTGTAACTTTTTTCTTGCTCAAATTCATTAGTGTTCAACAGGTCAAGTCAACATGAAATGGCTTTTCAACACATTTTATTTTGTAATGTGACACATGTTCAATTGAAATAGGATATTCAACACATTTTTTCCTAGTTGAATATCCTATTTCACTCAGAAATATATAGGATAGGACAAGACTTGACACACACACACACACACACACACACACATATATATATATATATATATATATATATATATACAGTACAGACCAAAAGTTTTGACACACCTCATTCAAAGAGTTTTCTTTATTTTCATGACTATGAAAATTGTAGAGTCACACTGAAGGCATCAAGGGCTGTTTGATCAAGAAGGAGAGTGATGGGGTGCTGCACCAGATGAACTGGCCTCCACAGTCACCGAACCTGAACCCAATCGAGATGGTTTAGGGGTGAGCTGGACCGCAGACAGAAGGCAAAAGGGCCAACAAGAGCTAAGCATCTCTCGGGGAACTCCTTCAAGACTGTTGGAAGACCATTTCAGGTGACTACCTCTTGAAGCTCATCAAGAGAATGCCAAGAGTGTGCAAAGCAGTAATCAAAGCAAAAGGTGGCTACTTTGAAGAACCTAGAATATGACATATTTTCAGTTGTTTCACACTTTTTTGTTATGTATATAATTTCATATATAATTCCACATGTGTTAATTCATAGTTTTGATGCCTTCAGTGTGACTCTACAATTTTCATAGTCATGAAAATAAAGAAAACTCTTTGAATGAGAAGGTGTGTCCAAACTTTTGGTCTGTACTGTATATATATATATATATATATATATATAATATTATATTATATTCCCTAAAAGCCGAAAATGGGCTATTAGGGAATATAAAAGCAGGTGTACAAGAGGAAAAGACGTTAGGTGAGTGGGATAAAGTTGTGTTAAAGAACCAGATGGAGGAAATTTTATAAAAATAATTTTGAAAAGAAAAGGAGGAGACTGTCTCTAAATTAGCAGCAGTAATCGAGTGGCCTTGAAATAGACTCAGTTTTTTCCTTGAGTGTTAAGGACAACTGACCCGACGACCACAGGGTGAGCAGTGTCACCAGCCGACTGTGTGAGCGCAATACATTGATCATGTCATATGTCTGGCCTCACTGGGTAGTAATTTACGCAATGAGAAAGAGTGTGTGTAAGAGAGAGAGAGAAGGGAGATGGTTTGGCAGCAGATCCTGAGCGTGTGGCTTTGGTTTGGAATGAGGTAATCTAGGCCAGGGGTTTTCAAACTGTGGGTCGCGACCCACTCGTGGGTCACGGAATGGAACAAGGTGGGTCGCACAAAGTCACTTGGCTGCAGCTAATTTTGCGTTTCAATGACACACAGACACTAACACAGTTCAGTCTAGGGCTGCACGAATGTGACGAGTGGGGCGGGGCCTAGTGCCATGGGAACAGAGCTAGGCCGGTGGAGTGATTGGGAAATGAGCAACACTCACCGGTCTCAAGAACCACGGAGGAGATCGGAAAGATACAAAAGAGGAGCGATGACAGTGAAGGACGAGAGAGGACCAGGCCTGGGTTTTATTTTGTGTTTGTTTTTTATTTGTGCACGGCAGTCATCCGAGAGGGGCTGTCGCGCTGTTTTGTGTTTATTTGGTTATTAAAACTTTGTTTGATTGTCCGCCGGTTCCCACCTCTTTCCACGAAGGAGTCATCGAGGCGGTGGGCTGGAGTGAGTTCGCCCCCCCCCCCCCCCCCCCCCGGCAACTCACTCCAGCCCACCACATCGAGCACCCTCGCGGCAGACTCCTTCGCCCTGCTCGATGGCACTGCGGATTCACCCCAGCGGCGAAGGATCTTCGGCAGCGCGCCCCTCCTTCCTCCCTGGCTTCGGCACCAGTGTAGAACATTAAAATCTTCACAATCACAGGAAGAAGGAGGCGGGAACTGGGAACCCACTCATCACAACGATATAGCCCACCAACATTAATAATGAACTGCAATATCCTTAGTGTGATTTTCAAATTGCAATTAAGTCCGTGTGCGTTGCGTGTTTTGAAGGTCTCAGAGCAATGTCATTAAAAGGTTCAATCGGTCTTTTTTTACCTATTTCACAATTATTTTAATCTCCAAACTGTTTTAGATAGTTCTGCTTTGCTTCTTATGCTTTTCTAAAAAAGTGTTGGATTGTGCTCCGTTCTCGCCGACACACACGGAAGGATCATGAATGCAACAAAACACAGCAGCGCAGATCACACTTCACTGGAGTGAGCCTGCTTCACGTTTTTATGGACACTACATATTTTAACGCCAGTAAACAAAAATTAAAACTTGTAAATTTGTAGTGAAATTTTCAGTTGTACTCTAAAATAAAATGGTTATTTTTCTTAAATACTTAATTTCTGTCATAAAAATTTTAAGTAAGATTAGGTTTAAAGTAATTTCACTCGTTGTTTTTTTTTTTTTTTTAATATTTTGGTGGGTCGTGAAATATATTACACTTGTCTAGGTGGGTCGTGGAATGGAAAAGTTTGGGAACCACTGATCTAGGCCATACAACAATCCCATATATTCTCGTAATCGTCACCCTCTTTCTTTCTCTGTTTGATCACCCTCATTCCCTATTCTTTTCTTTATTCATGTTTTCACCCCTGAGCCCTATTCTTTTCATAAAAGGGTATTATTGTTGTCACAATATGTAATTGTGGTTTCAAACCTCCAAAGTCTGTGAGCTGCACTTCCTGTAAACAGAGTCTCTCATTAGTCTCCAGTAGGCTGACCAGTTTTTAAGTTGCCATAAACTTATTTTGTCTTAACAGACTCCCTAATATGTAATATGTGTTTTGAAATGTATGGCCGCAGGGTTAATTAACCAGAGGTGACTTTTTGAGGTATCTTTTTGAAGGGGAAATAAAGTATACAGCTACCAAACAGTATATGTAATGTAATGTTGCATCCAAGTTTTTACAGTATGGTAAATGTGGGGCCACACGCAATGTGTTTTTTTTGCATGTAATAGATGTGATGCAGGGCAGTGGAATGATTATTTATTTATTTATGTATTGATTTTTGCATGCAAAAAAAAAAAAAAAATAAGCAGAAGCATAAAATTCAAACATGCCTAGTCTATTAATTTTTTTATGAAAGTCTTGTCATTTGCCCCTTAACATGTTCACAATTTGTGAATTAATTTCTATTTTTAATCATCTTTTCAATTATTCAATTCAATTCAATTCAAGTTTATTTGTATAGCGCTTTTTACAATACAAATCGTTACAAAGCAACTTTACAGAAAATTAAAAATAATAATAATAATACAAGACGTAGTCAGCTAGATGATGAACTATCAATATTATTAATTAATAGTAATTATATGATGCAGTCACACATGTAGCAATAATTGTTAGTTCTGTTTGTTGATTCAAGGTTAGGATCATCTGGGGTCCTCTGAGGGTCAGCATCATCTCTTCTCAGGTGTTCTGGATCCAGACTGGAGCTTGTGTAAATCCTAGTTACCACGGGATGTAAATCCCGTGGCAAAACATAGAAACAAGATAGAGACATCATTAGCATAGCTGCTGATCCAACAAAGTAAAATTAGTTTAACCCAAGCTAAAGAATAAAAATGCAGATGCAACTACACTCACAATTTAAGAGATACATTATTCGAATGCTTGGCGAAAGAGATGCGTTTTTAATCTAGATTTAAACAGAGAGAGTGTGTCTGAACCCCGAACATTATCAGGAAGGCTATTCCAGAGTTTGGGAGCCAAATGTGAAAAAGCTCTACCTCCTTTAGTGGACTTTGCTATCCTAGGAACTACCAAAAGTCCAGCGTTTTGTGACCTTAGGGTGCGTGATGGGTTGTAGCGTGGTAGAAGGCTAGTTAGGTACGCAGGAGCTAAACCATTTAGGGCCTTATAGGTAAGTAATGATAATTTGTAACAGATACGGAACTTAATAGGTAGCCAGTGCAGAGACTGTAAAATTGGGGTAATATGATCATATTTTCTTGACCTGGTAAGGACTCTAGCTGCTGCATTTTGGACTACCTGTAGCTTGTTTATTGACGAAGCAGGACAACCACCTAGAAGTGCATTACAATAGTCCAGTCTAGAGGTCATGAATGCATGAACTAGCTTTTCTGCATCAGAAACAGATAACATGTTTCGTAGCTTGGCAATGTTTCTAAGATGGAAGAATGCAGTTTTTGTAACATTGGAAATATGATTTTCAAAAGACAAATTGCTGTCTAATATAACACCCAGATTTCTGACTGTAGAGGAAGTAACAGTACATCCGTCTAGTTGCAGATTGTAATCTACAAGATTCTGTGTGGTGTTTTTTGGTCCAATAATTAATATCTCTGTCTTATCTGAATTTAATTGGAGAAAATTATTTGTCATCCAATCTTTTACATTTTTAACACACTCTGTTAGCTTAGATAATTGGGAAGTTTCATCTGGTCTCGTTGAAATATATAGCTGAGTATCATCAGCATAACAGTGGAAGCTTATTCCGTATTTTCTAATAATATTACCAAGGGGCAACATGTATATTGAAAATAGAAGGGGACCTAGGACGGATCCTTGTGGCACTCCATATTTTACTGATGATAAATGAGATGACACCCCATTTAAGTAAACAAAATGGTAGCGATCGGACAGGTAGGATCTAAACCATCTTAGAGCCTGCCCTTGAATACCTGTATAGTTTTGTAATCGATCTAT
The DNA here is from genome assembly GCF_963082965.1 of Carassius carassius. NCBI lineage: Eukaryota > Metazoa > Chordata > Actinopteri > Cypriniformes > Cyprinidae > Carassius > Carassius carassius. The sequence continues at coordinate 18,989,644 of NC_081765.1, forward strand.
GAGTATGTCATGATCTATGGTGTCGAACGCAGCACTAAGATCAAGTAAGACTAGAAATGAGATGCAGCCTTGATCTGACGCAAGAAGCAGGTCATTTGTAATTTTAACAAGTGCAGTTTCTGTGCTATGGTGGGGCCTAAAACCTGACTGAAATTCTTCATACAGATCATTTTTATGCAGGAAGGTGCTCAATTGAGCAGACACAACTTTTTCTAAAATTTTAGACATAAATGGAAGATTTGAAATAGGCCTATAATTTGCCAGTACACTAGGATCTAGTTTTGGTTTCTTAATAAGAGGCTTGATAACCGCCAGCTTGAATGGTTTTGGGACGTGACCTAAAGATAACGACGAGTTAATGATATTGAGAAGCGGTTCTTCGGCTACAGGTAACAGCTCTTTTAGTAATTTAGTGGGTACAGGATCTAATAAACATGTTGTTGGTTTAGATACAGTGATAAGTTTATTTAGCTCTTCCTGTCCTATATTTGTAAAGCACTGCAGTTTATCTTTGGGTGCGATGGATGAAACTGAAGTGTTAGACGCTGTAGAATCTACATTCGCTATTGTATTTCTAATGTTATCTATTTTATCAGTGAAGAAATTCATAAAGTCATTACTATTTAACGTTGGTGGAATATTTGAATCAGGTGGCGTCTGGTAATTTGTTAATTTAGCCACTGTGCTAAATAAAAACCTTGGATTGTTTTGGTTATTTTCAATGAGTTTGTGGATATGCTCTGCCCTAGCAGTTTTTAGAGCCTGTCTATAGCTGGACATACTGTTTTTCCATGCAATTTTAAAAACTTCCAAGTTAGTTTTTCTCCATTTGCGTTCAAGACTACGAGTTACTTTCTTGAGAGAGTGAGTATTACTGTTATACCATGGCACAGTACGTTTTTCTCTAACCTTTTTCAATTTGATGGGGGCAACAGCTTCTAATGTATTAGAGAAAATAGTGCCCATGTTGTCAGTAATTTCGTCTAATTCATGTGTATTTTTGGGTACAAATAGCAGTTGAGATAGATCAGGCAGGTTATTTGCGAATCTGTCTTTGGTGGCTGGAACAATAGTTCTGCCCAGACGGTAACGCTGAGACATATAGTTAATATCAGTTATACGCAGCATGCACGATACAAGGAAATGGTCTGTAATATCATCACATTGGGGTACAATATCTATAGCAGTAAGATCGATTCCATGCGATATAATTAGATCTAGTGTATGATTAAAACGATGAGTGGGCCCGGTGACATTTTGCTTGACTCCAAAGGAGTTTATTAGGTCAGTAAACGCAAGTCCTAATGTATCATTTGCATTTTCAACGTGAATATTAAAATCTCCCATGATTAGCGCCTTATCAACTGTAACTAGAAGATCTGAGAGGAAATCTGCAAATTCTTTTAGGAATTCTGTATACGGCCCTGGTGGTCTATACACAGTAGCCAGAGCAAGAGATACATTAGATTTCTTTTGCATGTCTGACAGTGTAACATTTAGCAAAAGTATTTCAAAAGAGTTAAACCTGTATCCTGTTTTCTGGGTAACATTGAGAATATCACTATATATTGTTGCAACACCTCCTCCACGACCAGTCTGACGGGGCTCATGCTTATAACAGTAGTTTGGTGGAGTAGACTCATTTAGACCAAAATAATCATTTGGTTTTAGCCAGGTTTCAGTCAAGCAGAGTACATCAAAACTATTTTCTGTGATCATTTCATTTACAATAACTGCTTTGGGTGTGAGTGATCTAATATTTATGAGCCCAAACTTTAAAAATTGTTTTTGTTCATTTACTTTACATTTTTCTGGTTTAATTACGATAAGATTTTTTCTAGATCCTACATTATATTTTGACCTCACTATTCGGGGAACAGACACACAGTCTTAATAGTTTTTACAGCACAAGTACTTTTATCATTTAAGCGGGTGGAACAAAACTCATCATAATAGTTATTAGAGAATTGTCTTACTAGTCACATGGAGCGAAGTGTCCTGGAGATGTTGTCAGAGAGCAGCTCCGCTCCGATTCTGCTGGGGTGTAATCCATCAGCGCGAAACAGCCTAGGACGCTCCCAGAAAAGATTCCAGTTATTAACAAATAGCAGTTTCTGTTCTTTACACCATGACAACAACCATTCATTTAAAGCAAAAAGTCTACTGAACCTTTCGTGTCCTCGTCGATACGTGGGCAGTGGTCCTGACACGACGATCGTCGCCGCGGGCGTCGTGCTGCGAACCGTCTCGATCAGGCTGCTGAAGTCCCTCTTCAGCGTCTCCGTCTGCCGCAGCGTGGTGTCGTTAACCCCGGCGTGAAGCACGACCGCTCTGGGGCTCTCGTCGACCTTCAGGATCGCGGGTATCTGCGCAGAAACATCGAGAACACGAGCACCAGGCAAACAATGAGTGTGCACTTTACCTTCGGCTAACGTAGCACTTACGTGTCGGACGATGGAGTCTCCGATGATCACAGCGTCGCGTCCTGTCTCGCGGAGGGGAGCGAAGCGGTTCCGGATGGAGATGTCGAAGGCAGGAGGGGGAGAAGTCGTCGCCCGGGACCCGGCTCGCGTCCTCCGCTGTGGATGCACCCAGGGTCCGTGGTGTCCCGGCGTCGCAGTGAAGGACATCTGGGAAGATCGCGTCCTGGGTGCACCGGGCCTGTGCAGAGAAACACACGGAGTAGACGTGGTGGGACTGTTAACAGATCGCTGTATACTTACCCCGGACTTGTGAGCGTCAGCCCGGGATGATTCCAGCGCGGTTCTCCGCTCTCTCAGCTGGGCCTGCCTTACCTCCAGGTCGCGAATCTGCTTTCCCACGGCCTCGAGCTCGAGCTGCACAGAGTGGAGACATTCATCCGCCATTAAAGCAAGTAACAGTGAGTACAGCAGTGGTAATGTGTGTGAATAGAGTATTAGCAATGTTAGCGCAGTTAGCTGCAACCACGCCGCTGATGCTAACGGGCTAAAAGCTAATAGCGGACCCGGGAGATCAAAATAAAACTAGTGATAGCGAGGCGCTCTGATTGTTTTTGTTGTAGAATACAATAGAGGATATATTCACACGTTATATAAACGGAAACGATGATGTATAAAATTGTTTTTTGAGTTAAAAATAGTCAATGAAAAGAATATAGTGACGGAGCTCAAACGCAGTACAGCCGCCAACAACAAACAGAAACAACAAAAATTAATCGAGTCCAAGCCAAGTTTATAGTGAATAATAACTTTACTTCTCCAACTCTTCATTCTCTGACTGTAATCTGGTCCATATGTCGCTGCCTCGAATCTGATTTGTAGTAAGAGTAAGGCTTCACCTGGTGTCAGCCTCGGATATCACATCCACAGACCATTAGCTGAATGTCTGATGCATATGGCACACAAAAGTGGAAACACTTCAGGAGTTTCAAAGTTGCCATCAGACTGGTTAGAAGTATACAGGATTTCTGGGAGATGGGCGCTTATCAGGATCAACTAAACGCTGAATTTTCAAAAATATGTGTAATATGTCAAGTTTATGACATAGGCTCTTTAAAATATGTCCAAGAGTTTTACACACTGGTCTGTTATTGTGGGAACATTTCTAACTAAATATTAATGTTGGTGCATCCCTAAATAATATGAACTATCAATGGACTATTAATACTTTCATGGTGCTTTTTTGTCATTTTAGAGCACGACCCTCGTCGTTTTTGAGCATGAGTGAGCATTCATTTTCTTTATACAGGGTAAGAAAAAAAAGGTATTCTATGCAAAAATGCAACATTTTTGGTTGAACTATTCCTTTAAATAATAAATTCCTTTCAGCCTCATTTATCTCCTAGCCTTTCCTTTGTTATCCTTCCTTGTTGGTTCTAAACTGCATTGTGGGAAGAGTGCAAAGAGAGGAGGAAAATGGGTTATTTTATTTTTCTACATTGTCTCCCAGTGAGTAGAGGGCAAATACACAAGTGCTGGCCGGGTCAGTGTGATGTGCTTGTTATTGAGAGTGTGTTTGTGTGTATATGTGAGGTGAGTGTGTTTATGTGTGTGAGTTTGTTGAATTAAAGGGGAAAGAGTCTTGCACCTCACTTCCTGCCCATACGCCTCCACATGACACTGGACGACCACAGAGAGAGATAAAAGACAAACTCTTGTGTGTAGAACCTTTGTATGCGTGTGTGTGAGAGTAGTGCAGAAGATCCAATGGGACCTGGGCTAAATGCAAACATAAATTGTGCAATGCTAATTCGGCTGTTAGAGAACAAAACATTTTTGTGTGTACAGCTGTGACCAAATTTTTTGGCAGTGACATAAATTTTGTGTTTTGCAAAGTTTGCTGCCTAAGCATGTCGTGGTGTTCATTCACATTGTTTCTAGATTATTGTGTAGCGTGATCAGATGCATTTGAAATAATTGCTAAAAGCTTCTTCAGTTTTTTTAATCCTGACACAAAATCACCAGCTAACATTAATTGAATAATCTTATCAGCAGCACATGTGAAAGTGTGAATTTGTGTTAATCACTATCATACTAATTAGATTGTAAGAGCAGACTGATGGAGGGAAGGAGCGCTTCCAATCATTGTGTTGTTGTTGTTAGCAATGGTTACCTCCAAAGAGACACGTGTAGCCATCATCACTTTGCATCAAAATGGCCTCACATGCAAGGACATTGCTACAAAGAATATTGCATCTGAAAGAACCATTTACTGGATCATCAAGAACTTCAAGGTGAGAGGTTCGACTGCAGTGAAGAAGTCTTCAGGACGTCCCAGAGTTGTCCAGCAAGTGCCAGGACCGTCTCCTCCTGAGGAGTTAGCTACGGAATCGTATCACCAGCAGTGCAGAGCTTGTTCAGGAACAGCAGCAGTTTGGTGTGAGAACATCTGCACACACAGTGAGGCCAAGACTTTTGGAAAAAGGCCTGGTGTCAAGAAGAGCAGCAAAGAAGCACTTCTCTTCAAGAAAAAACATCAAGGACAGACTGAAATTCTGCAGGAAGTACAAGGATTGGACAGCAGAAGAATATTTATTCAAAGTTATTTTCACTGATGAAGCTCCCTTCAGACTGTTTGGGAGACCTGGAAAATCGATTGCTTGGAGAAGAAAAGGTGAATGCTACCATGAGTCATGTGACGTGCCAACAGCGAAGCATCCTGAGACCATCTATGTGTGGGGTTGCTTTTTAACCAAGGGAGGGGGCTCTCTCATAATTCTGACCCAAAACACTGCCATGAATAAAAAAAGGTAACAAAATGTCCTGCAAGAGCAACGTCTTACAACAGTCCATGAGCAGTTTGGTGATGATCCGTGAATGTCACGAAGCAAGAGTGATAAAAAAATCAATCTTCAAGTGTCTTGAAGATCATTACATTGAAATTTTGGATCCGTGGTCAGTCAACTCCCTGGATCTCAATCCCATAGAGAACCTGTGGTCAAAAAATATATATATATATATAAATATATATATAGTTGGAATTCATTTTTTAAAGAACATTTAATTGAAATAGAGCTATTTTGTAATATTGTAAAAGATAAATTTAATCAATTTTGCAATATTGTTTTATATTAGTCTCCTATATATATAATAACCCACTTCAAACTTAAAATAGTAGTGTTGACTTGGTTTCAGTAATTGAATGGCAAATTACTTCCTGTTCATCTGCAGAGATGTATGTATGTCTCATGGCATTCATCCCTACAGATACAATATGTTGGGACACTCTGGAGACATTAAACTCTCTAAACATTGTGAGTCATAGGACACACCAAAAGCTCTACAATTACTATAAGTAATTCTAAACAGTGTTTTGTGCCTTTGAAAGGTGCTGTGAAAAACAAACTCTACTCAAAGGGTTATTCCAAACAAAAATGAGCTGCTGGATTCCTTTGCCAAGGGTAAATGCAGTAGTAACTTTAAGGAAGCAAATTAGCATTTAAGATAAAGTGATCCAGGGTGACTCGACCCCATGATTCTGTTAGAAAATGTATTTCTGTAAATCCACTCCCCATGTCTGTACCTCTTTTCCAGCTCTTCGGTCAGTGCTTGTCTGTCTCCCTCTCTCATACTTGGCTTGGTAAAGGGCAGAATCTGACAGAAAGAGTAATGACGCTGCCTAGTGTTAATGTGAGCCTTTATCTGCACTCATTATCAGTCTCATCTTCACAATGTCAATGTGCTTTTAGTGCTGGCTCTCCTTGCAGGCCTTGCTAATTGACAGATAGCTACAAAAATAAAACGTGGTTAAGTCTTGTAAGGCACAAACATTTCCTGTAACAGATAACCGGCTGGACCTCCCGGTGCATCCTTTGCCTTCTCATTCACACATACACACATTATCTGTCTTTCCATTTAAAATCTAATTCAAAATTACTCTGAGAGGCTCTTTTAATAGCAATGGTGTTGGGGCTTGCAGCTGTGACTGCAGTGTCCCGGCTCTGTTGGCTGCACTGTGAAAAAAGAAAACGAAGAATCAATATCATATCAACATCCAACGAAACACCTGACAGTTCAATTTCACAGCCGTTCTTGAGAATCGATTGTATGGGGATAGTTTGGGACCATCTCAAAGGCTGACCGTTGTAGTTAATCTATAGCGCCATTAGCATGGGTCACTGCATACATGGTCATTAAGACCCTACATGATATCAGAGAGCAACATGAAGGCTAGCACCTTTTTGCCAATAGTTTGTTATTTTTTAGATAAATAAATACTAAAAACGTATGGTGTGATGGACAAGCGGTCTTGCTTTTTTCTCTATATGTTTCATAAGCTGTTACAAATCCATTTAACGTCTGATCTTAGACAAAGAGGCAAGTCTGCCACATAATCATGCTTGAAGTGATAACGGAGGACATGATGATGAAGACAAAACAAATGCTTTTTGAAGTCATCTGTCCTTGAAGTGTTGCCAAATTTGTGTGTTTCTGATCTTAGCTGAATAAGGGAAGACACTCATAATAACAAACATCATCATTCTGATATGATTGAACACAATGACACATTTCCTAATTTTCTGGATCAGATAAAAAGTTTGAGATGAAAAAGCCCTTCTCATTAATGAAATTCAGCCTTTGTTTAAATAAATGAGGAAAGGAGGGGATGGTGGGTAAAATGATGCAAGCTTCTAGAACTGGAGCAGACTTTGGAACTGACAAATGCCCAGCCTCTAATGACATTGCTCTTCACAAGGTTTGAAAAATATTGAGAGTGATCCTTTAAATAATTCACACAGAAATGATGAAATTCTGTCATCAGTTACTCACTCTATGGTTATTCCAGACCTGTAAGACTTTATTTAACTTAATTTTATTTAAAGGAAAAATTCTGAAATCGTTGCTCTTTTCCATCCAGTAACACCAAATAGGCACTGAAGCTGTGAAGCTTCAAAAGGGATTTGAAAGTACCATAAACTTAACTCAAATGTACACTCTTTTGCACCTTTTAGATACTAATATGTACATTCAGGTACAGAGGTGTGCCTTTCGAAAAGGTACCGTCCCAGTGACAGCTTTGTACCTTTTTTCTGAGAGTGTATGCATAAGAATCATGTATTTTATTCTTCTGAAGCCAAATGCTAGCTTTATGCAAGAAACATTACAAAAAAAAAAATCAAATTCATGAACAAATCACTTATCAATATTTTCAGTGGACAAATCTGGATCATTTGATGACTTTTTCAACATTAAGAAATAAGGCCTCTGAATCGTATAAAAGTCAAGATTCAACACTAATACTGCCGTGGTTTGAACTGCATGTTCTGCTTGTGCCATATGGTGCACTTGATTTGTAACTGTCTGAAGGTATTAATATAACAAATGCTGTTGTGAATTTAAAGGTCAATTTAATATCAGGTCATTTTCCAAACATGTTAAATGCATGAGGACACCTATGTATAAAACATAAACACTGCTTCTCTAGACATTTTCTCACTTTGCCCTTGTCACTCCCACACACAGACACTGCCGCCCTACTACAGTGTACAGTATAAGGCAGAGGTCATGATGGCGTCACTGTGGGATCAGACTCAACCGGAGAGGATGATACCCTCAATAAACCCATCCAGATGAAAGTTGTAAAGGTCCCGGGAATGCTACAGCAGCGTGTTGCGAGAACCAGCAGAGATGTAGAAAACCCTTTACGGGAGAAGTGAGTCTCCAAAGCAGGGTGGGTGTGGGCTATTTACCGGCACTCCTTTAGATCATCTGACCATCACTCTTGCCAAAATTCCACTCAACCGGAATTCCGATCCCTCACAGTGCTCCAGGAGACCTGGGAGCGTGCTATCTGCGGGGCCCGGCAGCGGATATGGGCCCTGGGCTGTGAAACCCAATCAGGACGTCCTGGACAGATGTGATGGGTTGAAGTAGACAGGGTCACTGGTCCATTACAAAATAGTCACATCTGTGAGAGTCGTCCAGTGATGCATCTATTTGATCATCTGAAATCATTTGACATAAAAGGCACAACATCATTACCTTGGCAGTTTATTGTTTGATTAACATAGCATGTGGCGTAACAGCAGCATAGCATGTCGTCTCACTGTTTAATCTCTAATGACACACACCTGAGTATCAAACATAGGATGTTCAAATTTATTTTATTACTGCACACTGTCTTATTATATTTAGCTGCATTCTTCTTCTTCTTCTTATATTTTGGTAATATTACTTTTAATATATATATATATATATATATATATATATATATATATATATATATATATATATATATATACATCATACCCATCATATCATATGGATCATATCTGACACAGTCGCGCCTTGTGTGTTTTATAACCGCAAGCAACATAGAAACCACACCTGAGGTCAATTACACTGAATAAAAAATTGATAAAAATTGCTCTGTATATTTTCCTCTCCATTTCACTGTGCTGTTTGTAGTGTCCTTGGGATTAAACATACACTCCCCATCAACTGGAAACTCACTTAAGATGGCCGAATATCCCATGAATCCCATTTTGTTGGCTCTATCGAACCCCTTCTCAGAGAAACAGCTGAACTGAATCATCCAATGCAAAATATATCTCCTCACCTCCTGTAGGCAAAGGCACACTGTGAGTAATCGCTACTGTTGTTATCCTCTGGTTTCTAATTAAAAAGTCTGTTCTAAACACAGAGCCAAAAGCTTGAGAATGTGTGTGCATGTGTGTGTGTGTGTGTGTGTGTGTAATATAAGTACATAAATCTAGCCTGACTGAAACTGCTGCTGTGGGTGCAAATGAATTGAACTGATCACTGAGATGAGTGTAATGATGTGATGAAGGTCGGATTGTGTGTGTGTGTGTGTGTGTGTGTGTGTGTGTGTCCTGTGGGGCTCTTTATGGCTCTAAACAGAGTAATGAGGCCTGTGTGTTAGAGCCAGTGCTATGGGACCACACACACTCTCTTCCACAGATAACTACACTTGCTCTCTTTCTCTTTCTCTTTCTCGATCTCTCATCTCACTCTTTCTTGCTCTCATAAATCAGTAATTTATTACATGGATAATTGTTGTAGTAATCAACCTGTTAGTAGCAATTATTACATTATTAGACTCAAATGTTTACTGCTCTTATAGTCCATCTCTTTATAGGTTTGGTTTAAACTGATGTTACAGCATCTTTGACCTTGATGAAACTGTGAAACATGCTAAATTGGTTTGAACAACAAAAGTGGTTCAGCTGCACAGTGTCTGCTCATTAAAACAGGACACACTGTTGGTCTTTTTGGAGATGATTGTATAGACCAGACAGTTTTAAGAGCATTGCTTTGGCTTTATGCCTCATTCAGAGTAACACAGAATAATGAGTCTCATGGATAAACATAGAAGAAAATGTTATTGCTCTATGGTTGCTTTTTCAGAGCTTGGAAGAGCTTTCAGTTATGTTTAATTTATTAAGAAGCAACTTAATCTTAGATGGCTCTCCTGAAACAAAAGAGAAAATTGTTAATGTACAATATGACTATAGCTACAGCATAATTGTGATACTGCACTGCACAATGCTGTAAAGAAACACAATATCTGAACAAAGTATCCAAAATCATAAAAAGCACAAACACTCTTTATTTATTTTTTTTCCCAGTAGGATGAAATTAGGTAAAATGCCCTACAGAAGAGTAAAACAGTGGCATACGTTTTTGTTATTTAATAATTATTGTAATTCATGGAGTTATGTAATCATGATGTTTCATATTATTATTTAGAAAATGTGTATTTTTATTTAGATATAAACATCGACAATAATTAGATATAAATGTATATAATTTATAGTGTTATAGTATATTTCAGGTTTATCCTCTTGCTTGGCATTCTGTTTTGTTTTGTCTGACATTCACTAATCATACAAACTTACAAAAAGTAAAACAATATTCATAAAATTGCATAGAATATTTTAATTAGTATTTGACATAAATGAAATAATACTGATTATTTTATATATTTTATAATAAAAAATCTTTGAGTTTTACATATTTTACACATGCAACCTACTGTAGGTAGATCAGCTCAGCCCATTTATAGTTTTTTTTTTTTTTTTTGGTACAAGAAATAAATTAGTACATTTTCCATGAATGCCAACAAATAGGATGAAACACATTGTTCGCAGCATTGGTATTCACCAGCTGTTTGTGCAATATTCTGACTTTTATTTTATTTATTTTATTGCATAAATGTGCTGTTTCCTTTTAATTCCAGACTTTTTAATCTAACATTATTATTATTTTTTTTTTTTTTGATGGATTTCTACAGGAGACACAATTTCCGGGTTCTTTTTTTTAGAATACAAAACTCTAGTTGTTCCCATTAGTGACTATGAGAAACACATGAGATATTAAAGATTTTTCATTTCTAGTGTTTCTTTCCTTCAGTAATCCACTCCCTCTCTGCATCTCACTTTAGTCTTATTCGTCCTCCTCTCTACCTGCCTATCAAGGTCTGTAATGGTTGGACGGGAAACAAAGTGCACATGACTCCACCGCTTGTTGGACATGGTGAAGGGGAGGGTGATGGGGACAGGAGATGCTAAGATGGGAAAGGTGATTGCATTGTGCCATGGCACAGCTTCTACCAATTTCCTGAGTTAATGGGATATTTTTACCTCACTTCCCCTCCATGTTTTCTTTTGATCATCTCAAAAAAGTTTCCAAGCTAGCTAAGAAAGATGGACAGTCTGCAAAATCGGCGGAAAGGCTGCCGATGCGTTAACAGTTGTTGATTTGGAGGTACGTGAAGGGGACATATGACAGGTAGATGGAGGTCTGTGATTGACTTGGATCTTTTACACACTTGAAATGGTCTTGTATTGTACACAAGCACAGTGTGAAGAAAACGAGGTCAACATTTATTATATTTTTTGCAAAAAAAATAAATAAAATGAAAATAAAAAAATATTTTTTTTTAACAGTTTTGTTCCCATTTACTTTTTTGTCCATATGAAGTCAGTAGTAGTAACCTAATCCATTTAAACCAACCTATAACAACTGACATTACAAAATAGGTGATGGAGAGTGTCAACAAATTGTCTCCACATATATCAGACAAATAAATAAACTACATTGTTTTAGTTAGAGAGGGTCTATTTTCCAGAATGCACGAAGACAAGTTTGGGACATATATTATTTTGGAATCGGATGTGTCAGATGCAAAGAATGACATAGTTTGAAAGAGAGAGAGAGAACACTGTGTATCTACAGTATTTGTGTTTGTGTAAACGCAGCAGCTAGACACTGAATCACTGTGATGCTGGACAGTTATGTCCCTGGGTTGAAAAGTTGTCTCCTTCTGTTCTGTCTCGCATGGTTTACTGTCAGGTTGCTATAGTGAGTGTCCATGGCTCAGGACGACTGTCGTATTGTCACAAGCGCTCTCTGGCTCTCTGTCTATCTGTCTCATTGTCTTTTTGAATGGTTGTTAATGGAGAAAGATGGCTTTTGGGGTTCAGATAGTGTAGTTACAGCACTTACCAGCAAGGGCTAATTGGGGTCATGCTAACTGGCTATACCCTGACCCTGCAGTCACATCTGTCATAATGTACATATTCATTTTAATATCGTAATTGTATAAAATTGGGTTTGCACATTGCAGGGAAGATTGTCTTTGCAAATATCAGAAATCATGACTAATTTCCATGACTAATTTTCAGCTCCTGTATCCTTATTGATTTCCATATGAGCTTAATTATGTAAATGTCACTTTACAGTCTCGTTTATGCTCTCAGTGTACTTTGGCTTGCAGATACTGATATTAATGTCCCTTAAGAAAAGTAGATAAATTCCATCATGAAAAGTTCAATCCATGAATCGCGTTCCATCCAACCCTGTCTGTCTTATGCTCGGACTGACCTTCCTATGTCTTTAGAGTGAAAAAAGATAGTACAACTGAGAATGGAGAAAGGATCGTAAGGATTGTATTAGTGGATGAGTGGCCTGACAAATGTGTGGACTGGCACGCTTGGGGCTCGATTAATCTCCTTGATGAGTCTGGGCTAATGGGTGGAAGCCTTTAAAGAGGACGGACGACCCCATACCCTCCTCCCCCCGTGACACCGAGGCTCAGATTAATGTTCTGCAGCAGAAAGATATTAACTAGATTCTCGCACATGCAGCTCTGATCATATAGTTTTAGATATAGAATCAAATCAGATATTGATGTTGTAGTGATGCCAGTGAATATCAATGATGAAAACACATAGCGTAGTAGAGTAATGATATATCCATCTTTCATTTGTTGTTTATGTTGGTCTTATTTGGCTGTCAACACTAAAAAAAACAACTTTTGCTACTTTTCAATTCTACTTTACTATTCAATTCATATAATTAAAATGAACTAGTTCAACACAGTTATTTTTAACATTGTCATAAATAAATTATTTTGCTACAGTGTTATTTTTGCACTATTTATGTAGTATTTTATAGTATTTATTATTATTTGAAGTAGTCTTTATATATTTGTTTGTCTGATTCTCCATCTGTCTGGTTTAGGGCCTCCTGTCCATTTCCCTTGTCGTCTTTCTTTCAGTACACTCTCCAGACAGCATTGAGCAGTGCAGATCAGAGACATCACTTCCACTCAATACACCAGAGCACCTGAGAGAAAAACGCAATAATGACGTTTCAGCAAACCTGAAGAAACCTTCAGAGTCAGTGGCTCTCCTACCCTGCGCAATAGACTAGGGCTTTGATATCCTCTCACCTTCCTGTATGTGTGTGTGAGAAATTCGTAAGGTCAGAGACAGACAGGAAATGTTGGCACTCAATGTTGGGACTCCATTACAGAGGAAATGGATTCGGGAGGTCACAGAGGTCAGCTCATCCAATCGGAGGTTCTTGTCAAAATAAAGCCTTCAGCAACATTTTCTGAAACTTTTCACCTTGTACCTTCATTGTGTGTCAAACCAAATGTCAAAGCAAGCAGAATGTCAGCCAACCTATGAAGCCCAATGCGGTCAAGGAAGTAGGTGTCCTCATCCGTGACATTTGCTGATGCGTTGAGAATGGCTGCAGCTATACAAAAGCTTTAGTCCCAATGGCAAGAACATGATCATTTGGCCCTTTCGCTCATGACTCTCATAGATGTGGTTGCTCGCTTTAAGATGAAGGTCACTGAAAACCTGTTTTTTTCCATTCAGAAACTGACCCGTTGCTGCAAACTTTCCTCCAAACACCTGCGAGATCTGAGTTGACCTCAACTACCAGGTTCAAAACCGAACAGAGGCTTCCAATGGGTCTCTGATGTTAATGATAGCTCTGCTTGCTCATTACCCATAAAGCTAAGCTCTTTTGCTGCACTAACTCGCATGCAATTACCGCTGACACTTTTAATGTCACCTTGTCTGGAGGAAAATTGATCCATTTATTCTTTATTCCCATATAAAACCATGAATTATTCCCTGCTGCATTTCAATGTTCATTTCCTGTTCATTTCTTTCTTGCGCTTCTCACTCACACACAATTTCTTCCAGCTGTTAGCTGTATTTGCTTGAGTTCAGGGATGAAGTTCTCCCCTCTGGTTTAATCTAGCCTAACTTTCTCTACCTTAATTGGGCCAGAAAAACCCAAAACCCATTGTCCTTGGTTTCAAATGCCTTGGAATAAACAATTCTCCCGGACAACTAGAGAGTTTTAGAAGAGTTGGACCGCTGTATTATGTCATATTGCACTTGTGACGAGTTTAGGTGTATAATGTTTATCTTTTGAATGCCAAGGTAGCAAAAATAGAATCATTCAAAGAGCTTTACATGATAATTTGACAGCTTAACAATATAAAAGCAGAATGAATATGATTTATTGTAGGCTTCCAACAAAAGAACAGTACAAGTCAAGGTACATTCACAATGGTTTTTATTTCATGTAAATTAATTACTACTCATTTTCTTCAAAAAGAAAACGAATGCTAGCTACTTTTTGGGTTTTGCACAGGTCTCGAAATGAAAGGATTCTATCATCAGCTTTCAGGTCCAACAAAAGATGCATCATAAATAAACGTATGAACCAATTTTGTTACATTCAAATTAAAGCATTAGTATTTACAAGACACAGAAACTTCTTACAGACCTGCATTTTCCATCTTGCTGAGGTTGGGCAGGCAAATATATATACAGTATATATATATATATATATATGTAGTTTATTGTTTGTTCTGATTGTTAGCTAGAAAAAGAAGTACAATCAAATGGTCACAAATCAAATCAATAAACACAAGAAAAGAAAAATACAAAGTTGATCAACGAAATACAAAAACAACCAATTCAATCACCTTACCCATAAACAATACACACACACACACACACACACACACAAACAAACACAAAAGATTCATTCCATAAGGTCACGCAAACTCACAACCATTAACACTCATTTCTCACGTGAACACACTCACATGTACATGCGCACGCTCACACACCCTTCCAATGATAAACGAATGCACTCAAACAACTTGCATCAACCTATGAATTTATTCATACAACAATCTAATTATGCCATTCAATCCCACAAACACAGTCTCCCAGTTGAAACAGTGCAGAGGTGGCCAAACTGCCACGCGGATTAATACTCGGGTCTCACAATCTTCCGGCGTCAAGTTCACTGGATATGGACTGGTCAAGCAGGCACAAATGAGGCAAGGCAAGACGGAACGTCGCGGCAGCGCAACAACGAAGGTGATCGAAGCACGAAGACCAAAGACCAAACAGGAAGGGGAAGCCCAGTCGTGGCACCTATCAGCTCGCTGTAATCATGCGGACATATTACCAGCTCTTTGCCTCTTCAACTAAAACAGAGGGAAACACGATATAGCCAACAAGTCTTTTCGTGGATATTCCTCCATTAAATCAATAGTTTTCCTACCTGATTATTATCAAGTCAGCCCTTCCAATGTCATACCACAATGGATAAACACAGCCCAGGATGCATACCAAATGGTGTGTGGCTCAAAGATCCCCATGTGGGAACAGCTCGGAAAGACAGCGTCCAAGTCTGCAGCAGTCAACACGCTCCCCAACAACGCAGAAACCCTTCCTATACACTCACGCACCTATAGCGCACCTGGAACAAATTAGGTGATTACCATGCAGTAAGTACTCAAGTTGTTACGAACATTAACTAGGCAGCTATGCCTGCTATAATCCAACACCCCAAACCACCGCCATCCCGGTGACCGCATGACAACTCAGATCCATAGCCTAAAGACTGCCGTTACTGCATTAACTGCCCCACTTGGCCCAGATGGGGGGGGGGGGGGTCTCCTCTGGGTCTGATTTGTGCTTTCATCCAGGACCTCTGACTCTGACCTCAATTGACCCTTAATCAAGGAACAATGTACCGTTCTTACTTGGGTCAAGTCATCAGCTGGAGCAATAGCATACACTACACCTCCTTCCTCAGTTGCTCGCAGGACCTGAAATACCACAGGATTCCAAAGATCACTAATCTTATGACGTGCCCTGACCCCATAATTGTGAAGATACAACAACTGCCTTACAGTGAGCGGAGCATTCCAAACTAATAGATCATGCTGCTCTATACGCTTCTTTGCTGCAACTCGCAACCGTTCTCGAGCTCCCTCGAAAGCTACCTGTAGTCGAGTTTGGTGCTCTAACACCCACTCATGTATCTTACCTTGTATGGGCTCCGGAACGCTACCCAGTAAGGAATCCACAGGTAATTGTGCCTCCTGGCCAAACATTAAAAAATGCGGTGACTCTCCTGTAGTCTGGTGGAAGGTGGTGTTATAACAAAACACTACTTGAGGAAGGCATGCTACCCAGTATCGTTACCTCGCGCTTGGAAGGGTCCACAAAAGATTGTGGAGCATACGGTTTAACCGCTTGCATTGCACATTTCTAGCTGGATGGTATGGAGTAATTTGTGATTTAACGATCCCATAAAGGGCACATAACTAGCGAATTAGACCAGACTCAAAATTACAACCCTGGTCCGAATGAAGACGCACTGGGACACCATATTTACAAAACCACTCAGTCACTAACAGTCATGCCACCGTCTCTGCCCGCTGATCCCGAGTTGGGACAGCGACTGTACACTTACTAAAGATGTCAGTTATTACCAGCACGTTCTCCACTCCTGAACTAGATTGTTCTACTCCCTCCGGGGGGACCGCTCACGGTGACCTGCGGGAACCTGGGGGTAGGACAGACGAGGCGAGAGAAAAGGAGATGGAAGGAGGAGCGACAGAGACGAAAGAGGGGAGATAGGAAAAAAAAATCCGGTTCCCAGACGCACTGCTCCCTCCACCAGAAGGGTGATCTCCTCCGTGGTGCCTGGCAGTGGCACTGGACGACCCTCGGAGGACGGCACGACACTCCTTTGCCACCCGGTGGACGGCGACGGCTCCTCTGATTTTGGGCAGCCGGCAGGAGTCCCCCATTCCCTGCCCCTCCGGATACCTTCACGGAGGCAGCAGGCTACAGGCCCCCTGGCGAACGGTGCCGACTCCTCCGCTCCCTCACAGACGGCAGCGAGCTCGCCCGTCCCCGGCAAATCACTTCAGCCCACCGCCTCGAGCGTCCATGGCGGCACACTCCCTCGCCTGCTCGATGGCACCGCGGATTCACCACAGCGGCGAGGGATCTTCAGCAGCGCGTCCCTCCTTCTCCCGGGTTTCGGAACCACTGTAACGAATTCAACCTTCCTAATATTCGGGAAGAAGGAGGTGGGAACCGGCGGACAATCAAATTGAAACTTTAATTACAAAATAAACATAAAACAGCGCAACAGCCCCTCGCGTACGACTGTCGCGCACAAATAAAAATCAAAACACAAACTAAAACCCAGGCCTGGTCCTCTCTCGTCCGTCACTGTCGTCGCTCCGGTTTTATATCCCTCCATCTCCTCCGTGGGACTCGAGACCGGCGAGTGTCACAGGTGTCGCTCATTTCCAATCACTCCACCGGCCTTGCTCTGTTCCCACGTCCCTTGGCCCCGATCACTCGTCGCACCGATCCTGCCTCAACTTCTCATTTTTAGCCCGCAACTGCAACACTTGATCTCGTAGTTCACGTAATTCCTCATCCATCCTCAAGAAATTAGTGAGACTTACCAACAAAAAGAGGACGTCCGAGGCACACCATGATTAATTCTGTCTGTTTTATGAAATATGTACACATGCACAATCATCATAGCACTGGTGGAAAACCCAATTAGGAAAGCTAATTATTATAAGCTCAGTCCAGCAAATCAAATCTGAGTTCCACTTACACCATCCTTGATCACAAATGATAGTCCTCATTTTCTCGAATCTCTCTTGCAATGAAAAACACAATGAATAAAAATAAATTAAAACAATAATTTGAAGCCTGCTTGTATTAGCCCTCAGCTCTGTTCAGTTGTTGGGTATGTTGGGTGCGAGGTTACATCCAGCTTCCCTCTCCGTACATTGTCATTTGCCTGTTTGTCAGGCTCGAAATTATTGGTTATGCAAATTGTAATTCATCAGTGACAGCAGAGTGGTTACTTTATCTCTTACGACCCTTCGGATGGAAAGGTGGAATCAATTCTGACAGCCGCACCTCATCTCAACGCCTGCTGATCTGCATAACACTAGACACGTAAATCAACCTCAGATGTGACAAGGGAATTAATTTGAGTGTGTATGTGTGTATGCGCAGGGTGTCATGCACCCAATATTTTTGTGGGGGCACCAGGGACAGTTTCTGGCTCATGTGGTGCCCTAAAAAAAAAGAAAAACCCTTCTCAAAAATAAATAATTTCTCAACTATTTAGTTACATTGTTATATCTAATGGGAAAGTGTTTATTTAGCCCATTAAATTAATACATACATATATGCATATGAATAAAAAATCTGTTTGACTCATAAATTTGAGAGGATTTGAATTGGCATGTTGCTTTTGTGTGTGTGTGTGTGTGTGTGTGTGTGTGTGTGTGTGTGTGTGTGTGTGTGTGTTATGGTAGTATTTTATGACAATGGACGTACTTCAGTTCACGGTTCACACTCATATGCCCCCCTTCCTTGCCACCACCTAGTTGATGTATTTAAGTCAGTGCTTGACCTTTTCCTTTGTCTGTAAAGATTTTCAGTACGATGGACAATATGGGGCTCAATTGATGTGTGAAAGGCTCAATATCAAAACTGCACAGTGTAGCAGGCAGCACTGTCCAATATACCTAGTAAATGATGGCAGTTTGCTTAACGAAATGGTTCAAATCAATGGCTGTTACACAAGCCACTTAAAATCAAAACATCCATTCATTTTTGTCCCTGAGGTAAGAGGGAATGAAAATGTTTTTGCTCTGTCGTACTGTTAATCACTCTATTCATCTTAATTTGTAAGTGTGCTGTTTTTATTTGCTAAAAGAGGGCAATCTGAGAGAACATTGTGCTGTAGAAAGCCATATGTAGTCTTGGGGTTTGATAAAACCCACATATAGTAAGCAGCTTTGTTTATATCTGCTTGAATCAGGAAACACTGACATTTCCAAAACGGTAAACTAAGCCTATGTTTCAATAAAATGTGTGAATTACAGTAAGAACTAAGATGAACGAATGACAATTTTGAAGTTATATCTGTTGATTCTAAAATTATACACTGGCAGCAAGTTGGAAGAGATGAAGAAAATAATGAATGGAGCTTAAAAACTCTCCTGGCAGGTGGAAAGAGAGAATGAGACTGAATGAGATCAGTGTCAACAGATGACAGAAACCCAAACTCTGCAGGTTTAAGGGTTTGGGCACTAAGAACCGATTTTGACAGGACACTAAAAACTCAGGAAAATATAACATGAGTGACATCACCCTCTTCAAGAGAAGATGCCTGGTGATAGTAGTGTCTGTATAACCCTCAAAGTAGCAAAATTGCAATCGTAAAAAAAAAGGCCAGTGTTATGTATGGCAAGTTAAAGTGAATTTATTTATTATTTTGGGTAAGAACAAATGATAAGTTTAAGGTTTTTTTTTTTTATGTTTCCGAAAAAAGTCTCTAATGCTCATGAAGACTGCATTTATTTAATCAAAAATACAGTAAAAACGAATATTTTGAAAAATGATCACTATTTGTGTACATCCCAGGGTGGTGTACATTTGTAAATATGAGACAGTTTTCTGAATCAGGTAAAAATGCAGTGAGTTTTTAAATGATATTCACACAACAGAGTAAACTATAAATACATTTATGTTAATTTTCTGTATAGAGCATGTCAGAGGACTGCTTTGAACTGAACATACTGAAGTTTCAGCTTCTCTTGGTACTGAGAAAGCTTAAATATGCAGTGGTCTGCTTCGAGCTTAATGAATCCAAATGTAAGTCTTCTAGCTTTAAAGGAAAACTTCATGTTCTGAAAACAAATCATATGTGTTTGTATATGTGACGAGTGGGGCGGGGCCGAGAGACGTGGGAACAGGAGCGAGGCCGGTGGAGTGATTGGAGATGAACGATACCTGTTCGACCCACCGGTCTCGGGTCCCACGGAGGAGATGGAAGGATATAAAACTGGAGCGATGACAGTGAAGGACGAGAGAGGACCAGGTGGGTCGAACAGGTGTCGTTCATCTCCAATCACTCCACTGGCCTCGCTCCTGTTCCCACATCTCTCGGCCCCGCCCCACTCGTCACAGTATATGAAAGTGTTAAAATTTTTGCAACCCTAAATGCCAGTGTTACAATTTTCCCGCACTTTTTTTTCAGCCTAAAAGGAAATATGCATAAACTTCATGATTTTTTCATGATAATCAGTGTCTTTTTAAAAACAGGTTTGAGTGGGGGTGGGGGGCGGATTCGGTATTTCAAATCAATCTGAGCGCTTAAAGTCTCTTGAGGTTTCATGTACATGTTTTTCAGTAAGTGTTCCTACTCATTGTCAGCACACAAACTAACTCTCCCCAGCATAGATTCTTCGTTATTGCGTATTTGTCAGGTTCACTGAAGCTTTCTAAGGCTGTGAACAGTAATTGTCTGCAACTGGAAACCCTTTGTCAGATTATGGTAATCTTGCACCATGGGAGCAAATGTTTTTAACACCCCCCCCCCCCCCCCCAATGTTTTCTCATTCAAAATACTACAAAATATGTCTATTATTCTCTCTCTTGGGTCAAACAGAAAGCACACATCAGGGGATAGAGGGAGTTTCTTCCAAGGTCAATGCAGTGGGCTCTGCTTAAACAAATTAATCTTTTAGCTTCAGGGTTGGAGGGAACATCTATCAGCGGTGTAATATGATAACGGAGCAGGAAAGCGGGAGAGAGAGCTGCTTAGTCTAGGCTTACGTTGATTCATTTCCAAAACTGACACAGAACCAGGTATTATACCGACTCACACACACAGAGCTGTTGTAGATCTGTGGCCCGGGGAATTACACCACTATGATTTGTTCAAGGTGACAGCACAACCTGAGACGTGGACGCAATATGTAAACACATAAACACGCACTCAAGATAACATAAAGAAAGTGTATGAGGCAATTATTATATGAACACAGTACAAAATGGTGGCTGATGTATATAGAAAGTGAAAAGAGGTGCTTATTCCTCAGAAAATTTATTGTCAACCTAAGGAGGATGAACTAAATTTCATATGAGCTGTTTTATTTTCTATCCATTTATTATGACGTTTGGACATGTAGGCCTAAAAATGTTTCATATAAAAAATATATACTTAATTAGTGTGGGGTAAACAGTACAAATGCTGACAAATAATTGTTAATTGATGATATAGCTAAGACCTCTAATGTGACAGTTCACAGACATTTGATATGTTTAAAACCAGCTACTTTTCAAGCTAGATTTTAAACGTTTACGTTTTATTATACAGCGATGTTGGTGTTTTTAACTTAAACTATTTAAAACATTTTGCAGAATAAAATATAAATATTAGAAAAAAGCTAAAACTAGAAAATGCTGAAACTATAATAGTATATAAATAATGTTTAGTGCACTGTATTCATAAATGTGACGGCAAAGTGTGTGTTTTTCAGAGAGTGACAAAATAATAATAATAATGCTCTCAATGTGTATAGATACAAGTGAAGCAAGTGAATTCTGTTAGAGTGGACAGACCTCCAGAGCAGCCGTCGATGGGCAGTGACATTTAAAGATGCACATGCTTACGGTAATGCAGTCTACACATGTCTTTTTTGAGGTAAAGAGAGAGACATTTTGGAATTAGACAGGAATAGACTGAATGATTCTCAGCAGAATAACTGGCATTTAGACAAAAGGCTAAATGAAGACACTGTCTGCTTTGATTTTCACATTCTCTCCCTCACTCTCTCTCTCTCGTCCGTCTAGCTCATAATCACTACCTTCTGTCTTTATTCCTGTCTTCCTGTCGTGCGATGCATCCCACAATCCTTTGCTCTGCTGCACAGAGTTTGGTGAAAGCAGCGAGCGTTTCATGCCTGATTCCTCGGATGTAAGGCGCGTCTCCTGCACCCAGCCAGGCGGAAATATCATCTCCTCTGAGGAGAAAAACTAGAATGAGATAGAGAGAGAAAGAAGAAGGGAGTAACATCTCCACCCATCCCGCTGCAGCTGTTTCCAACAATGTGAATTTAAATCAGAAGAGATGATGCTGATTACAAATACTCTTGTCTCCCAAACGCTCACCCCCAATCCTCACCCCAATTATTATTGAGAAAGAAAGATGGAATGAGATGTTGAAAGAAAAAAATGGAGAATTTGTTATTACATTTGTTTTGACGGAGTGGCAACAATGCATCTCAGGGATTCACATCCATTCCAGAGAGACGCTGAAAGCCACTAATACAAGCATGTTTGAATGGATTTCTCTTTGCTACTTTTCACACAAAGAGGAACCCACACAGAGCAACTGAATATTAAAGGAACAAATGACTCACAATGAAAATTCTGTCCCATTTACTCACCCTCGCATTGTTCTAAATGAATGACTTACTTTCTTTGTAACAGTAATGCAGAAGTTTGGAATAAAGCATACAATGACCAGGGGCTATCAAGTTTCATTAAAAAAAAAAAAAAATGCACTACTGTATAAAACTCCACGAAAATAGTTCTTATGGCAATTTTTTAAGTCTTAAGAAGGCATATAAATCAGCCTTTGTATTTTATTTTCAAGTGACTCCCTGGTGAAGAGTTGCTTGTTCTGTTGAACAAGTGTTGAAAAAGTGTTTTTGAATGAATTGATTGAATAAATGATTCAATAACTCATTCGTAAAGACAGTCGCATGTGTTCATACTGAATGAACAAATAGTTTGAGAGAATGATTCATTAACTCACTCATCAAGACAGATGCTGAATTTGGAACGGCATACTAGCATACTACTCTGAATATCTCTGCCATAGTAGTGTATAAATATTAAGAGTACACTAGAATGTGGTTCTGAATTCAACTAGACCCATGTTTCATTCCTGAATTATTCATTGTTTTTGTACAAACTATTTGAGTGGATAATTTGATGAGTCTTTCATAAAGTCAATCTGGTTTAGTTTGGATTCCAAATGAATTCATTATTTTATTTTATTTTATTTTATTTTATTTTATTTTATTTTATTTTATTTATTGGATTTACTCATTTGTAAAGACAGTTAACATGTTTTTGAATAAATCGTTTGAGTCAATGATTCAGTGACTCATTCATAAAGATGATCAGATGTTTTCTTACTGAATGAATCTGTTTTTGAGTCAATCACTTGTTACACAATCATTTGCTACACACTTGCATGTAACTTGCATATAAAATGACCAAAAATGCCTGGAACAAATGCATTTTTATATAGAGTAAATGGTCACATTGTTGTTGAATTTGGTGATATCAATCCTGGCACTATACAAGTTTGTATAGTTTGAAATTACTATTAATTTTTTAGTGAACTGCTCCTTAAATGTGTGTGTGTGTGTGTGTGTGCTCTTGTTTTTGTGACATATCAGGACACAACTCTGTATAATGACATGGTTATGACACAGGTATTACAAGGAGAGGGTGACCTATGAGGACATAACCCATGTCCCCATTTTTCAAAATGCTTATAAATCATACAGAATGAGTTTTGTTTTTGAGAAAGTAAAAATGCACAAAGTTTCCTGTGAGGGTTAGGGTTAGGTGTAGGGTTGGTGTAGGGGGATAGAATATACAGTTTCTACAGTATAAAAACCATTACGCCTATGGGATGAACCCACTTTTCACAAAAACAAATGTGTGTGTGTGTGTGTGTGTAGGTGTGTTTGTAGGTGTGTGTGTGTGTATGTGCATGTTTTTGTGACATATCAGGACACAACTTTGTATAAGGACATGGGTATGACACAGGTATTACAAGGAGAGGGTGACTTATGAGGACATGACCCATGTCCCCATTTTTCAAAATGCTTATAAACCATACACACACATACAAACGTGTGTGTGTGTGTGTGTGTGTGTGTGTGTGTGGATGAATGTGTCTATACTTATACATTTATGACATTATGACCCATCACACAATCTAACAATGACAGGAAGAATGATGTAACAGATAGATGAGTAAATGGAGGGAATAAGACACATGGGGAAAAGACAGAAGAAAGAGGGATGGCAAAGCATACAGCACACGAGCGGCATGACAAAGCTCATGACATGTCGACCTCCCTCGACACATCAATGCCAAACGCTCACTTAACAGCATTCTTAACTGCAGTTGGAAGACGGCAGAAGCATTTTTAATTCAGTGACTGTTTTTATGCAGATTACTTTTCTAATTATTGCTGCATTAGCAATGCTAAAGCACACATAGACAAGTGTGACCCCCCCCCCCCCCCCAGCACACCCCCCCCCAATAGAGTCACAATGTATAATTAACATTCAGGCAGCTGTAGACAGACACAGTGTTGAGGTGAAGGCAGTGTTTAAGGCTCGAGACCTATCGGTTCCTTTATCGGCTCAAACATTTTATATATATATATATATTTTTTTTCTTTCTAATCTTAGTAATCCTATAGTTTAAATATACAATATATATGTAAAATGTAATATGTAATATGGATGAAAGTGTAATTACTCTCCACATCTGCTATTTTCTGTCTCAGGCATTTAAATGGATCTTAGCATCTGAGGAGTGGTGGTTCTCTTGCTGGTTTTCCATGGAGAGCTGAACTTTGCAGTAAAAGCCTTGATTCTGTCCTCCGCCCACCTGCAAACAGTAGCAAAAAAACATTCAGAACCCTTCAATTATGTTTAAGATACAGCACTTGAAAATCACTCAAGGGAAAATTAAAGGCAGCCTACAAAATTACACTGAAATTATATGGCAGAGCAACCACTTTACATTGTTCTTTATTAATTAAAAGCAGCTTTGCTATGTTTACAACCTGTAAAAGTGCTTAATATTCTTTGCTTAAATCAATTTGGTTCTGCAGCTATACCCAGTGGATGAATCTCATGAGAATAATGAGAATTACAAACAAAGCTAACAGTACAATAACTGTAACATTAGTAATGAGAACTGGCTTGGAAATGTCAGTAAATAAATCTTAATGGTCCTTATAAGTTTCTAATTAGGACATAATAAACATCTGTTTAAAAAGTGTCATCCTGCTGTAGGGTTATGGCCCAACTGAATTCTGAATGCAAGTTGAATTCTGGTGAAAGAATACTATTATTGTTGTACTGTAATTTACCCCAGGCTTCAAAATCAATCGAAACCGTATTATTCTCACAACCTTAAATAGACACTTAAGAACCTGTTATTATTGTCTGTTATTGGTCATGTTGTTGTGGATAAGTTGAACAAATGAAAGTCATCTGTTGTGTGACGATCTTAGAGTAATAGTAGATCTATATGCCTGCTAGTGAGCAAGTGTTTTGTGCAACGATGTCCAAATAAGACATGTATGCAGTATGCAGTAATACATGTCGCATATGATCATCATTCCTACCATAATCAGGATATTTTCCGTCATAATGGAGTGCATGTGGCTTGCTACCAGATGTCAGCTTCAAATTGACTTTGTGGACAGATAAAAAAAACAAGACATACTGTCTATATTACCTGCTCCCATCTGTCTGCTCAACAGGTCTTTTTAATTCACTCATTTTCTTGTTATTATTGGGCTCCTGTGTTGCTATAGGTGGTTTATTGCTGCTTTGGAATGCGTTATTAACTGCTAGTATCAAATCCTAACTTTAATCAGACCTTAGATCATTGGTGAACATAGTGGATATATGAGTGGGAAGCACCTCAACCTACTAGACTTCAGCACTGAACTTCAGTTTTTCCTCCACCTGTGACTGTTGACATTTCATTCCCATGCAAATTTTACTGGTAAAAAGTTGTTTAAATGTTAAATAAGATAAATAAAGAGGGTAATAGTGGAAGAATTTACAGCATCCTAGTGGAATAGAGCAGATATGCACCAACGCAAACTTGCTCTTCCCTGCCTTCATGCAATTCTATTTTACCTATTTTTACATCTCAACAGGATGCAGCTTATTTGTTATTATAACAAATATATATCTCTCCATCTCCATTAGTAGAAATGTATACATGTATCATTTCCCTGAGTGCACCAGGAGGCTTATGGACAACAGCCTAGGTACGTGAGGATACAAGTATCATTCCTATTGCGGTCATTAAATTACCAGAACAGATGCTTCAACTTTTGCTCTACATAATTTACCAGTCTGGTGCATATATGCAACTATGGTAATATACAACCCGAATTCCGGAAAAGTTGGGACGTTTTTTAAATTTTAATAAAATGAAAACTAAAAGACTTTCAAATCACATGAGCCAATATTTTATTCACAATTGAACATAGATAACATAGCAAATGTTTAAACTGAGAAAGTTTACAATTTTATGCACAAAATGAGCTCATTTCAATTTTGATTTCTGCTACAGGTCTCAAAATAGTTGGGACAGGGCATGTTTACCATGGTGTAGCATCTCCTTTTCTTTTCAAAACAGTTTGAAGACGTCTGGGCATTGAGGCTATGAGTTGCTGGAGTTTTGCTGTTGGAATGTGGTCCCATTCTTGCCTTATATAGATTTCCAGCTGCTGAAGAGTTCGTGGTCGTCTTTGACGTATTTTTCGTTTAATGATGCACCAAATGTTCTCTATAGGTGAAAGATCTGGACTGCAGGCAGGCCAGGTTAGCACCCGGACTCTTCTACGACGAAGCCATGCTGTTGTTATAGCTGCAATATGTGGTTTTGCATTGTCCTGCTGAAATAAACAAGGCCTTCCCTGAAAGAGACGTTGTTTGGAGGGAAGCATATGTTGCTCTAAAACCTTTATATACCATTCAGCATTCACAGAGCCTTCCAAAACATGCAAGCTGCCCATACCGTATGCACTTATGCACCCCCATACCGTCAGAGATGCTGGCTTTTGAACTGAACGCTGATAACATGCTGGAAGGTCTCCCTCCTCTTTAGCCCGGAGGACACGGCGTCCGTGATTTCCAACAAGAATGTCAAATTTGGACTCGTCTGACCATAAAACACTATTCCACTTTGAAATAGTCCATTTTAAATGAGCCTTGGCCCACAGGACACGACGGCGCTTCTGGACCATGTTCACATATGGCTTCCTTTTTGCATGATAGAGCTTTAGTTGGCATCTGCTGATGGCACGGCGGATTGTGTTTACCGACAGTGGTTTCTGAAAGTATTCCTGGGCCCATTTAGTAATGTCATTGACACAATCATGCCGATGAGTGATGCAGTGTCGTCTGAGAGCCCGAAGACCACGGGCATCCAATAAAGGTCTCCGGCCTTGTCCCTTACACACAGAGATTTCTCCAGTTTCTCTGAATCTTTTGATGATGTTATGCACTGTAGATGATGAGATTTGCAAAGCCTTTGCAATTTGACGTTGAGGAACATTGTTTTTAAAGTTTTCCACAATTTTTTTACGCAGTCTTTCACAGATTGGAGAGCCTCTGCCCATCTTTACTTCTGAGAGACTCTAAGACAAAGCTTTTATAGCTAATCATGTTACAGACCTGATATCAATTAACTTAATTAATCACTAGATGTTCTCCCAGCTGAATCTTTTCAAAACTGCTTGCTTTTTTAGCCATTTGTTGCCCCCGTGCCAACTTTTTTGAGACCTGTAGCAGGCATTAAATTTTAAATGAGCTAATTAAGTGGATAAAAGTGTAAAATGTCTCAGTTTAAACATTTGCTACGTTATCTATGTTCTATTGTGAATAAAATATTGGCTCATGTGATTAGAAATTTCTTTAGTTTTCATTTTATTAAAATTTAAAAAACGTCCCAACTTTTCCGGAATTCGGGTTGTATACTCATTTACGCGGGGTACGTCCTGCCCACAACATCCCTAGCCATGCAGGACAGGTCAAAGGGGTAGCACAGATCTGGTGGTGTGTTAATGCAGAAACACTGGATGAAAAATGATAGGACTGGAGGTGGAAAGACCACCGCACACAGTCACATTCACACATTGTGAATGCTCTCCATGCATTAAATGCATGATCCTTCAGGAGGAGTTATGGAGACCTTGAGAAGTTGTTTGGGCATGAACTAGATTAAGTGCACATAGCATCCGGCCATAAAGCACCTCACGCTGGGGTGACACCACACTTTACAGTGAGGGTTGACCTTCTGATCAGCAATCAGGAGTGTGTGTGTGTGTGTGTGTTCTTTTTAGAAAGCAAATATCTTGCTTATCATTTATTACAACAATGTATTAGGATCTATATTGTTTGTGTTCTTTCTATTAAATGTTTCTTAAACTTCTACTGAACAGTTTTATTATTTAATGAAAATAATTGAATAAGCTGATTAAAACTGTCAGTTTACAATGTTTGCAAATGGCAATGCACAAGAAACAAGATTATGAACACCAAATTTAATGATTTATAAGTCATGACAGACTTCCATTAACTTCATGCCAGTCTCTGAGCACCATGTTTACCACAGTGCTTTTAAATTAGAAGTGCCGTCAGTCATGTACCTGTATATCACGGTTTCCATTATTGGCCATTTGTTGGAATGCCCCGCCCATTTGTGAGTTCACCCAATCATCTTATAGAAAAGATGGGCTCCAAGACAAAAATACAATGATGTGTGTGTGTGTGTGTGTGTGTGTGTTTGTGTATCCCTGATGCAAATAAGGACCAAAATGATGTTTTTAGAGCCTGTTGTCCAATAAATATTTACCACTCTCTGTGAAAACCAATGGTAGAGGTATCTGCCATAGACTCCCAGTGACGCACAGCTTCAGAGGGACACGAAGATTTATAATAATTAAATTGAATCACAAACAGCATGTGATAGTGCTGTGTGTAATAATAATAATAATAATTATTATTATTATTATTATTATTATTATTATCATCAGTGATATGTATTATCCATCCATTCCATTCATCCATATTTGGATATTTTGTGGTCTGTGTGGACTCGTACATATGTTCTGCTGAATTTAGGCTTTTATATATAAATAAATTATATTGCTGGAGTTTTTATGAAATGTCTAGACAAGACCGTAACATTTATTAAACTTTCTATCCACAGTGTAAGTCGAAATTCTGCACAATGTGCCAAAATCTCAAGCATATAAATCGATGTAGAGCTAAATTTTGGACTAGTGAGTTTTCACTGTAGGTGGGCTACTCACAGTATGATGAAATAGAAATTAATTCCAGGTTACTGACAAGTTAAAAAATGCCAAAGTTTTTAAGCTCTTCAGAAAGTCAACCTACAAATGGATTATGCATGTGCAGTAATTGTCTCCTGTTAAACTAGGATAGGGAAAAGTAGGTTAACATCCAAAAAATGACACACATCATCTTTAAGAATACTGTTGTCCCCCCAAGCACCTGTCTTTAGCATTGCTTTTTAGCTTGCGCTGAAATTTGTTCTGTTATTGTTCCCCTTCCCTGCATTTCTCTCACTCTTATCTGGTTTCTCTCTTTCTCTCTCCTCTCCAGGCATGTGTCTGTTTTGTCCTACTCCACCTTTCACTCTCTATCTATCACTCTCTATACATGCTCTCACTCTCTCTCTCTAAGACAGCTTTTTGTAGGTTTAAACATGACATAAGCGATAAGGACGCTGCTTTTCAGACAGAGACTGATGTTCGACATACTACACTCTGATTGGACACTACAAACACGGGCCAGGACAGAAGATTCACACTCTCACACGGCTTGATGACTATGCTGGGATGGAAGGTATTCTCATGGGATGGACCGACTCATTTGTTGTTGACAGGACCTATCTTAGTGAAGACCTTATGCTTGAATGTCTTAGTGGCCCTTATGTATCTGTGCAAATTTGTTAAAAAATTCAAAAGAGTTTTCCTTCTCCCTTGGAAATAAATATATAAATATGTATGTGTGAATGTATGTTACAGTTAGTCTAGTTTATAGTATGTATAATTTGGTTTATATAAAGACATTCCATGGTCACACTTGTAAACTGACACACTTGTCATCTCTGAGAAAGTGTGACATCAACAATGGTGCATACCATGAAGGGAAAATGTCAGATAAATTATATTTTTTCCAGATATTAGTCAGATAAGACAGTTTGTGTTACTGAAACATCAGTGACAAACACAGAAAGTGTCTCACATTTACAAAGTTTACAGATGGCATGAATGCAATTTTGGCTTAGACACATGATAATTAAATAAAATAAAATATGAATATGAATATACTGTCATTTAAGATGTTTACAAGGTGTTTAAAAACAACAGTCTAGAAAAAAATTGAAGAAGAAAATGACAGAATGATGAGCAATGATAAAAATTAATCTGATGAAAATGTGTGCAGTAAGTTCTCCCCGCAAATAATTATTTTTAGACAATGCAATACAATACAATACAACAATAAAATAAAAAAAGTACCAGCACACTTAAAATCATATCAAAAGTAAGCTACCCTTCTTTCTGAATCTTGTTTTCTCCATATCATTTTTATTTTATTTTTTAGTGTATTTGGGTGTGTGCTGGTCTTGGTTATTTTAAGAAG
Organism: Carassius carassius; assembly: GCF_963082965.1. Taxonomy (NCBI): domain Eukaryota; kingdom Metazoa; phylum Chordata; class Actinopteri; order Cypriniformes; family Cyprinidae; genus Carassius; species Carassius carassius. The sequence continues at coordinate 19,020,050 of NC_081765.1, forward strand.
ATATGCATCATGCTTGTTTAGTCTTGCATGTTTGATACAGCTGTTGTGTTTCCCAAACCCACCTTTATTGAGAGAGAGAGAAAAAAACAGGAAAGTTGATTAACAGGATTCTCATTAATAGAGGAGAGTAAGATTTGGGTTTGTGATGCTTATGATTCTTTGAATTATAGAAAGTCCATTATTTAACAGAAGTTGATGTGAAGCTTAAATTTGAGACATAATGTGGCCTTTTTTAACTATACACTGAACATACTAATGCAACATATATAACATATTATACCAACTAAACTATGTATATATTATACTAATATACAAATAGAAAATACTAATATTCTGTCTTCTAATATTCTGAAAAATAAGTAGATTTTCTCTTGTCTTTAATTTTCTTCCTCCAGTGCAGTGTCTCACATCATTCATTCATATATAGGCCTCACCTTTTGCAAAGTCACACTTCCTGTCCACCTTGGGTGCCCCATGATTAATGGCCCCTGTGGAACTGGAGTGGCATGAAACACAATGACATTTGGTGTCCTCTGAGCCAAAGGTGGCTGACAGATCGTGGTGACAATGCCTACTCCTGCTAGGTCATCTGTTTCGCTGCATGCGGGTGTATGTGTGTGTTCATCTGGAATGGATAATCACCCCCCTTGACGCTCCGGCAACTGCCAAGTGAGAGGACAGATCAGCATGTGCATTTATGAGCAAGACGTCTTTTAAACTCATTGCTGTGTGCATCAGTTGCTTTTGTTATTATCACATCTGGGAGTTCTTCAAAACTCACACCATGGTGAGAAAATCCTGATTGTCCTCTTCAGGCAGTCCGATTCGTTCTGTTCCTGAGGGTCTTGCCATTGTAATTACTGCCGTTTAACACAAAAGCCACAAAAATACTCTCTATAACAACAAATCAATGACCTACAGAAGAAGAAAAAAACATTAATATCACCATGACAACTGAATACATGATTTGTGTGCTCCTAGCAACAGTTGAAGATGATAACACAGTACTGTTACTCTTTTAGTAGCATAAATGACCAATGCATAGATTATACCAAAGGCAGGTCTTAATTAAATCCAGCATTGTTGCAGAATGGCTATTTCTTTCTTTATTGTCATGATGTTGTTTGGGATAAAAAGCAGAAGGAATTTCAACTGAGAGTGACTCGATTTTTAAAGATGGTCTGCTATTCACTTTAGCTATATCAGTGCTATTTAGCTGACGGGTTCTGCTGTTTTTTTTTTTCTTTGTGTCTTTTGATATATTGTAGCTGAGATATATTAAATGCAGTGAGCATTTTTATTTAAATAAATCCAACTGATGGACCCGTCTGCTTCATATCTTTTGTTTCCTGTCAAAGTGCTGCCAGAAAACTCAGACGGACATTGAGAAAATAAATGCATAAGATTTCATTAGATAAGCATTCTCTGAGCAGGGCTCCGTGTAAATGAGATTGTCAATGTATTGTTAGCGGCGAGCAATCTGAAGAGACTCTTGATGTGCTTTCCCAGCATGCCCTGGGAAATCTGATAGCATTAGTGCCATATGTTCCTATTGGATGTCCCTCTGTTGTAATAACATGTAATATTCCCTCCCTTCCCCTTGTCTCACTTCCTCGCTATTTCCCATTTGTCCTAAAGACTGGATTTTAATGTCATCAGGGCCGGCCCACAATGAGAAAAAGTTTTTAATGGTCTCGATGGGTAACATGGAAGATTTCACCATGAAGAAAGTGAAAATAAAACTGAGATGCAACATGTGAGTGCGCAAATGTGCATACACAGATATGTGTGAACTTTCACACTTCAAATGCAAATGGTTCCTAGTACTGATTTCTCTCTGTGTTGTATAGTCTTCATAACTATCCCCCTTTCCAGTTCGCTGTTGTCATGGCAACTAATTATTATTTCTAGCACTTTGTTGAACTTGGCAGCAACTTACCGTGGAAAGACTTAAAATGCTGAAGCCTGAGATCAGAGTGAAAAATTGTTTCAGCAGTAGTGATTTTTCATTACGTTTCGGGCTGGTGAAATGTGTACGTGTGAGAGAGAGGGGTGTGTTTGAATGTATTTGATTTGTGCTCAGTATGTCTTTTACTCACGATGTGAGTGTTGGGCTAATTTGGCTCTAATAGTGATACACGAGCTCCACTCGCAGTCTTTTGTACTTATATATATATATATATATATATATATATATATATTTATATATATATATATATAGAGAGAGAGAGAGAGAGAGAGAGAGAGGATAAAGTATATATAATATACATAAGATACTGGGACAATGGTAAAACAAACAAACAAATGATAAAAAATAAATCTGTACATTAAGAATAAAAAAACAAAAGTAAATAAAATAAATCATGAAGGCATGACAAAACCTTTTCTAAATACTTAATATGTTAATAATTTACTTGTATCATATCCTAATGTTTGTTCAAGCTTGTGTCTGCATAAGTCAATGCTTGGTTTGCTTTCTGATTAAAACATTCCATCTGTTGACAGTACAGCTCTATTCTGAGCTGTGTGCAAACACACTAGGGACTCGCGTCTGGTTTTTCTGGTGTGTGTATGTCTGTATATGTTGACAGAACGGCCGAGTAGAGTCTCATACATCTGGGGTCATACTTTCAGCCCTTTGAGAAACAAAAAAATGGGCAGAGGGATAAATCTACCAGCATCACCTCGTTGATATGCTGGCAGTCCATAGCTTATTTAGTTAACTGTCACTGCCATATTAAGCAGAGTAATATCTCTTTTCTTAAGCAGTGTGTTTGTGTATGTGTGAGGCCACATGACCCCACCATCCATCCCAAAATGCCTAAACATGGTTAAGAAAGGGAAAAAGGGAACACGCTAAAGAAACTTTGAACTTCTAAAGATAGGACCTGCTGTATGTTGTTTCGCCAGTAGCGATGACAATAAACTACTCTGACTTGACTTGAATCTTGACTTGAAGCTGCTCTGCGTGACAACTGAAGTAAATAATGTCAATGATATTGCCTTTAGTCCACCAAAGACAAACTTTGAAGACCAAAGGCTGTCTTCAGTCCATCATCACTCTGATCATTTTTGCTGTGTCCCTGAAGGAACTTTCAGTCATGCAAGTACAGCTCCTATCTACTTGAGATGAGAATGACTAAAAATCTCCAAACTGATTTTTGAATTTGCATGTGCATTTATGGATTTGACTTTAATTATCATCATTGATAGAAGATCAGGTTTTAACAAGGCAACAGGGTAAATAGTGATCGAAAGTATTGGTAAGAATGAATTTTGTCAGCTTTCTGGAATCTAAAATGTAAGTTATTTAAGCTTCTTATTCTTTAAAAAAAGATTAATCACTATTTTTTTTTTCATTTCCAAAATAACAAAAATAACTATCTAAAGGAGTGAGTAAGCATCTGTTTATATACTCTTATCATTGAAACTGGCCCAACTGTATGAACATGTTCCTCCCAAACTGTTCTTTGGAGCTGTATATAGCTATAATTAGTTAATCCGTTTTCTCTGGATGGGAGTGAACACACATTCAAATCTTTTTTTGCTCCTTTCATCACTCAGAATATGTTCCAACGGCTGATACACTGATAGCTGCCTTTTTTATATAAATAAAATTGTGTGGGCTGGGTGTGTATTTTAATGCAGAATTCAGGAAATTGTAGCTAAAACAGTTTGGAGTTTGAAGGAATATCTCACCAAACAATGAATATGCTGACATTATGCTGTTTTTTTTTTTTTTTTTTTGGTATCTGATCAAAATACTGATCAAAATTAAGTTTAAGAAAAGTTCAAATTAAGAACTTTTTGACCACTTTTAATTGAATTTATTTAATTTATTTTTTCACAATATTTGTTGTTGACACTCACTGTAGGAGAATATTTGAAGAACATGCTCACAGTAATTTCCCATACAAATTTAGATTGTCCTTGACTGAAAATCAAGACATGCACAGGCCTAAACACACACACACACACACACACACACGTTTTGTCCCTCAATAGAAAAAAAAAAACATCATTATGAGGTTAGCATTTTCCCTTGCAGAGTGAAAAGATGACAAGTAGCAGTCCATTACTGTATGTGTGTGTTTGTATGAATGTGTGGCATTTACTGAAATTGCCTTTAAAAGCAAAAATTGTTGTTTCTGCCTCTCCATTTGAAACTATGCAGGTTGAGAAAAATCTCACATGTGGTCCTCTTCTCCATAATGTTGAAAATCTTGCTCATTTCTGATGAAATCCAATGAAACCGCATTTAAAGTTAATGCCAGCCGTAGGAGGTCTGCTAGCATTAGTTGAGCCAAGATGAGACACCTCTTGAGACTGGCACGACCCACCGACCTGAACACGATGACCATTAACACATGCACATTAACACAAGTCATTATACCATATATATCCACACATCGGTAATGATTGAGACTACGTAATGTTAGTAATTAACATTAGCAAATGACTGTCCTCCATTAGGGATAACAATGTTCGATTCAACATTAGACCACTAGTGTTTACTCTCTGAAGCAAATGCAGGCATTTATACTGCACACACACACCTATATAAACACTGTTTTTCTATTCTGCTGGATGAATCACAGTTGCAGAATGTGGCATATATGCTGGTCATCAGTGGTGTGAACAGACCTCCAAAGGGGCAGGGGGGAAGTGGCGTGACCATAGAAATCACTGTCCGGGGTGGGGGGTCTCCCTTGGTATAAATCTCAGACGATGAAAGGGGCAGGTGCGCGAGCACCCCCCCACCGCCACCCCGACCCCCATGAACACCATTGCTGGTAATTAGGGAAAAGGGTGGACAGCAGTGAGATTTCACAGCTAATAACTCTGTTGAAAAAAAACACACAGAAAACACTCAGCAAGTGCAAACGGTGGGGGTGAAGTGTTGGAGAGGACAGGAGAAACTCCTTTGCTTACATTTGTGCACACTGTTGTCATTTGGAAGCCGGAGAGGAAGAGAAACAAACAGAAGCCCGCTGGTTATGTCTGGAGATCCAGAGATGTAGTCTGCAGGTCTGGCCCGAAGCCTGTGAGCAGCTCCATTTAAATCTGCCCGCTTTGCATTGTGACTGATTCCAGACCAGCCTTGAGCTGGAGTCCAAGAGATCCAGCCAAGTGTAGAGAGACAGCTCCCATTATGCTGACTACTGACATCACCATGTCCCATCTCAAGCCATCCAACTCCCCTCTGAATTTGCTGCAGCTATTTTGTTCTCTTCCATTCAGTATCATTTGCTATTACAGCATGTTTCAGCTCTGCTTGTGTTCATATTTGCGTTTGTGTGTTTATGTATGTGAGAGAGCGAGAGGAGAATGGCGCACCTCCCTGTGTTAAAAGCCCTCTTGAGTCTGGGCAGGTGTGTGGAAAGGGTTTGAAGTTTGCAGAAAAGTGCTGGTTGGTTACCATGGTCACTTACTCACCATTAAGCATCACTCTGTAATTATGGTGTCCAATCGATGCAGGATGATGCATTTTGTGGTCTCAATAATGTCGAATAATGTTGAGATTTTAGTTCGTGCGTGAGGTAGAGAGAGTGCTTTGGTGGTTTGTGCTTGGTTCTTTGTTGTTGTTGTTTTGTTTGTTTTTTGTTTTATGCTGTTGTTTTGCATGTAAATTGACTTAAAAATGTTTTTAAGACTTTGGTCTGTTTCTGCAAGAGTGAAAATTTACAGCCAAATTTGCAGACACATCTTCCGCATGTGGACATTCAGTCAAAAAATAACTTGAATTAAAAGTGTGTGTCTCCTGCACAATTATTACTGTTCTTTTGTTTTCTTTAATGTATTATTATAATTATAATTAATTATTTAATAAGTATAATTAAATATAATTATTTCATAATTATAATTCAATATAATTGATATAATTAATAATACAATTATATTATTATATAATAATATAATTATAATATTTCATTAAAAATAATTCATTATAATTATAATCAAATTCAGTCTCTGCAGATGTTTTGGCAAAATTAATGTAAAAATATTTGTCATACCAAAAAAGCACCTTATAACGAAAGCACTTCACAAAAATTATAATATGGCCCCATAAAAATTGTTTTACTTTTTCCCGAATTCTGTTTGGTTTTGGTTCCAAATTATTATTATGATTTTTTTTCCATTTCAATTTTTCTAGATTAATTATTTTTTTCTGTTTTAATTTTTCTAGACTCAGTTTAAATGTTTCAATAAAAAAAAAAAATAATAACAATAATAATAATAATAATCAAAATGCAAGTCTAATTAATTGAAGTCATAAAACCTACACAATTTACCAGCCTTTTTAAAAAAATGCTCATTTTTTCAAATTCAGTTTTTAACCAACTTATTTGTTTTCCATTATTTTTCTTGATTCCAGTGTAATGGTTTCATAAAAAAAAAAAAAAAAAAAAAAATTCAAAAGCATATTTAAACAATTCATTATATATATATATATATATATATATATATATATATATATATATATATATATATATATATTTATTTATTTATATATATATATATATATTTATTTATTTTCAGAAATACTGTGTTTTGTATTTAGATATTTCTGGTAGATACATTCTGGTAAATATATATCTTTTTTTCTGGTAAATATAAATAAAAAAATGTTTTATGTTTTATATATATATTTCTATCTATTTTATTTTATTTTATTTTTCGTTCTTCTTACATGAAAAGTTGAAAAGTTGACTTGTTTTCATCTTGCAGCTCATGAGTGTCGCTTCTATTATGAGCAGGCTTGTCACGTGTCTACAAAAGCACCCCTAATACAGTAGATATTTTGCAGATTATTTTGGACAGCTCTTCAAAGCATGAAATTTACTTTTTTTTCTCTCAGATATGTTGTTTTAGTTCATTAGGAGTAAGCTCTATGATCTCACTGGTGTGAACACTGGCAGATGAGCATAAGGAGCTAGAGGAGTTTTTTTGTTGTTGTTGTTGTTTTTTTTTAATACATGCCAGGGCTGTTGTTGTTTTTGTCGTCTTATTGATGAGTGGCATTCATCCTTTTAACTTACATACTGTTTATTTCCCCTGACATCAATTTGCATATGGAACTCACACTGGGAGTGACTGGCCACAGGCAGAGATTCAGTGTGTATACTTACAGTACAAACACACAGTTTTCTTGATATGACAGTATTTCTTCTTTGGACAGAAAAAAAAAGTAAATTACACAACTGTTATCTTACCATTGCATTCCTTCTAGAACTGATCAGGCTATCTTAAAAGCCTTCTGCCCTTGTTCAGCTTCCAGCATAAAGTGGTAAAAATCTCTAATCTCATCTACTATTTTCTTTCATGGCGCTTTGCCAACAAAATTGTTCACGAGCACTTCTTTTCTTCAGAATTAGGCTTGCTATTTTTCCGGTTGGGTTGTAATAGTGCAGGTATTATATTCCAGTCTGTTTCTTTTAATCAGGGAGGTAAATGAACAATCATTTACTCCGGCAGGATAGCCGCTCCAGAATCTGGACCAAAGTGATGCTTATTTGTTCAGAGTCTCAGGACTACGTTGGTTTATTTTAGCAGGCTGGCAGAATGTCTAAAGTGGACTCAAAGGAAGCATGGCCCATGCATAGATCCATGTGGAAAACAAGCGTGTGTGTGAGATGGAAAAGGGGATTTTTAGAACTACACCAAAAATACTTAAAATGGAGTTTGGAATGGAAAAGGGAGGGGCGGTAAGAGAAAATGGAAGGTGCAAGCGACTGTTTTGAAACCCTATATTGATGATGAATGAGCAGGGACATTACAGGAGAGAATTTGAATGGAGAAATAACACAAAAATGAAAAAGAAAGCGAGTGAGAGAGGGAGAGGATGAGTTTAAAGGGACTGGTGACAGACATATTTCCACAAAGAGAGGGAAACAGCATTTCTCTCCTGCTAATTAGACATGATGAATAAGGAAGAAGCTGCTTCTCACAGACATTATGCTCTATACGTTACAGGGATACTAGTGTGTGTGTGTGTGTGTGTGTGTGTGTGTGTGTGTGTGTGTGTGTGTGTGTCTGTGTGTGTGTGAGGAGTGCATATGTATTTCATAAAAGATGATTTCCATAATAAATGGGAGAAAAAGAACAGGCCATGTAAGATAAAAGACTGATTTAAGGAACTTAAGATTTCTCTCTCTCTCTCTCTCTCTCTCTCTCTCTCACACACACACACACACACACACACACAATCTACTTTTTGATTAATCTGATTTTTTATTTTTTTGGTTCCTCTATAGATATATTTCTTAATGTCACAAGAGGTTGGGGCAGGACACATTGAAGGGCTGGTCCACTGTTAAAAACAAAGATAGCTAGAAGGCTTTGATTTACGTCAAAGCCACAAATCATCATTTGCTATTTAAGGTATTAGAGGATGGATTTTTTTTTTATTATTATTATTTTCTTTCTTTTTTTGGTCTAGAGAGTACTGTATCTGATTGAACAAAAACAAATATTTTAGCTATTTTCCCTGTAGTCTGTACATATATATATCTGATAATAGCTAATAATTTAGTGGTTAAAAACATATTATTATATTAATTTGACTTCAAAGTAATGCATATGCTAACTACAAAACTAAAATTTTATTTACATATGGCATTTTAAATCTGTAGGCTAACATGCATGGACTTACTACATTTTGATTTAATTTTTTTTTTTTTTACGTGTATATATGATAAAAGCAAATTTTGTCAGTGTTCAAGAAGAAATCAGCAAATTAGCATGAACTTAAGCTAACATGCATGGATTAATAACAAAACTAAATTTAGATTTATATTTTGCATTTTAAAGCTAACTTGCATTTGTAATTGTAATTGCAATTGTAAACATTAATTTACTAACTAAAACATTATTTTCATTTTCATTTTAAATGTGTATACATGATTAATGCAAATATTAACATTACCTCTAGCTAAAATACAAAGACTAAATCTAAATTATGGTTTTCAATATTGCTTCTCACTCTATATACATATATCTCTCACACACACATAAAGGTCACACCTGGAGAAACGAGAAGCAAAACACAGAAGAACAAATTCAAATCAACAAGATAGACAGAATGATGCAGTTATTCCTCAGCTTCTTTCTGTCTTACCCCTCTGGCAATTAAAACCTCCAATTATCATCGCTGGACACCCACTGATCGATATCAGCTGCTGTAGAATTTTTCCTCTGTTTCTCTCTTTTCCCCTCTCTCTCTCTTTCTCTGTATTTTTGTTTTCCATTAGAAAGGAAATGTAGTAATTTATTGCACCCTGATCAGGTTTCTCCCCTTTAAACTTTAAAACCCAATTGTTTTCCTCTCGTTCCAAGTGTGTGTATTGGTTTGAGCTGTGTTTATATGCATGAGATGCATTTTATGTATCTTTTCATATGCACTGGGTGCTCCACAGATTGTCAGTTTCAAGTGTATATTGTGTTAAAGCACACAATTTGAGTTTATGCGCTTATTTGTGTGTGTGTGTGCGTGTGTGTGTGTGTGTGTGTGTGTGTGTGTGTGTGTGTGTGTGTGTGTGTGTGTGTGTGTGTGTGTGCGTAAACTGATGATGGAGCAGTCCCGTCTTTTCAGTGTCTCTCATCTCACCCATTGCACTCAATCTCAGTGCCCCAAAAAAAACCCTCTAATTATTATGTTTGTTATGTGTTGTGGTTTGCTCTAATATCACTAATGGGGAATAGAGCATGGTGGAGCATATGTCACATTAAAAACCTTAAGCACCCATTGCTAATTGCCCTGCATTTAACGTAATTGTTAATGCATCAAATTTAAGCCAATTTACCCCACACTGCTTTATATGGCCACTGAAACAGCAGTTGGGTGATTATATTGATGAGTCAGAGTACAGTACATTGTTTTTCTTGGTGTGTGTAATTGTGCTTGAAGAGCAGGCATATGTATGATGCCTAACAGGAAGTGGGCAGTAAATGAAAGGGACACTAGGATTCGAGAAGAGAACTCAAGGAATAATTAAGCATCAGCAGGCCAATACACAGAATCTGTGCCTGCAGATCTCTCTTAGGAAGCTCAGACGATTACGGCAGAGTTTAAATGCCTTTCAATAAGTGCACCTCCACTGGCCCTTTGTTCATTTAGAAATTCAATTTGACCGTGCATTCAGCTACTAATCAAATGTAGTACTTTTAGCTCCATGTAATACATTTTAAAATCAAGTTCTTAGATTTGTCTGGACTTACACTGTCAGAAAAAAAAAATTTACCTTTAGAAGCGCTCCTCTGTGCCTTTGATGTCACTGCCTCAGTCACAAGATAAAGTTACCTTTTTTTCATAACAGTGTGGGCTTCTTGGTACCAAAATCTTCTTTTATTGCAAGCCTCAATTTCTGTGTCTGGGAGGTCAGAGGTTTGAGACCTTAGACTAAGAAATATTCAGCTTAATTCTGAATCTTGCTAAAAGCACAGAAAATGTTTTTGATTTTTAACTGGAGGACATTTTCAAATGCTAATTTTATAGAAGTTCACACTAAACATATTTGCTCTAGTGTGCTGCTAAAGAAGAAGAAGAAAAGAAAATAAAAAAACAGTAATATTGTGAAATGTTATTACAATTTAAAATACAAATTATTCATGTGATGGCTGAATTTTAAATGTTCCTATATTTTTTATTATTTGTGATGTTTATTTCAGGGGGATTGATTGATTGATTGATTGATTGATTACTTGATTGATTGATTGATTTTTGAAAAATATGCAGTTCAAAGGAACATCTTTGATCGATGTTTGCATAACAACGTAAAAGTTTTGAGCATCACTTTTTATCATTTCAATGCACCCTTGCTGAATAAAAGTATTAAGCAAAATAAAAGTACACAAAAACAAAAGTGTCTAAAAAACTAGTTTAGTATTCCATGAACTTCATGTGTAGTGTTCCAAATTAATCACCTAAGTAGGCAGCAAAGCAGCTTACTAGGTTTCGGAAGAGATATACTGACATCGGGACAGGAATAAAGCTGAAAAGACCTGGCATTTTGCGGTATGTGCTCTGTATTTGCATTGGTTAGAAAAAATCATAAATATGAATTTGAATCTATTTTGAATGACAGTAACAAATTATGGGTGGAAATGTTATTAAAAAGAATCAGTGAATAAGTTACAAAGGGGGGTAATAAGACAAACTTCTTTATCTTATTTTTCCACCCCTTTCACCCCATTCATTCATTCATCTATCCAGCTGTGGTCTATTCATCCTTCTGTTCTTTTCTTTTTTCTTATGACAGCTCTGCCTCTCTTCAGAAAACGGCTGCATCTCCAGCGATCATCTGCTGAGATCCCTGAGATCCCCTTTACTCTCTCTTCCCTCTCCCTCGCTTTCATTAAACCTCAAATTGGATGTCATGCTTCACCTTCATCCCTCTCTTGTCCCGTGTGAAAGGCTAGACCTTTCAGTGGCAATGGAGGGATGAGAAAAAGACCTGTGCACAGCACGAGAGAGGAGGGATGACCTCTCTGTTTACATTTGCCTGGTGCCACAGCCCCGCTGAGGCATTGATGTGGTATTATGGTCCCGGAGCGAAGCCGAGATAGAGAAGCACTGGAAGAAGATGAACAAGAGAGAAAAGTCAAGCGGTTCTCAGAGCGAATCCGTAGGAGTTTGGGGTCTTTAGCCTTTTCGATCACATTTTGGAGCCACTGAATGATGTCTTTGGGTCAAAGCGCTCAGATCTATGTATTCCCATGCTTAGACAGTGCTCGACCTGTTCAGCTTTAGCAGTGCTACAACATAGAGGCATACCACATGAGAGGAATCCACTTGTTTATATGTGTGTCTGTTTGTGTACAGTATATCACAATCCAAAGGCAAAATCCCGAATCTACTCTTTCTGAAGGCTTCTTACTTTGCAGTTCTCTATCTCAACAGGATGCTGGCCAAGGTGTTTAACTTCTCCGCCAGACAACACCCTCTTTGTGCAGCAGCTTCTGTGCTTCTTTTTGCTATCTGAACCTCTTGCTCCCCCTAACGGACGTAAGTGACACTGCAGGTCACAGTTGTGGGATTGTCTGAACATGGGTTTGCAATGCAACTCTATCCATTGTGTGAAGAGCTCGCTGTGTTCAGCAGATCAACTGAATATGCTTACATCGCCCGTGATGGATATGCAGGTTTGCAGGCCTTGGCCTAGATGCAGTCATGCACCATAATCATATCAATGACTGTGGCACTTTATGCTAAATAGAGCTTTTGAAAATGCTTGTTTAATCTGTAGAAATAAAGCTTATCTGTTAAACCAAATAACATAATCCTATATTTGTTGACTCATACCGCAGTGCATTACTTAACGCGCTTTTCCTCATGCTGTTAGATGACCTGATGGTGAACCGTGCGATGAAATGAAATTTCAGAAGACATACGTACACATGCGGATCCATTCAGCACAGCTGTTTGCTGCCACATATGTTCAGAATCTCAAGAGAAAATGAAAAAAAAGTAAGACTGGTAAGGGTTGCTAGCAACTTCTCTGTTCAGATGTTTCTTGAACCGTGAAAATGGCCACATGAGCAACATTTAGGGTATTAAGTATTAATGACAGATCTTCTGAGATGGTCCAATATGCAAGCTTTCTTTGGCAGCAATCGGGGAGCGGTGATGTCAAAAAGGAGAAAAGGAAAAATAAACCATTCGGTTTGTCCGTAAATGGATTTGCTTGTTTGTGGGTAAAAGCACAGGATCGTCATGATGGTTGTGTCTTTCAAAAAGGAAATGCATTGACTGTTTTCCCTGTCACAGTGTTAAAAGCCTCAAGCAACACTTTATACATTATAAAAGCATATTATATAAAAGCATTCTAAAAATACAGTCTGACAGATGAATAAATAGTACATATAAAACAGAAAAACTTTTGCCGTTTCAGTGTTTCTTTTATGGCAGTTTATTAAGAAGTACTTTGCTCAGTAAATAAATCATGAACGTAAGCTCAGTACAGTTGTTGACACGAAGGAACACTGAATTCTCAGACCATTTTAATGAAATATAATAATATATACTTTTATGTATTTATACTTGTAAACTGAAATTATATAAAAAAAGTTTTACTTTTTAAATAAACTTTATTTTTGTATAGATTTGAATTTGTAATATAATATTTTTATATTTTTATATTTTCAAAATGTGTCAGTATTTGGTTTGTTTCCCTTTTGCTTTAAGCACCTTAACTGAATGAATTATGAAAGTTGTGTATAAAATGTAATAACAAAAATGACAAATAAAAAAAATACAAATAATAATAATGAAAAGAATTGCATTAGAAAAATTAAAATCAATAATTTTATTTATTCAATAATTATTTTTCGCAACAACTTGTTGAGGGAATGTTTATCCAACCATGACATCTGATTTGACAAGATTTCTTGTCAGCTTTCATGTTGCATTTATAAATCCAATAATATGAAAAGGAAGGAACAGTCAAATCAGCAGTTTCACATTTAAATGAAGCTATCTATCAGGTGCTTGATGCGTTTGTTTTGATGATTGAGAAATCTTGAAGATCAGTGCTGTCTTTTTGGATTTGAGTGTTGAGTGGTTAATGTCCATTTTATCCCTTAATGACAGCTAATCCAGAACGATCATTCACTCAAATCCCCATGGCATTCATCAGTTTTCTAATGAAAAACAGGGGGTCTTCAATAAAGAAAGGTTAATGGTTACAATAAAAACACATAGTTTATGAGTGGGGTCTCTATGTATGTATGTAATTTTTTAATACTTGTAGTAGTACAGAATATATTTAATATAGGAATAGTTCAGATACAAAAGCCTTTAAGTACGTCTGACATTTTTCTTTAAAATTTGTATAACCTATAACGTCCCAAGGTTACGTATGTAACCCTAGTTCCTTGAAGGAACGAGACGCTGCGTCGAAATGCTTTTGGGGAACGTCCCTGACGAGACCGACTCTGAATATCGTGTGCAATCAGTCCATCGGAAAGGCGTGACGTCACGGGCGGGGTGACGTAGCGACCAGGAAGCTATAAAAGCACGTGCCGTGCAGCTGGCTTCAGCTTCGAGTAGGGAAGCAAGCGCCGGCATGGGTGCCGGGAGTATGGCTCTGCGACGCAGCGTCTCGTTCCTTCAAGGAACTAGGGTTACATACGTAACCTTGGGACGTTCCTTTTCAGGAACTCGAGCTGCGTCAAAACGCTTTTGGGGAACGATGTGCCCACGCTGCCAGACTTCCAAATCACACAAAGCACAGCTAAGACGAGAGAACAGAAGAGCCCGGCATGGCTCGCATGCCAAGATCGTAAAATCGGACAAATGTGGAGGGCGTGGACCACCCCGCAGCGTTGCAGATGTCCAAGAGGGACACACCTGCTGAGAAGGCCTTGGAGGCCGCCATACCCCGAGTAGAGTGAGCCTTGGCCCCCAAAGGAGGGGGAAGACCAGAGGACTCATAGGAGACGTTGATAGCCTCGACTATCCAACGACTAAGGGTCTGCTTGGTGGCAGGAGAACCCTTGTTAGAAGGACCGTAGCAAACAAGCAATTGGTCTGATTTTCTCCACAGGGCAGCTCTGTGGACATATGCGTCCAGTGCTCGCACTGGACACATACAGTTTAGCTTCTCTTGGTCTGGCTCCCGAAAGGGAGGCCTGCAGTACGATAGGTTGTGGTGTAACAGAGGGAACCTTCGGAACATAACCCGCTCGGGGGTATAAGAATGCTTTGGCCATACCAGGGGCAAAGTCTAAATAAGTAGGGGCCACCGAAAGGGCCTGAAGATCTCCAACTCTCTTTAGTGAGGTGATTGCCAGTAACAGGGCCATTTTAAGTGTTGGATGTCTATCTGAGATATCTTGTATTGGCTCGAATGGAGCTTTACAAAGAGCCTCTAAAACCACAACCAAATCACAGGGGGGGACACGGGATCGTACTGGAGGTCTCAGCCTCAGCGCACCGCGGAGGAAACGTGAAACTAGGGGGTGTCTACCCACTGACTGATCATTGAAAGGGACATGGAAAGCAGCTATGGCCGCCACATAAACCTTTAAGGTGGAGTGGGATAAGCCCGCAGAGAGCCTGGCTTGTAATAACTCCGGAACTGTACCAACTGGGCAGTCTGCTGGGTCAAGCTGGCGGTCTCTGCACCATGAAGTGAAGAGCTTCCACTTCAGGGCGTACAGTTTCCTCGTAGAGGGAGCTCTGGATTGCAGTAGGGTCTCAACAACCTCGGTTGAGAGACCAGCTGCTAACAGCTGTGCCCCCTCAGGGGCCACACCCACAGCTTCCACAACTCCGGGCGAGGGTGAATTATCGTGCCCTGCACCTGTGAGAGTAGGTCTGTCCTGATCGGTATCTCCCACGGAGAGCCGTCAAGGAGCGAGACTAGATCTGAGAACCATACTCGGCCCGGCCAGGACGGGGCTACTAGTAGTAGACGGGCCCCGTCCCGGCGTACTCTCGCCAGAACTCCCGGGAGCAGAGCGATAGGGGGAAAAGCGTACAGACGAAGCCTCGGCCAGGTCTGTACCATAGCGTCCAGTCCCAGAGGAGCTGGATGAACTAGAGAGAACCAGAGGGGACATTGCGATGTCTCCTGAGTCGCAAAGAGGTCCACCTGTGCTGTGCCAAATACTCTCCATATCTGCTTCACCACCTCGGGGTGAAGCATCCATTCCCCGGGCCTCGGCCCCTGTCTCGACAGTATGTCTGCTCCCACATTCAATCTCCCAGGAATATACACTGCTCTGATCGAGAGGAGTTTGCCCTGGGACCACAGAAGGATCTGGTGTGCCAGCTTGTACAAGGGGCGCGAACGCAGACCCCCCTGGTGATTGATATAAGAGACCACTGATGTGTTGTCGGTGCGCACCAACACATGGATCACACAGATCTGGTGGGTATGGTAGGAGATAAGGACGTGCCCGTCTCCATACCTTCCAGCAGATCGATCTGCGAACCCAACGAATGCCGGCGCGGCTTCGCCTCGGCGAAAGCGGAACCGGCATCGCGAGGAACGCTTGCGAAGGCTCACTTCTCGAAGAGAGCCCTGCGTGATTGAAGCGTCCGCATTGGCATTCGTTCACAATGCGGGCAGTCGGCCCCCTCGAGAGCCGACTCAGCGTGCTTCGATCCCAGGCAAGCCACGCACAAACTGTGTGTAACTGTGTGTAATGTAGCGAGGGCAGGGAGGAACACACAATCTATAACGTGGCTTGGAATCGTCCTTCATATGTTAGGTCTTTTGCTTTTGTTTTGGCATATTGAGCTGTTTTAGCGATCTTTTAATGGCTAAGGGACAGACAACAATAAATAGGACCAACAGGACAGACTTTTGACATGCACACACAGAGCGCTTGCTGACAGATTCGAAGGTGAAGCCAGCTGCACGGCACGTGCTTTTATAGCTCCCTGGTCGCTACGTCAGCCCGCCCGTGACGTCACGCCTTTCCGATGGACTGATTGCACACGATATTCAGAGTCGGTCTCGTCAGGGACGTTCCCCAAAAGCGTTTCGACGCAGCTCGAGTTCCTGAAAAGGAACTATGTATAGGTTTTAATGTAAGTACTGGTACTTCTGAATGGGTTGAGGCTTGGATTTTGCACATTTGAAGTGAAAGTACTTGATGAACATACACTATGTGTGGAGAGCATGCACTCAGTATTGTTGGCTTTTAGAGGCTTTTGCATTGGAACTCTTTATATATTATAGACAACTTTATATATGTGTGTGTGTGTGTGTGTGTGTTTGTGCATATATATATATATATATATATATATATATATATATATATATACATACAACTTTTCAGTTTGTTTTTGTACATTTGTTTTTATTACTGCATGATCCATTGGGATAATCTTTATGAAATTACTAAGAAAATCAGAGGTTTAGACTATGTATGTATGCATGTATGTAATTTTTAATTTACAGTTATCTGTTGTTGTTTTTCAGTTGTTGACGTATCCTGAGAACAGAATTACTTAGCAGAGACTAGTAGACAAGCTTCACATTAGCATACGTGTATTCACCTTACCCATTTTAGGAGTTTTATAGTCTCTTTGAAAAGGAGAATGGGAATGGACTAGTTTTTGCCAGGTAATTAACTTAAAGGTATTAACTTTTTCTCCTGCCAGAGGTGTGTGGGACAATCCAGATTGATGGGATGTCGGGGTCGGGATGGGGGGTGCATCTGATGCACGGCACGGGACGCATTATCCTGCTTTCCTGCTGTAATTTCATGCGTCTCAATCCCTGCCACAGACTGCAACATGGAATCAAGTATTTAGGAAAGGGTCAAAGTGCAGGATTAATTCAGAGGGGTAGGGAAAGACCACCCTCACCCCCCTCTTCATAACTCTCCCTGCCCGCCCGCGTTCATCGACACCAGCTGTTGGCCTGTTGCTATTCCAGGCCGAGGGGAAATGGATCTAAAAGGTCCTGGCAGATGATGCAGCTATGAGATTATTACCATGCTGCTTACACACACACACACACACACACACACACACACACAGTAAAATGCCCTCAGATCTGTGCTGCCCTCAGCTTGCACATCAATCAACCTTCATGTCAGAGAATGTAGTCCTGATTAAATGTCCATGACTAGCTCCATAACCCTCGTCATCATCTTCTTTTTCAGTATTTCATATTGAAACATAACTTCTCAAATAATAAGGGCTTTTGCTGTCATATTTCCTTTTTCTTAAATTTTTTTACTGCAATTCAAATTTGAAATACAAGCATTTCTTCAAGGGTTTAATATTGTTATAAATCTATAAACATATATGGAAGATGTTTAATCATGATTTTGGTTTAACAATGCAGTACCACGGTCTTGCCAGTAAAGTCTGTCTGAATATTTTAGAGATGGCATGGGCTCTGCCAAGGGTAAGATCACTGCTGGCTTTTGCCCCCATCACCCACTGCTGTTTTTTTTAAAGCAACAGCATTGCCCATCGGTCAGACATGTGCAGGTTCAACAGCATGGCAGAAGGACAACTTGCCAAAGGAAAAATAAAAGGAGGACGAGGAAGCTAAGCTGATTTACCAAAGCATCATTGTGGCCTCTATTTGAACCTTAAAAATTCGGTCAATTATTTGGGAGAGATTTGTGCGACGATTTGATTGCTTTTCTGTAAATGGATATGAAGAAAAAACCGAATGAATAGAGACATGTTGACCATGTTTTAACCCTACCTGCTTCCCTAGAGGAGAAAATGACCAGCGACTGTGAGGGATGTTCTCAGACACGCTCAGTTAATATAAAATGAGGATTTTGAAAGTATTATGTTTAGAAGTTTTGCATTATTGAAAGGTCGTGCAAACGCATATGTTTTGTGCATAAATCAGAGAGCAAATAGAGAAACAAATGAAGAATGACTGAAAAATAAATTAACTTGCAGAACTGATTAAAGTTTTTGAGGTGCATGCCAAGAGACAAGTTAGATAAAATATACAATAATGTCAACTAGATGTTTCAGTGTCTAATTTCTCTATTGTTTATTTTAGTATTTTATGAAACCTTCAGAGTTTAAACATTTTAACTTGAACTGAAATATAAACTGTAATGTCTTGACATGATTTGTTATATTGACATACTGTTAAATATATATATATATATATATATATATATATATATATATATATATATATATATATATATATATATATATATAACTAAAACTAAATTTAACAACCCCACATTTAGAAACCATCAAAGATATAATCATCAAATACCATAGAACCTACACAGCTGTATGTTGTGTTTGTTCACTTTTACTATTGCTGTTAAACATTTTTGGATTAATGCACCTCAAAGTGTTCGTTTGCTTGTTTATTAATATATATATATATATATATTTATTAGAATAATATACAATATATATGTATATTATTTATTAGAATAATATACAACATTTTGTTTATTACACTTTTGAATAAAAACACATTCAGGACAGAGATCCATCTGAATAAAATTAATAAAACCTGCTTAATTTCCAAAAATGTTATCTGAGCTTTCTGCTTTATGAGTTTGGACAGATGGGTTCGTGGAGAGTTCATGTGGCTCTTGGGATTGGTGAGAGATGGCAGTGCCCACAACGGAGACCTGGGGTGTTGTTCCATTTAACCATTGACTATAATAATAATAATAATAATCTTATTAATCTTATTTTTAACTTTCCCCTTAATTTCTTTATTTTTTATTATCCTTGTTTACATTTCAGACCCTTCTTCCAATCTTATAATGACCTTTAAAATGTTTTTTTTTTTATCATGTAATTGGGTCATTAAACAGACTTGATTCCGTTTTGTCATAATCAATTATAATTACAAAAATGTGATGTGTAATCATGAAAACGCGGTGTATTCAATAAGCATGCTTCCATAAAAGCAAGCTAGCCCACAAGATATTTCAGTCAGCTTGTGAATGCCATGTTCCCAGTCAATTTGTAATGTCTTCAGTCATCGGCAGTTTATTACAGCTTCACTATTACATCTTTACTTAACTATTAAATTACTTCAGACTTGCCAAATGTTACCGAATACTGCAAACATACACAAATATATCTTCACATGTCTTAAAGTATTTTAACGTATTTAAATAATTATTGCCGCAGCAAAATTAATGTTTGCATCCCTCAACATCCAAACCATTATAGCCATTTAATTAGAACACACAAATGGAACACAAATCTTTTAAAAAGCAATGCATTCATAATCTGTTACCAACATTTGAGCTGAGAGCTTTTCAGCAATAGATCATTTAGCCCATATTAATTTGTCTTTTTGTAACATAAAGTATGTTTGCAATAACAAATTGTGCTAGATATATAAATATAAAACCTCATTAATGTTGATTGGTGGTGGACTGAAACGAAAACAATTAATTGTATTCTTTGCAGAAAGATTACTCTTTTTATAGAAATTTAACTATTTTAATGCATCAAAGTTCAGAATCCGGATACAGTGATTTTTAACACAAACATGGCTGGGTGTTTAGCGCTTGTAGCGAATGAGGACAGTTGCATGTGGTTGTGACACGATTCTCCCCCGCCTCTCTGTGCCGGTGCATTAGACTGATAATACCTAGAGTTCACGGCCTCCACTTTAAAACACACAGACAGCGTTCCACTGAACGTTTCACCCGGGCTTCACGGATCCCAGAAACAGTATGATAGAGAGAGGGAGAGACTGTTTAAGCTTTTGCCACTTTTGTTTATGTTTGATAAAACTATTTTTTTTTTTTTCAACATCAAAATTTTTGTATACAATTTACATTTAAATATACAATATAAAGGATTAGTATTATAATGTTTTATTGATATAACAATATATTTATTTTTATATATTATATCAGTTAAAAAGCATTAATAATATAATATAATATAATATAATATAATATAATATAATATAATATAATATAATATAATATAATATAATATAATATAATATAATATAATATAATATAATATAATTACCTTGCATGCCGTTTTTATGGACATTCTAATTGAGAGACTATTTGTCACACCACAGGACCATTTAAGAAGAACTAATGAAGAAAAAAGTTTAATTTAAAAAATAAAACACACACACACACACACACACACACACACACACACACACACACACACACACACAAAGACAAATGGTGATCAGTCATAGCACCTAAAATATATTAATTCTACCTCAATCTCAATTCGAGTCTTTGGCCATCTTCAAAAAACTTCTAAAGACACACATTATTCATCAGTTGACTAACTAAAGCTAACATTTTCTATTTAAATGAAAAACCTGGTATGTGTACTGTGCTAGACTGAGACTGCTTGCAGCACTTGAATACTGTTGCCTTCCTATTGGTCTGAATTGCTTTTTGTTCTTCTCATTTGGATAAAAGCATCTGCTAAATGATTAAATATTAAATGCTATCCTTTATACATTAATTTACAATTTATCCTACAACCTTGATTTTGATATAAACACAGACCATGCTTTTAAACATTTACATGCATTCATTTAGCAAATTCATTAAAAAAAAGTAACAAACCCTCATGCAGCATGACACAATTTATTTATATCCAAAAATAACTAGATACATTTTGAGTCCCTTGATTACGACTTAAACAAATAGCCCATGAAGAATTACAGGCTTTATTGTCTCGCTTTGATATGGATATAATTTGGTTTTGATAGTTCAATAATGCATGTCGTGCATCACTGACTAAACTAAATACATCTCCATCAACAAGACTGTTATTTTAGTAACGATCCAGCCGATGGCACAAATTGATTCAAAGCACTATTGTGAAGCCAACCCCCCTCTTCCATCACATACAAACACACATACACACATGCCATTACAAACATACACACATTTGTGATATGTGTGTATCAGTGTTCGACTGGCTTCACATCATGGGGAAATGTTGGTTAGCTGGATCAAATAAAAGCTAAAACCAAAGGGTTTCTTTGTGTTAAATAATGAACTTAATAAACAATGATGCATTTGGGCTGGTCACTGCTCGGTCAAAGAGTTCGCTTTGCTGTTGTGCTGTGAGTGGGTTTTGTCGTTTGAGTTCTCAGCAGCTAATGTGGAGTGAGTGTGCCTTCTACTGTACACTCTCAGAATTTAGCACACGTCACACAAAATACATTCACACACATGCCACATGCAAACTGGTTCAATAACTGTGGTGCAGAGACCTGGTGGTTTGTCTGAATTAGATTTGTGTCTGACATGAATCTTTTACTAATGGTTGTTCAAAATTGTGAAATTAATACTTAATGTTATGTTAGGTCAACAAATAGAACATTGTTAATTTGGTTTGCAATGTAGTCAGGGAATTTGCTTGGCCCCTTTTACATTTTACATTCCTATAGTAGATGTATATTAAGTTTATTCTTATTTAACATGATTTCTTTAGCCCCCTCCACCCATTAAAACATTTCTGCCAGAATTTTGCCAGACATCTAGATATTCAAATATATATTATAAAGTAGAACATTTGGAGCATTTAATAAAATAACAAAATAGAAAAGAAGAAAAAAATATACATACATATATATATATATATGTATGTATTTGTATTTGAATATATTTATTTAATCAAGGATATTTATTTCCTCTTTTTGTTTTTCATTCATGATTTAACATGCAGACAATGAAAAGTAAAAATAAATAAAGAAAATAAATCCAATGTGCTTTGGGTAAAAGCATCTGTTAAATGAATAAATTTACAATTATTCATTCCGCCAGAATGGTTTTGAAAGATGAATTTTTAAAACATAAATATTGTTTTTATGAAGTAGACAATTTATGAAATAAAATAGAAGAGAAGAAACTTGTCCCCTAGTAGCACTAATGTCTGGTAACCTTTGCACAAATAAAGATTGATTATATGTGGGAATATTTGTTTTTAACTTCGCTATCTGACTTTGGTTTTTAGGTCTTTAAGTTTTGATGTCTGTTCCTGCTGTTCTCACTCACACGTGGTTTTGGGGCCCCTCGGGACAGAGATGCATGACAAACAGGAAAAGATATCTGTAGTTACTGGACCGCACCTGTTGACCTCTCTGATCAAAGCAACAGAGATTTTTGACCAGTTCTGTGAGCACAGACTATCCGTCTAAAATATTTAGTTCAGGGAAAACCAAAATAATTTAATTCATAATATAAAAATAGAATCTAATCTTTTTATTTAGCTTTTTGTTTATCAGTTTTGTTGTTCACAGTTTAAACAAGGTCCACTCACAATATCACACATTCATTCACCGTATAATTTTACACAAAGCAAGTCAAAGTGTGTCCTGAAATGTATGGTGTAATTTTAAACTAAACAAATAATTCACTAAATAGATATGACACCATGGATATCTCTCTCTCACTCAAACTCAGAGTCTTGCTTCTGTCTGTCTCTCCTTACTTTAAGGGCATGATTGAGAAATTTCAAATAAACAATGGAAATGATTCAGCAATCAGCATTTCATTCCATTTCCGAAATCAAGCCAGCATCAAAAGTGCAGTCTCTTGAGTAGCGGAGCGTACACGTTCTTTTACTGTCATCACAGGCAATCATATGAAATCAGAGATGAGGGGAAAATATGTAAAATAGTGAGGAACACAGCATGATAACAGTTTCATTGTCGTATTACATGTTAACATACTGACCACAAGCAACTGAGACCCGATGTGTAATTTGACATTTATTCTATTTTACATTTAAATTTAGTCTCTCATTATATCCACAGCCTATATCCTATATTGAGTATGCAGAAAATTATGGAATATTAACATTGCATAAATAAATAACATTGTTATTTAAATAATGATTTGGAAAACTAAAAAAAAAAAAAAACTTTTTAATCCAATAGTAGTATTTGTATGCTAATGTGCAATGTGTATTATTATTATTATTATTATTATTATTATCATTATTGTTATTATTTACACATATATAAATGCAATAGACAAAAAGAAAAAGAAAAAAACTATATAAATATAAATATAAACATATATTTAACATCAGTATTTCATAACATATTTCAAGTATTATTTCAACAATTAAAACATTATCCAGACATTATTATCCAGGTACTATTTTGTTTATAAATAGTTAAAAAAATAATATAATATAATATAATATAATATAATACAATACAATATAATATAATATAATATAATATAATATAATATAATATAATATAATATAATATAATATAATATAATATAATATAATATAATATAATATAATATAATAAATTGTAAATAAATTGTAAATAAATTCAATACATTTTGCAAAGTTGAATACCTCAATAGACAATTATGTACATAGTTTTACCAAACTATACACGTTGTGGTCATCATATAATCATTTAGAGTTATTTACTACTTGCACATTTAGCTCCCAAAATAAAAAGATGATTGTATCATTACAAACAAAGTCATTTTTATTTAAGTCTTGTGTTTTATAATTTTTATTGTTACTGTTGTTTTTACACGTTTTATATCATCATTTACATAATATAATGGAATGCTCTAGAACATTCAATTAAACAGAAATTGTATATGGTTATAAAGCCTGTTTTGCTACGCAAATAGGTCAGGCTAATATTATGGTGAGGAACAGTCGGTCAGAGAGAGTGTACTGTGATGTGAGCCACTCAACCGAACTGTCCCCACCTGAGGCACACGCTTGCCCGTCTTTCACCCCGTTACATAAACTGTGCGGCACCAATGCTCCCCACTCCAGGGTATGAGAGACAAAGAAAGAGAGAGAAATGTTCAGGCCAGCTTTTGGCCTGTAATTACGCTCCTCAACGGACTCATGCGATGCTGACCCAGATATGGGCTGGAAGAACTTACTGGAAAACTCTCTTGAAGCGTGTGCTGCTGCCATGTCTTTATGAGAATGTGGATGTGTGTGAACCTGAAACCAGACCTGAACAGTAGTATTGATATGAGGCTACCCGGGTCTAACCCGCCAGTCTGCAATCATAAAGGTATGGCTGTAATTTCTGCTGTTCCATGATGATAATTGCAACCCGACTTCTCATGAATGCCCCACTGATTCGCCCAGACCACCATCTAATTTAGGTCTCATAAAAAAAAGTCAACCCGCTATAACTCATCTGATTGGTCCGATTTTTTTAACCTTTGATCCTTGCATAGATCATTCTCATCCCATGAGAGAAATGGTGGATGAGTTCTTTTGATGCTTCTGAAGTGATATGGAAATTCATTCCTGATGATACATCATTACTAGACTTCCATGAGGATCAGCACTGCAATTCATGACAGTCATGTTTCTTTCTCATCTACATTTGGAGTTTGCTTTTGTTATTATTAGGTTTGACACACACACACACACACACACACACACACACACACACATATGTAATACTCCAAATGTAGTATATATATATATATATATATATATATATATATATAGTTGTTTGTACAGTATAAACCAGAAATATTTATTTTTATAGTGAATGTAAAAAAGTACTTCTTTGCATATATTATATTATATTATATTATATTATATTATATTATATTATAAATATTTCAGTATTTTTTGAGGTAGTATTTATGGCAAATTACTATTCATATTTTAGCAAAAGCTATATATTTTATTTTCTGACGGTTGATTGCGTCATTGTGAAGCAGCCCTATCGAGTGACGGCAAATTGTGTTGTGATAGTCTTCACCCAATCAGGTTTGCTTTGCAGTGCTAAACTGTGTGATTGGATGCTGCTTCTTCCAGTTTAGCATGTCACTTCGTTACCCTCTGAATGACCTCGTTTTTTTGGACCCACATTTTACACAAGCCGCACTAAAATGTGCACGCACACACACACAGATACATAAACACACAATCAAGATGGCGACACATGATACCTCATTTTTTCCTGCTGTGATTTCTTCCGGTATCCTCAGCAGAAGAAACGCTGTTATCCAGCACAGCCACCATCTTGACATGACCACAATTGTTCTCAGACAATTAATAATACAGTGTCCTCTGTGTTGATTTGACAGCAGTCGTGACTTCAAAAGTAAATTTGTCATTTGTACGATTTTTCTATTCTAAACACACTCCTGCACAAGAACGCGAGCTGAAATCCCGGGATGCATTCCTTCAAATATTGTTCGCCTTTTCTTTTTATCCGTCTCTTTCTCTCTTTTTAGCTCTTTTCCCTGCCACTGCATGTGTGTGTGTGTATGTGCGTGTGTGTGTCAGACGGCCTCATAATATCAGATTGCACAGCCTGCACTGGCCAAATGTGAATTTTATACTCTAGTGAACACAGGCTTTTGCTTTCATTAGCTCACATTCTCCTCAGCGGTGCAAATACCCTGTCGCTGCGCACAAGGGGTGGCAGACGGACCACCACAGATAGGAGGGGGTCTCTTGAGTAAGCTCTGCTGCAGAGCCCCTGCCTGGGGCGGAGGGTTTGCGGTCTAATTTGCCCTATATTGCACCACTGTTCCGGCCTGGCTACTGGATTTTGCATGTGTGTGCATGCCTGGGGTAAATTTGGCCGTTTAAAATTTCTTATTGAATCTCATAATCCTGAATAAATGTTGTAATATGACTTCAGCAGCTGTGCAGCATTAAAACTCTCATTTGTTAGCCTCACATCCTTAAACCTCACAGCTCAAGGAAGGCACGTTTAGAAAGTTCTCAGTTTCAACAAAAATCCACTGTTAGCTTTCCAGTGTTCACGTTTACATTATCATGCCTTACTCACTTACTCTGAATTTCTTAGGTTACATCAGACGTTTCTAAACCTGATTAGGGAGAAAATCCAGCCGATTCTCCACCAATGATCAAACGTCTAGCCACATTATGAAGGCGAAGCATGTAGCCGTGGATCACCGTTCATGCGGAATACTTTTTTCTCTCACACTCTTTCTTCTCAACTCAACCCGGTTGTTTCTCATCTTCAGTTAATGCTGCGTGAGAGGAGATAGAGAGAACAAATTGAGAGGAGAAATGTACTTGTACGTAAACATTGCGCCTGCTCGAAAACAAGGCCAGGAGATACGAGAATTGTTTCTGTCACAGTCCCCCTCGAGAGATGAAAGGAAATGCTGGCTCTGTCTCATACTATTACAAACCTTTGCTTCTTGCCTTTTCTCTCTCTTTCTCTCTCTCTCTCCCTAAGAACCTGCAAAGAAAGTTCAGTTCCATCTCTCACTCCTACCTTTCACTGATTACCTTCATTTGTTTTCCTCTGTTTTTATTTGATGACTCTTTACGGCAATTGTCCGGCCCACATCTCAGTAGATGTCCTCATTAAAACAGATTACCTCAGATCCACGGGGCACAGAACGAGGGATGACAAAATACAAAGGCTTTTTGTCTTTCCTTGTTTCCTTTTTCTACTTTTACAATTTTTTTTTTTTTTTTTTTTGCAAACTATACATGCAACAGCGACTTGTTTATTGACACAAGGTTGGACTTATTTTAACATCCATAACACCAAAAACACTTAAATCACATTGCAATTAATAAATGAGCCAAACAGGACATAAATAAATAAATAATCATTTAAATTGAGATCTAGTGTTTTTACATTTAAATTAGTTTAATTTAATTTTAAATATCTGACTTTAATTAAAGTTTTGTATTTATTTTTCATATAATATTATAGTTATATTATAGTATTATACTTATATAGTTACATTATCATTATTATTATTATTATTATAAATATGATTCTAAAACATTAGAATATTTATTTATGTTTGATTTTTTTTCATTAGTGGCTCTCCTTTGAAACTAAGTACCAACTCAGATTTTTTTTTGGACAAGAAATATTTGTAATTTCTTTTTTCCTGCCAAAATGATTAAAGTAATATAAAAGCCACATTCCATAAAACGTAAGCCAAAACTATTTTCACATTACAATAAAAGTTGTCCTCATTGCAAAGCTATCAAAGCTGTAAAAACGTAGAAAATGAAAATATATATTTGTATAAACATTTCATTGATAAAAAAACTTATAAAATATAAGTTTAAATGAAATTTATGCTCTTAAGTTTAAGTAGAGTTGCTGTGTACTACCTGGGGAGACACTGGATCTAAAACCTTCAGATGACGCAGATTTCACGTCTTTGTCTCTGTGATTTTGTGGAACCCCATATGAAAACAGAGACAATTGGGTGTGATGCATCACCCTGCACGATGTGACAGACAACTAGCTGTCCAGTGTGGTTCAGTTCAACCAACACACATTTACTCACTCTCAAGATGTAGATGCAGGTTTCACACAGTCTATGTGTGAACATGGCTGTATTTAGCACTTTAAAACAGGTCTGACAACATTGTTCTTCTGCTGTGTGAATGCTGCCTATGTCTCTTTCCTTCTCTCTCGGGTTCAAACAAAGTGCAGCGGTCAGAGCTAGTGAATAGTAGCTAAAATGGAAGTGTCTTCAGGCGACCTATCATCTCTGTGTCACTGGTGAAGCCAAGATGTGCGCAGTGCCTCCCCCTACACCACCTGATCTCTTCCTCTATCACTCCCTCCATCTCTCTCAATCCCTCTGTGCACCCCTCATGCTCTTCAGCGGTGAAAGCGGATCTGAGCTTTACCGTAATCAGCAGTTATGTGAAACAGACCTGATTATGGTCCCATAGCCAAGATCAAGGCAGAGAAACAGAGGGCAGTAAAATTTCAAAGAAAACTCAATTTTTTTTTTTTTTTTGCATTTCTGTTGTTATGAGTCATCTTTTAGATGGCTAACATCGATAACATTTTTTGTTACATGAATCTGCATGATGTCTTACTGGTTTCTGTGGGGGCAAAATTGATTGACCCTTCATGATTTATCGATTTGATTAAAGGAATCGTTCATTAGTGTTTGACCGTCGGCAGATGAAGGAATGACGGATGTGAGTGATAGAGTTTAGCAGATGAGAGGAAGGGGTCCTGTAGGGTATTGGATAACACACATGCTGCACCAAAACACATGTGGCAGAAACCCTAAAATGCGTCTTGCCTATGATTGAACATGTAATATGACAATAAGTTGCTATATTGTGGTCAGTGATAGAGTTGATTTGATTAGTGTCATTATGGTTTTTATTATTATTACTATTTTTATTTTCCTACAAATCCTTTTTTTTGGGGGGGCAAATTATTGATAATTTATGAAGTGCAAAGGGTGCTGAAAAAAAACAAAAACAATAAATAATTTCAGAATCTGCAAGTCATATTATCCTTGAATAGTTCACAAGAGCGGCTTTTCTTGTGAACAGTTAACACTGCTTGAACAGTTAATATTTCCACACTGCAAATTTATCAGATATTGCACAATATAAATTCCATGTGCAATATTTTATGTACATCTGTATACATTTGTGTACGCATACCTATTCTGTATGTTGTCTTGCATCTGTTCTTCTTTGTACATATTTTGTACATATATATTTATAGTTATATATCATTTTCATTTTAATAGTATTTGCATATATGCCATTTAATCATTTAATATCTTAACATTTTTAACTTGAAGGTTTTAAATTATATTTATAATACAATGGATATGAATTAATAATATAATGATAATGGATTGAAGATGTTTCTTTAACAAACTTCCTTCAGTTCCCTTTTAATACTTCACTCGTACTGCATCGAAGACGCTTATGGCAAAAACTCATTTTTTCTCCTGAACTGAAACCTTATTCAATCACGCAGTGAAACTGCACAGCCATTGGTTCGTGCAGTGTTATTAAAACAAACCAATGGCTCGGCAGTGGTGCTGCACGAAAGGCCATAGGGCGCTCGATGGCTAACCAGGCCGTTCTTGAGATTTGCCTTCGAGGGTGTGGCTTACCAATACAAGGTCCTCCCCTTTGGGCTGTCTCTGGCGCCACGCACATTTACAAAGTGCATGGATGCGGCTCTCTCCCCTCTCAGGCAGAAGGGAATCCGCATTCTCAATTACCTCGACGACTGGCTAGTTCTAGCTCAGTCAGAGGGGGATGCATTTGGTTACAGAACTTTGTGAAGGAGCGCGCCGCGGCTCTACAGCGACTCGTGGCCTCTTTCAAAATAGGTGCTTCTCGACCCCTAAAAACATTCCAGAAGTTGCTGGGTCTTATGGCAGCAGCATCGCCGGTGCTGGAGCTCGGGCTGCTACGTATGCGCCCCCTCCAATATTGGCTGAAACCGCGTGTTCCATCTTATGCGTGGTGTATCAATATCAAGGGTTAGTCAGGACTGCATTTAGGCCCTTACCCCTTGAAGGGATTTGCAATGGATGGAATGGGGTGCTCCGCTTGGTATGGTTTGCAGAAGGTTGGGGCGCGCTGTGCGAAGGGAAACCTGCTCTCGGCCGATGGTCGAAAGAGGAGAGCAGGCTTCACATCAACTGCCTCGGGATGATTGCAGCTCAAAGAGCCTGCCAGAGCTTCCTGTCAGACCAAAGGAGCCACCACATGCTGGTCAGATCAGACCGCATGACAGTGGTCTCTTTCATAAATCACCAAGGTGGGCTGGATATGCACGGATATGCAGTCAAGAAGTGGAGTCTCCTCAGAAGATCCGCACCCAGAGATGTGGTCTCTGCACCTTTGGTCGCTCGACGGGAACCCACGGGACTCCCTGAGCGTGTGCTAGACACAATTTCACAGGCTAGAGCTCCGTCTACACGATGCCTCTATCCCTCCAAATGGTCTGTGTTCTCCACATGGTGCTCAGACCATGGTGAAAACCCGACCTCCTGTGATGTATCAGTGATACTGTCATTTTTACAAGAGCTCTTGGAGAAGGGATGATCCCCCTCCACGCTCAAGATCTAGGTAGCGACTATAGCGGCGTCACACGCACTTATAGCAGGCCAGTCGGTGGGCAGAAATGACTTAGTTGTCCGATTTATGAGAGGTGCCAGAAGGCTTCATCCGCCTTGCCCTCCCACTGTCCCTTCATGGGACCTGCCCACGGTACTGAGAGCCCTAAAGTGGGCCCCTTTGAACCGCTACAGTCCATAGGCCTTAAGGCCCTGTCGCTAAAGACCGCTCTGCTGTTAGCACTAGTGTCTGTTAAGCATGTGGGCGATTTGCAAGCACTCTCGATAAGCCCTAATCGCCTAGAATTCGGGCCTAACGACTCGAAGGTCATCCTGAAACCAAGGCATGGCTATGTACCAAAGGTGCTCTCCACACCTTTCAGAGCAAAAGTGGTCACTCTCTCTGCATTACAAAACACAGAGGATGATCGAGAGCTGAATATGCTTTGCCCAGTGAGGGCTCTAAAAGTCTACATACAGGGTTCTGTGCCAATAAGACGATCAGAGCAGCTCTTCATATGCTTTGGAAACCACGCCAGAGGGTTACCGGTCTCAAAGCAAAGGCTTTCAAAGTGGATTGTGGATGCAATCAAGCTAGCCTACTCTTCTTTGGGCGTGCAAAGCCCAATTGGAGTAAGAGCCCATTCGACGAGAGCAGTGTCTTCGTCCTGGGCATGGTCTAGTGGTGTGACTATCGCAGAAATTTGAGCGGCGGCTGGTTGGAACTCGCAGTCCACATTTGCTAGATTTTATAATCTAGACGTCCCGGCACTTCATGCTAGGGTACTTTCTGTGTAAAGGTCACCTTTTTGTTCCTCATTTGCATGCTCTTGGCCATTCTTTGCCCAAGACTCAAACTCTGCTCGTTTGCACTCGGTCCCTTTGGTACTGAGGCGATACGAACACGGGATGATCAGGCTAGGCCAGACGTAACCTCATTGAGCTTATTCTGCTCCTAGTTGCTATTGTCATATCTTGGTATCACAGATCACGTATGATTGTGTTTTCCGTCCCCCCTTCTTAGCATGGCGTGATTGAACTGGGTTCCCATAAGCGTCTTTGACGCAGTACGAGTGAAGTATTGAAAGGGAACGTACTCGGTTACTGACGTAACCTCGGTTCCCTGAAATACGGGAACGAGTACTGCGTTCCTTGCCATGATAAAAGGCTGCACGACTCAGTCGTCGCTTCAGTCGAAGTAACCTGAATTCCTGTGGCGAAGCGGCCAATATATAGCCAGATTCCCCGCCCATTTTGGCGGGCATTGGCGGGCTTCGCTGCCATAAGTTCGTGCAGCACCACTGCCGAGCCATTGGTTTGTTTTAATAACACTGCACGGACCAATGGCCGTGCAGTTTCACTGCGTGATTGAATAATCATAACTTTATTTATTTTTGTATGATTGATTGTCTGTGAGGACCGAAATTAAATAAATTTACAATAAGGCTTCAGTTCAGGAGAAAAAAGGAGTTTTTCCCATAAGCGTCTTCGACGCAGTACTCATTCCTGTATTTCAGGGAACCGAGGTTACGTTAGTAACAGAGTACGTTTTACGGTTTCAAATTAGCACCTCAAATTTCAGTTTTCTATTTTAGAGATCATTTAAAAACCCAGAGACCATACATACCAAACGAGCAGCCCTGAAAAGCTCTCCTGCTTCTTCTCCACACATCAGATTTCTTTGCATTTCTTGTTGTAGACACTTAGCCTTTCATGAATTTCTTTAAAAGGATGTTCATCATCAGCACTTCGTGTTGGGTAGAGTGAATCCAATTAAAATGATTTTGGCTTTTTTTTGTGTTATTGCGAGACTGGCTGAGAGAAAAAGTTACGGGTGTCCTGCTTCTTGACATTTCACTTGGAATAATTCATACGCACTTTGTAAATAATTAAGCCCATCCGTTCATTTTAAAAGCTGCCACTGCTTTCTATCATTTGGATGCCGCTGTAGGTTTTGTCTCTTTCGTCACTGAAAAAACACTTTAGTTTAAGTGTGTGTGTGTGTGTTAAGGAAAAAACATTTTCAGTGAATAAAAATGCACATAATAATATGTACATAAAATGAATGTGATATAAACCACAAAGAAGTGGCCCAATAATGTATCCTTTCCTCAATTTTCTTCTTCATGTGTTGGCTTGTCTCGCAGGGTCCTTTGGGGTGTTTTTGACTGAGTGAGCTGACATTGACATAATGTTTTAGACGGTCATTAGTAAACTTTTACCAGTTTGTCTAATTATTTTTGACACAGAGCAATGAGCGGACCCTCTCCGGCCCCTCACTGGCCTTTTTAGATGCAAAGCTGCTGTGTCACTGATCACAGACACACTAAAGCCATAATCTTTTTATTTATTTTTTTTTTTTTTTTACTTTAATTTAGAAATTTTATAAAATTCATTTTTTTTCTTTTTACTATAAGCATAAAAAATATATAATAAATTTAAAACAGTTCCAAACATAGTTTCACTTCAAATCCAACATTTTATTAAGCAGAAAGCAATTATTATTTGAACTTTAGATTTTGCAATTTGTATTTTTTTTTACATATACTGTAAACATATATTTATAACTTTTGTTTAATTTCAATCCAATATTTCTTTAAGCAGTAAGTAAAGATACATATGATTACTACTGCACGATTAATAACAAATAATTCTAAACTGACCATATAAAATCATGTATTTTTCTCTTTTTAAAAACAATAATAACATAAACAGGATGGCATTCTAAAAATTCCCATTTAAATTTTCATGAGCTATTTTATTTAACTTTTTATAGAACTCTCATATAGCAAAGTGTAAATATTTACAGTAAATATTGCATTTAACGTACTGTTTAAAATAGCTTTGTGTGTGTGTATTATTCAAGTATGTATAGTGTATATATGATTTATGGTTTTATTTTGAGATCATACAGTTCATACAGCAGCTGAGTATTTAAGCGCTGAAGCTAGTCTGCTGTGCTGGAATAGAGAAGCACTTGTCTCTGTTTCATTATGGCGACTGTGATTCGGCAGTGACCCTGGTGTGTTTCTCCTCCACGATTTTGACCTCTGTGTCCTTTGTTCATCACCCATAAAGTGGCTCCCCTCCGGGCACTGTGCTTCACCTGCCGGAGCCAATGGAGCTCACACAACCCTCAAAGAATTTAATCTTTATTTCAGTTTAGTAAAAAAAATAAATAAATAAACATAATTATATCTACTAATAAACTAAAACACACACACACACACACATTTATATATATATATATATATTTCATCATAGGTACACTGATAGTTTAATACTGTCAGCAGGTAGCTGGTTTGGGTAGTTCTCATGAGTAAAACAGCAGCACATGAGAGGGGTGAGCTGTGGGTCACCATGATGTCGTGGCGCATCCATCAGCTGTGTTTCTGCATGAGCAGAGCGGGAACAAGGGTTGCTTCAGAACAGCGACAGAGCCGTGAGACGCTGGATCAGGTGACGAGGCGCTGCACGCCCTCCGGAAGATGACCCTGCAGAACTTTGGGTGTTGAGGTGGAAGAGATGGCAGCGTGTTACGGCTCCAGACAGCTAACATGATGAGTGTGTGGTGTAAAGTGCTCACTGAGACACAAAATCGAGAGCCTGACAATGCGGCAATATACTCTCGGACACAAAGTCGAGGGCTGGAAAAATTTGTTGACTAGTGAGCGTTAAATTTCCCTATGATTGTGAGGGTCAGTTATTTGTGCAGGGAGCAGACAGAGAGGAGAATTCACGGGGGAAAAGAAAATGGCAGTTACCACAGTTTGGATACGCGATGTGACAGCTCATGTGCTCAGTGTGTGTATTTTCTGTTTTTACCTTATGTTTCGCCAGGCGTAAAATTAAATGTAATTTCACAGATTATTTGTTTTGGATCTTATATGTTTTCTTAACATGAGTTAAAGGTTATGAATCATACACTTGGGCAGTAGTTAAATATTAGTTATTTCTTGTGAGGCATGGCAAGTGGTATTATGGTAAAAGGAGTTTGGACAAATTATTGCCTTGTGCATGTGCTAAAAAAAAAACAAAACAAAAAAAAACAAAACACATTTCTACACAGGGGCTATAAGGAATAACATATTATTCCATGCAGTACATGCTCTCTCTGTATATGCTCTGTGTTAGCTTTAGCTAATAGCAAATTCACAGCTCCTGCTCCTGGCTTAAAGACAGAGAAACTAAAGAAGTAAAACATTGTACAGCATACAGTTTTCACACATATAAATTCTGATTATTCCATTACCATGTACCTTTAACTGAAAGGTTCATGTAGTTTTAAAAACGTTTTGTGCTTTTGCATGTTTGATGAAATGTCTTATTAGTGTTATTTTAGCATTATGTACTATTATAGTATTTATAAATATTTAGACTTAGCATTTTTATATTTCCAGTTTTCTTTCTGGTTTAGTATACTGTATGTGTTTTAGTAAGTTTTATGCTTTTGTATTTTTTTTAAATTAGTTTTAGTTTTATTTACTTTTTTTTAGCTTTATGTAATTTTTATTTCAGTTTTAATATGTGTTACTACTAAAGTAATGTTTTACTATTACTAGTTGCTAACTTAAACCGTGTTTTTCATTTTATATTATATGTTTTTTAGTTTTAATTTTAATGACTGTGTTATTTTATCTTAATGCAGCTTAATTTCAGTTTCAGAATAGTTTTAGTTAGCTATAACAACATCGATTTTAACACAGTTTAGTTATCATCACAATTTGAAAAAATCCTAACCCATCAACATTCACTTATCCCCGCATTCTGTGCATTTGTGCACAAGCAAGAGTGAAATGATAAGTGACAGCTTAAGAGGGGAACTAAAGTTCATTCAGACATATTTTAAGTTATTCATCTTTTTAAAGTAGTGACTGAACAAACAACATTTATTATATATATATATATATATATATATATATATATATATATATATAAAATGAACCAAATAAATGTCATAAATTTCAGACACGATAATTTTTCCTATTGAGCATCAATCTGCAAATGGCTTGGAGAGATCCAGCTTTACATAAACGCACAGATCTCATTTTGAAGTCTTCTTACATAATACAATCAATTATCATTATGAATAAATTAAGCAGATTAAAAAAAGAAAATAAACAGAAAACTGGCTTTAGGAATGGCAGTGAAAATAACAAAAATAAAGATAGCTCTTTTATCCTACAATAGTCATAGTGTAATGATGGCTGTGTTAGTGTTTGCTGTCTGCTGTGAGGATTTGAGGTGAAGCTGGGGTTTCAACTGAAAACAAATGACATTTACGTTGGTAATTTGAGAGGAATATTTTGGTTGTTGCCATTGCATGATGCCGCCAGACTTTGACTCGATTGCAGTGCTCGGTGTTTGTTTCCATCATATTTTTAGCTCTGGAGTACAAGAGAGCCCTTTGTTCATATGGGAGGAATTAGTCAGTGTGTATACACTTCAGTCCTAGACAGCGTTTTATTGAATATAAGTAAAACAAGCAAGATTAGACCTCCAGTAAGTTAAAGGAACTAGGCATGAAAATCACAAAAGTTAAATGCTGTCATTCCAGTTCAAATCATGAACTAAGAAACTTCATGTTGTTTCTGTTAAATTGTATCCATAATGGAATGTTTATATGACTAGAGCTGGTTAACATTTTAACTTTGACTGGTTGTAAAGTAATTGCATTGTTTCTTTTTTATTTCTTTTTTATTATTATTTTTTAATTATTAATATCTTTTTTTATGTTTGCCATGGATCAAAAGTGTAGCAATTTGAGCTACAAGAATTGCAGAATTACTGCATCACATTGCTTAATTTCATGATTGTGAGTTGAATTGAATTGAAATATGTATTTTTTTTAAATAAATTGTTATGTTTTTTTAGTTAGTTTAGAACATCAATTACTCAGTTGATAAATGACTAAATTATAATAAGAAATGTTGCCTGTATGTGCGTTAATGTATTTTAAATTTCAGTTAATCTTTTCTATAATTTCTAATCTATAATCGTTTTTATAATATTATTTTAGTTTCAGTCTTAGTTAACTTAACTCATATCTAGAAAAAAAAATATTAAATTGAATGAAATTTAAATAAACAAAAAACAAGGTTTTGTCAATCCAGTATTTTTGTTCTAGTTTAAAATATTAATTATTGTCTTGAATTCAGTTCACTATAATTGTCTTTCTTTCTTTCTTGCATTCAGAAATATTTACAAAATTATTACTTATTTAAAATGTAATGTCATGTTTCCTTCCATTTAATTTCAAATTCAAGGAATTAAGAAACTTCAAAAGATTAAAAAAGAAGAACAAGAATTGATCTTTGAAAGAGTGATCTATCAATTTAACTTTTGACATGTAAATTATAACGATACTTTAAAATATATCATACAATTTGTATAAAGTGTAAAGTTATTATGTTATATAATATCTTTAATGTATATGTATATATATATATATATATATATATATATATATATATATATATATATATATATATATATATACATAACATAACAAATGTGGGATTAATTAATGATAAGAGATGAGAGGATCATTTAGAAATCAGCACTTCTATGTCAGGATTGTCTTTTATGTTTTGTAAAACTGCATATTAGTCTTTAGTTATTTGGCCCTCTGATTTTGTTGGTGATGTTAAGGTACAGTAATGTGTCACAATTTTCCAGCCATGTCGATCACAGTTTCCAGAAGTGGCTTCCAGGAAAGATCCTGATGTTTATCTTTATCTTTTTATAGTCTACTGTGATTTAATGAGGTCTTTCTCATTGGTGCTTCAAGCATACAAGTGACTTCTCCTAAACGTTTTATTTCCTTGAAAAAAAAATAAAATAAAAAAAATCTTAAAGATCTTTATAAAAAGTTTTATAAAGTACAATGTAGACCAATCCCTCCCTGCCATAATATATATATATATATATATATATATATATATATATATATATATATATACATATATATACATATATATAGATATTTTTTTTTTTTTTTTTTATAAACAGTATGCCTCTTTATATGGTTTTGCCAGAGACTAACATTTCCTGTTTTTCGTTGAGGTTTCACTTTTCATGCTTTGCTTTTCATCATAGTGGAACTGTACAGTGTAGTGTGTTGAACTATATGTTTTTTGGCATTTTAATCACATAGCGTACAGTATTTGTCACAAAAAATACATAGCAAATGTACACTGTAGATTTTCATTTAGATAATCTCTATATGGCTCAGCTTTACATAAACCTACAAAATGCCATTCAGTGCTGCAGTGTCAACGTACCGTTCTGTTAAGTGTTCCAAGAGCCATTTAGTCAATCAAATTGAATAAATCTGAACATTCAACAGGCTTTAGCCATATCCCAGCTCACGTAATGGGTGGCCTTTATATAATACCATGCTTTACTAAATATAAATGTGTTAAGCAGAAACTGAGATGTTGTTTTTGTTTGATATATAGCAGGGGTCTAAACTAAAATAACTTGAGGTCCAGTAATGAACCCTCCTCTCCAGCCGAGGTCCGGACAATTATATGCCTAAATTAATTGTTTTTGCCAGACCAGTGTATCTGCAGGATATTTAAGATAATTAAGACTTTTTAAGACCTGCACAAATGAAATAAAAATGACTGTAAAAAGCATGAGTTACAGTTCAGGTACATGTTTCACAAAAACTAAAAGTTTTATAAAACGAGAAGCTTCACATTTCAGTCTTTAAACCATTAAATTATTATATTACGTACGTTAAACAATTATAATCAATCAATATTATTATATTAAATAAAAAAATATATAAATACATGTTGCTGTCTTAATTGTTTACTTTTTTACAATGCATTATTTTCTTGTCAATCCACCAGTTCAGATTTATAACTCTGCATGTTTGCTGCATAAAAACAGCACACATTGGTCTAGAAGCATGCATCGCACATATTTATTCAAAAAAACGTATAGCCTTTTGAAGTTTAATCATCACATTAAGCAATTTAACCCCCAAGTTAAAGACCTCCTGATATTATAATTAAGACTTTCTTGTACCATTTAAGGCTTTTTATGGCCTTAAATTTGATATTGCTAAATGTAAGGCTTTTTAAGGACCTGTAAATGTTCCTTATATTTAAGAATGGCATTGTTTTTCACTCATTGAAAGTTTCATCTGTCTTTGTGCCGCTCTCTGCTATCTTCACTGCACGCATGACCGTACGACTGAACGTAGCAACAGTTAACTGTAGTAGAAACCCGTGGTGCTGTATAGCACCCAAACAGCTCTGCCGAGTTGACCTTCATGTGCTTGATATAAATTTGATTTTGTTAGAAATCTCGCCGTCCGGATTCGGATCGGAGTCTGTCAGTTGGCTACCCCTGATTTATAGAAAGCTCATTTTACTCTAGTGAACTAGCCTGCTCCTTCAAAACCTGTGACTGACAAGCTACCAAAGAAATCTCATCCACTTTTCAGGAAATCCTATTGAAAACAGCATGGGCTCTTTAGTGAAATATAGTACTGTCCTGAGATTGAAGCTCATCCATTTCCCTGCTTATCAGATCTTGCACAATAGAAAAGCAGTCAGCCATTCTTCTCATTATGATGGGCGGATGACCGTCAGATCCGTACAGATAGAGCGTTAGCCGGTTAAAAGCTTTTAGGATTGATTGGAAGTGTTGTACGAGATTGAGCATGAAGAGATCAGATAGAGATAAGATGGAAAGGTCATTAAAACCAGACATGAGGAAGAGCAAGAAAGAGGGATTGATTTATGAGATGCTGGCCTCTTGAGAACTGCACAGCTAAATGTAATGTTGATCTTTCATTACCATCTATTTATTTGTTTTATCTGTAGAGTGCTGCATGCAGACAAGTTTGCCATTATAAATGTCATTGGAATTTATTACAGGAGCGTGTTTGGTCATTCAAATGATTCTGGTCAGACAGAGTATAAGTCCAATACAGGCCCATAAACTTGTTAGCTAAATGAATAAATAAATAAATAAATAAATAAATGAATAAATAATGAAAGTGAGTACTATTTTTAATCAGGAAGAAAAAAAAGGGGAAAAAAAATACATTTTATATTTCTAGACTTTCCTTTAAAAAAAAGTATACACATTTTTTATTTGACTAATTCTGTATTACTATTGTATTACTGTAATACTATTTTACCATTTATTTTATGGCTGTATAACTATTTTCTGAATTACTTTTTCTAATTTCTATGGGATTTGCAGATTTTATAATTTCTGTATCAGCCTATTTTGGATTATTTAATGGATTATATTTGTCTCTGCACATTATTTTAACATTTCATCTTGCAATGTACATAGATTAATGTTTTCTTTAGCTTAATATTCATTTTTTTTTGTAATTTTGATAGTCCAGTTTAGATATTCTATACATAAATTTGCAAGTACGTCAAATTATTCTCCTAACCCTAACCGTAACAGATACTCATACTCTGATGAGAGTTAGTTGACATGTAATTAGTAAGAAGAATGTCTGATGTGGACTCTCAAAATAAAGTGTGACCAAAGCATGTATTTTGCTTCAAGCCACCAGTTCAATAAAGTCAGATCATAAAATATTTTGTCATTATTTTGTTTGGTTAATTACAGCATTCTTATTTAATGGCAACTGATTTCTCACATAGCTGTGTTAGTGTTATGTTTATATAATATATTTCATGTCTTATTGATCTACTTGTTAAGTAGCCTTGCAAAAATTGCCATAATGTACAGTTAATCTTTGTTTCAAGTTACAGTCCTAATCATATCGTCAGGCATTATTTTTGTAGATATGCGCCTTCAAATATTAATTTATTATTTTCTTATGAAGTATGGGGCTGTTCAGTAGCCAACGACAAGGAGAGCTCCTTGCTGTTACTGGTCTTTTATTGGACATTTTTCATAGTCTAATGCAGTAACATAAATAACGTTAGCTCACAAATCGCCACAGACTGGCGTCTTTCAAATAACAGCTCTAATTTTATACTTTTGGTAGTTGTTAAAGATAAACTACCTGTAGGAGAGGCTAACAGGTTCAAACTGAATTCAGAGAGTTTTCACTGCCTGTTTTGATTTCAGTCAGTTTTTGTTTTTTAAGTTAGCAGTTGCTGACTATTAGTAGGGTGGTTCACTGGTCTGTCAAGTGGTCAACTTAAATGTTACAGCTTGTGTATCATCAAATGGTCAAGAGAAACTATATAAGATGGCAGAAATGTCTGCTAAATGTCTCTGGTGAAGCTATTCATCTATTTGATGCTACATGTATTTCCATTCATTCCTGGCCTCTCTCTTGTCAGGCTTTCTGACACTTATGAGCTGTTTAAAGCCACACTTCACATTTACATTTAAGTTATTTAGCAGATGGATTGTTTGAGAAAGATGGCGCCAGTGTGTGAGGCATGCCGTCTGCTTAGCGTTTTGTTTGTTTTTATATATATATTTCCTACTTTTATTCGCCACTGCTCCTCCTTACTGGTTTATGACCGCTTTCAACTTCTGGACATTCGATATTCAACTGAACAATTGTTAAAAAATGGCTTGGGAGGATCTGACTATCATTCAACCAAATGTTTGGCGAATATACCTGCCTTCCTGTGCCGTTTTCCCTGTGCTCTACCGAGGAAACGCCGAAATCGCAGGAGACGTGGGAAGCGAGGAGGAGTTGCAGTAAGGCTGAAATTTCAGCTAATGCTCCAGCGGGCAGCCGATGGACCTCTGTTGCTTCTGATGGAACGTTGCTGGCGTGTCACATGGCGTTCACCAGAGCGAATGTACCGGATGATTCATCCTACGTGGTCAGTTTCTGTTTCGTTGTGCTCATCTGAGCGAGTGCACTGGAGGATTCATTCTGCGTGGTTGATTGGCGGCTGCCGACCTTCCGCTGATGATTCGCCTCGGATACGACGCAGAAGTGTGAACTCTAAAAATCTCCGACAACTTCATCATCAACCACAACGGAGCTCAGAGCAGGTTTTATCCAAGATGGCACTGATAAATGCCCTATCACTGGTAAATAAGACTTTTATTCTAAATGACCTTGTTGTCTCAAATGATTTGGACATGTTATTCGTAACTGAGACATGGCTGAAACCTGGAGATCTGGCGCCAATGACTGAACTGTTACCTCAGGACTATCTATTTTTAAACTCCCCTCGGACTACGGGACTATCTATTTTTAAACTCCCCTCGGACTACGGGACGGGGTGGAGGATTAGTTTCTGTTTTTAAAAACAAACTTTCTTGCCAGTCACTGTCCACCAATGCATTAAAAAGCTTTGAATTACAACTATTTAGATATCGCCCTCCGAAATCCACTACAGATTTTATCTGTGAATTTGCTGAACTTTTAAGCGAGCTTGTAACACAATATGATAGACTGTTAATCCTTGGTGATTTTAATATTCATATTTGCTGTGGTACTGATTCTTTGTCAAAGGAATTCGTAAATCTGATGGAATCATTTGAACTTTCTCAATGGGTAGATAGCCCTTCTCATGTACAGGGCCACACACTAGATTTGGTTTTAACACACGGACTATCAGTTTCTGACATAACAATGAGTGAACTTAATTTTTCTGATCATAAGCCAAAAAAATTTTCTATACCTCTGGTCCTTGAGTCAATTCCAATGCATAAGCCAGTACATTGGTCTCGGACACTAAACTCAACTGCTATATCTAACTTTTCTCAGATGTATAAAAACATCTGTGATAGTGAATTTTTAGACAGCTCTCTTCCTAATATTGATTTAGATGAACATTTCAACCGGTTTAATTCTACTTGTGTAAGTGTCTTAGATTCTGTTGCTCCACTTAAACCTAAACGCTTAAAGAAAAAAACTGAGCCGTGGTTGAACGAGACTGTACATAGTTTTAGACGGCTATGTAGACAGGCTGAACGAAGATGGAGAAAGCATAGACTTCAGGTGTATTAAAAAGTACTGCGAGATGCCTTATCTAATTTTCAAAATGCAGTTAAGAAGGCAAAATGTCAGTATTTCACACAAATAACTGAAAAATATAGACAAAAACCAAAATTACTTTTTTCTACTATAAACTCTGCTTTAAATCCACCTATTAAAGCATATCCGGTACCTTCCCACCTAAATGGGGATGATTTTCTTAGATTTTTTTCTAATAAGATTGAAAATCATAGACCAGGTACTGATGAATTTCAGAACAATTACGACACTGAAAACACTCAGTTTATGCTACCTCCATGCTCCTCAGTCTGTCATGAATTTGATCCTATTTCTATTTCGCATCTACATGAAATTATTACCCATCTTAGGCCTACAAATTGTTTATTAAACATTATTCCACCTCGTAGTTTAATTCAACTTTTTGACATATTAGGACCAAGTTTACTCACCATTGTTAATAAATCACTTAGTTTAGGGATTTTTCCAGCTGATCTCAAAAATGCCTTAGTACTTCCATCAATCAAGAAACAAAATCTTGATCCTGTTGTTTTAAATAACTATAGGCCTATCTCTAACTTGCCTTTTATTTCAAAAATTCTAGAAAAAGTTGTATCTAATCAACTTCATTTTATTTAAATTTACATTCAATATATGAGAAGTTTCAATCCGGCTTTCGAGCACTCCACAGTACCGAATCAGCACTACTGAAGGTTTTTAATGACATCTATCTGACAACAGATGCTGGAGATTCTATAATTTTAATGCTCTTAGATCTTAGCTCCGCTTTTGACATGGTGGACCATGATATTCTTTTGTCGAGACTCGAAAATGATGTGGGGCTGAAAGGAACAGTATTAAATTGGTTTAGTTCTTATTTAACCGATAGAAGATTCTCTGTCCGTTTTGGCTCCTCTATGTCCTCTGTTGCCCACCTTCGATGGGGGGTCCCTCAGGGCTCAATCCTGGCCCCTACGCTTGTTTCCCTATATATGCTCCCTCTGGGATCCATATTTAAAAAAATATGATGTGTCATTTCACTGCTATGCAGATGACATTCAGATTTATGTCCCTATTAAACGGGCAGGAAAAAATTCATTCGAGCACTTGTTGGCATGCCTAGACGAAATAAAGAAGTGGATGTCTGCAAATTTCCTAAAATTAAATGAAAATAAAACGGAACTTATACTCTTTGGTCCTTCTAAAATTAGTTTAAACCACCTCCCTGAAACATATACACTGTCTTTGCCAGTAAATACCTGTGTGAAAAATCTTGGTGTTTCGTTAGATAGTTTTTAAAAACTGGACAAGCAAGTGAACTCTGTTGTCAGATCTTGTTCTTTCCATCTACGTATGCTGACTAAAGTTAAGCCTTTTTTATGTCCCCAAGCTTTTGAATGGCTGATACATGCATTCCTGTCATCTCGACTGGACTACTGTAATTCTTTATACTATGGAATAAATTCAACAACTC
Source organism: Carassius carassius (assembly GCF_963082965.1). NCBI lineage: Eukaryota > Metazoa > Chordata > Actinopteri > Cypriniformes > Cyprinidae > Carassius > Carassius carassius. Next base: position 19,063,711 of record NC_081765.1, read on the forward strand.
TAACACGTCTTCAAATAGTACAAAATGCAGCAGCGAGACTTTTAAAAGGCATTCGCAAACGTAAACATATTACACCGATCTTAGCATCCCTTCACTGGTTGCCGGTTCGCTTTAGGGTTGATTTTAAAATTCTTTTATTTGTCTATAAGTGCCTAAATAACCTTGCTCCCCTCTATCTATCTGAGCTCCTAGAACATTACAATCCTTCCAGAGATCTTAGGTCAGGTACACAGAAACTTTTATCTATACCACGGTACAGGTTAAAACACAGAGGTTATCGTGCCTTTGCCATTGCGGGTCCGACACTATGGAATAGTTTGACTAATCATGTTCGCTCTGCATCTGACTTGTCAGTTTTCAAGTCTCGCCTCTATTACCACACTTTTATTCAATTGCTTTTAATAATTTGTAACTTGTCTTTTAATTTGTATTGCTCTGTTTGTTGTGTGATATATTGCTTTGTAAAGCACATTGGTCAGCTTGTCTGTATAAATGGTGCGATATAAATAAATTTTGACTTTGAATTTTGACTTTGACTTTGAGAAATAGTAACACTGATGCTTGTATAAGTGAGCAACACTATGGAAGAATTGGGCATCCAGGGCAAGATTTGATCACATTAGGATGCTGCAACATATCATCAGCTGAATACAGATCCACTTGGCCTGTAGAATGAGCCATTTTCAGCACGTCACTCAACACTGCATGATGGACACAAATTAGAGCCTTCGGGTTAAGGTAGGAAGCTGAATGGGATCAATGGGCAAGGGGAAACCAAATTAAGTGTGATACAGGACAGAAATGGTCCACAGATACACCAGTATATCACTGAGCAGTTCCAACAGAACATTTACATAAGCGTACACTTGTGTTCAGAGTTCAAGTTTATAGGCACTAAAAAAAAAAAATCTCTCATCATCAACTCACCATCACGTCATTCCAAAACTGTATGACTTCCTTTCTTGTGTGGAACACAAAATGAGATTTTTTAATGACTTGCACTCTTAATGTATTAGACTCTTCAGTGCCTCTAGACAAACTCATTTTTGACAACTTTTTCCTCAGTCTTTGTCTTTCTTCTGTGTTGACCTTGCAGTTCATTAGCTTGTTGGAGGATGCAAACAGAGGGCTGCTGAGGGCCTTGTTATAAGTGGCTGCTCATATGAGTAAACAGCGGCTCTGATTAATCTTTTCAACATCAAAATCAACACAAAAGACCAATGTGCAGATCAGCTTCCAAAAATAATTGTTGTTAAATTGCCAAAAGATGCCACTGAAAGCAAAATGTGGTCTGAGAATCAACTGAGCAACTGATGTGCTTTGAGAGATAAAACTTTTTGAGCAGTTTTGTTTGTGAAAGAACAGAAAAGTTATTTTGAAAGTAAGAGGGAGATTATTGTTTCAGAGAATGTCTTTTTTATATATTCTTTTTACACTGTTATGTGTTCCCGTGAAAGCGGAGCATTTTATATGTTTTTTTTTTTTTAAATAAAAAAAGTAGAAATGTAAATGTCATGAAATAATGGTTCTTCTTAGTTGTTGGTGGTTTCATCAGAAAATGTAATGGATAGTGCTTTCTCCTGGCTGGCCTTAAATAGTTTAGTTTAGTTTAGTTTAGTTTAGTTTAGTTTAGTTTAGTTTAGTTTAGTTTAGTTTAGTTTAGTCCATGGAAAATATGTAAAAAAAATAATTGCAATTTGAGCCTGTTTGTAAATCTCATGACAAATTATCTCTTCTGACTCGTGGAGAAGTCCATCAGATTTTCCATAAATGATTAAACATTTTGACACATCAATCCACCACTGTCCTCCTGTTTCTGTGGAACGTATGGCAGATGCACTACTGGTTTACAGAAGGACACATCGTATAATTTCTTTAAAAGAAAATAAAAATCCTTTGGTTAGTTTTGCATGTATTATTAGATTTTTGTTTGTTTGTTTGTTTGTTTTATCCATAATTTTTCAATATCATGCACAAATAGCAAACTCATACTCCAAACTCATCCTTTCTAATCATCCTACTACTTGCCTGCTTGATCCTATTCCATCTCATCTCCTTCAAGCCATTTCTCCTGCAGTTGTACCTGCACTCACTCACATCATTAACACATCCCTCCACACTGGTGTTTTTCTCTCATCATTTAGACTGGCTCGTATAACTCTATTACTTAAGAAACCCACCCTCAACCCATCTCTTTTAGAGAACTACAGACCCGTTTCCCTTCTTCCTTTCATTGCAAAAACACTTGAATGAGCGGTGTTCAAGCAAGTCTCTGCATTTCTCACACAGAACAACCTCCTTGACAGCAACCAATCTGGCTTCAGAAGTGGACATTCAACTGAGACTGCCTTGCTCTCAGTTGTTGAAGCCCTAAGACTGGCAATAGCAGAATCCAAATCTTCAGTACTTATCCTGCTTGATCTGTCCGCTGCTTTTGACACGGTTAACCACCAGATCCTCCTATCAACCCTACTGGCAAAGGGCATCTCAGGAACCACACTTCAGTGGTTTGAGTCTTACCTATCAGACAGGTCCTTCAAAGTGACATATTCTTTGCCATCCCAAAAAAGCACAAAGTCACTTTTATGTACTTTTAAATTAAATGTTACCTCCTGGTGGAATGACCTCCCCAACTCTATCTGAGCAGCTGAGTCCTTAGTCGTCTTCAAGAATCGGCTTAAAACCCATCTCTTCCATCTTTATTTGACCCTCTAAATTTGGCGCTCACTATTCTAATTCCTAATTCTAATAAGACCTCTAACACTAGCTTGCTCTATTCTTTTTCTATTCTATCTGTTTTCTTTTTATTTATTATATTATTTAAAAGCCCTTGCAACGTGTACTGTGTTAATCTAACTGATACTTGTTATAGCACTTATATATCATAGCTCTTTTTGTTGTTTTTGATTGCTTCCACTGTCCTCATTTGTAAGTTGCTTTGGATAAAAGCGTCTGCTAAATGAATAAATGTAAATGTAATGTAAATGTAAATACATTAGCACTACTGTAGCATATTAGTACAAAGTCTGACAGTAACAAAGTAAAAAAAAAAAGTTAAATGTTATTTTTTACTTTCCAAACAGTCTGATGAATAAAATGTTCTACACTCTAAAAAATGGCTGGGTTATTTTATCTGAGTCTGTTGGGTCATTTTGTTGGGTTATTTTGTTACATTTGTGAATGTCAGATGGCATTAAAAATATATATTTTTACAGTCTAAATAACCTGTATTCTTCATTATTTATTAATCCATGATAACCTTGTTAAGCATAGGTGAAATTATGAGAATAACATAGTAAGAATAACCCTGAAACACAAAAGCAAACAAATAAATGGTAAAATTGTTGATTATTTGTTTTTTTTTGTTGTTGAAGCATTATATCACGCCAGGATTTTGGATGTGGATGAACGTGTGACATATTTGCTTGAGAAGGATGGATTGGTCTTTGTATTGATTTCAGCTGGTCCCGAAATAAGTCTAATCCTTTCTGTCTCTCTTTGGTCACATCAAAGTAATCCTGCTTAACAGAACTCTATGATTAACGAAAAACAAACAAATATTAAAAACAACCATAAAAAAAACAAACAAAAAAAAAAACACAGAGAAAAGAATAAAGTGATGCTTGGTAAAGTGTGAAACTTTTACAGTCTGCCACATAAACTTTGTGTACTTTAGAAGTGAGACAACAGTTATGAAGAAGAGAGGGGTAAAAAAAAATCTAATGCAGCTATGGAGACGGCTGGAGAAATTAATGAGGTCACGTCATTTCAAGGTTTCGCAATATTTCTCGCAGCAGGTAGAAAGGAGCTGTTGTCTGCCACGTCTCTGAGTGCGTGACATTTACCTAATTAACTTGTGGCCATTTCTGATGCATCGCCCACAGGAACTGCCGAGGGATACTGACCACTCCCACTCAGCAATGTCGACTTCATTAGGGAAAATATCTTCAGCTTTTTTAACTCGATATCTCCTTGGTGGAAGATACCCTACCTGTGTGAGTGAAGGTCAAGGAGAGGGCAGTGGTGGATCATTGGTTTTGTGGTGCATTTAACACCAGCGTTCCTTTTAGAAATGCTGTCTTTGGGATCTGCACTGTTTAACACATGTATTCACAGAAGGTCAAGGACACAAAGAGAACATATATTGTAACTTGTGTTCTGTCTTGGTCTTTAATATCAAGTCTCAGTTATATAAGCAGGAAGATGCTCATTAAGAAACAATATTGTAACTTTGTTATTCTAGAAAGCACTGAAATTGGCCAGAAAAAGAACAGGAAAAAAAGTCATCTGCATAAAGATAGACATTTATCACTAAATAAATGTACCCACAAACACAGATATCAACTTATGCTATAATAATCTTTTTTGTTTTTACTCCACACACCAAGGGCAGGTTTTTTTAGACCAGAAGGTTTCTTTTTCTCTTTTACTTTCCAAATTTAACAATAATAATAATAATAATAATAATAATAATAATAATAATAATAATAATAATAATAATAATAATAATAATAATAATAATAATAATAAAAACAACTTCATGGTCACTTTTGAAAATTCACTAAGCAGGTTTACATGGCCAAACAAGCCACAAGTAAAGTGAAATGTCAAGCTGGGTTGACAATCTTGAGTCATCGTTCAGTCTTTTTTTACTACTTTGGATTGTTTCCACATCTGTACTTTTCTTTCCTTATCTCTCTGACACACACACAAACATGCTGCACACGCTTCTTTTTAACAGTCAGTTTTCTGTTAGGGGTTTGTTGTCATGGGGGTCATGTTGTTAATGTGTTTTTCTTTGCTTATGTATTTCATTGTGAACACTATTGTCCAAAAGTTTCGGGTCTGAGATAATATATGGGATAATATGATATATGAGATATATATATATATATATATATATATATATATATATATATATCATATATTATATTATATTATGTATATATTGTTGTTGTTTGTTGATTTTGCATGCTGTGGGTTCAACATTATTTTAATACTTGACACTTGGATCCACCCCAGAAATTGGCAGTGACATCGTGGAAAGCTTTATTTAATCAACATTTATTATTCTCTGTTCCCCTTACAAAACTGAATTACATTTCCTTGTGAATGGGTGTCTGTGTATGTGTGTGTTATCTAGACAGGTCTGAACAATCTCACATGGACACATTCATCTGGTTTAAATCCCTTACATAGTTATGGGTGACACGCTAATAGCCAAGCAAATTGTCCATGGAGAAAAATCTATTTAGAAAATTGATCGAATTCTTACAGGCCTGTTTGGAAGTCATTGAGAGATCACAGAGATGTATGACTCAGGGTTTTGCTGAGGTTGGGTGTCTAATTTTCCCATATATTGGAAAGCCAATAATTCTTGTACAGACAATCTGTTTCCCATCTCTCCCTCCTATTGCCAAAATACTATGTTTTACTATGGGAGGCATTAAACATAAAATAATGAGCGTTTCATTTACACATTATAATGCATATCTGATACCACTTGAAAAGAGCTTAAATGGGTTTTATGATATTTGATCATTTTTCCAAGACATCAGTTGAGTGTTTTTTGTTTGTTGTTTTTCATCTTTATTTAATTCAATTCATTTGTTTTATTTGCTTATTTATTTATTTTGCAGGGTTTGAAAAGCCTGCTGTGATGAGTGGGGTGGGGCCGAGACCCATGGGGACCAAGCAAGGCCGATGAGTGACACCTGCGCCACTCACAGGTCATGAGTCCCACGCAGGAAGTTTACAGTTCTAAAAGTTACAGTATATGTCCATAGTACAATGAGCTCTTTTCAAAAGATTTCAAAAGATCAAGGAGAATTGGATTACTCTTGATATGACCCCTTTAAACTTTGACTGTGGATTCTTCATGTGGAGTTTTTGGGACTGAATTTTATTCTTTCTGTGGTTTTATAGACACATTCTCTTTTTTAGTTTAGATCACGCTGTGTCAAGTGGGATTTGAGATCCCGGTTTTCTTGGCATCTGGGAAATGTGTTTCTGTGGGTTTTCAAATGTGGCTTTGTCAGCTTGTTACGGTGGCCTTGTGCTGCATTGACAGCTCTGAGACATTTGTCAAAGCAGCTGCGACAGCTGTGTGAAATGGCGTCAGTTTTTTTGAGACAAGTTATTTGTTATTTTGACGTTTTCACAGTCGTAAGATGAATATGGAATTGAACTAGCTAATGACTTCGGTTTCTTCTACTCCTGTTCAACAATGTGGGCATTACATCACAATACACTGCAGCACACTGAAATCAAACACGTCTCTTTCTAGAATGCAGATTAAATGTTCTCAGAGAATGAAAGTAGTGTGCATGTTTTAGTTTATAGGTGAGAGGCTTTGAGAGCTTGCATTACAATAGGATTTTCAAAGAATTTTCACAGCGTGTGTGTGTGTGGCTGATCTCTGGTTATCCAAGAGCCTAATTTAGATGCATCTATTTCTCGCTCTGATTAGTCAGTTCATTAAACCTCACAAACGCGCTCCGCGGGCCGGACGCAATCATGCCCATGGCTTCTCTGTGGAACCGTGCTGGCCATCTGTCCCTGGACATCCCATCATGCAGTCAAAGCTTGATGAATATTATAGCCACAGTGGGAGATGGTCCCTACCAAAGCGAAATATAGACATCTTATTCTGGTCTCCAAGACCACATAGCCTACAGAACATTGTTGCATTACTGCTGCCATGATAAATGGAAATCTACACAAGCGTAGATTTTAGATAAATTTCCTTTTCTAGCTCTTTTTTCCTTTAGTATCTAAATATTTGATCATCTGAACCAGCTTTCTTCAAACGTACTTTAAATTATCCGGGGATTTGTTTTTTTGTGTCATTCAAATACTGGACAAAGAATGCTGTTTCCTGTATATACATGTATGTAATGACAATTCAAAGCTGGAATGCTGCCAATATTGTGCTTTTTGACTGGGTCACATGACACAAGTTACTACTGTAAAATCATGCATGATGAAGATTGCTTGCTGTCTTTTGCCAGCCAACAAACCCTGACAAATAGGTACTTTGCCCACATTGCTGAACCTGCAAGAATATGTTATACATTAAACAAGCTGAACCATCAGGTTCTAGATATTTATTTTTGTTCAATGTACCAAATTAGGTTATACATTATTCATCAAAATGAGGGTGCCCTTCACACTGTAATCTATCAAACACATAGAAATTTTGATAAATGTACAAATCAATTTACATTAGTATAAAACCTTTACAGCTTTCTTTTCTGCATGTCAAGTGTTTTTGTATCTCTGTGTAATATATTCTTAAGGCAGATTATCTGAACTCCTCTTGTGTATAGATAGCAATGTGAATGTTTTCGGGAATATAAACACATCCCACTGCATAATTGATGGCTTCCATGTTCCACTTCCCTTTACATGTGCGTATTTGCTCATGCATATTAAAGTCCAGTCGCATGACAGGCAAGGACATGTAGATCAACTCAAGCTTAGCACCAATTCATTGTAATGGCACCCATATTATTGATAGATTGACCAGATGTTGGTTAAAGCAGTAACAAATAAATTATGATTTGATGTGTAGATGTTATCACTATCAAAAGCCATTCTATTTTTGATTTCACCAAAATAAAAAATAAAAATAAATTGTGTTTCTGTTGTTTGAATGTAAAAAAAAAGAAAATAAAAAAAACCCCACATAAACTCCAATGAAGTGGTCCAAAGGTCACATAGGTTATATGAACGTTGTTTTTTTTAATGTTTTTCTGTGTTTCTACTAAATGATCACTTGTTTGTTTTTTGGAGCAGTTTCTTCTAATCACTTTATAAAGTGTGTGTTCAGTCCTCTCTCCTCTCCTGCTCTTCAGCCATTAACAGTGTCCTAAGACATGCCTCAGAGAGCCATTAGCCAGAAATCATTCAAAACAAATTACACTGTTCTGCATTGGGATCCATTATCTAAAATATGAAGAGTGTTTTCCATTTATGACTTTATATTTAATAGGGGATATTAAATAACATTAGTTTCTCAAAAAAAAAAAAAAGAAAATGACAAATTTCTTGTCATTAACATGGTTTTAAAAGCTTCAGCGATGGTCAGGTGCACTGAGGATCCCAAGAAGGTAGTTTATGTGCTTGTACAAAGATATTTTATCTGTTCTGGCATTGTTCTACCCTTACAGTCTGCATGAAATGCTAATTCAACAGTTCAACAGCTAATTCAAACAGCAAAATCCACTTCTGAGGGTTTATGAGCAAAGTTTCAGAATGAATCAGTTTGTTTGGATAAATCATTTGAAGTATTGATTTAGTGACTCACTCATACTTCGTTTATGAATGATAGGGTTTTGGTTGAATCAGATGAATAAATGAATGATTCACTCCAATTTATATATTTACAGACCAAAAGTTTGGACAGACCTTTTCATTCAAAGAGTTTTCTTTATTTTCATGGTTATGAATTAACACATGTGGAATTATATATGGAATTATATACATAACAAAAAAGTGTGAAACAACTGAAAATATGTCAAATTCTAGGTTCTTCAAAGTAGCCACCTTTTACTTTGATTACTGCTTTGCACACTCTTGGCATTCTCTTGATGAGCTTCAAGAGGTAGTCACCTGAAATGGTCTTCCAACAGTCTTGAAGGAGTTCCCCGAGAGATGCTTAGCACTTGTTGGCCCTTTTGCCTTCAGTCTGCGGTCCAGCTCACCCCTAAACCATCTCGATTGGGTTCAGGTCCGGTGACTGTGGAGTCCAGGTCATCTGGCGCAGCACCCCATCACTTTCCTTTTTGGACAAATAGCCCTTGATGCCTTCAGTGTGACTACAATTTTCATAGTCATGAAAATAAAGAAAACTCTTTGATTGAGAAGGTGTGTCCAAACTTTTGGTCTGTACTGTATATATATATATATATATATATATATATATATATATATATATGTTATTCCTGAAAACTATTTAGCAGATATCTGGGTATTGTGACTATGACTACAAAATAACCTCAAACAACAAAGGTTGAATATCAATTGATTTTCACAGAGAGATGGGAGAGACTACACACAACCACACAGACACAAGTGTGGAAAGAGTAAATGCTGGCCTGAGTACATGTGAAAGAAACAGAGGTGAGGGTGATTGGTGGTGACAGTAATGTCTATTGATTTATGCAGGGCAATGGTGGCTGTGTCGTATTGGAAGGGATGCAATTCGTTTATCAAAGCTTAACTTTCACAAATCAGGATCAACAACTGCCAGCCTAAAACAACAACCAGTCCATTTAACTTAAGGCTAAACACACACACACACACACTGGGATTTACTGAAGCCCTGTTTAGTAAACTTTTAAGCCAATCACTGGAAATTCGGCAAAAGAGTTAAGTGCACCTGAATCAATTGTCAAGTATGGACATAATAACATGCTAAGATTAAAAGGCACTACATGAATTATTTGAACGTAAGTTCATTGAAAGTTGCATTGCACTGTAAGAGCAAGATTGCGTACAGATTTGTGTCCACATGTGATTTGTTCACAAAAACCAACAGAGATATAGAAAGACAGACTTGACCGTGTATTTTCAAAGATTAGTGAGGTCAGTGGCTGTCCATCAAAGAAGAAAAAATTATAAATTATAAAATGACCTATTGTTTTAATGTTATATATCAATGTACAGTATATACTAAAATGCATACTGTATATTTTGTGTGTGGGGGGGGTTATTTATTTTATGCATAGATACAAGAATTAATAATTGCACAAATGAGAGTATAAATGTTCCTCTCATCCATAAACTTACCAGTCATGATGAATTCAAATAATTCAACATAGTCACATGCATCTGAAAAAAGTATACTGTCGTTCAAAGTTTTGGGATTGGTGTGATCTTTTTAATGTTTTTGAAAAGAAGTCTCTTATGCTCACAAGGTTGTATTTATTTGATTAAAAATACTGTAAAAAAAAAAAAAAGTGGAATATTATTACAATTACAAAAGCAGGTAGCACTTTATTTTACAGTCATGTTCCTCATGTACATACTATGTACATATTATAGTAATTACAATAACTAAGTAATAACTAGGTACTAACCCTAAACCTACCCCTAAACCTAACCCTACCCCATGTAGTTACCTTGTATTACCAGAACTTTCTTAGATAAATACACTGTAAGTACACTATAAGTACATGTTAATACACGTACTGTAAAATAAAGTGCAACCAAGCATTTGTTTGAAATAGAAGCATTTTGTAACATTCTTTACTATCACATTTAAACAATGTATTTTTCAAAAAAAAAAAAAAAAACTAGTACTGTAGTACATGTTCTTTAGTATGTACGCTGGTGGTACGCAAATATGGCCAAAGATTATAATTTTGTTAAAATCTGTAATAATCCAAACTTAAACCAGATAATAAAGGTTTTGGGGTTCTTTAAGTATCAGACAGGTCTGTTAGAGCAGGCCTTACTGGAAAACTCCCTCACAGACCACTGGTGAGCACAGAAATAGGAAAACAATCTACAGCCTTCCTACTTCCTAACCACAAATGTCACATTAAGGCAATAAACAAATTCAGGTGTGTATATGTGTTTGGTCCCCTGGGTGTCAATTTCTTCAGGTTATAATATATGAGCCTCTAAATATGGGTCTCTAAATAGGAGTTTGGTGAAGGAGAACATGTCGTGCTACCCATAACCCACACACGTCTCTTTCTCTGCCTCTTTTCTCTTTGTGTTATATTCCTCGAAGGCTAATCTTCTGCTGGAGGGTTTTCATACTGCTTATTTTAGATGTGCTTTTGTACCTGCACTTGTGTAAGGAGCATACACAGTGTAACATATTTTGGTCATGTTTCACACACTTTGTTGGTGGTTTGTGTGTGTAACTGCCCAGTCTTTCATCTCTTACCCTTTTCTTTGCTGTCATCTGGTAAAAGCCTTGGAGTGTGTGCTGTGAAGAGCAGAGAACAGGCTTTCACTAGAGGTGCTCAAACTAACATGACAGATCTGGAGACAGGGAAACTGAGCTTAAAGACCACAGAATAACGGGGAGGAGCTGTTCTATCCTTACTCACACTTTACCGAGCAACCGTAACCTAAAATTCACAGCTTTTGTGAATGACACATAGCATACCATATATATGCTTTAAAGAACATATTTAAATAATACAAATAACTAACAAATGAATGAGGTTCTTTTTTAGTTTGTGGACATTATTTTACACAAAATCTAATACAATATTATAAGTTAGCATCCTAAAGTTAGCAATATATCCCCCTAAGTATCAGTGCTACTGATATAAGGGTGGAGATTTTGTAGGAAATTCACTTCTTATCATCTCTATAAACGTCCAATTATGATTTATAATATTTTGATTAATTGTACTATTTATGATAAACATACTACAAACATTTAAAAGTTTGAGGTCAGAAAGATTTATTTGTTTATTTATTTATTTTGACGTTAATACTTTTATTTAGCAATGGTGCATTGCATTGACCAAAAATGACAGTAAAGACATTTAAAATGATGCTAAAGGTTTCAAATAAATTATTTTCTTTTTAAACAACATAAAGGAATCCTATAGAAAAATGCATTCCAGTTTCCACAAAAATATTAAACATGTTAAAACATTAGAAATGTTTCTTGATCATCAAATCAGCAAATTAGAATGATTTCTGAAGGATCGTGTGAAACTGAAGACAATGAAGACTGGAGTAATGACTTTGCCATCATAGGAATAAAATGAATATATATATATATATATATATATATATATATATATATATATATATATATATATATATATATATATTACAAAAGAAACTGGCTGTTGTTGTTACTTTATTAATATCTTCCAAATATAAACAAACTGATTCCCTCACTGAATGAAACAGAAGATGTATGATCTCCATACTGTATGTTCTGTTTGTTTATTTTTATTTTATTTATTTTTTTATTCCACTCTTGCCCATTTCTTTTACATTTCTAGAGTAATTCTGCTCCCTAGTGTCTGTCTCACTTATCCCTTATTGCCGGGAGAGATGAAAGAGACAGGGAAAAATGCTTTGTTGAAATGAGGCTTTGCGGTTTTCTGCTGCTGTATAATTGACCTGCACATACACATGCCAAAAAGATTATGAATATTTTGCTTCTTTAAACTTGTGTTTGATTGTAGAATTTCTCTGCACACAGACGATTGCTGACACACAGCAAATCAAATAAGGAGCACAGAACTGAAACGTTGATAAGAATATAAGAGGGTGCCTAACTCATGTTGTTAAATAATTTGCTTTGATTCTGCATATGTAACCCTCATTTCCTCTTTCTCTACTGCTTTCTTTTATAAAGTCATTTGACTTTCTCTTTTCCACCTCTGGTTATAGATTTCCTAATTTAATCCTGACCTTTCCATGTATTCACACCGATATCCCACAGATACGTAAAAGGAAGAGAGATTTCAGAGGTTTTTTTTTTCTATTTCTGCTCATCCTGAGAGAAAAACAGACTCAAGCTTTAATGTAGACACCTTGATTGACTTGAAATGAAGAAACTGTCATCACCATTTGTAATTGTATGACCACGACAGTCAGAAATATCTTGTTTTCTTCCTTTTGCAGCCGTCACCTGTTCATCTAGACTGTGATATGCTCATGGATGAAACTAAACTAACTAACTACTTGAAGCTGTCGTACTGGGTTTGATTTTATTCCACTTGAATTCCACTTATTCTATTTTTGAAGTACTGTAGTATTGAGAGATCCATTAATAGGCAATATGTATAGATGATATGAAGCACCCTGAGTTTGCTTTTCAATATCCTTTCCTTCCTTCTCTCAAGACTCAGAATCCCTGGTTCCAAGTGCACAAGAGTAATCTGAGAAATCAGACCCTGGGGTGTTTTAAAACTAACCTACACTTTTTTTTTCTTTTTTTCTTCATCATGTGACAATTTCCTCAATAGTTACTTTCACCTAAGCCCAACCGTGCACACATACTCACCCCGAGGACAAGAGTGATTAGGTGATACATCAGCCTGTCCTCTGCCAAGAAAGACAGGGAAGGAGAAAGCGATGCAGAAGGAGGGCAAGATCAGACGCTTTCTATATGTGAGAGGGCACATTTGATTGCCAATTACTCCCAGACTAGATGTATCTCCAACTGAGGTAGATGGGTTTGGGGTAGCAGCCAGAGGCTATTTGACCTCAGATGGTTTAGGGGTGACCCTTGTGAACCGGAGAACATTATTCATGTGATCAGTTTCAACCAGACAACAGATGGCACTTCCTGTTTAAACCAAAAAGCACACACACACATAAAGACACTCACATATGGATGCGTTTTGAAGTACTAATTTGATAAACCTCTACCCTGATGATACAGTAATACAATCACAGCCAGTCCTCTGAGATCAGTCATAATATGATCTTCAGATCCACTGAGATAACCAAAGAGTGTGTAAAAGTGGGCAATTGGATTATGTGGTGTTGCTAATGGCCCAATGTGCATGTTACAGGAAACAAAAGAAAAGATTTGCGCACTTGAAAGCTTTGATAGAATTTAATCTAGCTGTATGCACACTCACTTGAGAGCTATTGTTAACAAAACAAGAAAAATGGTCAGTTGCCAAGCCCTTGTTTCTGTACAAGTCTCTCTGTCAATTTGGAGCTTAAGACAGTGTAACTGTAACAATGGGCTAAAGGTAACTATCAGAGCATTGATTCTCAACTGTATGTTTAACCCTTTCAATTTAGACTTTGTTAAAAACAACAACAACACAAGATAAAAAAATAATGCCAGCAGAGCTCATTTTAATTAGTTTTAGTTAAATTTATTGGGTGACATTCAGAATTTAGCTATTTGGTGAGCCTTTTGTCTTCATGCCTGAATTCAAAATTTTGTATATTGCATATGTGCATTCAATTTACATTCAACACATGCTGCATGTCCTTTCATCATTTTTCCATTCACCCATCCTATCCCATTCTTCTTCTATCCAGACTCCAGTGTTTTTTCCCTTCTTGGTGTAAAAATGGCAGAGGGTGTGTAAGCAAAGCAGCCATTGTTCCCTACCCCTTATAACAGGCTTGTTGTTTTTTACATCTCAAATACATTTAACCCCTAAAGGTGATCACTTGATGATGGTAATTGCAGCAGATGACTCAGAACTCAGGTCACGCTGTTGTGAGAGCATGGTCTTGATAAATTACCATGAAGAAATATTCTGATTATCTTCCATGCCCTCTGCTCCTTTGTGCTTAGCTCTTCAGCACAAAGTCACAAATAAGCCCTAATGCACAAGGATGTAACAAAATACACAAGCGCACAAAAACCTTTCTAAAAAAAAAGCAGTGATGGGAAGCAAACCATCCATCACTCCTAAATATAAATGACTAACACAATCAGGACATCATTATTCCAGGCAGGGTTTAATGTGTGTAGTAGTAACACCGCTCTGTTTATCTGACCATTAAATCCAGTGTCAACATGTGAAATGAACACTGTTGGGAACGTTACTTTAAAAAAGTAATTAGTTATAGTTACTCACTACTTGTTCCAAAAAGTAACTGAGTTAGTAACTGAATTACTCTATATTAAAAGTAACTCGTTACCAGGGAAAGTAACTATTTGCGTTACTGTAAAAAAAAAAAAAAAAGTTGCTATATGTCAAATAATTTTTATTTATTTTTTTAGCAGTTTTCACAAGTCAGTTGAAATAAGTAGAACAGACAGGTGTTCGTACATAAAGTACGAGTTTTATCCTGCACTCTTTGTAAGAAAAGTGTTTTTGGCCACTAGCTTTGTAGATGCGTGTGTCACACATTACATGCACGTTCTTGCCTTTGACTACAATGAATTTAAAGTAGTGCTTATATCTCCACCTTGAAAATGCCAACTTTTCATCGGATTGCTCCTGACTCACCATCTCTGCTGCTGCTGTGAATCTCTGTGTAGCTGTTGCGCGTGTGTGTGACTGTGTGTGTTTGGCGCCGCTGGCGCGTGTGTAAAAACACTGGCTCTGATTGGCTACCATGAAACATATGACTCTGCCTTAGCCAATCATAATCGCTTATCTCGTTATTAACCCATATCATCTGAAGTCACCCACAAACACAAAGACATTGGCTTGAACCTCATTGGAATATTTGGCTACGATCCCCCATGGAGGTAGTATTACACTGTACATTTCATCACGTATCTTTGTGGAAGGTATGATTGTATGATTTCAGGGATACGATTCAATTCATGAGCAGGGGAAAGAGGGATAATGGAGGAAAAAGCCAGGGGAAAGCGTGACATCTCTCAAAGTATGTACATTTCTATATAAAATCAACTAATTTATAACTTGAAAAAGACTAGTTATGTTTACTGATTCCTATAGACATTAGGAATTGTTATAAATAACTTTTAAACCTGGCAACAATTTGCCCTTAATTTGTTTATTTATGTCTGTCTGCACAAACAACATTGAAATATATCTACATAAATATATATTTTTAAATAATTTTTTAGCTTATATTTCCTCACATTCTAAAGAAATTCTAAAAAAATATATATTTCTAGATTATTTCCCGAAATATTACAAATAAATCTATTTAGCATGTACCCAAAGTGTATTTTGACATTGGAAATGTTTTTTATAACCCCTTAAAGTACATTTTATAGTATACTGAGGTATCTGAAGTTTTAATATTTTGTTTGGGAATATTGTTTATGCCAATTTAGGCCAGCTTAATAGCGGTTGGAATATTTTCCAGTCTGGCCAGCCGACTATACTTAAACAGCAGACAGGGAGACCAGCAAACCATTTTATGCTGTTTTAAGCTTATTTTCCTCAGCAGGGATGTATGTTTTGAAGCAAATGAAAGTGAGTCAGATAGGAGGCGTGTTTGACGTAAAAGAGGTAAGACAGTAAATTCAAAGTGCTGTTTAACAGAGCTTGGCTGTGGATGTCTAACTTGCTGGTATGAGCTTGTCAGAAGTAGCAACAATACAGCTCTGTAGGGTTTCTCCTGAACAATAATGTCCCCTAGCACCCCAACTGTCCACTCCCAAAATCACTCCCAAAAACAGATCATTGATGCAAAAAGGGCAATGTTAACAAACATGACTTGTGCAAACAGAGAAAATTATATATTATTTTGTATGGAAGGGGGAAGTAACCTGTTTGTGATGTCCTTTAATACCTGTAGCATAATGGTACAGTATGTGAATGGTTAATGCTTAAGTTCAGTGAAAGTGAATTCTTTGCTAATGGTCTCTTTTTCTTCAGTACAATCCATCAGAGTACAGTGCAACTCAAGAGCATTTTCAATAACCTTTCATGTTTGATTTTCTGTCTTTTCTTAATTTAAAACTTTTTTTTCTTGTTTCAGACTGAGTACTAATATTATAGACAATTTGTCTGAGAAATGTGGTCTGCTAATTGTAATGACAATATATGATTAGTGACTAGCCGGAGGGCCAAACATTTGTTTACTATACACAACAATTTTATAAATCCAAATAAATAAATAAATAAACAAACACCTTAGAGGGGAACAAATAAATGTATAGCACTAAATCTGGTAAAATGTTACACATTGCTATTTATATTTTTATAAAATCCATTCATGAAAAACGCCTCAAGGTTACGAAAGTAATGTAAGTGTTCCTGTAGCTCAATTGGTAGAGCACTGCGCTATGAAGCCCCAACTTCCACAACTCCAGGCAAGGGTGAATTATTTTGCCCTGTGCCTGAGAGAGTAGATCTGAATCTCCCATGGAGAGCCGTCGAGGAGAGAGATCAGATCTGCGAGCCATAACGGGCCCGACCAGAGCGGGGCTACTAATAGAAGATGGACCCTGTCCATGCGTTCTCTCGCCAGAACTCCCGGGAGCAGAGCGATAGGGGGAAAGGCGTACAGATGAAGCCTCAGCCTGGTCTGTACCATAGCGTCCAGTCCCAGAGGAGCTGGATGAACTAGAGAGAAACAGAGAAGACATTGCGGTATCTCTTGAGTAGCAAAGAGGTCCAAAAACTCTCCATATCTACCTCACCACCTCGGGGTGAAGCCCCCCGGGCCTCGGCCCCTGTCTCGACAGTATGTCTGCTCCCACAGTCAATCTCCCAGGAATAAACACTGCTCCGAATGAGAGGAGTTTGTCCGGGGACCACAGAAGGATCTGGTGTGCCAGCTTGTACAAGGGGCGTGAATGCAGATCTCTCTGGTGACTGATATAAGAAATCGCCAATGTGTTGTCGGTGCGCACCAACACATGGTGACCTCTCAGGTCTGGGAGGAAATATTTCAATGCTCGATGCACAGCTAGCATCTCTAGACAACTGGTATGCCATGTCAGATTGCGACCGCTCCACAGACCGCGGGCAGGGTGGCCACTCATGACCGCACCCACACCTGTGAGGGACGCGTCTGTCGCTAGCATTACACGGTGACCAAGAGCTCCCAGCACCGAGCCCTGATTCAAGAACCAAGGTTTCTTCCATATGTCTAAGGCATGAAGGCATCGCCGCGTGACCTTGATAGTTCGTAATGGATTCCCCCTTGGGGAAAATCCCTTGGTCTTGAGCCACCACTGTAGGGGTCTCATGTGCAGGAGGCCAAAAGGTATCATGTTGGACGCAGCTGCCATAAGCCCTAACAGTCTCTGAAACTGTTTGACAGTGAGTGACTGGCCTTCTTTGACTCTCTCGACTGATGTGAGGATCGACTCGATCCGAGCAGGAGACAGACGTGCCTGCATCGTGGTCAAATCCCACACTACGCCTAGATTGTTGGTTCTCTGAACTGGAGAAAGTACACTCTTCTTGGCGTTTAGTCTCAAACCCAGCTCCCCCATATGTGTGAGAACGACATCTCGATGTCGAACCGCCATTTGCTCTGATTGAGCTAAAATCAACCAATCGTTGATATAGTTCAGAATGCGGATGCCCTGCATACGGAGGGATACCAGAGCCACATCTACATTTTTTTCGTGAACGTGCGGGATGAGAGTGCAAGGCCGAAGGGAAGTAGTCGATATTGGTAGGCTTTGCCCCCAAAAGCGAACCTCAGAAACTTACTGTGTTGTGGAAGGATGGGTATGGAAGTATGCGTCTTTGAGATCTATTGTGACAAACCAGTCCTCGGATCTGATTTGAGCTACAACCTGTTTGACAGTGAGCGTTTTGAACTTCAGTGACATTACTGAGAGGTTTAGATGACGTAAGTCTAAGATCGGACGCAACCCCCCATCCTTCTTTGGAACTATGAAATACCGGTTATAAAACTCGGACTCCCTGTCTAGAGGAGGGACCACCTCGATGGCCTCCTTCCTTAATAGGGTATTCACTTCTTGTTCCATAACCAGAGCGTGCCGGGGGCCGACTATTGTCGGTGTAACCCCGTTGAATGTCGGCGGTGGATGGCTGAATTGAAAGCGATAGCCTCTTTCTACTGTGTGCAGGACCCATTGAGATACATTTGGCAGTAGATTCCACGCTGCTAACTAATGTACTAAGGGAATCAGTCTCTCAAGACTGACCTCTGGTGTAAGAGGCCCCCGAAGGGGTGGCTAGTGTCTCAGCTCAGCTACCCTCAGGGGCAGAAATAACTGAGACCAGTGCTCGCTGGAAGCCGCTGCACCCTGAAACTCTGGCAGGGTTGGCAGACCCAACTCCTGAGGGCACTGAGGTGAGACGGGCACCGTGTAATGAGGTGGACACCGCTCTACCCCAGTAGGGGCCGCCCTCTGTAGTCGTGACCGAAATGCGTCATGACTTCTTGGCCGTGGACCTCCCAGCCTGAAGTATGGCTCCATCGGATTGGGATTAGTCTGAGAAGTCACTGGCCCAGAGCGTTGCTTCAGCCTCTGGTCCCGAAGCAGGGAACACGCTCTGTTTGTACGCGGAGGGGGCTGCTCCCGCCCAGCAGTCCCTCCAGTGCATCTAACTTCACGAGTCAAATAACTGTCATTATATTCCTCAGAATTTAATGCAATCAAACAATCAGACAAGTAAATACGTTCTGGATTGTGATACAATACACATTGAAGTGATATACTGAACTTCTCGAAGTTAGATAACAGTCATTAGATTCCTCAGAATCCAATGCAATCCAACAATCAGACAAGTAAACACGGTCTAGATTGTGATACAATACACATTGAAGTGATATATTAACTTCTCAAAGTCATAAAATTTCTCAGAATTTAATGTAATCAAACAATCAGACAAGTAAACAATAGATTGTCTAGATTGTGATAAAGTACACATTGAAGTGATAGAACTAACTCCTCATTATTAAATGGAGTTTAAATAACCAGACACGCGGTCGGCTATGGAAAAATTCACATCAAAACTGAAAATGATGTAATACACGCATTGCTCCGACAGCACGCGAATAGCTTAGTCACACAAACAATATTAATCCCCTCGGAGATTAAATAGCTGCTCATTAACGCTGCCCGTATAATGTTAGGCATAACACTGATTGTTGTATAATTGTGCTTATGCAACTTTATGTTTGTGCAACTACAAGCTCGCCGACGCCCTCCGTGTCGATCTCCTCGGAGAAAGAAAGGCAGAGCGTCAAGCCCGATGAACGAAGCTTGGGCTTCCGAACCCCGGAATCGAGCAGATCTGGTGGGTAAGGTAGGAGATAAGGACGTGCCCGTCTCCATTCCCTCCAGCAGATCGATCTGCGAACCCAACGAATGCCGGCGCTGCTCTGCCTCGACCGGTATCGCGAGGAACGCTGGTGAAGACTCACTTCTCAAAGAGAGCCCTCCGGGATCGAAGTGCACGTGAAATCATACGCAGCGCGCTTTGATCCCGGGCAGACCACGCACAGACCATGTTTATCCCCACATCAAACATTTAGCTTTGTTGAGTAGGGAGGAACACACAATCTGAACGCAGTCTGGATTCACCCTTTAGATCTCTTTAGATAGCTCTTTGACATACTATAGCTACTTAAAGGAGCTAATAGTGACCAACGACAATAAATAAGACTGACAAGACAGAATGACATGCACACACAGATCGCTTGCTGAAGGATAAGACGCTGAAGCCAGCTGCGTGGCAGGTGCCTTTATCGCTTCCTGGTCACTACGTCACCCCGCCCGTGACGTCATGCCCTTCCATTGAAAACATTGCACACGATATTCAGAGTCGGTCTCGTCAGGGACGTTCCCCAAAGCGCTTGACGCAGCTCGAGTTCCTGAAAAGGAACAATATTTTTATAGGAAGTCGTGGCCTAGTAGTTAGAGAGTTTGGCTCCTAACCCTAAGGTTGTGGGTTCGAGTCTCGGGCCAGCAATACCATGACTGAGGTGCCCTTGAGCAAGGCACTGAACCCCCAACTGCTCCCTGGGTGCTGCAGCATAAATAGCTGCCCACTGCTCCAGGTGTGTGTTCACTGCTGTCTGTGTGCACTTTGGATGGGTTAAATGCAGAGCACAAATTCTGAGTATGGGTCACCATACTTGGCTGTATGTCATGTAACTTTCACTTTTATAAAATTAAAAGACATTTATTTTAAATGTATATCACATTTTTCATGAGGAAACAACATATATTAGATAGGACAAAACAAATAAAGTGCAGCACAAAGCGCTTACAGTATGAGCATCCAGAATGACACAGCGTGCAGCTCTTCACCTTAAAAAGTGCAAAGCACAAAGGGAAGAGATACCGTTGCATTGTGTATTATATCTGTGCAACAATTTATTAAGCCTTTTCTTTTAACAGTTTTAAATTTCAGTTACTGTGCATGTTAAAAACAATTTCTAATCTTTTCTATTCTCATGTTCTGTTCTAACATACACCCGGTAGCAATTATCATGATTTAGAAACAACAATAAGTTCCAGCAAGATGAAGACCTTTTATGCAAAATCATAAAATCATACATGTATCTACAAATCAGTTGTAATAATGGGAACACTGAATGATCTGGAGTTTTACCATGCATGCTGACTGTCTTAACTGAATGCGACCAGTGTTTGAAAGCTGAATGAACATGAACTTTAATTAACTTTAAAAACTGTACCCCATATTAAGATATCGTATGGCTTCAGAAAACTTTATAATGCTTTTATGCCTTTAGTGCGACTTAACAGTAGCACAAAATAGTACACACAATATCAGATGGAGAAATGGAGAAATTATTCACTGTTATGCCTTCAGTGATATCAGGAGGGGCTACGAGGTATGATGGGTGGTGGTTTGAAGTCACACCAGATGGCAATGAATTTTCATTTGTGGTAAATAAATGGCAATTAAATATAACATGGAAAAAGCAAGTAATGATGGTGCCACTGAGCATTGGGTGAATTTAATTGGTTCACATCCGTTTTAATAAGCATTAGCAGATTAATTGTGTCAAATACAAGAACTGCCGCATTACATGGTTTAAATTGAATATGAGTAAAGTTCATCTGAGCATTACTAATTACCATAGTATTTATTTTTAGGAAAAAAGCACCAGGCCCAGATTGTGTTACACCAGCCTGTCTGAAATCCTGTGCTGACCAGCTGGCCCCCATCTTCAC
Source organism: Carassius carassius (assembly GCF_963082965.1). NCBI lineage: Eukaryota > Metazoa > Chordata > Actinopteri > Cypriniformes > Cyprinidae > Carassius > Carassius carassius. The sequence continues at coordinate 19,085,234 of NC_081765.1, forward strand.
AAAGATCTTCAACAGATCGCTAGAGCTGTGCGAAGTCCCTTCATGCTTAAAACGCTCCACCATCATCCCCATCCCCAAGAAACCCAAAATTACAGGACTAAATGACTACAGGCCTGTGGCTTTAACATCCGTAGTCATGAAGTCATTTGAAAAACTGATGCTGGCTCACCTGAAGGACATCACTGGACCCTTGCTGGATCCTCTTCAGTTTGCCTACAGAGCAAACAGGTCTGTGGACGATGCAGTAAACATTGGACTGCATTATGTTCTGCAACACCTAGACAGACCGGGGACCTATGTGAGGATCCTGTTTGTGGACTTCAGCTCGGCTTTTAACACGATCATGCCAAACCTCCTAATGCCCAAACAAACTCAGCTCTCCGTGCCCACCTCCGTCTGTCAGTGGATCAACAGCTTCCTGACAGACAGGCAGCAGCTAGTGAGGCTGGGAAAATACACATCCAGCACCCGTACAATCAGCACCGGAGCTCCCCAGGGCTGCGTTCTCTCCCCACTGCTCTTCTCCCTGTACACTAACGATTGCACATCTAAGGACCCCTCTGTCAAGCTCCTGAAGTTTGCAGATGACACCACACTCATCGGCCTCATTCAGGACGGTGACGAGTCTGCTTACAGGCAGGAGGTTAAAGAGCTGGCTGTCTGGTGCACTCTCAACAACCTGGAGCTTAACACGCTCAAAACAGTGGAGATGATCGTGGACTTCAGGAGAAACCCCCCTGCACTCCCCGCACTCACCATCATGAACAGCACTGTGACTGCAGTGGAGTCATTCAGGTTCCTGGGCACCACTATCTCTCAGGACCTGAAGTGGGACATTCACATTGACTCCATTGTGAAAAAGGCCCAGCAGAGGTTGTACTTCCTTCGCCAGCTGAGGAAGTTTAACCTGCCACAGGATCTGCTGAAACAGTTCTACTCCACCATCATCGAATCCATCCTCTGCACTTCAGTAACTGTCTGGTTCAGCTCAGCTTCTAAATCTGACCTCAGAAGACTACAGAGGGTAGTCCGGACTGCTGAGCGAATCATCGGTTCAACTCTCCCATCTATTCAAGAACTGTACTTATCCAGAGTGAGCAAAAGGGCTGTTAAAATCACTCTGGACTCCTCACATCCAGCACACTCCCTCTTTGAACTGTTGCCATCTGGTCGACGCTACAGAGCACTGAGCACCAGAACGACCAGACACAGGGACAGTTTCTTCCCTCAGGCAATCCATCTTATGAACAGCTGATACACACTGAACACACTAAACTTTATATTTATATACACATACACTTAATTTATCTAACACACATACTTAGTATACACTTACATTTTGCACATAATATACATGTACATACATAACTGCATTTTTGTAATATACCTGCCTACAATTGTCAATTTGTATATTGTCATTCCTTATCTACTTATTTGTATTTTTTGTATTTTTATATTCTTTTATTATGTGTTTTATGTTCTGTCGCTGTCATTCTGTTGTACTGCGGAGCTTCTGTCACGAAAACAAATTCCTCGTATGTGTAAACATACCTGGCAATAAAGCTCATTCTGATTCTGATTCTGATTCTGATTCTGATTTACTGATTATATGCCCTATACACACACACACACACAGTATATCACTCGCAAATAAGCTCATTCATGTTTTTCCAAAAAACATGATTGTGTTTAATTTCGGCCTAATGATTAAAGAGTAGTCTGGAACCATGCAAAATCCAGTTTTGTATGGATATGAATTATTTATGGCAGGTAAACTATTCTCAATTCACTCAGCATTGGTTGGTCAGACAAAAAACCCTGTAAGAGGTTTGTGTTCTAGGTTTGACTAAAAAGCAGCAGTAAGTCATTCGTAACTGCTTCATAGAAGAGAGTGTGTTCACAGCCGTGAAAGTGAATTATTAGCATGATGCCAGTGTCCGCAATGCATTCGTTATCTCCCATTCTCTTCCTAAGGAGCCCATTTATTATCTGTTAATGAGTTGTCGTTAACAGACATTCTAGTACAGTATTGCTTAGCACTGCCAAAACGTACTTAAGGCTCTGAATAATGGGAAAATGCTCATGCTGAAAAGACGTCAGGTAAAACAGCACATTGAGTCAAAACTTTCTTACTTTCCAACAACCTGGAAAAAATATTGGCAGGAAGGTACAAACGTTTAAGACTCTTTTATGTGAAATTTGTGTGTTTTGCAAATGCTATTTCATCCATGGACTTTGAAATAAAATAAATTGAGGCAGCACAAGAAAATGGACTGATGGGCAGCACAAATCATTCGTCATGGTAAATATGACTACAACACTTATGTCTTATGCGTCTTATGAGCAATTCCAGAAATAGATATGTGACATTTGCTGCCAAAACATGAAAAGCAACTTATCAGAAATAGTACTAATTACCATATTTAATCATTTTAATGAGTTTTCCTAAAAAGCCTTAAATATACAGTCAAGCTATCAGAACAAAAAAAAGGTAATAACATTTTTCCTTTCATTTCATTAGATACATAATTTACATCTTTGGAGACAACGTGATTTTTCATTTAATGGGGAGAAAAATCTGTATTATGGACTGTATTATGTGACAGTTCTGTAAAAGGCACCTTATATAAGTTATCAGTAGAAACAGCACAGCAATAATAAAACAATAATACTATTTATTATTAATAATAATATTATTATAAAGGTAAGAGGGTTTTATCATAATTCTCAACATGGACATAAATTAGCTTTGTACAGAAATTTTAAGTTTTAAAGTAGAATTGTGTACACTGTAAAATAATTGGAGTAGAAAAAAGCTAGCTAACAAATTTCACTCAGAAAAGGCTAGTAAATTTACAAACATTTATTAGTACCTTTAATTGGTAATGTTTAAGTTAAGTTTACTTGATTTTCCAAGTAAATTTTATTGACTCTTTGTCTGTAAATTTTACTTAAGTAAGGCTTATAAATCTATTATGATTTTTTTGCATTTTTTTTTTACATAAGAGTCCTAGTTATCTTTTTTAGTTATTCTGAGTAACCTTTACTTTAAATATTATGTAAACATTACTTAAAATCAGTAGTAATACATCACAAATTATATTTACAATAATAAAAAAAAAAACTGACAGACATTTTCCTCAAGTTTTATTTTAATTAAATTCTTGAAAAACAAATGCAAAAAATGAATTAAACATTCATTAAGATTAACTGCTGTTGGCCAAAAACATGGCCAAAATTGTTCAGCATCTTTATACTATCACAGATGTTTCAATGTGTTTTCGTGTAGGCTATAACAGACCACAAACATTTTACGTGAGATACTTAACTGATCTTACATACAACACTGTGATAAAACAAATAAAAATCTGCTTTCTGTTTTCTTTAGCAGCACTGCATTACAATGTTTAACAGTACAAACTTTGCTCTAATTTAAAGATATAAAAAGTTTTAAAAAAAAAAATTGTGCATGAAAATACTAATGTGCCTTAGACTTTTGCAGTACTGTACATATCCGAAGTCAATTATTATTTTTTTTATCTATTAATGTACCTGGTAGGCTTCAGTGAGCTCCTCAGATGATTCTCCCAGGTAGGAAAGAAGGCAGCGAATCACAGCATCTCGCTTATCTTCAAATTGCTGTTAAAATTAAAAGTAAATAGCAGCGAACATTAACAGTGCACACTTCCATCTACATACAACTTCTATCTACATACAACTGCATATCTATAAAGTCAGCAAGCAGGATATCAGATGTGCAATATATACATTTACCTGGCAGAGTGAATCTAGCACACTTCAAATTTTTATGCCTGCATCCCCACCCTTCATTTTAAACAAATCCAGGAGCTTTGGAGTGTAGAGGTCCAGTTTTTGCAGAATGGTTGGCTCAAGGGGAATTGTGGTTACCCTTCTGAACTCATTCTTGATCTAATACAAAGAAAATAAAATGTAACACATTTAAGATTTAGTGGGCAAATAAACACTTTTTTTGCTTCTGTAATAGTGTAGTCAACTGGAGGCAAGCGTTGCAAACCCAAGTGCAGTTAATTCAAATCAAAACAAACATGAAACAAAATGCATGGCAGATACATTTACATTACATTACATTTACATTTAGCAGACACTTTTATCCAAAGCGACTTATAAATGTGGGCAATGGAAGCAATCAAAAACAACAAGAGAGCAATGATAAACAAGTGTTATAACAAGTCTCAGTTAGCTTCAACGCAGTACACATAGCAAGGGCTTTTAAATAATATAATAAATAAAAAAGAAAACAGATAGAATAGAAAAAGAATAAAGCAAGCTAGTAGAGGTCTTTTTTATATAATTGTTCATTAAATGAAAAGAAAATAGAATACAAAAAGATAAGAAAGATAGATTTTTTTTACAATAGAATAGTGTAAAATAGAAAATAGAATACAAAAAGATAAGAAAGATAGTTAGATTTTTTTTTTTAGAATATAATAGAATAGTGTAGAATAGTCAGTGCTAAAGTTAGAGGATCAAATAAAGATGGAAAAGATGTGTTTTAAGCAGATTCTTGAAGATGGCTAAGGACTCAGCTGCTCGGATTGAGTTGGGCATGTCATTCCACCAGGAGGGAACATTTAATTTAAAAGTTCTTTGGGTTCTTTGGGATGGCACAATCAAGCGACGTTCACTTACAAAACGCAAGCTTCTAGACGGCACATAAGTCTGAAGTAATAAATTTAGGTAAATGGGTGCAGAGCCAGGTGTTGGTTTTGTAGGCAAACATCAATTCCTTGAATTTTATGCGAGCAGCTATTGGTAGCCAGTGCAAATTGATAAACAGAGGTTTGACGTGTATTCTTTTCGGTTCGTTAAAAATTAATCTTGCTGCCACGTTCTGGATTAATTGTAAAGGTTTGATAGAACTGGCTGGAAGACCTGCCAAGAGAGCATTGCAATAGTCCAGCCTGGACAGAACAAGAGCTTGAACAAGGAGTTGTGCAGCATGTTCTGAAAGAAAGGGCCTGATCTTCTTGATGTTGAATAAAGCAAATCTGCAGGACCGGACAGTTTTAGCAATGTGGTCTGAGAAAGTCAGCTGATCATCAATCATAACTCCAAGGTTTCTGGTTGTTTTTGAAGGAGTTATGGTTGATGTGCCTAACTTGATGGTGAAATTGTGATGAAACGATAGGTTTGCTGGAACCACAAGCAGTTCTGTCTTGGCAAGGTTGAGCTGAGGTTTTCATCCAGCAAGAAATGTCTGTTAGATAAGCTGAGATACGAGTAGGTACCGTTGGATCATCAGGAAGGAATGAGAGATAGAGTGGAGTGTCATCAGCATAGCAGTGGTATGAAAAGCCATGTTTCTGAATGACAGAACCTAATGATGTCATGTAGACAGAGAAGAGAAGTGGAACACAAAAAACAAGAACACAAACTTACTCCAGAGGTTACAACAACAATACTTGACAAAGACACATGGCAAACTTGAGGGCTTAAATACACACTAATGACAAGACAAGGGACACCTGTGAACAATGAACAGACGATTAACCAATGACAAGACACATGTCAGGATAACATGACATGAAACATGACATGAACAAAACCAAGACAAGACCAAATCGTGACAGCCAACCACACACGCACGCACGTACACAGACACACATCATGCTAAAGTAATACAATTAAAATATTTAATTGTTTTAAATTAATGAAATATGAGTTCCAAATGTAACTACATACCATCAAGCCAGCAAAAGAAGAACTTAGGTTTACCTCAGACTCACAAAAAAGAGCTGGCCATCTCTCCATGAAATCTTTGACAACAGGGCATTGATTAATGATTTCTTTAAGAAGATCAACTCTCTCCTACTCCAAAGTTTCCTCGGTTTCCCCAAATGGAAATGGGGGCAAGTAGTTTACTTCAGCCTTCCTGGGTCTTTTCATGCCTTTGGGGAAGGATTTTTCATTTGTCTTCTTTCAATTTAAAGAGTTGACCTCCAGCTCTGGACAGGAAAGCTGACTGCCTCTTAATTTTGCTTGATAATTGCCCATCTTATATTTAATCCTCTGTTGCCACCCATACTGTCCATTAAAGGACCCTGGCTCTTTGAGGCATGGGTACTTTTCAATCAACATCTCTACTACATTCATAATCTAGACACTTGTTGGGTACGCAGTGTAACAAAATATTGTCTCTGCTAGTGTCTCAAGGACACTTCTTGTTACGCTTGGATTGCTCAATAGGGTGCCATCCTTTTGGTATGCTTTGTTTCCTTCTGAAAGCAAGAGCTCTGTATCAAATGAGAAAGTTGGTATTTTAAACTCTGCTGGCCATCCTTGAGAACGGCGTGATGTGGAACTCTCAGATGAAGATAGCTGAACATTGCTTTAAGAACCACTGGATCTGGAGTCTAAAGAAAGGAATGATGTCTCACTGTCAGAAGGACATAGCCCAACGGTATCCTTAGAACTGCATGACATGGCATCAGACTCATTTCGTAGGATTGTTTTTTCCACAGCACTCAGATTCAGGGTGATGGGTTCAGTCTGTACTACTTTTAAAGTACATTTATCCTGTACATCATCTATTGAGCTCAAGGTGCAAAACAGGCCCCCAAAATCCATGTCTTCATACATCAAATTAAAGCAGTCTGGAATATTAAATGTTTCTTTGATTACATGTTTAAGGTCCTGAAGGGTACTGGGGTTGCCCGAGGGCAGAAACCAATTTACGAATGTCATTCTCTTCAAAAACAATTTGCAGCTTTGCTGGGGTACACATCTGCAACAGAAAAAAAAACAGAAATGAAAATAATTTATCCTAATTAAAAATGTGTACACTACAGCATTAACTTCGATAATCATTCACCTAAAATGAGGGGCAAATATAGTGCTTTAAGGTAGTCAGTCGTCTTCCTGCAACAGTGTAAGGAGCCAGGGGATAGTAGTCAACCATTTATTTTTGCTCAAGTAACTGAATGTTGGCTGTGTGTTCCAACTCATAGCTCCTAAGGTGCTCATTGTACCATGTGCTTAGTAGTCTAACAACAAAGACCAGTTCACTGCAAACCAAGATAGACTGTAACCCCTCACAAAAGTCTGGCAAGTCAGCAGTGAAACCATGACATAGCAACATTCCAGGTTTATAGTTGGTGCCTAATAAGCACACATTATTTTCAACATGTACCATTGTGACACCTGGATACCTATTTTGCATCAAATATTTTATGTCATCCTTTAGGACGTCCACAGAGACTTGTGAAGTTGTTGTTACCAAAAGTGATGACTTGATCACATTTGGTTCGTGGAGATGCAATGCAATCATGAGCTTTTTTTTTTTTTTCAAGGGACATCAGTATGTTTCTGAAAAAGCCTGTTTGTCTGACAGCTTTTTTGAAAAAGCCATGTTTAGCTTCAAATCTCATGGTCCATAAGGCTGCCAGAGGACCAAATTCCTGAATGAGTTCAGGGTAGTGCTCGATAAAGTGGTGTTTGGGAAGAAGCTTTTCTTGAGGAAAAACTTACCGAAATCTGTGTCTTTGCTCAGAATCAAAGAGTCAAGGTAGCAAATGCTCTGCTCTGTATGAACTGGAGCCATCACAAGTTCCACAATGTCTTTTAAGGTCATTAACATCTGCCACACTTCATCATCCTCAGGTACTTTCAAGCCTATAATGAGAGGCAACAGACGCAACAGACACCAATTTTCATGTGCATTACCTCCTACAGATCTTTTGGCAGCAAAATGAGCAGGAATCAAATGTGGACGTTTTGTTTGGTCACTCCACTTATAAGGAAACTGTCGAATGCAATTATTGAACTCCTCAAGAGAAAAATATTTCTTCTTGATCAAGGCTTGAAATGACAACGCCAGTTCCACTGGAACAACACCTTCAAGAAGGTCATGTAATACATCTGGTGGGTAACCAGATATTACATGAAAATGATGAAGTTTTTCTGACAGTGCACACTGTTTTTTCACACCATAGCAAGGAGTGGGAGTAGGACTTGACAAAACTGTCTCAACATGCAGAGTGTGCTGCTCTTTGTCTCTCCTCTGAAAAAGTCCAGATCTTACTTCTGTGGTCTGAAACTGTGACCTGTCTGCAATACAAAATCGGCAGACATGAGATCCAGAGAAGTTTTCAACGAATCCTCCCACAGAATGGGCTCCCAAATTATCAGCCACCACGCTCACCACAGTGCCTTTCATGACTTTTCCTGAACTTGGAATAAAAATACCATCTTTTTCAAAGCTTTGAAGATCGGATAGCAGTGGCTCTAGAACTTTCTGAAATCCAAATCGCTTTGTGTCATCTGCCTTACAGAAAATGGCTAAATTAATAGATGCCGATGTTGATCGTGCATGTGCTGGAAAGTTTCCTAACACCCAGTAGACAGCTGTGACTTTGTGATTCTTGTGAGAAGTTCCCAAGGCATTGCACACTTCGAAGCCATCGATGTACAGAATAAGATTTAATCTCTCGACATCTCCTGCGAAAAATTCATTTTCATGAAAGTTAGATCCATCATGGAATGACTGGTATTGTGATCCACATCCAGTATTCTTTTGAGTGACTAGATCCTTTTCTTTGACATTCTTCAAGACTTGCAACAAAGACTGGAGTATTGGAACATACTGGAATGTTCTGTTCTCTTTATTGTCCAGTATGTATTCTACCGGTTCAACAACTGAAAAATGTGCTTTCATAAATTCTCTCCTCTTATATGCTGTTGAAAAAGGTCCATCTTTCCCTAAATCTGAACTGACAGGGTTTGATTCACACAGACTTTTCACCAAATCTGAGATAACTGTTGGATCTATGTCACAGTTATGGCTCTTTAAAGTAGACTCAACAACATCTTTCAAAACTGGAGCAGATGCAGAAGAGGATATGAACTGAAGCTCATCTATGATTTGATCAATGCACCTGTTTGACACGTTGAAATTACTTTCCAACTTCAGAAAAAGTTGACCAAACTTCTTCTTTATATCTTCAGACAAATTATCTTGTGCTTCAACCAAGTTTCATCCAGTTCTGTGTCATCCCCAGAGTCCTCTGAATCATTTAGAAAAACAGTGTGATTTGGGTATTTTTTCAAGACTTCAGTTTTAAAATCTTCAATGGAGTGTTTATTGTGTTTCCTGTGTTTATGGGTAGCAAAGGTTGAATAAATGCTTGTGCTGAAGCTGCAGTTTTTTAATACACAAGCCAATACCTCGTACCTCCTCAGATGGTTGCTAAGGTGCTCAAAATATTGCTTCTCTGAAGAGAAAGACGATGAATTGCATAGAAGACAACTAAATGAAAGCACCTCTGTTGGTTTGTCTGATTCTGTGTGGTCTCGGGACAAATGTGTTCTAAGAGCATTAAATGTTTTAAATGAACAAGAGCAATCAGTATAAAGACAAGGGGTCGATGACTGACAGCCAGAATTTCCGCATTTGAGCCGTAAGTGTTTTAAAAGTTGTAGTCTTTTGTTCGACCCAAAGCTGCATTTTTTACACAACCACGTCATGCTGTGGCAGCTGCAATAAACAAAAGATGTACACTAAAACACACACACAAACACACACACACACACACACACCAATTCAGAATACGTAAACAGCACTGGTTCAGAAGAACTTCCAGTTTCATTTGCTTTTTTACATTTGTAACCGAATGAAAATTTTTGAAAAATATATTTAAGATTTAATTATGTATTAAAATTTTTTAAATATGAAACCATATGAATATGAAGTGCTGCTAGACCAGTGATTACATCTTGCAATGTGATTTTGAATAAATATACTGATCTTATTGATTTGAAATATTAACAGTTAATTTATTTTGGAAGTATAGACAATACAGTATTGTTAATTGTATAGGTTCAATATAATCTATTTTTAACTTGATTAATATCCGTAAAATGCTTATCTATTTTATCGTTAAAACAAACCAGTGTATTTTATGTGGATTAATGGGGGATTAGCAGTTTTCTCTGTCACGTTTAAAGTTAATGGCCCACCCATGCTGGGCTCGGGTATCATTCCAGCCTCGTAACGTAAAATATGACTTCCGAGGCTGTAGGCCTAAATCACATGTCCAATTTTTAATTTAAACTTTTATTTATAATTCAGATAACAGGCAAGGTCACAATTATTTATTCACACAGATGAATAAACACACACCCTTGGACGCTTTCTATAGCTATTTGAAGCGTCATGTAGCTCGCGTCCGGCAAAATTCATTTTAAAGTTCACTATAGCCTAAAGTTACATCAAAGGTCTCCGTAGATTAACGTTACATGTAAAATACAAGACAATCGTTTTCGACACAGATGCCGTTTGCTAAACAGATGTTTAAACAGATGTTTATGCAAATCAGCAAACTCAACTCTGTCAACTATGTTAACAGTAAACTTAACGCGTTAACTCTTTAACCACCAGGACTGCAGACAGCTTCTGCAAATGTAACTAAATTGACCAATTAACAAAATTTCATAACTTACCATGTAAAAATCACATCAGTCTTCGAGAAAAGTTTCCATTGCTTTCCTTTTCGCACCACTTCTGAATCTGAAAGCAATGCGCATGCGCATAGATTGCCTGGCTTCGTGGAGTAAGTTTTACTTGCGTTTGTCATTTTTTGCATTAGTTCATTAGATGACAAAACACTAGTAGATTTCTTGGGCAGTTCCATTTGAATTTACTTATGTATTTAAGCACAATAAATTAAAGGGAAACCTCAAGTAGCTTATTGAATTAAACGTGACATTTTTAAGTAAAAAGACAAAATATTATTTGTTTGTAAAATTTACGCTATCTTTATTTACAAGGTCAAAAAATCTTTTTTACAGTGTAATAAATTTGAATGTCATGTATATGTGATGGTTTTGAATCCCAGTGACCTCATAAATATGGCCCACATAAATAAATAAAAAATCAGTGTTGTTATGGCAAAAATAATTTGCCTTATTTCCATAGCCTGGAAATTCTTTATACAACATTCTATAATTCTAACATTTTTTTTTTAAATCTATCTTTTAAAGTTGTGGTTGACAATAGTTTTGTTGTTGCCTACCTCAAACGGGATAATGCATTTTCCTTCCTTACAATTTATTTTTTTTTCATTACAGCAGTAACATATAGAACTCAATTGACTATTTAAAAGTAGTTGTGTTCATCAAAGTAAACACATCATATTCTTCATATTAAATAAGTTTAGGTCCACATTTTATTGGAATTGGTCTTATCCAATGTATTCAGCTGAAAAGCACATGCTGATTCGAAATCAAAAAGTAGTTTTTAATTTATGCATGGAGAGTTCAGCTCACTGATAGTCTGTCACTTTTCTATTACAGCATTGAATAAGTAAAACATTAATCAGTTGTTAAAACTGGCGATTGTGGACAGTTAATGACTCACAGAGCATATTGAATAGAACAATGCAGCTTAGAGCAGCAGCTGCTGATTGTTTCATTGACTGACACAATCACGGAAATGAGACACATCAGGTATAAAAGTGTATTAATCTCCTTTCCGCTCAGTGAGGGTTTCGCATCAGCGTCCAGCGATGATTATCTATTCAGAGAGGTGATATTGCGATAGAATGAATAGGGGAATCAGCAATCTTGAGCAAGGCAGAGAGACTGGAGCATTTCACACTCTCATCTTCCTGATAGACATGAAGATCCTAAATGTCTGCTCCCACCAGCTGGTGTGTGGCATGTTATGGGGTTAAGCACTAAGTGAGCTTTGTGACGTTGTTGGGTTCATTGAGAGTGTCACCAGACAGTCTCACAGGCACAGATCATGGGGTGAAGTTGTTTGGTGGATGGAATTAGGTTGGATTATGCTGTAACATCCAATAGTCATTGAGGATAAAAAGGTTGATTTGGGGTGCTTTTGTGTCAAGCGCTTTGGCGAAAAAGTAGACATTAGCCTCACGTTCACATACTTGAGAGATTTCCATGTGGCTTTTTGCCACTGCAAACAAAAAGCATAATATAGAATAATTCCTAGCACTACCTAGAAGTTTTCTGCAGAAATAATAAATGAGAGAGCAGTGTTTTTTATTTTATTTTTTTATACATGTGTGAATTGAGCTGCTTTTGTCTTTAAGTCACCACCTCACATAACCTTATGTGAGATACGTGACAAGGCCATGAACAATACACCTAGTTTTGTAGCACTTTATCAAATAAATATATTAACTTTGGCTGTAAGAAATCTTAAGGTCTCCCATTTTCTGTGCAGGACTCATTTAATGACATTTTGTCTTATTCAAGAGGAAGTATGTTGTTAATCATAAGCGTACAATCACTTACCTTACTATGTGTAAAACTTCATCCAGCTGTGAGCAAAAGATGTGATGTCAAATATGTCATTAGCCATAACTCAACTATAGGATTACTTTCCTTGTTGACCTCCAGAAAGTTTGCTGTGGACTGATGGCTTTATTTTTTATTTTTTAATGTCACAAAAAATGGAAACTTTGAATTCTACAGTTACAGATCTATAATCATGTAAGTTCTAAATGCAAAGGGCAATTATATACATAAAATAATAATACTATTAATCAGTCACATTGATGACATGCATCAAAAATGTACAAAGTGTTTCTCTCTCTGCCTTAGAAAAAGTATTGCAATCATTTCAATGTTCAATTTAACAAGTTTTTCACCCATATTTTTATTTTGCTGTCTGAGAGTTTTAATGTCAGTGAATGTATATGTTTGTGTGTGTGTATACGATTTGTAATAGTCTGTGATTTGCTCCCTCCTTGTGTCTCCAACCTTAAGCAAATGTAGAGTTTTCTACAGTCATGCCTATCTACAAAATCCTATTTCGAAATTACCTGCTAGGTCCCTTGAAATCCTGGCACAGAAATATAATAAGGCAGTACACCTGTAACCAACTTCAATGGCTCCTCTCATGCATTCATATCTAAAGCATGCTGTCATTCTGATGGATTTAGATGTGCTCAAATGAGCTTATTAAAGTATCACACCTCCTACAGCGTTTAGCTCTGCAGCACACCATCTGAGTATCTGATTGGCTATTCCTCACCAAGCAAATTTATCTTTGATTAGATAATTCATTCCCAGTTTCTAGAGAGGAGCACAGCATGCTCTCTCCCTCTCTCTCCAGCGCTGACAGACTTTGACAAGGCATGTATTTTTCTCTTTAAAGTGGCTGTGCTCCAGTGATTAGAGCCGGAGCATTTTAATTAACTTCATCTCTTTATCTCTGCGGTAAAATTAACATCTCTTGTTGCGTTTGCCATGCCGTATGCCTACGTAAATTTACACCTGGCCCTGTTTGCCATGTCATCTGATTACATTTGCGGCAGAGTGGATGGATTCTGTCACTCTCTCTCTTGACTTCTCTGTTCCACTCACCCATGAACAATTCAAATTTTATTCAAGTAATTGTTAAGTATTTTTGTCTGTGTCATTTATGATAATCAGAAGCATTTTTCCCCCTCTTCTTGGCCTTGCTGACCAAATGAGCTTCCTCAAAAGTGAATGTTATAAGGATATTTGATTTATTTAACCTGAAATGTGATCAATCTATCGAGAGTTTGCAATAATTTGAGCACCAGATATAAAATATGGGGGGGGGGGGGTGTTTGCAAATCTATGTAGAGGCAGTAGCGTGAGATTACCCATGTGTCAGTTATGCTTGGGTGTGAGTGGGCATTGATACCAACTCAATAAATCATCTCTGATCACCAGCGCTGCTGAGTGCTGTTGAATGTCTTCCTCTAGTTTTGACAAATGGCTCTCAGATTGCTGTGGGGGAAAAACTGGCAGACAGTGTAAACTGTTTCACTTTTCCACCTATTAGCTCTTTCCTTCTCTCTTGTTCTTGGTCATAAGCTCTGGGCTTCATTTTAGCTGGTAAATCACTCAGCAACTTGCTATTCGGTTACACTTAAAGAGATAGTTCACCAAAAAATTACAAAACATTACACTATGTTGCTCTAAACCTGATGTCCCTTTTTTTCCTTCTGTTGAAAAAAATAAAGACATTCTGAAGTATGTCTTAACTCTTTATCCAAGTTTTGAAAGTCAGTGGGGTCTGAAACATCAATGGACCCAGTTGATTTTCACTCTATGGATGAAACATTGAAACAGATTTCAAAACATTTGTTATATTTTCTTAGTGTTTTGCAGAAGAAAGACATGGAGGCAGAGGTGGGTAGAGTACCCAAAAACTGTACTCAAGTAAAAGTAAAAGTACTTCTAGAAATATTTACTCAAGTAAAAGTAAAAGTACTAGTCTTGAATAGTTACTTGAGTAAGAGTAAAAGAGTATCGGATAAAAAATCCACTCAAGTAGTTAGTTACTAGTTACTTTGGGTCATATATACTGAGCCTATTTTTATTTAGATATATAGATAAAATGTATGTAATGTATGTGTGCGTGTATAAATGTATATATTTCATCAGCCTTTACTCCAATTTATGTAATTTATTATAAAACCCTGTCTGTTTACTTAAGTAACAGATATAGGTGTCATGCCATAACATATTTTTAATACGACTGACTTTATATTAAATGTGAATTTAACATTGAAAGTTAATGTGATATAAATATTGCTACTAATCTTTCATTGTTCAGAAAGAGAGCAAATAACATTTACATTATTAAAGTTAATTTTCACTGACAGTCTAAATTTCAATCACTCTCAATCACTGAAACTGTTAACACTGTGAAATCAATATCTTAATAAAAGATTCGTACACACATCTGCACTTTGTTGTTTCTGCGAGAGAATTCGCCAGAAAGAGGTATTCAGTCAGTGAGCGAGTGAAGGAAGCACCGGCATTTTAGCGATGACTCATCTGAACGCCTCTGATTGGCCAATGCTTTAATAAGCTCAAAAGAATCATGTGTGATTGGTTATAATGCGCAGCGCTGTATAAACGCATCTATCTCTGGCTAGCGCCAGCAAGCAATCTCAGATCTGAATTTAGCAGCTGATAATATGACTCGCTGAACGTACTTGCACCAGTGTGATTGTATTAAAATTAATAAAATCTTAATCGGCTATTTTTTGTCTTTTGGAAGCTGCATTAAACTTGACTCCCCTCTGATATAAGCCACACACGTACAACAAACTAATGTCAGAGTGGTATCGTGTACTGTAATCGAATGTAGCCCAAGTTATTACCTGTTAAACAGTAGACAGCACACGCGGTGTTCATCTAATAAGGATCTCCATCGCTAGCAAATAATAACCTTTGCAGATTTCAATTCAGTGCAGTTCCAGCCACGTTTTCAACACTCTTTCTGTTCTTAAACGTTACAACTCCGAGTGAACCACTTCAGACGCTCAGCGCGTGCGGCAGGGAACTGATTGACTCATTCAAACTGATTCATGAACCAATTCACTCGTTTGCCAATTGGTTTGATCAAGCCTTTGAACAGAATTGACTCAAAAGAATGAATCATTCGCGAATGGGCATCGCTCATTGCCCAGAGAAAAGTAGACGGCACGTTTGGAATAAACTGAAGCATTATAACATTTATTGCATTAAGATAAAGTAACGAGAGGAGCGTCGCCCACAGTAACGAAGTAAAAGTACAGATTTTTCCCCAAAAATTTACTCAAGTAAGAGTATAAAGTACCCATCTTTAAATATACTCCGAAAAGTATTCGTTACCCCAAAAAATTACTCAAGTAAATGTAACAAAGTAAATGTAACTCGTTACTACCCACCTCTGCATGGAGGTTTGAAACAACATGAACTATCCCTTAAAATTTGTCTCTAATTTACTCCATATGCAAATATAACACTTCTATGATTATACTAATGTTGGGCAGTGAAATGCTGTCTTATCCCATATGGAAATTAATGAGTTTTGTGGTTGCTCAATCCACAAGTCTCATGCTTCCTGTTCCTAAAATACTATACTTTTAATTAATTCATTTTGGTAATAGTAAAATGTATCATTAGAGGTGGTTTAAATGATCATATCTTATCAAGAAAAAAAGGATCCAGTGTAAATACCCACTTCATGTTGACTAGTGCATTCACACAGGAGCCTACAGAACATTTCAATTTAATTGAATCACTGTCACTACTGTCTCTTCCTCTGCACTGTATTGAATCTGGTCATGCAGGAAGGAACATGTTATCTGTATGAAACAAAGTGGTTTGCATTTCTCTTGTACATGTGTGATTATGGCAGCTATTCATTAAAGTGACTTCCTGTGGGTTAAAGCGTGTAAAAGACCTACAGGAAAATAAATTATGAGATGGCAAAATTGCCTAGGTTTCCCAAAGCTACGGAAGAGTTCAGAGAAGACTCTGAGATTGGTCAGCAATTGTCCACTGACATTAAAACTAAGATTAAAGGCTAATTTCAATGTTTCATAAGATCACGATCTATCATTTTGAACAGCTTTTGCATTTTCTTCACTTGAATTTCACTTACCCGTGCAAGTTTCTTGCCGCCTTTGTAATCCTTGTATTCGTATGCTCGCCGGCATCATGTCACACTTTAAACCCACTGATTGATGATGTATTGATCATGATGCTTTGCTTTAAGAGGTTGCTGAGTCAACACTGCCACAATTCTAAACCGTATCTTTCCCCAGCAGCTTGTCAAACACGTCCTATCTATTTATTTATTTATTTATTTAAAAAAGGGTGAATGTTGAACCTTTCTAAACACAATTACTTTTGTCTATAGTACAGTAGATATTTGTGCTCATTCAGAAGGTTTTCTTTTGAAATGAGTTGTTTTTATCTTCTTCAACATTTGTCGTCCAACAAGCAAATTTGAGGAGCGTCATGCTTTGGTAAAAGCAAAAGTAATTCCTAATTTTTGCCATTTTGACATCTTTTAAATCCCTTTTTTTATAATAATAATGGCACATGCTGCTCTTTCTAAGAGACTTTTCATTCAAACCTTTCTTTTTCAGTCCCTAACCTTTTTTTTTTTTTTCTTTTTGAGAGAGAAATGGATGAGGCAGTAAATTATATCTAAGGAGATGACATATCCCCCTAATGTTCAATTTTAGGAAGATTGGTATCTGCTGGATAACAGTGAAGAGACTAATTTTTATGTGATTTTTCAATTTAATTTTCTCCTTTTTTCTTTAGATTAATTTAGTATTTCCCTCTTCCTCCTTTTTGGTTTCTTCATTTTCTAACCTCACTAAAACCCACTTGAAGCTCCCGATCACAGCCTCACAATTACAGTTCTCATTTTTGTAGGTTACATCTCTACTCTTTTTTTTCACCTGACCCATTCGGTTGCCATCTGCCTCTGCCCACTCATCTGTTTCTGTCATTTCCTGTCAGGATTGCACTTCCTGCCCATCACCAGGGTAAAGTAATTGCCTCCATCTCGTCAAGAAGCTGATCCATGTTCTCTCAGAAGAAAGTTGAAGATAGAGAGAGGTTTGGAGGGAGAAACGAGGACATGATTGCTGTAGATTTGAGATTCAGAGAGCTTTACCTTGGTGTTTTTGATCCTTTTATTTGAACACATTGTAACAGGAAAAGGGGCCAGAGAGTATTGTTTGAGATTGAGGTGCCAGTGATGTCTTCACTTACCCTCTTTGGCTTGGCCTTGTTGAACTGTGGCTGTGAAAGGACTGTCATCGTAAAATATCCTATTATGGTCGATGTCTGCAACACACAGCCGCCCCCCCCCATGCTCTCTTGCCCCAAATCTGCTTGAAAATATCGTTTCATCACTTTCAGCAGTATGCCAGTTCTCTCAACAACTGGGCAAAAGCGGGATAGAGGTGAAAAGAGGGTGCTAGACTGAAAAAGAAGATTAGAGAGAGAAGAAGCAAAAGACACTGTCATTTCACTGGCTTAGCCACATTGACAGGAAGGAAGGAATGAAGGGTCCAGGCAAGGGGCGGAGTCTGGCGGCAGCACGTGCTCCCCTCTCACACACACCCACTCCTGTCAGGAACCTGGTAAAAGGTGACGATTAAGGGACAGGTGACAATGATAATAAGTGGGGAGGCAGCCGACTCTGCACAATATATATATATATATATATATATATATATATATATATATATATATATATATAAATTGTTAATTACTGTCCATATATGTAATTATAAGAATAAAAAAGAAAGAAACATAGATGACAAATGAGATCTCCTTCATCCTCATTGCTCCACTGAACTGTCTGTAACCTCACCTCCCTCCAGACAGGCAACTAGAGACCATGAATCTTGAAATTGTCTCAGCACAGCGAAGGATAAACAAGC
The DNA here is from genome assembly GCF_963082965.1 of Carassius carassius. NCBI lineage: Eukaryota > Metazoa > Chordata > Actinopteri > Cypriniformes > Cyprinidae > Carassius > Carassius carassius. The sequence continues at coordinate 19,103,455 of NC_081765.1, forward strand.
ATCAGCAGTGAGCAATCTGCCTCTGTCCTGTGTCTTTATGTACATAATCTTCTACACATTTTGTAACATTTCGGGTCCTCTAATTTGTAGATCTATATATAAATATATAGAACAGTACAAAGTGTAAAATACAATATAATATAAAAAGCTGAGAAATCAGGGGGAAAAATATAGTCTTACTACTGCCCATTACCCATTACAACTGTCTTTAAATCCTTCCTCATTCTTCAACATACCTTAATATAGATTGGCCCCGTTTCTTTTCCTTTCCATGCTAAATAAAATATACCTAAATACTAAAAATAATAATAATAAATGCTACCTACTTAAGGAGGTCAGAGTCACTGACTGCTTGTTAGAGAGATAGCAGGGTTATGAGGCCATTATAAACATGCTGAGTTTGGTAAACTCAAGGTGCTATAGACTATCTGTGTCTTGGAGCGGGGGGAATAAATCATGTATAGGGATATAAACCAGAACAGCAGAACTGCTGAGTACAAAACCTTCTGGAAACATCATCAAGTGAAGAGACTTCAATACATGCCTTAGCTGGTGTCAGTGTTTAATGCTGGCTACTGTTGCAGTCATAACCCTTTTTAACACAGGCTTTGGACCATTATGGCAGAAGTAGCATTTGATGTCTTTTTTATGCTCAAGCACAACACACAACTGACACAGTGTGTGTGTGTGTGTGTGTGTGTGTGTGTGTGTGTGTGTGTGTGTGTGTGTGTGTGTGTGTGTGTGTGTGTGTGTGTGTTTGTGTGTGTGTGTCAGATTCAGGGGACCCACTGCTTGTCCCTGGTCTTGAGGCAGGATCATGACAGGCCCATGTTTTATGTGCAAGCACATGGCAATTTGTTTGGGCCATGTGCTTGCGTTGTCTTGTCACCTTACCCCGCCCCCTTGTCATCATCTTGTAATCATTAGATTGTTGCTTTCACCTGTGTCATCTGTTCCTGATTAGTTTGCTCCCCATTTAATCCCCTCATGTTCTCTGTCCTGTGTCGGTACATTGTCTAACATTGCGTGCTAATCTATGTGAGATCTGTCCATGAGTAAATCTATTAAAAGTCTTGTCTAAGTAGAAGTTTGCACCTGTTTTTGTTATAGTGTAGTTTGTCAAGTGTTAGTCTAGTTTTGTCTTCTCTCGTCAGTCTTGCCCTTGTTTTGCCCCCTCGTGGGCTTTGTTTTTCCTGTTATTTGTACAATTAACTGTGTTGCTGTGACTACTGTCTGCAATTGGGTTCATCTCCTGCATCTTCATAACAAAATATATATATTTCCAATATTTGTTATAAACATCAGTACTTTATAATTAATTTTATTTTGGAAACAAAGGGCTCAGGAATTATCTGAAAATTAAACATTGACTCATGAATATTAATTAGATTACATAATTTTCGCCCATTTGTCCTGGCTGAAAGGCAGTTCACTACCCATAGACAATTACTACACATTCATTCAGTCTGAAGCAAAAGTGTACGTGTTTATTATTGTTATTCTTTACTGTGACTTAAACTCTTTAAATACAATAATTTCCCAGAAAACGGTGGGATGATCTTGGTAATTTTGGGTGGGACATTTAAAATGGTTGCTGCCTCTCTGGTTCACATAGTAATTTATAATCAGTTTGTCAGATGTCTCCTAGTTCTACAAAAAAAAAAAAAAATGGCCCAAAAAGTTAGATAAAAATATCATTTTTGTTTCTTATTTTGTTGAGCTCAGAAATGGTGACCTGATAAGCACAATCAATTACAATTAGTCGATTTTAAACACGAGATTGCAGCACTTCTTACTAATTAGATTTCAGAGCACTATCTGTGTTTACTCACATTAGTTTATTAGATTATGCATGGATTTGATCTCAGAGTGTGCATACACAAAAATCCACAGTTCATTTTTATAAAAACGGTCTTTGACGTGGAAAAGTACTTACTGCCATGTCAGGGTGTGAGCAGATGTATGCACTTTTCCTTGTGGCAGAGTCGGAGTACTGCAGCTATCTGATCTAAGATGCAATAATAATAAAAGTGGTGTACATGCAAGCCCCAAATTTATCATAAACAACAACGATGCAGTGTAAGAGATTAACTGTGCACTGTAGTCAGATTTTTTATTAAGTTCTTTCGTTTTTTTTTTGTTTTTTTTTTGTGAGATTAATCTGAACTTTTTAGAAGCCTGATGTTGAGAGTTCTTTACTTGCTTTCTGTACACAGTTTATTCCATGTTGTTGTAGTTTTTTTTTTTTACAAGAGAACTTGCGAAGTCTCGATTACTACTAATGCGTAAAATAGGAGAAAAAAATGCATAAACGCATTTCTGAGTGTTTTGTCTGTGTAGCCTATAAGAATTGGCCTTTAATTGTTGTGCAATAATGGTTTAAATATATTCTATTTAAATAACGTTATTAACTGTCTTGACTAACATGTGCAACATGTGCAACTAACATGACTTGACTTGACATGTGCAATGACAATAAAGTTGAATCTAATATAAAGGCAAATTTTGTCACTGTTTTAGGGCACACTGCCTAATAGATAACCTTTAGACTAACATATTGAAACTAACACCCAAAAAAACTTTAACTTTTTTTTTTCATGGGGACTTTAAACTATAGTTTACAATAATTGTGGCTTGTGATAATAAACGTAAATTGCAAGATATAAACTCAGAAATGCAAGATAGAACCTCGCAAATATGAGAAAAAAAGGTCATTATGACATAAAAAGTTGCAATTAGCTACAATATTTTTTTAACCATTACATGATAACATGCCAACTTCACATCAACCAACTTAAGCATGTGACTAATAAGCTTTGCAATTGTATTTAATATAAATAGGGCAGAAGAACACGCGACAAATCCCCAGTCTTCAGTTGTACAATGCATGTTTTGCTCTGTTCGTTATTTACTACAGTGCAATTAATTCAGTCAGAGTTTTCTGTATTATTGATGCCATCACTAAATGAAAAGGCTTCATTGTGACAGATCAAGGAATCAGTTTAAAGGATCGATAGAGTGCCTATTTAGACAAAGTTATTATCAAACAATTAACTGTCTGCCAAAAACTCCTGATCAATATAATATTAAAAATTTAGTTTTTCTAATGTGGATATTGCCCCCTGTGAAGCTGTTGTTATTTAGAAAGAGACATTCTACATTAATTAAACTGGCTTTTTATTGAATAATGGTCTGACAGATGATCTGCCTCCCCTCCGATCAGCATCAGCCCAGCCTTTATCATCCAGACTCACAAGATGAGCATGTGGCCAATAGGATGACTGTGGAAATGTAACTGATTGGCAGCAAATTATGTTTTGCACCTGGTGATTATTGTGATTCCAACAACAACAGTCTTAGTTTCTGTTGTCAAAATTATACTATAAAAGTGCACTTCATGCTGGTATTATACCCCACTGTTTTCACAATACTTTTCCCACTAAATTTGAAAAATTTAATGTTTAAAAGGGCATTGTGACTATCTATTATGCATGTTGCCAATGATTAATGTGAGAAGAGTGCCTTTTAAATGAATAATTGTAATGAAAACAGATATGTAGTGTTTATGCTGTACAGCTGATTACTAGGCTATGTTTGGAAACTGATTGCTGAACATTTTTAGAATTTTACTCATCAGTGACTAGCCTTCATTTCTATTATTTTTTTTATTTTTAGGACAAATAAGAAGTGTGGATGTGTCGCCCTATTAGCCTCATTTGAATGTCTGTAAAAATAAAATTACAGTTTTTATATTTACATAGTCTGCCTATTCTTCTTCTTGCTCCCCAATGGGAGTCTATGGCAGCCCTATGAACCGTAAGTAGGAAAATGATGAAGTGTGGCACACTTGTAGTGATGTTATGAATAGTGATATTACAAAATTTGGACTCTCAAGAACCAACTCTATGGTGCCACCAACAGCTCAAAAAAACAATTATAACAACTTTTCAAACAATTATAACATTTGAACCCTTAATCTAATCCTGATTACGTCATGATGATCACATTCAAACCTTACATTAAGACTCTGTCCAAATGAGTGATGGACATTTTGAAAAGTACAGTATTTCACTTTTCAGTTTTTCAAAAGTTATAGTATAGCAAACCCTGAATTGGTTCAGAGGCTGTATCTCTGCCAAACTTTGGTTAACTTAAACGAAAGTTCATCAGCACCACAGTCTGAGGTAACACACCAAAGTGCCGCTTATGGGTCATGAGATGCCAAAAATCATGATCTCGGTGACTGTGGATTCCTTTGGTCATGCCTAATCAGAATCAGATGAACTGCATGTCCACCATTTTGAAATTTGCCATAAATTGCAATATCTTTTGAACAATTTGACTTATTGGTGAAAAAAATTGGTAGGAATCATTGACAGCATGTCCCAGAGATACCTGGGAAATCTGAACAAATGGACCTCTCAAATGTACTTGAGTAAAGTCATGAGTACTCCCCAAAAATGATACTCAAGTAAAGTACAGATCCCTCAAAATAGTACTTAAGTACTGTACTCAAGTAAATGTACTCCGTTACTGTCCGGCTCTGTATATCATGTTAATATATTGCCATAGTTAAATTTCATAACATGGCAATTACATGTGATACCAATTTCACGTGTTCGCACATACATAAGTTCTTGCATATTTTTTTTTCTTAATTCTTAGTTTTTGCCTTGATAATAGAAAATATGAGCTAGGCATCATGTATGACCTAGCTCCAGGTCATAACCAACTAACACTAGCACTTTTCCTTTTCTTGTCTTTTAATTAAAAAAAAAAAAAAAAAAAAAAACCTACCTATGCGTTCTATACTAGACTAACTGAGACTTGTCATGGCACTTGTATACTGTTGTTGTTCTCTTGTTGACCTGACTTGCTTCCGTTGTTCTCATTTGTAAGTCGCTTTGGATAAAAGCGTCTGCTAAATGATGATTAAATGTATGACAGTCAACAATGAGCAAAATGACCAGATCCTGCCATTAGCCTAATAGAAGATATATCTTGTATGTATAGGGCTTATATGAGGATATGAAGAAGCAAGGAGACCTATATTTCCCGTATATGCACATATATGCACCTCAATTTTGCCTATATGTGGCATATATACGCATATATGCAGCATATATGCAGTATATATATGCATATATTCAGCATATATGCAGCATATATATTATCATATATGTGCATATATGCAGCATATATGTGCATATACACTGCATATAGGTTTCATATATGCGCATATATCCACATATAGGTTCTTTCCATGTTGTAATGAACAAACACCTAACATGTACGTGTATTTACATTGCTTTGATCGTTCTCTGTAGATCTCACCTTCTCACACGCCACGGTTGGTTGATTATGTAACATACCTGCATGTTATTGGTCAAACTACTTTGGATGTTTTAGGCAATATTGAAATCCTGGCAAGGACGCGTCCTGGGAAAATGGCTCATATGGTCACCCTACCATAAGCTACATTAGAATTAAGTTAGCTTAGCATGCTATGGTCAATATGAATGTGCATCTACTTAATGCCATATGCTGTTAAAGGGATATTCCATCCTAAAATGAAAATTTTGTCATTAATCACTTACCCCCATGTCATTCCAAACCGTTAAAGCTCTGTTCATCTTCGGAACACAATTTAAGATATTCTAGATGAAAACCTGGAGGCTTGAGAGTGTCCCATAGACTGTCAAGTAAATACCGTAACAGTGTCAAGGTTTATAAAAGGTATGAAAAGTTGTCATCAGAATACTCCATCTGCCATCAGACATGCAATATGGATTATATGAAGCTCTTTTTGTAAGCCAAGAAAACAAAAATAATGAATTTATTTAATAATTCCTTTGTCAATGGTCTAATGGACCACCAGTCCTAAGTTCAGTTAAAATGACTAATATGCATTCATACATGGCTATCAAGTTTTAATTCTAATTACTAAAGTTCTATTATTAAATACTACTTAATTATTATAATGTTTGACTGACTGATATTTAAAAAAACTGTGCCATTTTACAAACATATATTATATCTACTGTATATATGGCAGTCTGGTGAGTAAACAAAAAAAATAAAATAGTACCTGTTCGCGCTACTGCACACGCACAAACACTAAGCCACAGCTCGGCTCGGACGACATGTGAGTAAGGCCGTCCAAATTGAACTTTCTTTCGCGCCTTCATCAGCAAATGCACACAAAATCACATCGGAATGACAGTCTTGAGGAGTAACCACGTGAACAATTATAGTTTTCAAAACAAGCGTGTGTTCAAAATGTAAATAAATGCTTATGTTACTGCACTGGTCATCGGAGCAAACCAACCCTGTGACATCACACGTTGTGGTACTGCAAGATGGTGGATGCCCTTACACCAAAAGCTATAACAAAACATTTTTTTTTGCTTTAAAATGTATATATATATATATATATATAACAACAATTATTATTATTATTATTATTATTATTATTATTAAACTGTAAGCTGTTTTCCTCAATAATGCAAACTTGACTGACTGCTCATTTCATGTCATTTTCTGCTATTTATGCACATAATTACAAACTGTAAGTAAATAGAAGAACCATCCATCCATTCATCTACACATAAAATAACCAAATTTGAGTTATTTTCAGTTGTATACTTAATTAATTCAGTTACTGATAAATTAATCTTATTTTTATGCAGAATATTTACGCTTATGTATGTGAAATATTCAGATAACACACATCAGTTCCATGTGCAAAAGCCTATATGACTGCTAGTCTTCACTCTGGAGAGTTCTGTTTCACAGCCCTACATGCCAGAAAATTTTAAGAGATGTCAGTCATTTCTTTTTTGTCATGTCATACATTACTGTCAGGGAGTTAATCTAGCCCCTAGCAAAGTTAGCATGCTAATTCTCAAAGGCTGAATGTGGGGTGTGTTTGGAAAGCCAAAAACAAAGAAGCTGGAGCTACTTGAAGAATAGCTAGATGAAAAGCTGACATGGAAGAGTGAAAAAAGAAGACAAGGCAGTCAAGATATGTGCGAGAAACAGAAGGGTGAGAGATAGATGAGAGGGTGATGAGAGACACCAAGTGGGAGACACAGAGGAGCAATTTCAGAAAAGTTCAGCTTGTTTTGTTCTTTTTCTCATTTTTTCCCTTCCCTTCGATGAGATTTGGCAGTGTATGTGCCTGTTTGTCTGCTCGACGGGACATCAAAGGTAGTTGCAGTGTCACTTTGTTGCTAAGGCACCCTGGTTAGATATAATTTTTCCCAACGATGCCTGTCAGCACGTTGGCCTTTAAAGTCATATTTTGTTTTGAGCGGGAGGAAGGCAACTGAAAATTGAGAGATTGTAAAGGTATCATTGGCATTTGGATAGAACTGAGAGATGCAGCTGAGTAATGCCTCAGTCAAGATATGGCAGACATTTTGGTTCCTGTCAGCACAGCGGCATTAGATGTCAGTCTTTTCAAAGTACCAAAAGAGCAACTGGAATGATCTTATGGATTATCAGTCTGATGTGTGGTGGAATGATCTGTCCAACATTAAATTCCACTTCCAGTTTTTTATGACACAAAAAAATCAAAATTGCTTGTAGTAACATGCTGCAATAGGGAGTGAAGGGCCATTTTGAATTATCACCCCTCCACCTCCAAAACACTAAAGAGCAGAAAACACCACCACAGCATTTTAGCATCTGTTAACATCTGCTATCTTTATGCACTATGGTATTGCAAAAAAAAAAAAGATGACATTTAAAACCATTTTTAAAAATACATACAGTTAATCTGTAAATATGTGTATGAACATTAAAAGACAAACATAAGACATCAGCAACTGGCATAATCTGAACAAATTTCACAGAGGTTTGACGAACAGAAATGGAATAAGTACATCACGATTTCAACAAAAATAATAAGCAGCACAACTGTTTGCAACACTGATGATGTGTTTCAAGTGAAAATATTTTTTAAGCACTAAATAAGCATATTAGAATTATTTCTGAATGATCTTGTGACTCTGAAGACTGGGGTAATTGCTGCTGAGAACTTTGTCCTCACAGGAATAAGTTATATTTTATAAATATATTAAAATAGAAAAAAACAAGTTGTTGTAATAATAGTTCTTTTAATAATATTTTACTGCTTTTTGCAATTTTTTTATCAAATAAATACAGCTTTGGAGAGCATAAGAGATATTCTTATTCTCCCAATTATTCCCAATTTTTGACCAGTATTGTTACTAAAATTATAAACAATAATATAAATTCTTATAAAAGTTACTAAATGACTAAACAATAAAGAAATTTGCCATATCACCAAAGCTGTCGCTAGTGGGGTATAAGGTGGTGGTGATTCTAAGGCCCCTAGCTTTTTACAAAATAAATATATTTTTCAACTTATATTGTGAAAAGAATAAACTTTTCTTCCATTTAGTTTTATCTTACTATACCACACTTACTGTAATGCATATAAATATATGTGAAGTACAAGTTCTTGGTTTGTGTGACTGATTTGCTGTCTTTAAAACTTTTGTTGATCCTTACCAGACTCTATGCTTAAGTTTTGACAGAAACACATCTCACATTTACTGAGCACTGAATTGATTCAGTTTGTGTTGCAGATTCAGAGTGTTTGCCTCACTTGGTTAATTGCTTTTCACAAAGAAGGCAAACAGAGTACAGCTATGTTTGCACATTAGTTATACTGGTGGCAAATATTCAATTTTAACTGTTTGAAAGTGTGCAGAATCTGTGTTTCCTTAAGAATTTGTTTTCCTTATAAAAGAAAGTGCTTAGAATAGTCAGAGCTTTTAGAAGTTCAAGCGTCAGAGTTTTGGAATAATTGCCCCCATGCTGAGAGTGTATGCACATACACACACTTCACACACAGAAAGGGACATGAAGTACTTTATTCCTTCTTCTCCTCTAAAGGGGAAGGTAATTGCATGTAATTGTAGTTTCTAATGATGGGCTTGCTTTCTGTAGAAATGAAGCAGCCGATGCCAGCTTTTATGTCCAAACTCAAGATAAAAGAAAATCATTAAGCAATTTCATCAAGGTGTATTGCCAAACGCAGGAATTCACTTACGTGCAAACACGCTCCCGTAAAACACACAAAAGATCTTACCAAAGGAGCTAATCAATATTGAACTAAATGGTATGAATTCATTAACTTTTGCTTGTTCTCATCACTCACATGAATACAAATGTCCTCATGCTTGATCTGTGCTACATACCTTCAATAAGAACTTTAAGATCAGAATTAAATCAAGGAATATGTCAGAATTAAACAACAAAAGATCTCACTTGCTTAACAACTGTTGTTTTTCTGTTACTTTTTTACTTACACAAATACAAAAGAAGTTAAACTGACCAGCTTTTTACTGACATTATGGAGTGAATTCTATGGAAGCCTGTTTCCACCACAAAAAAAAAAAAATAAATAAAATAAAAAAAAATCTAACAAGGTAATTGCGCAATATCAAAATTCATACTTTTTGTTTCCCATCTATACTCTGAGTTACATCTTGCTTTTTTTGTTTGTTTGTATCCACAACACAATAAAAAATAAAGTTAACTATGACTTTCCATTCTGACTTTTGTTCTCACCACTTAAGTCGCATAAACTAATATTGCAGTTTATTTATTGATTTTTTTTATTGCAAGTTAATATCTCACAATTTCAAAAAAAAAAAAGAAAAGCCTGAATAGTGAGATAAATAGTGCAATTACCATTTTTATTTTATTTTTTATCCTGTGGTTGAAACAAGCTTAGATATAATTCCCAGTGTCTGTTTCAACAGCAAGGTCATTTTGAGAGAAATTATAGGAAACCAAATTATTATGATGAATTAATGCTGTAAACATGGACAATGCTGAAGGCTTTGTAAGGTTTTTTTATTTATTTTTGAATGAAGTCACATTCAAATCTCTTGTAATATGCAGATAAACACACTTGTAAACTCTACTGGTAGCTTGACAAACATTAGCAGCTTACACTAATGTAATTAATTAGTGAAGGGATTGTTTTTATTTCAATTATTGATATGAATAAATGTAACTGTTTATAGAGAATTTTTGTTTTTCATCATAAATCATTTTGTTTATCATTTATTGAAACGCCAGGTGCATTCCAGCACTCAGGCAGCAATGTTTCATCCTCATTTTTTCTCTTATTTAAAATGCTGACACCTGTTTAGTTTACCTCATGTAATAATTCTTGAACATAATGCCATTCTCAGTTCAAACCTTGTCTTGTAAATATTTAAAGACATCTTGTATCTACTATAACAAAGTATAGATGTTCTCAAATTGTCAAAGAAGTAGCAGGAATTAACTCATATGTAAAGACATGACAACATTTACATGTGTGTGACATTTAAAGTGCCACACAGACCTCAACACTTGGCTACATGAAGAATGAAGAACAATCAACTCCCCTTGAACATTGCTGAAGTTACTATTGAATGCAAACATTTATTATCAGAAATTGCATCAGAAATAACTTTCTTTTGTGTCTAAAAAATACTGTCTAAGTTGCCTTTTGCTATTAAGGGTTGGAATAACAAACCACAATTTTGCATGTCTCAAAGCAATTACTGTTTCTTTTCTTTTTCTCTAAAGGAATCAAAATGACACTGAAATACAAAGGAGGAGCTGCTTTCATAGATTCTGTTTTTTTTATTTTTTATAAATTACTTTCCTGAGCTGGAAAATAATAAGTGTACTCATAGTTTGTCCAGCAGTGAGCCCAAATAACACTTTTTTTAAAGGGGTCATCTGATGTTGCTAAAAAGAACATTATTATGTGTATTTGGTGTAATGAAATGTGTTTATGTTGTTTAAGGTTCAACAAGCATTGTTTTCCACATACTATACTTAATTGTTTCTCTTCTATGCCCCGCCTTTCTGAAACGCATCGTTTTTTACAAAGCTCATCGGTCTGAAAAGCAAGGTGTGCTCTGATTGGCCAGCTATCCAGTGCTTTGTGATTGGACGAATGCCTCAAGCATGTGACAGAAATGTTATGCCCTTGCCATATTGATGCATGCGTGATGCATGTCCCAGTCAGAACACCTGCGCGACAAGACAAAAACAATAAAACCCATTACAAATGAGCCGTTTGTTGCATCCAGTGGGGACATACTGATTATAATGACTTAAACCTCCATAAAATGTGCTGCACACATCTGAATATTTGGGTTGAACAGTTCTGGAACAGTGTTGTAAATACAACTTAACCACTGATTTCTAGTTGTGTCCTCTTTTGTAAGTCCAAACAAAATATTTTCGCTTTCGCAGCGAAACACAGTGTCTCCATGACATGGTGCCGGCGGCAACAATACTACAGCAAGAATCAAAGTTACGCCTTTTTTCTTTGTGTGAATATTTGGACAGTGTTATGAGAATTAAAAGAGAGAATTCAAGTTATGCCTGTTTCAAACAATTCCATAATAATTCAATCTAAAATATATGAAATGTATAAACAAATGAACTGTCAAGAAACAACAGCTGGTTCATTTTGATTCGGAAGATTTATGCCATCAAGTATCATAAAGTTATTCAATAAATAAATAAACTGTCCGTTAATGAAAGCTGCAGTGCTAAATTTGTTAGTTTGACCTTAAAAACAAAGGTTATATGTCTTACTTTAAAATTATTTACATAGTATATATTTGAAGTAATAATTTGTGTTTTTATATTATTACCTATGAAGATCATGAAATGATATTTACTCTCTGGTCTGGGTTTAGAGACAGGAGAAGGGTATCTTATTTTCTTTCTTTATTCTCATTTTCTTTTCTCTTTCAAGGCTATAGGAGGAAGGAAGTGACCTTGTCAATAGCAATGTCCCTCTAAAATGGAAGGTGAAGTGGGGTCTCTCCAAACTAATCTTGTGCTTGTGATGTGTGTGCATGAGGGAGAGAGAAATGTCATTACTTCTGACTGATGTAACTCCTCTGACACTTCACTGAATGACCTGAGGTGAACAAGTGTGTTTGTGTGAATGTGACCTTGAATGAATCTTTGTACAGCGTCTATCCTCAGGCTGTTATGTGTTTGTGGTTTACTCATCTATTCAAGATGGCTTGGCTCTCTTTTAATCTTGTGCCTTGCCTTACACATCTGTCGTGTTAGCCTCTGATGTTGACAATGTGTGTATGTGTGCATGGTATTTTGTGCTTTTTTGGAGAGTGAAATTACTGCCAAGAATAAATAGATTCTTGTCATGTTTCTTATCTTTCATTCCTTACTTGTCCAGGTTATACTTATACTTGTATAACCTGGACAACACGCCAAAGACCCATCTGACAACTAGAGTGACCACCACTGGAGCAGAAAGACAAATGGTGAAACATACAGTACAACTATGTGCAGTTTTAGCTATATATGGGTTATATAGGTATATGTAGGGTTCTTATTATTTTATCAACAGAGTTCGTACAGAAACTACAAAATGAAATTCCAGGACTTTCAAGGACATTTCAGGCACTACTCTTTTGGTTTTCAAGGACTAAAATCAGAGATCTTATCAAACTATTTTTTTTATTATTATTATTATTATCTTTCAAATTCTAATAAATTTATAAATCTAAATGGCACAAATATAGTGCAGCATAAAAGCATGCAATGACTGTGGCAACTTTAACATTTGAATAATATTATGGCAAAGTTATGATAGATGGAGATGGGCTCCAAGCTTGTAAATGATAACAGTGCAACATGAAATGCGTTAGACTTTATATGTTTCTAAATGAAACCCAAACTAACAGCACATGCAATAAAAGGCCGAACAATATAATGCAAGCACTATTTAGGGTTTTCAAGGACTTTAATTTCTAAAAGTCAAATTCAAGTATGTCAAGCACTTCAAGCAGCTTGTACGAACCCTGTATCAGACTTCTAGACATTTTCACATAAATCACAAACACAAAATTATGTAATCACAAATGTAAAATGATATATTTATTTCAGAATTTCAAGATGAAAACATATATTCTTTTTCTGTGGTTAAGTTTATTTAAGTCACTGAATCATTTACTCAGCTGATTTGTTTAAAAACACTGTTATTGTGTGCTACTCTAAACGTGTGGCTCAGAAATTAGTGAACATTTGTTTGTATATTTCTGCAATCAGCTGCAATTGTAATATAACTGATCTTACACAGAGGCTCATATATGATAAAATGAACTGAGACTCAGGCAATATTTACAGGTACATGATTATTCAACCGCTAACAAATATCATGAGTCAATTAAGTACACTAATCCTTGCAGACAGAACACTGTTCTACAATCATTATCAAACCAGCAGAGAGAAAGAGAGGGAGAGAAAAAAGAGAATCCATGTGTTAATCTATGCTTGATACAGATGGACTCCATGTAACTGTATGTTTAAGAGAAAAGAAAATGTGTGTGTGTGTGTGGGGGGGGGGTGTTTGGGGGCAATGAAGTGCTCTGAAACAGCATCTGAAAATCGTGTTGGTGCTATGGCAACATGAGATCAGCTGTAGTGTCCAGGTAATGGGATGTTAAAAGCAGTGCAGTACCAGACAACCAATTTCTTACATTTTCCCACTCCCAAAACAAGTTAGAAATAAGTCTATAATGTCCACTCACTACCTTATATGCCATATATTAATCATCATTTATTTTTAATTTGACAATTAGTTTATTCACAAGTGACAGTAAAAAGTGTCATGTGCCATAAATAAATAATACTTAAAATGAAAGTAATAATAATAATAATAATAATAATAATAATTTAAACATAAGTACTAAGTAATATAACTACAGTATAATTTATTTATGTACTATTTTCATTTTTAGGTTTTTATCTTTGTCACCAAAGAGTGCCTGTATCTGCAAGCTGCTCTCTTTTATCAATTGTATTGAGAAATGTTTAAATCCCTCCAGAAACCCCATTATTACAGTTTCAAACCCATCACTTAGCAGTACATTTCTATGTCTGTAATTATTCTCTTACTACATCCCACTTAATTACAGTCAAAATGGAGTCAGATTTTAAAGTGCTTTCAGGCCTGCAACATCCCTCCATCTCCTCTCAGCAGTTGCCTGTGTCTATGTGCCGTGGGCCTAAGTTAGTGTGGTGATTCAGCTTTTTTAATGTAGACTTACTGCTATTTCTACCCCATTATAAAGCTCTCAGAGAGCTGTAGTCCACCTGTACTCATTGTAGAGGCTCATTACAGACCCTCTAAAAGCCAGAGCAGCCCAGTCAGTCAGGCTTCATTGTTTGAGAGCAGCTGCAAAAGGGCCACTTCACCCCTCTAGTCATCAAGACCAACATTGGTAATGGCCACCATGCCCTCTATTGATCCATCTCTCTTGGAGATGAACATATACCCTCTTTACCTCTTTCTGTGTTGCTGATCCATCTGTTGCCAAGTGTTCCTAATTTTTGCTGAGTATTGTTCTTCTGACAGGGATGTAAACACTGTTTCATTTATAATCATTGATGCATGCATATTATGTAAAGAGAGCCAATCTGACTCACACTTTCTTGTAAAGTTGCATGTACATTATTTTTAAGTGAGTTATTTACTGTGATGTCAATTAAACACACATGGTTTAAAAGAGATTAAATTACCCAAAATGCACAATATGAAGGTTGGTGTTTAATTAGAACTCTTGTGAAAATGGCTCAAATGGTGACCTCTTCTTTTACCATTTACATTGCCGTTTTATTTTACTGAAATTGCTTTAAAGCAAATGTGTTTTATAAATAAAATAATTTACAAAATTAAAAATGTAAGCAATTAAATTTCAAAATAAATATTATCCTGTCTTAATTGAATGTTTTAATTATATATATATATATATATATATATATATATATATATATATGTTTTTTTATTTTTATTTTTTTTTTTATAAATTATACATAAAACAAATGCGCTCAACTTTTTCAGCAACTCCGTTTTACCAACGTTTCTTGGCTTTGAATGTTCAAAAAAAAAAAAACACCTTGCAAAATTATGACCCAATTCAGTGAACAATATCCCTTGAATTATTTTACTAGACTATGCTTGAAATCTCTTGTTTTTCTCTCCTGGTTTGCTTTCACCGGGGGGCTTTAAAACTTTAAAGTCTCATTTTATCTTCACTTCTTATCCATATTTTCATTCTTCTCTAGGGGAATGTTTCTAAAGGAGAGAAACACAATGTCATATAATTTATCCGTCAAAATGATGGAAAGCATTTTGAAATAATCTGAAATGGACTAAATGACAGAAAAATTTCAGTAAACCTTGTATGTAAGTGCAATCAGATCAGATCTGAACACTATGGTGACTCGTTGGAATGAATGTAAATGTAATCAGCTAAAGAATATGCAGATTAATTTTAATGTAAGGTGTCACTACAGTATCTTCACATGTTCACACAGTTGCATCTGTCCACATTTAACACTGCTCTCCTGTGATTTTGACTTTTTAATTTTGTGATATTTTGCCTTTACCTCAAACCTTGACTATATGAAAATACTAACATTCTCTCTTTCTCCTTTTTCTCCATCTTTCAATTGAAATTTCAGCACTGCATTTGTTTGCTCTACTCTCTCATCGAAACCTCATGGTAATTGAGTTTGCTTGTTAACACATCTCCACGGAATGCCTCATTAAAATGCCATAGCCCCGTGATTAAGTATGCGTGTGACTAGAGGGGCAAAGGGAACTTGATTGAAAGTAAAAATTAAAAGCATTGAGAGTATGTTAAGGCCCTTTGAGTAAGCTACAAAAAAAATAAAAATACCCATAATAACTCTGACAACTGAGTCGCTTAGCTTCTAAAACAGGTTACAATCAGCCTTGTCATGATTTTTCTTGATATTTGACATTGACAACTTGATATTGACAACATATAAGTTAGATTTTATTATTTTAAAAAGTACTAAGCTCTTAAGTATAAGGGAAAAAAACATCTTTTCCAAAATAGCATTGGCATGCTATTCACCCCCAGCAGCATCTGTCTGGATTGTGTAAGGGCCGTTTCTGTTCACAAAAACAGACAAAATTGAGAAACGAGAAAGAGAAAATGCAAAAACATTCTGACAAACCATCCCAATCCCCAAAGGCTGTCAAATTAATTAACACACACTTGTATCCGTTAGTTACAACTCGATGGCCGTGATTCTGGCTCCGTCTCAGAGGCCGAGGGACCAGCTGCATATGGGATGCGTGCAGCATAAAAGTGTCTCAGGAACATTTTTATGTGATTGTGGTACACAAACAGTTGAAGCAGAACAGAAGTTTGAGCGATAAATCCCAGCCCTGTCATTGTTTTGTTCATATTTTGCCAGAATACAGTGACTTAAACTGCATTGGTGTGTTCTAGCAGGGTTTTGGGGGTTTGGATTTGGTATCAAATGAGCAAGAGTGCTGTTGTACTGAAGCTCATTTTTGTCACCGTATTAAAAAAAAAAACAATAAAAAAAAAGTTGATTTATGAGGAAACCTGATAAATAAATTCATCCATATCCAAACCCCACCACAGAGGTCAGAAAGCATTTGTAAAATCCAGTGGCTGTGACATTGCATTGATCTTTATCAGCAGGTTTCTTTGCGCATAAGTGCTGAGAGGCAACAGAGCATTGAGAGGACACATGTTGATGGCCACCGCCGAGATGCCTGTTGTTGAACATCTGTTTGATGTCTATGGAAACCATCACCAGCATTTTTTACTGGCTCACCAGCTGTTGTGGCTTTATTCAGTTAGTGAAGATTTTTACCTTATATATACCTGAGTGTGTGTACATAACATACTACTATATCCTACTATGTGCTATACATTTTCTGCTAGAAACTCTAACTGTTGCAAGAGTTTATGCTTCATTTCTTTAGTGTTTTCCACCCTCTCATTTGTTTTAATCAGAATTATCTTTGCATTACTTGTCATTAAAACCAAAGGCAGGGCATATAACAAATCTTGATTAATACGACTCAGTATTGCAGATGTCTTTTTCCATCCATTACAAACTGATATGTTACAGAAGAATTATTAGAATTATTAGAATATTATTATTATTTTTTTTTATAAACATCAAATAATAATGTACAGGTGCTGGTCATATAATTAGAATATCATCAAAAAGTTTATTTTTCACGAATTCCATTCAAAAAGTGAAACTTGTATATTATATTCATTCATTACAGACAGACTGATATATTTAAAATGTTTATTTCTTTTAATTTTTATCATCAAAATTAAAAGAAATATATCAGTCTGTGTGTAATGAATGAATACAATATACAAGTTTCACTTTTTGAATGGAAGTAGTTAAATAAATAATTTTTGTTGATGATATTGTAATTATATGACCAGCACCTGTATTTATGCATGTTTTGTAATGATTAAACATTACAAAACATGCAAGGGGATTAAACACAGACTAACACAAGTACAAACCACTATTTATATATCCCAGATAATGACAACAAGTCAAAAAGGAGATGAAGCATCTTTCTCTTTTATCTTATGTAGTTGTCAGTATGGTGACATAATTTTCAAAGAGAATAAGTGACCAATCCAGCTACAATGTGTTTCCATTCACTTCATTTTCACTTAAAAAAATTTGAATATCATGCAAAAGGACTTTATTTTTTGTCATTTAATTAAAACAGTAAACTTTCTTATATTCTAGATTCATTTCTGTAATGGGGCTGATGAGTCATGAGACGTGCGGATCCATGTGACAGCTTTCATTACACAGAGAAGTGGTCATAACAGGCATGGGTCAAACACTGGCAAACAGGTATATATAAAGCAAGACAAAGAATGTCCCTAGGGCACGAATGGATCTACGATGAACGAACAATTTCCAGAGGGCTAAGCAAGAGGGGTAATCCAGAATCCAGAGCAAAGGGTCAAAACACGAGTAACAGGGTAAAGCAAAGAAAAAGACTAAACTCTGAAAACTATAAACTGAAAAAAGACTATGAAAACTATAAACTGAAACAAGACTATGAAAACTAGAAAATAAGACAAGACTATGTAAACAAACATGGAATGGCTTGGTATTGCAGCTATCGCTAGGGAAGGGATTTGTGCAGAACAATACTCGGCAGTGTGTGAGTGGAAGTGCAATGCTTATAAAGCATGTCTGATGATTGTGCTGTGTGTGATTGGTCACAGGTGCATGGTGTGATTGTTATCAGGTGAATGTGACTGGTGCAATGGAGCATGGGAATTGTAGTCCACGGTGTACTGTGTAGTGTGAGAGTCTGTGTTGTGGATGATGACCTTTAGTGTTGAATTAACGGAAGTTCAGTGACCGGATCATGACAATTGCACACAAACTGAAATATTTCTGATGGTTATGACTTACAGCTTAGGAAAATTAAAAATTCAGTTTCTAAAGCAATTATAATACTCCATTTTGAGCTTGACTAGTTTTATTAATTTTGAATATAAATACTGGGTACCTCTTGGGCTAGTTTACAACATGCAACCACAATTATGGGAAAGACTACTGACTTGACAGTTGTCCAGAAGACAATCATCAACACCCTCCACAAGGAGGGTAAGCCACAGTCGGTCATTGCTGAAAAGGCTGGCTGTTCACAGAGTGTTGTATCAAAATATATTCATATAAAGTTGACTGGAAGGAAAAAGGTGTGGTAGGAAAAGGTGCACAAGCAACAGGGATGACGACAGCCTTGGGAAGATTGTCAGGAAAAGCTGATTCAAGAACTTGGGAGAGCTTCACAAGGAGTGGACTGAAGCCAGAGTCAGCACATCAAGAGATCTTCAAGAAAAGGGCCACAGCTGTCACATTCCTAGAACCAATCCACTCCTGAACCAGAAAAACATTAAAAGCATTTCACCTTGGGTAAGGAGAAAAAGAACTGGACGGTTGCTCAGTGGTCAACAATCCTCTTTTCAGATTAAATAAAATTTAGCATTTTGTTTGGAAATCAAGGTCTGGAGTCTGGAGCAAGACTGGAGATGCACAGAATCAAAGCTGCTTGAAGTCCAGTGTGAATTTTCTGAAGTCACAGATGATTTGGTGTGCCGTGGCATCTGCTGGTGTTGGTCCATTGTGTTTAATCAAGACCAAAGTCAGTGTAGCCATCTCCCAGGAGATTTTGGAGCACTTTATGCTTCCATCTGCTGACAAGCTTTGTGGAGATGCTGATTTCATTTAGCAGCAGGACTTTAGCACCTGCCCACAGTGCCAAAACCACTTCCAAGTGGTTTGCTGACCATGATATTACTTGGCTTGATTGGCCAGCCAACTCACCTGACCTGAACCTCACAGAGAATCTATGGGCTAATGTGAAGAGGAAGATAAATAACATTCTGACAAACAATACAGAGGAGCTGAATACCTCTATCAAAGCAACCTGGGCTTCAATAATGCATCAGCAGTGCCACATGATGATCGCCTCTATGCCATGCCGCATTGAAGCAGTAATTCATAGCCATAACCATCAGAATTAAAACAAAACAAAACAAAAAAACTCTTTAAATATTTTAGTTTATGTGCAATGAATCTTTTCAATTAAATTACAAAAAATAAATAAATTTTCCATATTCTAATTTTTTGAGATGCACCAGTACTCCACATTTCTAGTCATATGAAAACCTTGTTTGTTAAAAACACCATAATGATTATAGAAATTCAAGGTAATCGAAGTGTTGCTAAATGTTCTTTGTAAATAAATAAATTCTTAAAATATGAAAAGTTAAAAGATGTTTTATGGCATGTCCCTCCATGACAACTTAGCCCATATAGTGTGATGACATACTTTGCTATTTCCCCTGTGTTTCTAGCAATAACAGTGGAAAGTTACAATGTTATATTTCTTTACAGAAATTGACTTTCAGACATAAACCTATGCTGAGAAATATTCACTGTGTCAAAAGTGTGACAACTACCCCCGGTCTGCCAATAAAATGTTAATTACCTGTAGTATGATCTAAAATATTTAAAATATTAATAGCAGGTCAGCCTCTATTGCATGGTTCCAGACTGAGGAATGTCCAATCATTCATTCTCTACACTTCAAGAATGATTTTCTTTCCAATATCTCTTTACTTTTCTGCACTGATTGTCATTGCAGTAGAAAAGCTGTATGCTTTTGAAATGTCCTTTTGCTCTTATGTAAGCATATCTCTCTCTCTCAGGTCTCTGCAGGGAAAACACTACAGGATCATTGGTCAGGCCAGGGCATAAGGGCACTTTCATTTCTTTTTAGTTTATGTTTATACTTTATATATTATATGCGAATAACAGCATTATAATGATTTCTGAAGAATCATGTGACACTGAAGACTGAGGTAATGGCTGCTGAAAATTTGCCATCACAGGGATGAATCACATTTTAAAATATATTAAATTAGAAAACCCTTATTTCACAATTTTACAAAATATTTTATACTTTTTTTTTTCTCTGATAAATGCTTCCTTGGTGAGCATCAGAGAATTATTTCAAAAGCATAAAAATAAACAAAATAATAATAATAATAATTTTACATATCAATTTAATACGCATTGTGTATCTGTTTTGTATTTACTTGTTTTGACTGAATTTACCCTGAAATACATTTCTAACTATAGCTTATTATGAGTAAACGGTATGAACATTTGCTTCTGGCTGGTCTTTAACTGGACTGCTCTCTGACCTTGCATAAAAACACTCTTTATCTCTCACCAAGTGCCATTTCATCACCTATCCATAACTCAGGCCCACAATGATGCTCCTAATTGTTATGATTTGTCAGTTGCCATGTTACCACTTGTCCAAGAGAGCAGGCATGGACTCCATCTAGAGATGGAGTCATTTTCGCACCCATTATATACACACGCACACATTCTGACTGTTTATGCAGTGAGGCTTAGGCAGATGTCACACAAGAGATTCATTCTTTTTATCTTGCTGGAACTACATTGTCTGTTTTGTCCCCTGGGAGCGATAATGTACTGAAACCTTAACAAACAACTGTGAAGTTGCTCTAATATATTTAAATCCGTTACTTTTTTATCACTCTTGACCCTAACCATCATGCACAAATATCGTCCCTTTGACAGAGTTTCGATTTATCTGCTTGTGGTTTTTAGAGTAATCTTGGTTGAGTGTTCATGGAAATGACTGTTGCACTGCTGACAGGGGAAATTAAATGATCGGTTTGCAACATGATCCTTCTCCTCTTTTGGCTGAACAGGGTGGTATTTATCATTAGGGGTAATATCAGGACACACAGCACTTAAAGTGAAATTAATTGGTGAGTGTCAAATTCTTGGCAGATGCTCATGCGCAGACATTCGGTTTGGCAACAGTGGAATCTAAATCGCTTGTGACAGCTGAAGTGGTGATGGTAGGTTCAAACCTCAGCACCCAGAACATCTGCCTGTTTGCTTGCCTGTCTGAATTGGTGTGTAGTATTGGTGAGCTCTTCAAACATCAACTATAATTAGCCTATTCAATTTAATTCAAGTTTATTTGTATAGTGCTTTTCATGATACAAATAGTTGCAAAGCAACTTTACAGAAAATTAAGTTTCTACAACACATTTAATAGTAGCTTATCAGTTGTGACTGTCAGTTAATGTTCATATGGCAGAAATGTACAGGAAAATCAAAGACACAATCAAACAGACAATGAACAATATTAACAGCAATTATTATATGTTGCAGTCAAACTTATAACACAATTTGGTAGTTCTGTATGTTGTTTCAGGGTTGGCATCATCTGAGTTCCTCTGAGGGGTTGGCATCATCTCTTCTCAGGTTTTCTGGGTCCAGACTGAAGCTTGTGTATATCCTGACATAGCAAAAACAGACTAACAAATAGAGACATTATTGCTGCTGTTCCAGCCAAGCAAAATTGATTTGTTTAATCCAAGCTAAAGAATAACAATGTGCATTTGATCAGATATAATGGCAGAACAAGATTATGAGATGCATTATTAGAATGCTTGGCCAAAGAGATGTGTCTTTACTTTAGATTTAAACAGAGAGCGTGTGTCTGAACCCCGAACATTATCAGGAATGATATTCCAGAGTTTGAGAGCAAACTGTTAAAAAGCTCTGCCTCCTTTAGTGGACGTTGCTATCCTAGGTACTACCAAAAGTCCAGAGTTTTTCGACTTTAGGTAGAATGTTGGATTGTAGTGCATTGCAATAGTCCAGTATAGAGGTCATAAATGCAACCTGGAGATGTTGTCCAACAGGAGTTCCGCTCCGACTCCGCTGGGGTTCAGGCCATCAGAGTGAAAATGCCTAAGATGATTCCAGAAAAGATTCCAGTTTTTAACAAAGAGCAGTTTCTGTTCTTTACACCATGACAATAACCATTCATTTAAAGCAAAATGTCTACTGAACTTTTGTGTTCTCGTCGATACTTGGGAAGCCATCCTGACAGGATGATCATCGCTGCGGGCGATGTGCTGTGCACTGTGTCAATCAGACTCCTGAAGGCCCTCTTCAGTGTTTCCATCTGCCATAGCTTGGTGTCATTCATGCCGACATGCAGCACAACCACGCAATGTTCTCATAGCCCTTCAGGGCCTGGCTTGCATCTTCCGCTGCAGGTGTGTTCAGGGTCCATGGTGTACTCGGCACCAGAGTGAAGGACATCTGGGAATATAGCGTCATGGGATCCCGTCCTCTTGTTATCAGGATTATTGATGAGATTTTGGGAGGACGATGTTCATATAATCCAGCTATTCACACTGATAATGTATAGGCACACAGCAGCTTACATCACTTTTGCAGTGTTTCCATGACTCATCCTCTACTCCCCCTGTTCTCACCAGAGATTTGATCTTCAGTTCCAGTAGGACAAACAACACACTAAATCCACCCAACTCATTCTAATTAAACTAATTAAACTATGGTACAATGGTGAGCAGATGATGTTCAACTCTTCTCAGAAAGCTGAGGATTTTATCAGATCACTGCCACAGAAGAAGGCATCTTAACTGACCAGGAGAGGAGAATAACAAGGTGGACATGGACACTTAAGATTCTGCTGTGATTTTTTTTATCCTGTAAACTTGTCTAGTGACTGGTAAGCTTTGAAATCTTTTCTTAGAGCTAATGGAGAGAAGATTTGATTATTAGTTCTTGACACTGTGAGCTTTTTGGGGACATGTTTTGCATTGGAGTGGATTGGTCATGTATCCAAACATCTGTCTTTAGACATTAATATCTTTATTTATTTCATTTATTTCAACTATCTGTTTCCATGGTGTGTGGTGGAACTGTTGATCACATTACAATACCTTTTCCTGCCAAATCTGTTTGGAATCTGAAATTTTCTGGCTTTAATTTATCTGTCGATTTGGGAAAAAGTGTAGTCTAACCTTAGTCTAACCTCTAAAAACTCGGTTCATCGTCTTATATATTTCAAAGTTATTCGTAGAGCATGTATATTTCTTCATATGTTTGGGGAGTGTCCTATTCTGTTAATAATCTATGAACATATGTAAACTTTATTTTATAGGAAATGTATCACACCCTCAGTAAACTAAATTATTGGAATCATATTAATCTGATACAAAATTATTCCATTAGTAACTTTAAAAGCATAAACAGCATTACAAATTATCAGACTTTAATGGTTACACACATTCTGTTTGATTTACTGCACAATTTTCTGTTTGTTTACATATGTGGCAAGGTGGGTGACATAGTTTAGTTTCATTGGCTCATTGGTGCATGATTGTCACCTACCATAGCCTATTGGAGGTGGCGCTGATGGTATTTTAAGGCTGGAGTTAGATCGCCTGGGGTGCGTCACGACTGGTACCGCCCATACGGAGTGTGCCGGTGCAGACGTGCATTTTATGCCCGGTTGGGTCACAGGTTGTCCACTGCATGTCAGCCATGAAATCAGTGAAAGGTCTTCCTGCATGTTAATTCATTATGAGCTGTGAGCGACTATACACTTCGTGTGGCACGAGGAATTGCTTTGGTGTGCTGAGCTGTCTCTCCCGTCACGTTTCTTGAAGGCGGAAGTTTATACTGTCGTTAAAGGAGGATGCGCTGCTGTTTTTCTTTCCCTGCTTTTTGGGCTGGTTTACATCTAGGGCATTATTAGTGTCATCGCTCGTGCCCTGATAAGTGTTTCCACGCAAGTGTTGGGGAACGCTGATTCTGGGACCTGCTCGATTTGGACTGTTGCATTCATTTCATTTTTTTGTGGGGTGTTGTTTATATCGTTGTTTATTAGTATTTTGTTTTGTATACTTTCAATATTTTAAGTTTGATATTGTAATAGTGTTTCTTGATAAATGTTTTTGTTTACTTTGATGGAAATATTTCCACTGTATTACTGAATTTAATTTGTTTTCTTTGTTTTGGTTTATTCTAGGCACTGCTGGCCCGGGGCTGGGAGGCTAGCTAGCTAGTTTGGAGTATTACAGGTGGTGGTGCAGTTGTGTGGAGTGCAGTGCTGCTTGGATTCACCTCTCACTGTGTGTGTGTGCTACACGAATCCACAGATAGGGTCTTCACTCCATCTAGCCTGCCCCCTGCCACTGGAACTGTTCTGTTCAAACTTACTTCCAACGCCCCCCCCCCCCCCCCTCTTCAGCACTGCCACACATATATGAATTCCCGTAAAACTGCTTCAGCACTTGGGGTGTGCATTCATCCCTCCTAAATGTTGTCATCCATAATTCAGGGACATTTAATGGTACACAACCAAAGCTCTCAGATTTTTAATCATTCGGGGACTTGTGTTAGATGCCAATCACTTTCCTTCAAAAGCATGTTCCTCTAAGAGACTTAAATTTGTCTTTGTTGGGGCAAAAGTGAAATCAAACACTGTACTTGGTTGTAGGAAGCGCGGTGAAATTCAGTCCCCTCTGTGTTCACCTTCTGTCAGCCATTTTTTTTAACTCAAATCCCATCATGCACCAAGAAGGTGGCATGTTGTAGTGATGTTCACCTGTGAGTAAGAGCAGCTCAACAAAGTTCTTTTGGGTTTGCTTTGCATTATTTCCAGAAATGCAAGGCCATTCGATTTGGAGAGCTGCTCTTTGGAAGTTTCTCTCTTCTTCTTGCTCACTCTCATCTAGGTTCTCCATTCACGCAGCACTCAAAGAAATATGAATATTTGATGCTGTTACATTTGCAGCAGTGTGAGTAGAGTCTGTGCTTGTTAAATTTTTGCTATGAGAATGTCTCTCTGTGTGGATAAGTCAGAGATGAGTTGAATACTCAGTCAAAGGTCTCTACGTTTTCTGCTCACTCTTCCTCGCTGCTCTTTGATGGAATCTCCACTTGAGCGTAAAGTACTGGACAACGACTGCTGCACACCGCACGGCCAGACACACATTTCACAGTCCTCTGAATACCAGAAGCTGAATGGGCAGAAAAATTAAAATTCTAAAGGTGGAGGATGTCAGATTTAACTTTTTATTCAAAAGCGCCACCTCATATGAAGTCACATCTATATTGGTTTGAAAGAACATCTCTTTTTCTCACAATTTACTCAAGTATTGTCAAAATTTAAATCAAGGCCTTGTGAAGAGCTCATTCTAAAATTAAGAAATGAGACCTGACAAAGGAAACATGATTACGTTAATGCGAGGATGCTCAATTAAGTTTGTCACCATCTGACTTAAAAATTAAATTAAAATTAAAGGTAAAGCATTTTGAAAACTTTTGCACATTGCCATTAGTATAATATACAGGAGTCACACATAATGCATTACAACCTGTTAACTGTCACTCACATTTTTGAACATAGACTTGAAAGTGCATGATCCAAACCTAAATTATTATAATTCACGACTGAAAACATTTTATAACATGAATTTGATGTAACACTTTCATGGTAATATATTGTTTGATTTTAAAATGAGTTTCAAAAGATGAATTTTGAGATTTTAAGTTTTTAAGTGATATATCATTTCTGATGATTTCTAAAGTGTGATAGAGAAAAAGGCAACAGAGAAGCCTTTTTTTTTTTTTAACAAAGGTCAGAATTCCTGTTATGATGTAGGTTTTGAGGTGCACCCTTGCCATAAATTAATCTATTACTTTTCCTACATAATTTTTAACAAAAAAGATTGGTAAAATATCTATTTAGGAGTCTTAGACGATAGTTAGTTCCAACGATATATAGTTTGTCATGATTAGATTAGGATTTAATTGTAATATAGTGAAGTAAACCCTAGGCGTCCCTTATACGGGACGGGGTGACAGTTTAGGTTAAAATGTAGGTCTTCCAACAATAATTTCATTTTTTACAGATACATTCATCAAATTAATAAAAATATCACACATATTAATATTTGTTGAGAAAGAAAAACACTGAATAAAAATGATTAAAATATATTATTTCACAAAGTATTCAATTAAAGGCAAAAATCCTTTCATTGAAAATTATAATTAAAATATTAATTAAAGTGAACCCGCTGTTATAGTTTTGGGAAGAGTTCTTGAGTACATTAAGTTGGAGATTTCTTAGACTTCAAGTAATAATTTTCTAACTCTTATTTTTGCTTAGTCATCTCACTCCAGGAGTCCTCATATGCAGAACCTAGAACAGAGAACAGCCTGTGTTTGTTTTAATAATTCAGTAATGCAACAATTCAAGCCTGAGTGTGTGCTGATCTCCCTTATGTTTCAAAAATATCCCTACCTAACGTTCACAGTACCACAGGATAGACAAATGATCCTAGCCCAGTTGCCACAGGAAACTAACACACACACACACACACACACACATCGTCCCCTTGGAATTATAAGGTTCTATCTGAATTCCGAATAGTTTTGAGATATTGAGCTTCAAAGTTTTTGCATTCCATTCGACTGTGTAGATAGAACCTTATTGTTTTTTTTAATAAAAAATCCCATAATGTATACAACATAAAAGAAATCTAAAACATAATGTAAATAGGTTGTCATAGAAAAACAATATGGGAATAACTCAATTTTGACAAAAATGTCAGATAGAACCTTATAATTCTATATATATATATATATATATATATATATGTATATATATATATATATATATATGCTTACCGATGGATCCACTGCAGTGAATGGGTGCTGTCAAAATGAGACTTCAACATTGCAAAAATCCACAAGTAATTCACATGACTTTGGTACATCAATTGTCTTGTGAAGCGAAAACCTGCGTGTTTGTCAAAAAATAAAAAAATAAAATAAAAATGCATTATGTTTTTCACTTTACAAGACATTAATTGATGGACTGGAGCCATTAGTTATTTGTGGATGGTTGTAATGTTTTTTATCAGATGTTTTAACTTTCATTCTGAAGGCACTCATTCAGTGCAGAGGATCCATTGGTGAGCAAGTAATGTAATGCTAAATATCTCCATATCTTTTCCAATAAAGAAACAAACTCACCTTGGATGGCCTGATGGTGAGTACATTTTCTGCTAATTGTCATTTTTGGGTGAGCTATATTCCTTTAAACCGACTACCCCAGTGAAATGACATTGAATAATACAATCCAAGCTGACATCTTTCTACAAAATTATAATGTCTCCAAAAGAATAAATGTCACTCTTGAAATCTCTTTACAGCGTTCTCCACACACATAGATGCATATCTTGATGTTCAGTGTCCACAAAGGGCTCAATTCATTAGTCCTCATTTCAAGTAACGAACCCACCCAGCATGCTGCTATCAGAGCCACGGCAGTGCGACTAATAAGATCGTTTGCATATGAGACCGGAGGAGCTTTGGGTAGAGGGTCACGCTAATGAAGTCCGATCTCATTAAAAGATACCAAGTAAATGTTTGTGTGTGGGTGTTTCTCTGTGCATGTCACAAGAAAAACAAGACACGGGAGAGAGGTCAGTAACTTCTGTTAACCTGAGAGAAAGAATAGATTAAAGAGCAAAGACACTGGTCGCATCTGATTTCCTAGACCTAGACCTAGACTGATTTTGACATTACACTTCTTGTTGATGAAGCACATTCTGTAGTTATACATGTGTATAGTATGCTACAAACTACTGTACATCTGCCATTTCTGCATGCTGTATCATGAATACCAAGTATTTGAAATTAAAAATGTAATTTATATACACAGAAATAATGTTCAAAATATTGGGATCGTTAAGATTTTTTAAAATGTTTTGAAGAGAGGTCTTATGCTCACTAATGCCACATACATACATGATACATACATTTATTCATTTAAAACAGTAATATTGTGTAATTTGTGTTCAGAATTTGTGCTTTACATTTATCCCATCCAAGTGCACACACACACACACACAGTGGGCAGCCATTTTTGCTGTCGCCCCCAGGGAGCAGGGGGTTCTGTGCCTTTCTCAAGGGCACCTTAGTCATGGTTTTGAGGGTGGAAGAGAGTACTGTTCATTCACTCCCCCCACCAACAACCCCAACCTCAGCTTTTGGGTTACAAGTCTGACTCTCTAACCATTAAACCACCATTAGATTTTCAGCAGTCATTACTCCAGTCTTCAGTGACACAACTCTTCAAAAATCATTGTAATATGCCAAATTGGTGTTCAAGAAACATTTCTTATTGCTATCAGAGTTAACTGTTATGCACTTTTATAATGTACTTTTATTATATTATATTATATTATATTATATTATATTATATTATATTATATTATATTATATTATATTATATTATATTATATTATATTATATTATATTAAAATAAACATGGTGTTCAGCAAAATCTCATATATTAGATATTCACTGAACAGAGCAGATAGTCCACTCTATTCAAAAGAAAACATATAAATTTACCCTAAGTTTGTTTGTTTCTAAAACCACCTCCTGATACAATCTATCACCCCATCGATGACTTTTCATGTGTCCTTGTCTCCTGTAGTGTGGAAACTGATGATCTGCTTAAAAAGATGTTAAAACACACAGTGTCAATGTGACAAACACAAGTCAATGAACCTAAAACATTTCTAACAGCTTAGCAATGAGATCTGACCATGACAGAAGATGACTGCAGATACACACAACCAAACATACAAACACATACAGTTCAGGTAGAGTAGGTATGGTTCAAAGGAAAATCTCCCTTATTTCAGTCTGAAATACATTCTTAATATCTGTAACCTGTTACCTGCTCTGATGTGTATAGTAAAATGAAATACAACACTCAAATGGAAAGACAGCTGAACCAAACTCTACCACACATACATACATGATATTATTTGAATTGGATATGAGGTGTGTTGTTCCGTGGTTCTGACTGAAACCCTCCTCTATTATTCAGATGCATTCAGCATAACATTTTTCGATTTATAACATTAACCGCAGTGATGCTCAAATACATTTGATTTTTAAGATTTATTTTATTTCTTCATATTTGTGAAGAATATATTTCATATTTATTTCTTCATCTTTAAAAAGGATGAAAAACCCAGTCAAATGATAAATTTGAGCTTTTCCATTTCAAATTGCCTTTGGAACTATGTTTCTCGTGACCAGAATACCAACGGACACTGGGAGGGAAACTTTGCATCTAGCTTGAGAGGGAAAGGGAAAGAGAGTCTGAGAAAGTGTGCAAGAGAGAAATTATGACATCTTTAGACCCAGTACAAAAAAAAAAAAAAAAAAAGACAAACAGCTTGTAGATATATAAAGCCACATAATAATTTATAATAATGATAATAAATCATATAAATTATTTACAAATTTCTTTTAATTCTGATGGATAGCTGAAACTTTAAATAATATAGACAGACCTGTAATTATGTATCCATTGCATCATATTGTGCATATGTTGTTTGGTAATAGCAAACAGCCTGCATATTTATTTTAAATATTATTATCAGTAGTATTATGGAAAACATGAATTATTATTATATTAACCTCTATCAACAACAAAATTATATGAATTGCTAATAGCAAAAAAACAACTCAAGGTTGTGTGTTTTTGCAAAGTTTTACAACCGCAGTGATTTTACATTAGTTTTTAAATGGGTTTGGCAATCCATTTCGTGTTGCACCAAAGTTACCATTGGTAAAATAACTCTATTGCACAGCCTTACTGGCTTATTACTTTAGAAAAACCATGATTGCTTATTCATTTTCTATCGTTTAATTTAGTTCGCCCAAGCAGAGACTGGAATGTTCTGAATGATAACTAAATATAACCTCATTTTATTTGTAACAGGCATGTGTAACTGAAATCTACAGATGGCCACAAATAGAAAATCAAAGCTTTGAGTGTGTAATGCAATATTTGTCAAAGCCACTAAATGCATGAACTTGGACCATGCACAGACATATGTGATATGTATGCTGGCATATATCCATTGACCTTTGACCTCTGTCTTATGTTCCGCCATAAAATCAGGGCCACTGTACCAGGTGTCTTGGATCTTTCCGTTGTCAGTGACAGTGGCTGTCACCACTTAACAACTTCCTCTTTCTTCTCCCTCTCACACACTCGCACCTTTCTATCCTTCACATGTCAACACCGTGACACAGGATCCTAATTGGACGTTCAAGTAGCGTGGCCATTTGTGCTTACAGTGACACCTGATCACAGAGGCCAAACCGTCAGAAGCACTAAAATTATTAGTAAAAGTATTTAGGAGACATTTAAGCCACACTTTAAAATGTCATTGGATTAGACAACAAACTGTCAAATCAATCGTCATTTATTTCAAGTAGAATAATTTTCAAAGATAGTACTTAACTGCCGGAGGCTGGTGAAATTGGTAAACAAACTAAAGTTATACCAACAGTGGAAGAATTAATTTCTTATTTGGTTCTAAATTAAAAAGTCAAATAAATTCAACACAGTACAAAAATAAATTAAACTAAAGTAAATGAATGAATGAATGAATGAATGAATGAATGAATGAATGAATGAAACGACACTCAAATTCACATAGCAATTCTGCATTATATTTGCCTATTCATGTCCATATATGTGCCTATTAGAGGAACCTCCATCACAGCCCTTCAAAGGAGGAGATGCTCAGATTTTCAGAGGGAAACCTCCATTTTGTTTGCATCAAAAGACAAACACACAAACATAGTCTATTTCCCTTTCTGGAAATTCCTCTTATCAGTTGCTTAGCCCATCAAAGTGAGTGGACTGCTATGAGTGGACTCCGTGTTGACAGTTCTTATTATTTGGGTGGCAAATGCAGGGCTGACAGCTGCTGGAGATGTGAGGATGCTGGTAGAGAGAGCAAGTATGTATGATTGCTCAGTATTTTGTGTACTTGGCTTTCCAAAGTATTCACTGCCTGCTTAGTCTGCCTAACTGTTGGTTTTGCACCGATTACTATTCATTCGTTCTGTTCTCATCTGATTAAACACTTTACAAATAAACAGGCTGACGAGTTTCCTGCTATTGTCTCATATCAAAACTGGATACTTACTGAATAGTCTTTCTATTCAGGTTTGTATTCATGGGACTTGTAATACAGCAGACACACTGCATGCTTGAACGCCCATTAATCTTTTAAGTGTGAAGTGAAGGTTATTGTGGTCCTTTTCTTCTAATGAGCAGGTGTTTGAGTACAAAACCTGGTTAAAGTAACCTGTAGGGAGGAAACAATGTTCATTAAGGGCTTGAATAATGGTCCTGTCCATATCAGGAAAGTTGTATTAAAGCCAGTGGTTATGGTTGATGTTAGGCTTGCAGTGGTTGTCATGCTGGTGATTTGTGAAAGATGTTTTAATCCCTGAAAAACAGATTGGAGAAAAATACTATAAAAGAAATCAAAGTAATTACTTAATAGGCGGTGCTTCTACAGGATGTTTAAAAAACAACAAAAAAAACAATGATTGTGTGTGTGTGTGTGTGTGTGTGTGTGTGTTCAATTCATTAAGTAGTTCCTGGAAAAAAAAAATTATCATGGTTTCCACAACACTCTTAAG
This sequence comes from Carassius carassius, assembly GCF_963082965.1. Lineage (NCBI taxonomy): Eukaryota > Metazoa > Chordata > Actinopteri > Cypriniformes > Cyprinidae > Carassius > Carassius carassius. The sequence goes on from NC_081765.1 coordinate 19,135,297, forward strand.
CAGCACAACTGTTTTTGATATTGATAATAAGTAATGAGCTCCAAATACATATGCATATCATATAGCATCATGTGACACTGAAGACCGGTGTAATGGCTGCTATCAGCTTTGATATCACAAGAATAATATACATTTTTAAATATATTAAAATTGAAAACAGTTTTTAATAATAGTAATAATATTTCACAATATTACTGTCTTTCCTGTATTTTTGATCAAATAAATGTTAACATAAGAGACGTTGAGATGGAGGACGTTTAAAGTTGCCTAAGATTTTATTTACCATGATTAATTCAATAATTAATCCGAGTTGCCAATTTCAATGGGGAACCCTCGGCTGAACTTTGTGAGAAGTTTTTTTTTTTTTTTTTTTTTTTTTATCTGACAAAGTGATAGCCATTCGTTCTTCCTTCACTTTACAGTTCCCAGATCTGGTCTTGAATTCGTTGGCTACTCTGGTATGCTTTTATAGTTTTCAAAATGTTTATTTAAAGGATCTGGGTGATCTGGTCAACTAGATGAAAATAACTTCCACCTCACTTGATGTCCTTCCCTCAGAGATTGTAAAAGCATTATAAAATCCAAGTGTTGATAAATTAATCTTTGGATGCTGGGTTAGTGCAAAATTGTTTTAAGCATGCTGTTGTTCAACCTTTGCTTAAGAAACAGGGTTTGGATGAGGGTTCTTTAAATAATTATCGCCCTGTCTCTAAGCTGTCTTTCTTGTCATGTCAAGTTGTTAGAGAAAGTTGTGCAATCACAATTGATCTTGTTTTTAAATTCAGCAAATTTATTGGAACCTTTACGATCTGGCTTCACTGCTTATCATAGAACAGAGTCTGCTTTACTAAAGGTATCTAATGATATTTTACTTGCAGTTGATGCTGGTAAAAATGCTATTTTATTGCTACTAGATCTTACAGCTGCATTTGATACAGTTGATCATGATGTACTTCTTTGGCATTTAGAGCATTTGATTGGTATCAAGGGTATCGCCTTACAGTGGTTCACTTCATATCTCAGAGACAGGTCCTTTTCTGTATCATTGTGCAAATTTTTCTCTTCTTCAGCTCCTATTATTACTGGTGTCCCTCGGGGTTCCATTTTGGGCCCACTCCTTTTTAACTTATATATGCGTCCATTAGGGAATATTATTATCCCACATTCATCTAGTAGATCCTTAAGGTCTGCTGATCAGTATCTTTTATATGGCCCTCGATCATGTTTAAAAACCAAGGGCGACAGAACTTTTGCCACTGGATATTTGCCTTGCACCTTCGATTATCATTTTTAAAAAGAGGCTGAAAATAATATTTTCTCCCAGGCATTTAATCTTAGTACTGTGTTCTTTAGTATATTGTCTTCCGTGTTGTTTTATTCTTATTTTATTGGTCAGCTACGCTGTGTTTAAATGTGCTATATAAATAAAATTGACTTACTTACTAAAGTGTATTAACACATTTATAATTCATTATAATTCATTAACACATTTATCATTCAAAAGATCAGTAAAAGTCACTTATAAACCTGATACGTCAATGTTCAGAAAATATTTAGAGCTATTAAAATGGCATTAGGATCATTTCAGAATATGAGGGTTAAGATATTCAAGATTAACAGGAATGTGTGTGTGCAGGGGAGAAAGAGTACACTGACCTTGGGAGCGGCTGGTTATAAATTACAGGTGTCCACTCTTTAATTTACCATTCACAATAAAGCATTGTGCACACAAAACAAAACAGCAGGGTCAGGTGCATTGAAGACCATTCAGAGCTCATTTAACCAATGAAACGTGGATAAAGACAGCATGACAGGCAGAAGAGATGAGATAAACAGATAAGGACAAAAACAACATCCCTGTCACTATGTCTGTTTTGCTGGGCATGTGCAGTTATTTCCAGATGGTTATTGTAGCTTTTTCTAAAATGACATATTTCATGGATTCCTCTCCTTGTGTCTTTCTGTCCCTGTCCATTAAGCTGTTCATTACAGCATGTCCCTCTACCTCTCCAAATCCCTGTCCATCACTCATTCAGATTTAGAGTGACACAGGTGGATTAAGGATGTGAGATAATGGAAAGAGTAGAGTGAACATACGCTCTGAAAGAGGAGGAAATTAAAATGAGCCTGAATTGAGATTACACAGCTCCTGAAGGGGCACAATGGCATACCACTGCCATACTTACAGTAGTCAGGGTAGATGTCGTTTTTAATCTTAGACACTAATTAAAATGAGGCTTAGAGGGAAAAGAACAGTCAACTCAATACTGTCTTAAGGTCTAACGTTCACAAGGGATAGTTCACCCAAAAATTTTATGTTTATCTGCTTACCCACAGGGCATTCAAGATGTAGGTGACTTTGTTTCTTCAGTAGAACCCAAACTGAGATTTTCAGCTAATGCGTTGCAGTCTATCAGTCTTAGAATGTATGTGAATGGGAATCACGGCTAAAACGTAAAAAGAAAAAAAAAACCTACACAAACAAATCCAAATTATACCCTGCAGCTCATGATGATACATTGATGTGTAAAGACACAAAACGAACGGTCTGTGCAAGAAACTGAATATAGTATTTACATTGTTTTTTACCCCTGATTCACACAATGTCTGAACTGTTATAGTGTGTCCTCCTGTACGTGTTCTCAAGCAGGCGAGTGAGGGGGCTTCTTTTTGCTTTATGGTGGATCACAGTTCTGTGTCTTTACACATCAATGTATCGTCACGAGCCACAGGGTTTATTTTTTTATTTATTATTATTATTTTTTATTTATTTTATGTTTTAGCAGTGATTCCCATCCATTAACATTTTAAGAGTGATAGACTGCACCGGTTTCAGTTAAAAATCTTGGTTTGTGTTCTACAGAAGAAACAGTCACCTACATCTTGGATTCCCTGGGGGTAAGCAGATAAACTTTTTTTTTTCAGATTACCTTCTTAAGTTTGGGGTCAGATTTATTTTCTGAAAGAAATGAATAGTTTTATTCAGCAGGGACACATTACATTTATCAAAAGTAACAGTAAAGGCTTTTACATTGTCTTTGTGAAAAAAAAGAGAAGAAAGGGTTATTTCAAAGTGTTGTAATATTTCAGTTAGTTATTCCACCCTGAAGACACCTTCAACATTTCTCACTGATCATTAGAAGCATGAATTTTCAGATGTTTAATTAAAAAAGCTCTCTGAATGAAATTTGCAGTGATATTCATTGAACAGGTTTTAGTTCACTTGGAGTAGAGGTGTCAAGCTCAATTATTGGAGGGCCAGAGCCCTGCAGAGTTTAGATTCAACCCTAATTAAACACCTGATCCAACTAATCAAGTCTTTCAGGCTTATTTGAAAACAACATAGTGTGTGTGTTGGTGCAATGTTGGAACAATACTCTGTAGGGCTTCAGCCCTCCAAGAATTGATTTTAACACCTCTGACTTGACCCTGCAATGTAATTCTATTACAAGTTTACCGATTACTAGTTTTTATTGGAGACCTCGACAACAATGTTACCTCATAGATACATATTTCATTTTTTTTTATGTATATATAGGGCTGTCAACGTTAACGCAAGTCGTACAGTAAGCACCGTGAGTCTGTTATATTAACATGTGTATGAGCTCTCTTGATGCATCAGAATCAGAAATAGGAAGTGTAGATTCTCCAGAGTCCAGTGTGAATGAAAGTAGTGGGAGATTTCCTCTTTCTTTTTCTGACAGTCTAGTCTGTGGCATGACCTCCGGATCTCACTGAAACTGTTTTGTTCATAACATAAAAAAAAAAGAAAAAAAATTCAGTCATCATTTACTCAGCTTCATGTCATTCCAAACCTATGTGACCGTCTTTCTTCAGTGGAACACAAAAGGGTATTTTGAAAAACAACTATAATTGTATAGAAAAATAACTAACAAACTAAACAATATTTATTTGCATTCTACAGAAAGGAAAGGAAGTTTTAGAATGACATGAGATTGAATAGATGATGACGAAATTTTCCCTTTCAGTCGGTCACTCTCGACGTCACGTTGGTGATGACCTATGAATTAGTATCCCAATTCGTCCATCGTCTCCATTCCATCCTTCAGCGAACAAGGGTTACATATGTAACTGAGACATTTCCAGTTTCTCATATGTTTCTTCTGATAAAAATACAAACCAAAATCTGTAAAGACAAACTTGTAGTTTGAGTTTCAAAAAAAGATCCTAGCAGCCTCCAGATGTGCTCATATGTGCCTCAATACCAATATCTGCAATAAAAACTCAATATCAGCGCAAACATTTATCATTAAAGTTTATACTATATGAGGCGGTCGTGGCTTAATGGTTAAAACATTTGACTTGTTACCCGAAGGTTGCGGGTTCAAGTCTCAGGTCTGGCAGGAATTGTCGGTCGAGGGGTGAATAACCAGTGCACTTTTATGCACTACCACCAACTACCTGCCAGCTACAGTAAAATGCATTGCTGTTTTTAATCATATCAGTCTCTCTATATATCAAAGGTTAACAACTAACAGTGTGGCATATCTTTGCTTTTTTGAAGTTATGTAAGTCACTCTAAACTCTATTTCTGCTTACATTTCAAATGACGGCAAAAGGCGGGAAATTTGCTTGAGTATTTATGCTTTGGAATGAATTCTCAAATAGTATTTGCAGTGCTTAAAAGATCACAGCACCTTGCCTTATGTTTCAATTCATAGCTACACATCAGGACATTCCTATGAGCTCGGCTGCCATGTTCTTATGTTCTAAGAGGGGCATTCTATATAAATACCTATTTCTGAATTCACTTGCTCATAAATTATGCAGCATAAGGGTAGATAAATTATTGAGTAATGTGTTCTGGTTTGAGGCTTTGAAATTTGGGCTGTTGTCAGGGAAAGGCTAGCAACCTAGAGTGACTTTGTATGTGCTGTATATACTATGCAGATTCTATGTACAGGGTAGCTCAGGGTGGTTACTTTCCAGGCACTGAGCCATTGACGCTCCTTAAAGATGTGTTTAGGTCTCTGTGAGTATGTTCAGAGAGGTTTGAATGTCAGAAGGTTGTCCTGAAATCGTGTCTAAGCTGCTATAGTTCAAATGAGGCCATAATCAGAATTGTATTGGACTGTTTTTGGCTTTACATTTTTTCGTTGAGTTCTTTTTTTATTATTTTATTATTATTTCATTTGTAAGACAGTCTAGCAGCATGTCATGGCCGGTGTGCAAAAAAATAAATAAAATGTAGTGCTCTTATTTGTTGTGATACAGACTTGACAGTAAGACAGTTTTATGAAAACTACAATTTAATAACATATCTGTAGAAAAACATATCTGTCTTTTGTCTGCTCACTTTGATTAATAACATTGAATTTTTATATTTAGAAATTAGAAATGTATATGTGCAATACGCAATTATCAACTATACAGGTGCATCTCAATAAATTAGAATGTTGTGGAAAAGTTCATTTATTTCAGTAATTTAACTCAAATTGTGAAACGTGTATTACATAAATTCAGTGCACAAAGACTGAAGTAGTTTAAGTCTTTGGTTCTTTTAATTGTGATGATTTTGACTCACATCAAAAACCCACGAATCTCAACAAATTAGAATATGGTGACATGACAATCAGCTAATCAACTATTTTTCTTGAACCCTAACTAGTAGATAATTAATAGTAGTTCTTCAGTAGGTATGACAGAATTCATTAGTTATTGATTAGCTGTTACTTAACACAATCATAAAATTATATTACATACTGATTAGTTAACACATCTTCCTTAGTAGTTAACAGTAGTGAGTTAAGAGTTAATGAAAAATTACCTATTAGTTCTTCAATAATTCCTTATTAGTTATGTAGTAAGTAAGAAACAGTATTCTAAAGTGTTACCAATACTTCTTATAAAACACATCAGGTATTGTCACAAAGACAATTACTGAGCATTCCTAGACTGAGACAAAACTGAATCATGCTCCTGTTGGAATGATGTATATCAGACTCATTTTCACACATTCTTTTTGGTTAGGAGTCAGTCGAGTAATAAAGGAAATGCAGAGGCGGCAGTGCCTGGTGCAGCAAGTAGAAGATGACAATGTGTTTTGGGGGCTTTAAAAGGTCAGACACCTGTTCTAATAATCAGACGAGTATAAAAGAGGATGCAGTAGTTAATTCATGGACATGAGTATCATAACAAAACTTTGTTCAATGTTCTTGCCTTCCAAAATCTATCTGAGGCACACATGGTACTGACATGGCACTTGAAGAAGGAAAATAAGTCCTAGTGACAGATGATGGATCCTGTTTTGGCTACTGGGGAATAATTTAAATGAACAACAGTCCAGATCACCCACCAGCTGCAATAAAAAAAAAAAAAAAAAAAAAAAAAAAAAATGATGAATTTACACCGGAAGAGGATGATGAGACAAACCTAGTTGCTAATCTTAATTTTTTCTTAATATTTTTTCTCAGATTTTCCATGTATATACCTACAAAATGTTACAAATTTCAGTGAATGCCAGTTTGGAATGTACAACTTAAACCCCATAACTGTCACCGTCCCACATGTGGGACGATTGGCACTCTTTTTTGTTGTTGTCTTTTTCTCTATAAAATCTTTTAGTAATCATCATAAATCATATATCATATATCATATTTGAAAGCTTAGAAGCCCAACATTCATCCTGTGAAAACTGGTTTGAAATCGGACATTGCGTTACCATGAAAATGGTACTTTGAATTTTAATGGCGGTCTCCTCCCCCTTAGTTGGCAGGGTCAAGTGTCATATTACAAAATGCATTACGGTCTTCTAGAATCAAAACTTTTTATAATCTTGGCAACAAACATATCATTGGAAAGGTCTGAGTCTCAGGATTCCATATTTGGTGGTTATTTTGATATAGAAGTAAAATTCACAAAGAAATCTAGAGCAAAATTAATTAAGCAAAATTCAAAAAAGTTTTGATGACTCCCAGTGGCTGTGTGTGGCATGACGCTTAATAAAATCTCACAGGAACCTCAATTTTTTTTCATATCAACTTCAAATTTATAACATAACTTATTTAGACACAAGGCTATAATTTTATACCAATTTTAGAGTAAAACCTGTTATGTAAAATATTTATAATAAATAAAATAAATAAAATAATATAGCACAATTTATTTACAGTACATTTAAACTTTTGTCAAAAAAGTTTTTGACTCCACTTTTGTCAAAATCTGCTAATTTTCTTCTTTAAAAAGAGACCAACCTTAGGTTTATATTCCAAAGTGGTCATAAATTCCAGCAATTTAAGTTTGGATAGCACACTTTAATGCCTATTTAAAAAATGGGGGGTGACAGTTAAGGGCGCTGAACAAATTGGTTGTCAGTTCTATCATCATCGAGGCTATAAGTATTTTTGTTTTGATAAATTGTGTAAAAAAACATTATTTTTCATCCATTCAGCTGGAGCACTAGAAGTCTAGTTTATGTTACTAAAGAAATAAATAACAATAAAATAAAATTGTATATATTAATATTAAAATTTATATTAAAATAAAATAAATATTAATGTATTACTTTGATTAAATGGCATACAATATCCAGGTGTAATATCCAGTTAAACAAAATTTGTCCAGGTTTTATCAATATCTTCCTATTTGTTTAAACTGATTTTTAAAATCAGAATGCATGGATATCACATCCTATGTGCTGCTTGTGTGTTCAAACATGAATAACCTACATTCGCTTTGTCACATTAAAAGGTTAAAATTCCTCAAGTGGTGTCACAGTCAAAATGGACTAGTTTCTGTCTTTGTTGTCTATATTTAACATAGGTCATACTGAAAAGGATTTTCCCGTGATGCATTGTGTAGGTCATTTCAATAACTACACACCTTGACAAGAGAAAATATGGATGTGTGTTTACTTCTCAATCTCTTCCCTTTATATGATTTTTTTTTTTTTTTGACATCACATGATAGATCTGATCCAGGAGAGAATAATAATTTAATCTGTAAGAGTTAATTGGGTCAAATTTTTTCTCTTTGGCCAAACACAGCTGATTCATAAGAGAAACACTCTTACGTGCTTACAGTCTTGTCAAAATATTCTTTACAAATCTCACTCATTATACTATGCTTAATACAAACAATATAAAAGGGAGTACAGACAGAGTTTTGAGCTGATAGGGAAGAAAACAACAGTGTTCCACATGGCCTGCAAACGGCAATCACTGCTAGTTTTCAGATCAGTTTTAGTGTTTGGTTTATAACAATATTTGTTCTGCTTGAGATGAACTGACCATTCATCTTTAAGTCATTTTGCTAAAAGTGCTTTAATATGCTTTTGTGGCTATAACTATTTTAAGCTGGTTCCCAAGTCTGACCAGTCAACCAAATATCCAAAACTCTATTAAAACCATCAGACCAGACTAGTATAAACCAGCTTGACAGACTAAGACCAGCAAACCACCTTATAGTGGATTACTGTTTGTATTATGTATTTATTTTAAGGGCTACTGTTCATTTATGGGATTCTTTATTTCTGTTCTTTATCAGTGTAAAGTTTATCTTGGCTAAAATGAGAATAATAATTCAAGATTAGAGAGATACTCCCAGAGGCTCATGCTCATCTCCGACTCACTCCCCTGAAATAATGTTTTTTTCTTGATTCGTGGTTGTAAATAAATGCGACTTACAGTCCAGTGCGACTTATATAAGTTGTTTTCCTCGTCATGACGCATTTTTGGACTGATGCGACTTATACTCAGGTGCGACTTATAGTCCGAAAAATACGGTATGTATGTATATATATATATATATATATATATATATATATATATATATATATATATATATATATAATTTATGAATGTATAAAAAATATTTATATGTAATTATAATATAAATATTAATATGACATATCCTGCTTTTGTAGGAGTCAAAGTGCAATAAATAAATGCTTGTGAACAGAAGCTTGTGTTTATGTGAAGTGGTAACACTACGCAGAAAATATAAAATTAAAACTAGTTTAATATATTAATAAAAAACGTCTCAGGTTACGAATGTAACCATGGTTCCCTGAGTAGTAGTAGACACTGCGTCCTCTAGGGGGCGCTATGGGGAACACCTCGTCGTGACCCGTGTCTGAAGCATACATTGAAAAAATACCAACTTGTTGGCCGGCTACAGCCTCTGACATCACTACTGGTGTGACTATAAACAGGCACTGGGAGAACACGTCATTCACTTATTCGTCTGAAGCTTGCATCCGAAGCATGGCAGGGAGCTAGAGGACGCAGTGTCTCGTTCCCTACTCAGGGAAACATGGTTACATTCGTAACCTGAGACGTTCCCTTTCAAGGGAACTTCGAACTGCATCCTCTAGGGGGCGCTATGGGGAACAGTATACCCATGCCGCCATGCTGAGGGGAATGCAGGCCAGAATCATGGCGAGCACTAAGTACCAACTCTACCATTTCCACGGGAGTTGCCCCTGTGACAGTACCCCTTATGGCCAAAGGCCTAAGCTACATACCCAACTTAATTGTTAGGGCCTCGGCCCGGGGTAGAGCTGAAGGCTTGGAATCAAGAAAGATTCCTTTAAAGGGATACGGCTAAGAACCTAGCATTTTATACCAAGTCGTGCCTGTCACACATGGGCTACCCTTACCTTACGCATAAGCTTGCTGAAAGAGCTGTCTCAACAGTTCTCTAGTAGCAACACCCTGTTTAGATAGGTATCCGAGGATACATAGGTGGAGTGGTGCCCAAGATGAATGGGGCTTTTACCAACTCAAGAAAGGGCATGAAGCAACCGCGAGAAGCCCTCACCATATAGGATTTTAGCTCTGGAACTCAGTCTCATATGAGAGGAGAACGCCAAGCTCAGAGTAGCACGCTCATAGGCGACCCTTTTTAGAAAAAAGTGGAGCGCTGCTAAACTACCACGAGAATCAGCCAAATAGCCCCTAATGCTGAGGGATGCGATGCTTGAGGTGTATAAATAAATACACACTGGCTGAATAGAGCCCAAGGAACAAAGGTATAATCATCTCAAGAAAGGGAACGAAGCAGAGCGCGTAACCCTTACCGTACAGGATTTCAGAAAGTGAAATCGGGCTCAACGAAGGATCTGAAAGCAGCAGAGTGCGCCTTCGTCTCCCTGAACTTCTCGATCACCGTCTCAACGGAAATACCAAAAAGTTCAGAAGGCGAAACCTGAGTATCAAAGAGAAAGCCTTTTATTTCTTCCCGATGTCTGCCAGGTTCATCCACAGATGTTTCTTCACTGCCACCATGGCCGCCATAGTCCCGCCCATGGCGGAGGTGGCCTGCTTGGTAGCATGGAGAGAGGTCCGTGGTGCGGTGCGGCTACCTGATCAGGAGAAAGGCCCTTGCCTCCATCCAGGTCTCTTATCAGATCAGCCTGATATGCTTGAAGCACCACCATCGTGTGCAATAAAGCCCTTCTTGCTTCACCTCGATGTTGACAGATTTACTATTATGCCGAAACCGATGGATGCGAGAAGAAAACGGCCTCTTTCATTTCATTTGCACTAAACTCAGTATCAGATAGTGTTAAAGATATAACATCATCCTCCCGAGGCTCTCTCTCGTCCGCCGCCATTACGAGCATGAATGGGAAAAATTCCTCTTTAAAACGTACTCGGTTACTAAACGTAACCTCGGTTCTCTCTAGAAGAGCGAACGAGTACTGCGTCTTAGCTAAGACGCTACGGGAAAAGTCTCTTTTCACGAAATACTGAAGCAAAAAATTATCCTTAATTTTGTATTTTTGTAAAGCGCATTTGCAGCAGTACACAGCCATAGGCGAGACGGCTCGTTCGCTCATTGGCTTGTTCTGCGGCAACTGCACAGCCTATCGAGCGCGGGCTGATGCAACATCAGACCAATAAGGGCGCTTCGCGCCCTTCTTGCCACTTCCCGCCGAAACGGGTGTGGCCCAACCTATAAAAGGAGCTCGAAAAGGCTGACTCACCTGATTTATTTCATCGCCGAAGCGAACCAGAGTGAATCGTGCGCACGGCAGAGAACGCAGTACTCGTTCGCTCTTCTAGAGAGAACCGAGGTTACGTTTAGTAACCGAGTATGTTCTCTTACGAGAGCTCTCTCGTACTGCGTCTTAGCTAAGACGCTACGGGAACCCAATGTAAAACGCCGTGCGCGCAGGGATCACACACCAATAAACCTGAAGCAACGCCCAGGATTTACAGTGCACAGTCACCTGAGGGACTCACAGAGAGTCCAGGACAGAAAAGGGAAAAAGCCCTCCGTCCCATATCTAGCAGCATCCGTAGATGCGGCAATATGACGTCACACAGCCGAGGCAAGGCCTGACCAATGTGGCAATGCGGGTCTTACGCAATACTGCCCATATAACAGTCGGCAGCGCATAGCGCTCGTGAACTCAGAATTCCCCTCAGGGCCCTGATTCGCCTATACCGACAGCAGCCTTGCTTGCAAGGTGGGAACCTCCAGGTTATAGAACCTGATAAATGTAGACGGCGAGGCCCAACCTGCCGCCATACATATATCCTGCAAGGAGATCCCAGTAGACCACGCCCACGACGAGGCGATGCCTCTTGTGGAGTGTGCTCTGACGCCCAACGGGCACTGAAGGCCCCTGGAAGCGTAAGCTAACGCTATGGCGTCAACTATCCATCTGGATAGAGTCTGTCTCGAAACAGCCATTCCCTTGGAACGCCCACCGAACGAGACAAATAGCTGCTCCGTCTGCCGAAAGGCAGCAGAGCGAGACACATAAGCTCTTAAAACCCTGACAGGGCAAAGAAGACTCGAGTCTCCATCCTCCCCTGACACCGGCAGGGCAGACAGGGCAATAACCTGAGCCCGAAACAGTGTGTTGAGGGATTTCGGCACATAACCGTGCCTAGGTTTGAGTATGACTCTTGAGTCATTGGGCCCAAACTCCAAGCACGACTGGCTCACCGAGAGCGCGTGCAAATCACCCACACGCTTCACAGAAGCGAGAGCCAACAAGAATACTGTCTTGAACGACAGATGCTGAAGGCTAATAGATTGGATAGGCTTGAAAGGGGGACCTTTCAAGGCCTCCAAAACCGCCGCGAGGTCCCACATAGGGACTGACGGAGGTCTGGGAGGATTCAGCCTCCTAGCTCCTCTGAGGAACCGGATGACTAAATCATTCCTTCCTATTGACTGACCGGACGCCGTTTCAGAAAACGCCGCGATGGCAGCCACATAAACTTTGAGCGTGGATGGGGCTCTGCCCTTATCCAACAGCTCCTGAAGGAAGGAGAGGACCTCCGTCACCTCACAACTAAAGGGTGAATAACCTCGAGCTGTGCACCAGCTGGAGAACACCGACCACTTCGAGGCATACAGACGTCGTGTCGACGGAGCTCTAGCCTGAGTGATGGTATTTAGCACTCCCACTGCGAGATCAGCGGGTAACCATTGAGTGCCCATACATAGAGGGACCACAACTCCGGTTGAGGGTGCCAAATCGAGCCCCTGGCCTGCGAGAGGAGGTCTCTCCTCAACGGTACCGGCCACGGGGCGACATCTGCTAACTGCATCAAATCTGGGAACCATGGTTGGTTCTTCCAAAGAGGTGCTACAAGCAGTATTGAACATCTCGTTTCTCTCACCCGTTCTATCACCTGCGGAAGGAGGGAGACGGGAGGGAACGCATAAAGCGGGCAGCACGGCCATCTCCGTGACAGCGCGCTTTCGTTCTTGGAAAAGAACGCGGGGCAGTGAGCGTTTTCGTGGGACACAAAGAGGTCCACCTCCGCCATGCCAAATCTCTCCCACAACAGCCGGACTGTTTGCGGGTGTAGAGACCATTCGCCCGTAGGAACATTGCCTCTGGACAGCCTGTCTGGACCCAGATTCTGCAGTCCAGGCACATGCACTGCTCTCAGCGAGCGCACGTTGCGCTGAGCCCAAATCAGGAGGCGTTCCGTCAGCCTGCACAGGTTTCGGGACCCGAGACCGACCTGGCGATTTATGTAGGACACCACGGACATGTTGTCCGAACGGACTATGACGTGGTGATCCTTGATATGGGGACAAAAGCGCGTCAGCGCGTTCTCCACTGCCAGCATTTCCAGGCAGTTGATATGATGGAGCTTTTCCCGTTCTGACCATAGGCCAAAGGACGGTCTGCCTTCGAGCAGCGCTCCCCATCCCGAAGTGGAGGCGTCCGTCGACACCATTTTCACACTCGGGGAAGTCCCCAGGCTTACACCTGATCGGTACCAGCCGTTCGCTGTCCAAGGTGCTAGAGCCGCAACACAGCTCTGATCGACCTTGAAATGCAGCCGGCCAGACGCCCACGCTCTGCGCGGCACCCGAGCCTTCAGCCAGAACTGCAGGGGGCGCATGCGGAGCAGGCCCAGCCGCAGAACCGGAGATGCTGAGGCCATGAAACCCAGCATCTTTTGACAGTGTTTGAGCGCCACAGTCGCACCACAGCGGAAAGAACTCGCTGCACGCTGAATGCCCATCGCGCGCTGTGGTGACAGCCGCGCCGTCATGGAACACGAGTTCAGAACTATACCCAGAAACAGGATCGTCTGACTGGGGTTCAGCGAACTCTTCACCCAATTGACACTGAGGCCGAGCTTCTCGAGGTGATCGAGTAAAACGGCTCTGTGGTCCATGAGCTCCGCTCATGATCGGGCCAGAAACAGCCAGTCGTCCAAATAATTCAGCACTCGTGTGCCTCTGAGTCTAAGAGGAGCGAGCGCTGCATCCATGCACCTCGTAAACGTACGAGGAGCTACGGACAAGCCGAATGGCAGGACTGCAAACTGGTATTCCTGGCCCTCGAAGGCGAATCTCAAATATCGCCTGTGGTTTGACGCTATCTGTATTTGAAAATACGCGTCCTTCAGATCTATTGACATGAACCAGTCCCCTCTGCGAATCTGCGCGAGGAGCTTCCTGGTCGTGAGCATTTTGAAACTGCGTTTCATCAATGCCTGTTCAGCTGTCTTAGATCAAGTATGGGCCGGAGACCCCCGTCTCTCTTGGGCACCAGAAAGTATCTGCTGTACAGCCCCCCCTCGCTTTGAGACACAGGCTCTACAGCCCCTTTGCTCAACAGTTTTGATATTTCGGCCCGAAGTATGTGTGCTACTTCTGTTTTGACCGTAGTTTCGACGCGCGCTGAAAAGCAGGGTGGGCGTCGAGAAAACTGTAGCGAGTAGCCTCTCTTTATAATGCCTAGCACCCAATCCGAAACCCCTGGAAGCACTGACCATGCATCTGCATGAATGGCTAAGGGCTGGATGCGAAACGCGCTCTGTTGACTGGGCAACGGCGGCGCTCGAGTGTGCTGCGCATCTGAGGCGGGGAGCGCGCTGATCACAGCGGGCAGATCGCTCTTCCTCGACCCCGTTCCGGCGCTTAACCGACTGGAGGGAGGCTGAGCGGGTCCCGTGGGACTCGATATATCTGCGAGTAACCGTGGGCTGCATGTGTGCACTTTTACCACTTTCAACTCGCTGTCTGCCTGTGCAGAATGTACGTGCACGGGCCTCGTTTTTACAGAAGCCCCGCGCCGTATGTGACATAGTGTATGTGGGCACTGGGAAGTGGGCACGTTTACTATGCGGCGCGCTCGACCGATCTGTGTCGATCTTATGTGCGCTAGCCCTGTGTGCAGGGCTGTGCTTACATGTGGAGATGGGCACTGGGTAGTGGGCATCGTCACTGCATTTATAGCACCATCGGCCGTGGCCGGACGAGCATGCACGGGTTTCGTTTTTACAGAAACCACATGACGCGTGTGACATAGTAATTGTGGGCACTGAGGGGTGGGCACGTTTACTATGCAGTGTGCGCGACCGACTTGAGTCGACATTATGGGCGCAGGCCCTGTGTGCAGGGCTGTGCTTACATGTGGAGATGGGCACTGAGGAGTGGGCATCGTCACTACATTTATAGCACCATCGGCCGTGGCCGGACGAACGTGCACGGGTTTCGTTTTTACAGAAACCACATGACGCGTGTGACATAGTGATTGTGGGCACTGAGGAGTGGGCACGTCTACTATGTAGTGCGCGTGATCGACTTGAGTCGCTTTTATAGGCGCGAGCCCTGTGTGAAGGGCTGTGCTTATATGCGGAGATGGGCACTGAGCAGTGGGCATCGTCACTACATTTATAGCACCTTCGGCCGTGGCCGGGACACCAGGAATTACACCTTTTTCGGGAAATATCTGGGTAGCCGTGATAACGGTTTTCGTGTGCAGGCAAGCGGGCAACCGTACAGGCTTGCGCATTGCAAACAACGCTGAAACAGTCACAATCTCTGGAAACTGAAACAGCGGCGCGCTTAGGTGAGAGCCCGGCCGCAGCGGAACTCGTACACCGGCGCTTCGATGAAGCAGCCATCGTGTGTAGTGCCGACGCAGCGTCATGCAGCATGCGTAGATGGCTTTCCCAGGATGGCTTCGGGGCTCCCGGCCTCACCGTAATCATCTGCCGCGGTCCCCGCGGCGCGGGGCGACGGCCAGTAGAGCGAGAACGGGGGTCTCGAGCTGCGTTGCTGAAGCTGTTGTGATAACGGCTTTTGTGTGCAGGCAAGCGGGCAACTGTGCAGGCTTGCGCATTGCAGAAAACGCTGAGACAGTCACAATTCCTGGAACTGAAACAGCGGTGCGCTTGGGTGAGAGCTCGGCCACAGCGGAACTCGTACACCTGCGCTTCGATGAAGCAGCCATCGTTAGTAGTGCCGACGCAGCGTCACACAGGAGGCTTTAGATGGCAACACCGCTTTTGCCGCCGTCCAGCAGAGGGCGGACAAAGGTGCGTCGCTATCACCTGTTCCACCGGCGGAAGTGAGTGGTAGTTCCTGTTTTTAGCATCATCAGTGTGGAGAATGCTAGTGAGACAGACGAACGAGTTCGTGCTGAATATGGAGCGTTCCAAGCCTTCGCCACCTCTTCGTGAAGCTCAGGAAGAAATGAGGCGGGCTTTGAGAAGTACGCTCATCCGAAAGGGAAATACCATCCAGCCGGGAACGAGAGGGGGGGGGCGCTGGTGCAAACCACTCGCGGCCGAGACTCATCGCGGCCAACACGAGCCTTCGCCCCGGCTCCTTCTCGATGTCAGCTCGTCTGCTGGGCTTCTGAGCAGAAGGCGCGAGATCCTCGGAGCTCGCCCAGCCCTCACTGCCCGAAGCTAGCAGAGAGCGCGTGTCCTCTTCCCCCGACGCGGCCCTGAGATCGACTTCCTCGGACGACGCGCCGGCAAACAGCGGGCGCTGCCCACCGGGAAGCGATGCAGGGGGGGCCGGTGAAGCAGGGCGAACCGGCGAGCTTGGTTGAGCTGAAGACGGTTCCAGAATCCGCTGGAAGCGATGCTTTTACGGCGCCTCAGCGCAGCGGAGAATGCAGGCTCAGAGAAAAAGGCCAGGCGAGTCCTCAGAGTCACCATGGCAACAGCTCGCAGTGGGGGCATCCGCCGTCAGCGAGCGAGCGCTGCATGATCTTCACCCAGGCAGGAGACACAGATGACGTACCGGTCTCCCTCGCTGAGTGGGGTTCTGACGAGCCGCAGGAAGGCATCTTAAAAAAGACGCGAGCTCTTTTACGAGTGTGTGTCGCAGGGCGAACACACACACACACATAAAGAACAGCTTGTATATAACAGGATTGAAAGGATATAGGCGCCGGATAGCGCAGCAGGAACGGCAATGGAAGGCGGCGATGCCAGCAGCTTCAGAATGGCTCGTCCTGCTGATGTGCTTTCTCAGACGGCGCTTGCTTCCTCCGTGATCCAGCGATGCGTGAGCTTCGCTGAAGAGATGAAAAATCAGGTGAGTCAGCCTTTTCGAGCTCCTTTTATAGGTTGGGCCACACCCGTTTCGGCGGGAAGTGGCAAGAAGGGCGCGAAGCGCCCTTATTGGTCTGATGTTGCATCAGCCCGCGCTCGATAGGCTGTGCAGTTGCCGCAGAACAAGCCAATGAGCGAACGAGCCGTCTCGCCTATGGCTGTGTACTGCTGCAAATGCGCTTTACAAAAATACAAAATTAAGGATAATTTTTTGCTTCAGTATTTCGTGAAAAGAGACTTTTCCCGTAGCGTCTTAGCTAAGACGCAGTACGAGAGAGCTCTCGTAAGAGAACATTCAAACAGATCCACCTGTATTCTCACGAGCTCATGCTCCTCCATGCCTCAGCAGCAGCGGGTCCTGAACCGCGGGAAGCAGATGGCTGCCTTTTATTCCTTTTTTTTCCGGAAGAGAGACAAACGAGAGCAGAGGTTTTTTTTGTTGTTGAAAAAACGCTCACAGTGCACGCAGACTGCCTCCTCAAAGACATTGCGTGCGTGCTCTTCACCCAAACAAATTAAGCGAAGATCGCATGTGTCATCGGGTGTCAAATAACGCAGACATGGATGCACACATTGTCTAAACGCTTGCTAGTAGTCGCCATGATATACAGAGAAAGATCGCTCTTACCAGTTCTTTCAGATGCACGCTTCAAACAGACAGACAGTGAAGACGAAGAAGTGAATGACATGTTCTCCCAGTGCCTGTTTATAGTCGCAACGGTAGTGACGTCAGAGGCTGTAGCCAGCCAACAAGTTGGTGTTTTTAATGTCCCTAGAGGACGCAGTTCGAAGTTCCCTTGAAAGTGAACTATAATTGTACCTCAATAATACTAAAATAGTACTATTTCTGCAACAATATTTTCACCAAACATTTGTCTTGGTGTAAATAGACCTTAATAATTGCAAATGAGCCTTTTATTTGAATGCATTAAATAAAAAAATAACTTTCAAAAATTAATTTAAAAAGTCAACCAACCTGAAGGTCAGTAAACAATTCACACACTTTCCATTCCTAACCATTGAGTACCTCTAAAAGCAGGTCCTATGTTGATAACCCAACCCCAGCCCTAACCTTGTTCAATTGATCCAGGTGCATGTCCCATGTGACAAAATCAGACAAGCCTAGAAACATTTCCACAGGCAGGTACAGTGAAGTGAAACCTCAGCCTTTATTTTGCATTAATCATCTCCACACAACCCTCTTAATGTCATCAAATGACCACAGCATTACACATTAAACCTCAATCGCACAACGAAAAAAAAAAGGTCTTCAAAGGCTCTATGCACACCACACGTTATAAATGAATCTATTTCGTATTAATGGTGAATGGTGCACTAATGTTTGGAGTGTGTTTGGGTTATTACCCACAATTAGGACATGAAGGCATTTGAGCTTAAATGAGGTAGAAACTATTAAAGCAGAGACAACAGAGTGCTGTAGAACAAGTGAGCATTTACTGCAATCATGATGGTGCAGCCTGTCTGGAACAAAACAGGTTAATGGAACAATTTGTAACCTCTTCATGACACACACACACACACACACACACCTCAAGAGAGGTATAAGAAACTATTACTTATTGCCACTCTTCCTCTGACATGTGGTAAATGTCTTTGCTCTGGCACTGCATGGATACCTGCTCAGTTACGCTTACAGTTATTGCTGGAGTCATTAGGCCCAGGGGAAAATAAACTGACTTCAAGCAAAGCACAGAGATAGGATCGCTAACCGATTGGAGTTAAGCACTTGAAGGACAAACCGCTGTCGGGGGGCAAATATATCGAGCTGCATTTAAAGGTCCAAGTTAGAAAATTTGGCAAATGCTTTCTTGACTGCAGTCCACACTTAGTATGGACCTGTATTTGATTTCATTTTGTTTAACATCTATCAGACAAACCCTCAAGAGCACTCCACATCCACAAAAAATCCCTTATATTTCAGAGAATCCCAACCAGTGGTAAATGTATCATGTGGGGATGTTTTTTTTTTTTAATGTATATGATAATGATATGTGGGCCTCAATGAGATGGCGTACAGGGATACATGAAACAAAAGAGGCTGGAAAACATTGCCCTAAAACTTTCACCTGACATCTGACATCAACCTGAATGTTCCAGAGACAGAAGAGAAAGAAGTAAAACACACCGACTGACCCTTAAGTGTGCTTTGACATTCTGTAACCAGATCGGCTGTTTGTACAGGACTAAGGGCAGCCACGGGAATCAAGGGCCCTGAGATTTAATTGAGTGAGAATGTGAGGCATGGTAGAGAAGTGGTAAGAGAGTAAGAAAATGGAAAAGAGAACAAAGGAAAGAAATTGAGAGGTGAGCCTAAAACAAGATTTAAACATGGGAAGTTTAGAAGAGGTCTATATAGGTAGATAGTTAATGATATTTCTCAGTGTCTTTTTCTTAAGAGGGATATTATGTTTAATGATTAACGATTATTCCAGCCTTTGCCTGGTATTAATAATGTTTTACAGTGTTCACCAGTTTATTATTTACACCAGTGATTTTACAGTTGTGCGTTTTTATGACCAACAGATACACTGTTTTTGATCATAAATATGATGATGTAAAAAAAGATTATAAACCATTTCAATTAGCACTCAATAATAATTTGATGTTGACTTTTTTCATATCTGATAGTCCAGTCATCCTTTCTTTTAGTCCTGCTGAGTAGTACCAGCTCATGATGTGCTTAGCCTCTGTCTTTGAACACTGATGACAGTTGACCGTGTATACACCAGGTTCAATTTAGACTGTCCCATCCACTTGTTCAGGCCAAGAGTCAACCCTCACTTATCCGCGGATGGCGGCAGTCTCTCCTTTACTCCAAACACAATATCGATTCAATCTCAAAGCTCGCAATTAAGGCTCGATTGGCGATATGGGCAAAGTGTCAGCCTCGATGAGGCCCAGTGCATGTCAACATGAGGGCCTTTTCAACTACCCTCTAATGTACCTTTCAAAAGAACTGTGAAACATAAAAGAAGGGATGAGGCAGAAAAGGCAAAGAAAAAGACATAAATGAGCTCATTGAGTGGAAGAGAGAGAAGGGGAGGCTAGTAGGGAGGCTGAGAAAAGATGGTGTTGCACATCAATTGAGAGCAAATTGTCCAGAAACGAGGACCGAAATACATCAATCTTTTTTTCTTCAGGCCTCCAAAGGAGAGCTTTAGCCGGTTTGGGAAACACTTTCCAAGAACTATTATAGAGCTGGACTTAAAGAAGGTGCCTATTTCACACTTGATCTGACATTTCTTTCATAGTTTGTATTCAGGTGCAGATTTGTTTGGGGTGAATCGTAATTTGTCTGACTTGCTTAAACTGTTTTTCATTATTTGAGATCATTATTGATACTCTGGAAGAAATGTAGTCACTTTAGTTGTTATGGCTTTCTTAGGTACAAGTTGGCCCACCACATTTACAGTTGTTCCACTAAATCATAATTCATGATTTTCATACTAGTTATTGCCAAATAGTAGTGCAAGTGAAGTGGGGTAGTCTAGATGGCATTTGGCAGTTGGCTAATTCACACTAGTATAATATACAGCGATTTGTCACATACTCTACACTCAATTTTATAATACCAATAGGTGTTCTATGGAGGGAATTCTGAGCTGTATGGTTTACACTAGGAATGGAGATGACTAGTGTTGTCACGGTACCAAAATTTCAGTATTCGGTACCGATACCAGTGAAAATCCACGGTTCTCAGTACCAATTTCGGTACCAAAGCAAAACACAAAAATATGCTAATTAAAAAAAACTTTTTATCACTAAAAATAAAACCAATACCATTTTTATACTTATTTACAATTGTATAAAGTTTTTCTACAAGTAATATAATTATGAAAAACAGTAAACAAGTTTCACCAAAGTTTAATTTGTCTTTTAATTTATGAAATTTAAACACATTTTATTTTTTGGTAAATAAAGGGGATTTGCTATTAAATTTAAAACATGGAAGAATATTGTATGATGTATTTCTTTAAAAAAATAAAAGTTAATAAAGTTATATTAATTTTTTCAATAGTAGTAGCAGTATCACATACATTTGACTAAATAATAGTAATATTTCTAGCACAATGCCTTTATGTAAAAATGAACTTTTAATGAATGCATATTTGTCATTTTAACTGAACTTAAGACTGGTGGTGATGCTTAAGATATTTTTGGTCATTGAGGGTTTCTGTAAAAAAAAACATAGTAAGATCATATTAATTATTATTAAAAGATAATACTACAACTAATTCTACTACCATACTAACAATATACAATGCACTATGGATTGATGAGCTGCTGGGTTCATGAATATTAATCACGTTGTCTGCGTTCGGTCGAACTGATTTGCTGAAATCAAAACAGAGACGCTAATAGATTGGCGCCAGCCAATGAAATTGCTATTTGTGCATTAGCCCCGCCCACTACCAGAGAAACCGGCTTATCTTCAGCTTCTAAATAAACTCCATTATTTTGACAGGAGAAGACAACAAAGAATATTGTTAACATGTAGCACGTCGATTCAGCGTGGTAAGACTCTCTCTCTCTCTCTCTCTCTGTGCATGTGTGAGAAACAGCGCTATCAGTAAAGCGACGGCGAGTTGTGCGCCCTCACACAGAGTTTACCATTCGGCATAGCTGTGCACTGTGCGTCCAGTGAGATGAACTGAAATAATACAGGTCACCTAATGAAGAGAGCACTCTGAAGCGCTAAGTCAGTGTTCAGCGAGTGAAAATGTGCTATTCTTATAATAGCCTTGAACACACACACTGGCGAGTAAAATATAAGAATTTATTAGCCAATGGCTAACAATAGACATCATTTAGTCGCCCAGAGTAAAATTGAGTCACATATGTGAGTGATTTACTCGAAATGTAGAGGGTTGTTTTGATGGGTTGCCGTGAATACCTTTAAATTGATACTGGTTTTACTCAAATGAAACGGTAAAATGCTTGTGAAGTGACCCAGAACAGAACTGATGATTTTGTTGATATATTTATGCCCTCACTGATAAGGCAGATGCAGAAATTACTGCAAGCGTCACGCGCCTCTGTCTATGTAGTAAACAAAACATTCATTCATTCACACAGAGACGCACAAAACATGCAGGATTCATATTTCAACCAACTTTTGCGGCTTAACATTTACAGATACTCGTCCATATGGAGATTTGATTAATTTATGCTAACTTTGACAAATTCCCTGACTGTCCATATTAAAATCTAAGTTTCATTTTCATGACTGGATTTTGAGATTCCGTCCGCGTTTTCTGCTTCACGGAAATCATAGCGATGTATGCGTCAAGAACCGGGTTTGAACGGGACCTCGGTACCACCGGTACTTAAAGAAACCTGGTACCATGACGTTTTCATTTTTTTAATACCGACTTGGTACCGAAGTACCGGGTCTTTTGACAACACTAGAGATGACTAATACATTTAGTTTCTCTAAATGATATTAGTTTCTAATACCAGTAGAGACAAGGGAGCTTTGAGCTAAGGTGACACCAACAACTGTGGTCCGATGGTCCGAAGTGGAGGTCCGATGGTCCGAAGTGGAGTCCAGGTCTCGAAGGACGGAGACAGGATTTAGATTTTTCACCATTCTGGAGAATATGAGCTTAACACAGTGTGTGGCACAGCTGACACAGAAGAGCATTTGCTGCCTGCGTTCAGCTCATATTCTCCAAAATTGTGCTAAGGTGATGTGGAGAGACACAGGAGAGATGAATTGTTGAATAAAGTCGTTGTTTTAATTTTAATCGTGTTCAAAAAGTATTCTCATTGCTTCATAACGTTACAGTTGAACCACTTATGGCAGATAGTCTATTCTGACTATGCTTTTATACTTTTCTGAACCTTGACAGTGTAATTTATTAGGCATTCTATGGGACAGTCACAAGCCTCCCGGTTTTCATCCAAAATATCTTAAATTGTGTTCCGAAGACAGATAAGCTCTTATGGGTTTGGAACAACAGACAAAATTTTAGTTTTGGGGTGGAGTATCCCTTTAATTTACTCCCCTTTTGTATTTAAAAATTAGGAAATATTGGTATTGTGTATTTTGCATTTGGATTGTCCATTGTGATACCTGAACTGAGTATGTTCTCAAAATAGTCAAATATATTATTGTAGTTACATATAGCAGACTGATGTTTAATTAAAGGGTTTGCCTGAGAATGAAAATTTGTCCATCTTCTACTCACCCTCGAAGCATCCTAGGTGTATGGGACTTTCTTCTTCCAGAATAATCCAATCAAAGTTGTATTCTAAATTGTCCTTTCTCTTCCAAGCCTTTCAATAAAGGCCCTCTGTAGCGAATCCATGCGTTTTTGTAAGATAAATATCCAGATTTCAAATGTAATAAACTCTTTTTTTTCTGCTGACTGCTGGGAACCGGAAAACTTGCAAGCGGAAGATGGAAGACTCTGGGAAATGTAGGAGCAAAGGAAACAAAGTTTCCATACTTAAGCAAAGGAAAATCAGTCAATCAGTCAAATGTTTTGTTTTACAAATCCTTGTTTTTTGCTTCTAATTCGTTACCAGCGTTTTGTTTTGTTCTCTCTCCATCCTCATCAATAACCACGCAGAGCTGACATACTACGACATCCGCCTGCACGTCTTCCGGTTCCCAACAGTCAGCAGAAGTGAGAAAAAAGTGTTTCTTACATTTGAAATGTAAATAATATTTTACAGAAACACAAGGATTTGCTACAGGAGCCGCGTGAGGGATGTTTTATTATAGATGTGCAAACTTTATGTCACGTCTTCTGAACTGTTGACAACAAACACCCACTTACACCCATTGAAAGGCTTGGAAGAGCAAGGCCAATTTTTAATAACTTCAAACTTCAACTTTAACTTCAACTGGATTATTCTGAAAGAAGAATGTCACGTACACCTAGAATGATTCAAGGGTGAGTAGAAGATAGAAAAATTTTAACTCACGGGTGAACTAACCCTTTAAGATACACTAAAAGTTATGACACCTATTCAGTTGGAAATTTCTTATATTTCAGTCTTTTCCACACGCAAAGATATTGTATGGCTTCTTAAGGCTTGAACAGCATGAACATTTTGCTGCATGAACATTATGCTAAACTTATTTTGTGTTCCACTGGGGGTTTTTGGAGTTAAAATGTGGATAAAGAGCGCCTGCTTTACAAGTGAACAAAGGATAAAAATGAACAACACTGTTCATCCTTACTGACTCATTCTCTTGTAGAATAGAAGACACAGAGATAAGCGTTTGGACATAAGAAAATACATTTGTATGAATAGCTGTAGTCAAAATGTGTTTGCTATTGGCCATAAGAAATTCCCTGCCACAAAACTCTCTCCTCTTTCACTTTCTACTTATCCCTCTCTCTCATGCTCTCACTCTCTCTCTTTTGGCAGCAGCACTGGCAGGAGTTATTACTGTGAGAAATGATGGGGTGGGTGCTGCCAGACCCTCTTGTTCAGTCAGAAGTCTCCTACAATTGCACACGAACAGTTTTGTGCCTGAGCACTCTCAAACCCACACACATTCATGTTCACCATCACACACACACATACAGAACCTGCTTAACCCAAAGCTGCCTGGACACCACATGGTCTCTCGACCTCTCATGGTCTCACTCTATTTTTCTTTCTCTCTCTGGACTGGGGTCTGTTCACCTGCAGGTGTCAGTGTGATTGCCTGCAGAGGGGAGGAAAAGCTTGACCTTTCCTCTCTCATTCTTTGTGTCCCTCCTTGTACAGCTTCTCTCCATCTCTCATGCAGCAGAGCAGCATAAAGGGAAATGGCCAGACAAAGGCAGAAAGCATTCAGCTCATGCCTCTAAATTATGATAAATTAGCCCTCTCTGGAGAGAACACAGGACAAAAGATAAAAAAGTAAAAAGCAGTGACTAAAATCGACTTTGACAACTTCTGTCTTTACAAGTGAATGAAAAATAGTGTTTTTACAGAGGTGTGCGCAGCCTTTTGTCAAATGGCAAGGCTTTCTTTCCTCTTTCCTTGCTTCTTTCCATAAAAGGTGAAAAAAATGTGTAGCTTTTCTACAAAACTATAGTTGGCCATTACACTGAAATGAAAGGCTTAGCCTTGTCTAATTGAGGTAAAGCACTTTTCTTTTCTCCAGTACTTAACCTGAATAACACTTTTTATTTTTTAAAGCATTCACTCTGAATAAGCAGAGATGGACAAGTCACAGAGAAATACTGTATATCAGTACAAAGAGTCCTTCTTTAAGTACGTCCTGTTGTTTTGTCCTGAGAGGACTCTTGGTACTTGATGAAAATTATTCAGCCACATTTGGAGACAATTTTGGCCTAACACAGCTGGAGGTATGAATGTTTAGAAAAGGTGATTATAAAGTTATTTTACTTGTCTTTTTTATATGCTGCTAGTAAGCCAATTCTAGGTTTGATGTCCTAAAAAGAATAAACACAGTCACTGTGTGATCCATTCAGAATATTGCTGTTTGTGACAGTGGTCCAATGTGTTAAATCCTGCCAATTATTTGAGTTTGGTGTGAGACGTCCAATTTGATTATGTCTGATTGTTTTGGAAACTTGTTTGGAAACAGTCATTAAGTGGCTTAGTTTGGTGGCACTAAAGGCTGCACATTGAGTAGCAGCTTACATGTGTATTGTGGCATATAAAAGCACATGTGGTTAATATAAAAAGAGGGTGGTATACATTACTATCTGCATATTCGGTGTTGAGGCTTTTAATTCATCCCAGTGACTTGAGTCTGTAGAATTTGGACTAAACATTTTAATTCACTGATTTGTTCAGTTGATGGAGACATCTAGGGCCATAATCACAATAGAAATTGAGGGAGTAATCAGTCTTTCATCCACAACCAAATTTTTTATATTTCTCAAATTTTATATTATTTACAACACATTGATTTATGCTTAACCCTGTTACTTGCGATTTATTTATTTATTTATTTGTGTTTATTTATTTTTTTTATTTTTTTATTGTTATTTAGGTACATTTTGAACATTTTGAAAAGAACTGAAAATTGCCTATGTCAATTACATGATTCATACAATTTATTCATAATTGATAATGAAAAGACAGAAAAATAAAAAAAAATAATGGGCCACTTTTTCATGTGCTGAATGAGATTTATTTAGTTTGCGAAGACATGTTCAGTACCGTAAGTCCAACCAAATGTGTTCAGTCCCCACGCAAATGTTATGCATGTGTGATAAAGTCAGTCTTTATATGCAGTTGTTCACTTAAAATATTTGTTCAAAATGCAATGTATTTTTTATTATTTTTTATTTTTTTTATGTAAAGAGAGCATCATGTCATATTTACAGCACATGAGTATGTGAAGGAGTGGGTTTATGTCCAGCTCCACATCGGGGGCTTTTCAGGTTCATACAGATGGTGCTTCTCTCTGGGCTCCATTGGCCCTGGGGGCCCAGACAGAGTACAGAAGCAAAGGGTCGACATCAAACTTGCTGTATCCTCCTCTGTTCTCTCC
Organism: Carassius carassius; assembly: GCF_963082965.1. Lineage (NCBI taxonomy): Eukaryota > Metazoa > Chordata > Actinopteri > Cypriniformes > Cyprinidae > Carassius > Carassius carassius. The sequence goes on from NC_081765.1 coordinate 19,161,589, forward strand.
ACCTCAGACAGATCCAGCTGTGAGTAACGGGCAAAGCCCTGTCCCTCATCCATCTTGTTCTTGTTTCCCTTCCTTCTGTTTTTTGCCGTGTCTTACCATTTCCTTTCCCTGACACAGGACACTTACTTCTTTCACTCACAAAATGTGTGACAGAGAGATTTGTTACATTTCAGTTTCACTTACATTTAATTTAAGCAATATCGCACAAGCAAGAGTGCTGTTGTTAAATATAACAGCTCAGATTTAACCACAGACTAACAGCAAGATTGAAAGATTGATTTAGTTTTTATGGTTCAGTAAACAAGACGTTTACATTGGGTACTTACACAAGGGGTGGATCTTTGGTTGCGTAGCTGCCAGTGGCAAAGAAAATATTGTGCAGGTAGAGGGAAGAATGATTTCTGTGTTATAAAGCCTAGAAGCAACAAAATGTTTCACAGTCAGTGAAGAAAATAAAGCATTAAGAGACTGACTTTAAAAGGATACTCCACCCCAAAATTAAAATGTTGACATTAATCGCTCACCCCCATGTCAGTCCAAACACGTAAAACCTTTGTTCATGTTTTTGAACACAATGTAAGATATTTTGGATTAAAAATAGGAGGCTTGTGACTGTCCTATACACTGTCAAGTAAATTACACTGTCAATTTCCAGAAAAGTATGAAAAGCATCATCAAAATAGTCCATCTGCCATCAGTGGTTCAACCGTAACGTTATGAAGTGATGAGAATACTTTTTGTATGAGAAGAAAATAAAAATAACGACTTTATTGATCATATACCATGTACAAAAAGAACAGATAGCTTGTATATGTTTTTTTTTTATTATTATTTCCTTTTATTTTTTTTTACTCTGTGAATTATTTATTTGATTAGTTATATATTAACTATAATATATCACTATATAATATAATCTATCACTATATAAATTATAATATATTATTATGTAGTGAGTTCGTGTGAGAAAAGGAAGAGGACAAGGGTCGGCTGGACTGCTGACGAGTTTATTATGATTTAAAAATAAATATTCTTTGCAAACACCAATGGTGACTTTTACTTTGACAACAATATACTATAACTCATAGCACTTCCAGGTTACTTCTTCCGGTTCTCAGGTCACATGAGCAGTCCGTCTCTCTCTCAACTGCTCCCATTTCTCTTGGTGTCTTATACTCTCTCCACGCCAATTACTGCAACAAGAAACAGGTGTTGATCGTTTCGTCCAACCCACTCACTCACCGCCCGTCTCCTGATTCTCTCTCCCGCTGCAGACTTCACTAAACCACGCCCCCCCCCTGCCACATATTATATATATTGTTTTATTTGGAATTTGTTTTGTGTTCTTATAGGCAGAAATAATGAGGATGCACTATATATGACTGGTGAGCAGAACTCTCGAAACTTTGCAACCACCCATAATGTTTAATTACTGTAGAGTCAAGAGTGTCTAGGGCAGTGGTTCCCAACCTTTTTCAACTCGCGGCCCACATAACCAAACACATATGGTTGCGCAGCCCACTGCAAAAAAATAAATAAAAGAATTGACCCCGCTATTGTTGGGTAATTAACTTATCACTCAGAAGCTAGACTGTTAACGTCCCAAGGTTACGTATGTAACCCTAGTTCCTTGAAGGAACGAGACGCTGCGTCGAAACGCTTTTGGGGAACGTCCCTGACGAGACCGACTCTGAATATCGTGTGCAATCAGTCCATCGGAAAGGCGTGACGTCACGGGCGGGGTGACGTAGCGACCAGGAAGCTATAAAAGCACGTGCCGTGCAGCTGGCTTCAGCTTCGAGTAGGGAAGCAAGCGCCGGCAGGGGTGCCGGGAGTATGGCTCTGCGACGCAGCGTCTCGTTCCTTCAAGGAACTAGGGTTACATACGTAACCTTGGGACGTTCCTTTTCAGGAACTCGAGCTGCGTCGAAACGCTTTTGGGGAACGATGTGCCAACGCTGCCAGACTTCCAAATCCCTGCCTAGTGTGTAGTCAAAAGAGCACAGCTAAGACGAGAGGACAGAAGAGCCCGGCGTGGCTCGCATGTCAAGATCGTAAAATCGGACAAATGTGGAGGGCGTGGACCACCCCGCAGCGTTGCAGATGTCCAAGAGGGACACACCTGCTGAGAAGGCCTTGGAGGCCGCCATACTCCGAGTAGAGTGAGCCTTGGCCCCCAAAGGGGGGGGAAGACCAGAGGACTCATAGGAGAGGTTGATAGCCTCGACTATCCAACGACTAAGGGTCTGCTTGGTGGCAGGAGAACCCTTGTTAGAAGGACCGTAGCAAACAAGCAATTGGTCTGATTTTCTCCACAGGGCAGCTCTGTGGACGTATGCGTCCAGTGCTCGCACTGGACACATACAGTTTAGCTTCTCTTGGTCGTGCTCCCGAAAGGGAGGAGGACAGAAGGCCTGCAGTACGATAGGCTGTGGTGTAACAGAGGGAACCTTCGGAACGTAACCCGCTCGAGGGTATAAAAATGCTTTGGCCATACCAGGGGCAAAGTCTAAGTAGGTAGGGGCCACCGAAAGGGCCTGAAGATCTCCAACTCTCTTTAGTGAGGTGATTGCCAGTAATAGGGCAGTTTTAAGTGTCAGATGTCTATCTGAGATATCTTGTATTGGCTCGAATGGAGCTTTACAAAGAGCCTCTAGAACCACAACCAAATCCCAGGGGGGAACACGGGATCGTACTGGAGGTCTCAGCCTCAGCGCACCGCGGAGGAAACGTGTAACTAGGGGGTGTCTACCCACTGACTGACCATTGAAAGGGACGTGGAAAGCAGCTATGGCCGCCACGTAAACCTTTAAGGTGGAGTGGGATAACCCCGCAGAGAGCCTGGCTTGTAAAAACTCCAGAACTGTACCAACTGGGCAGTCTGCTGGGTCAAGCTGGCGGTCTCTGCACCATGAAGTGAAGAGCTTCCACTTCAGGGCGTACAGTTTCCTCGTAGAGGGAGCTCTGGATTGGAGTAGGGTCTCAACAACCTCGGTTGAGAGACCGGCTGCTAACAGCTGTGCCCCCTCAGGGGCCACACCCACAGCCTCCACAACTCCGGGCGAGGGTGAATTATCGTGCCCTGCGCCTGTGAGAGTAGGTCTGTCCTGATCGGTATCTCCCACGGAGAGCCGTCGAGGAGCGAGACTAGATCTGAGAACCATACTCGGCCCGGCCAGAACGGGGCTACTAGTAGTAGACGGGCCCCGTCCCGGCGTACTCTTGCCAGAACTCCCGGGAGCAGAGCGATAGGGGGAAAAGCGTACAGACGAAGCCTCGGCCAGGTCTGTACCATAGCGTCCAGTCCCAGAGGAGCTGGATGAACTAGAGAGAACCAGAGGGGACATTGCGATGTCTCCTGAGTCGCAAAGAGGTCCACCTGAGCTGTACCAAATACTCTCCATATCTGCTTCACCACCTCGGGGTGAAGCATCCATTCCCCGGGCCTCGGCCCCTGTCTCGACAGTATGTCTGCTCCCACATTCAATCTCCCAGGAATATACGCTGCTCTGATCGAGAGGAGCTTGCCCTGGGACCACAGAAGGATCTGGTGTGCCAGCTTGTACAAGGGGCGCGAACGCAGACCTCCCTGGTGATTGATATAAGAGACCACTGATGTGTTGTCGGTGCGCACCAACACATGGTGACCTCTCAGGTCCGGGAGGAAATATTTCAATGCTCGATAGACCGCTAGTATCTCTAGGCAATTGATGTGCCATGTTAGATGGCGACCACTCCACAGACCGCGGGCAGGGTGGCCACACATGACCGCACCCCAACCGGTGAGGGACGCATCTGTCGCTAGCGTTACACGGCGACAAGGAACTCCCAGCACCGGGCCCTGATTCAAGAACCAAGGTTTCCTCCACATGTCTAAGGCACGAAGGCACCGCCGCGTGACCTTGATAACTCGACGTGGATTTCCCCTCGGGGAAAAACCCTTGGACTTGAGCCACCACTGTAGGGGTCTCATGTACAGCAGGCCAAAAGGTATCACGTTGGACGCAGCTGCCATCAGCCCTAACAATCTCTGGAATTGTTTGACAGTGAGTGACTGGCCTTCTTTGACTCTCTCGACTGATGTGAGGATCGACTCGATCCGAGCAGGAGACAAACGTGCCTGCATCGTGGTCGAATTCCACACTACGCCTAGATAGGTGGTTCTCTGAACTGGAGAAAGTACACTCTTCTTGGCGTTTAGTCTCAAACCCAGCTCCCCCATGTGTGCGAGGACGACATCTCGATGTCGAGCCGCCATCTGCTCTGATTGAGCTAGGATCAACCAATCGTCGATATAGTTCAGAATGCGGATGCCCTGCATACGGAGGGATACCAGAGCCGCATCCATACATTTCGTGAACGTGCGGGGTGAGAGTGCGAGGCCAAAGGGAAGTACTCGATATTGATAAGCTTTGCCCCCGAAAGCGAACCTCAGAAACTTCCTGTGTTGTGGAAGGATGGATATGTGGAAGTATGCATCTTTGAGATCTATTGTGACAAACCAGTCCTCGGATCTGATTTGAGCTACAACCTGGTTGACAGTGAGCATCTTGAACTTCAGTGACATAACTGAGCGGTTCAGGAGACGCAAGTCCAGGATCGGACGCAACCCCCCATCCTTCTTTGGAACTATGAAATACCGGCTGTAAAATCCGGATTCCCTGTCTAGAGGAGGGACCACCTCGATGGCCTCCTTCCTTAATAGGGTATTCACTTCTTGTTCCATAACCAGAGCCTGCTGGGGGCCGACCACAGTCGGTGTAACCCCGTTGAACTTCGGTGGTGGATGACCGAACTGAATGCAATAGCCTCTTTCTATTGTAAGCAGGACCCATTGAGATACATTTGGCAGTAGCTTCCACGCTGCTAAATAATCTACTAAGGGAATCAGTCTCTCGAGACTGACCTCTGGTGTAAGAGGCCCCCGAAGGGGCGGCGAGCATCCCAGCTCCGCTACGGTCACGGGCGGAAGTAACTGGGAGTGGTGCTCGCTGGAGGCCGCTGCGCCCTGAAACTCTGGCAGGGTTGGCAGACCGACCTCCTGAGGGTACTGAGGTGAGACGGGCACCGTGTAATGAGGTGAACCGCGCTCTACCCCAGCAGGGGCTACCCTCTGGATCCTGGCGTCAGGATCGTTTCGTCGAGGACTTCCGGGCTTCGATGACAGATCTTAAATCGGCTTTCGCCCTAGAAGCCCCCGACTCAGAGCGTCGTTGCCCTCGGTCCCGACGTGGGGGAGCACGAGTGGCGACGCTCTGTTTTTGCGCTACCCGGTGTGAGGAGCCGGTATGTGGCGTGGTCATCTCCCGCCCAGATGTACCACGAGAGCGACGAGGGAGGAAACTCTGGAACGCCGCCGCCTGCTTGTGCGCCTCCTGGAACCTGTCGACGACAGTATTAACTGTGTCGCCGAACAGGCCCGAGGCTTGAAGCGGGGCGTCCAGGAGGCAGACCCTGTCCCGTTCTTTAATTTCTGACAGGGTCAGCCACAAATGCCTCTCCGCGGCCACTAAAGCTGCCATAGACCGCCCAATTGCGCGAGCGGTCTCCTTAGTGGCGCGGAGGGAGAGATCAGCGGTCTTCCTGAGTTCTTCAATCTCCTCAGACTTAATCCCCTCCCCCTCATCGATATCTCTCAGCAGGTCAGCCTGATAAGCTTGCAGGACTGCCATAGTATGAAGGCACGCCCCAGCCTGACCTGCTGCCACATAACCTTTGCCCACTAGCGATGATGTAACTCGAAGCGGCTTAGTGGGCAATGTCGGAGCCTTTAGAGACGAGGCCGAACCGGGTGACAGATAGCTCGCGAGCGTCTGTTCAGCCCGTGGCATCGCTCTATAACCACGCTCTCCCAGCCCCATCACGTTGCCATAGTATAGTGAATCGGGGCCAAAGAGGCGGGTCGAATACGGGTGTTTCCACGATCTCGATAACTCGTCATGGAGATCGGGAAAATATGGAAGGCTCCGACGTGGAGGTGGTTGCTTCGGCCGCAGAAAGCGTTCGTCTAATTTGCTTCCCTGCGGCTCAGTCTGTTTTTCAGCAGGCCAGTCAATTTTTAATTTATCTACTGCCCGCGTGACCACCTCCAACAGCTCCTCATACTGGGGCGACAGGGGTGGCGAATCCCCAGCAACAGTCTCCACATCGACCTCCTCGGAGGACGAGAGGTGAAGAGCTGATCCCTCACCCTGGGGGGAAGAAACCAACGAGCGTGCTTCCGAACCCAGGGTTTGGGCGCCGGATCTGGCAGATGAGGAAGGAGATAAGGACTGGCCCGTCTCCATTCCCTCTGACAGATCCACCTGCGAACCCCACGAGTGCAGCAGCCGCTCTGCCTCGGCAGAAGCGGGGCCAGCACCGCGAGGAACGCTGGTGAAGGCTCCCTCCTCGAAGAGAGCCCTCCGGGATCGAAGCGTCCGCATTGGCAAACGATCACAATGCGGGCAGTCGGCCCCCTCGAGAGCCGACTCAGCGTGCTTCGATCCCAGGCAAGCCACGCACAGCCTGTGTGTATCCCCACTCGTAATGTAGCGAGTGCAGGGAGGAACACACAGTCTGTAACGCGGCTTGGAATCGCCCTTCAAATGTTTGGTCTTTTGCTTTTGTTTAGGCATATTGTAGCTGTTTTAGCGATCTTTTTAAGCTAAGGGACAGACAACAATAAATAGGACCAACAGACAGACTTTGCACATGCACACACAGAGCGCTTGCTGACAGATTCGAAGCTGAAGCCAGCTGCACGGCACGTGCTTTTATAGCTTCCTGGTCGCTACGTCACCCCGCCCGTGACGTCACGCCTTTCCGATGGACTGATTGCACACGATATTCAGAGTCGGTCTCGTCAGGGACGTTCCCCAAAAGCGTTTCGACGCAGCTCGAGTTCCTGAAAAGGAACTGTATTTATTGAATGAACTAGGGCTGTGGGAAAAAAAATCTATCACGCTTTCCTTGATCAATTTTGCGATTTCGATTTAAGTCAAAATAATTAGCAAAAGTGTAACAAAATTTCTAGACTTATGGCAAAAAATATAAATAAATAAATCCCGTGTCCAGGGACTTTTTTTTTTTTTTTCTCATTAATTGCAGCGGTTCCTCAGGTGTTGAAATAGATTTGTTATATACATTATACAGGTTCACATGTACTCCGTTTGCAGTGCGTATACAGTATGTGTAGCAGAAGCAGCAGATAGAGTGCATTAATGTAACGCGAAAGCACATTAAAATAATGCACGAGTGCGAATCTCTCTGTTCGAACGCAGATTTCCTTTGCTCTGTCACAAAACCAGACGTGCTTGCTCAGATACACGCTGCTCTCGCATGTCTCCTCTCACTTAAACTGCATCCTGTGCACTCACAACTCTCTCTATGCGCATGTGCTAGATATTAATTATTTTCGCAAGTTTTTATTTCTAGCCTTTTACCGCATATCTGATCCGTTAATATGGGCTCGGAAAAAAGGAGCATCACAGACAGTGTGTGAACCTGGAGTTAGGCATATGCCCGGTCTGTTCTGTTCTCGCACTAGGCATGTTGCATTCTGATTGATTGGATCTGATAGCATACTGCGGGAGGTCAGGGCCGCGGAAAATCGTGCTATGAATTTAGAAATCGCGCACGCTCAAAGCGTGATTTTATGACGATTTCTATTAATCGCCCAGCCCTAGAATGAACTGGCAAATAACCGAAAATAACTCGGGCTGGCACCGCTCAGCAAAACGGAAAACCAGATCCAGCCAGAGCTCGGCAGCGGGTAGACAGTCAGTGGAGCAAGCAGTCAGGAGGGAACATGTTGACAGCCATTTATGCATGTTTGAATTTGTTGTTCTGTAGCATATGCAGCAAAAATATTAATTGGTGGTTTATTCTTAAACCAATCAGCGAGCTCAAATAGTGAAAGCATAGTTACAGTTTAATATTTATTTTTTGACATTTAATTATATATATGAAATTATTTATGTTATTACTTAGACATTTTTACATATATTAACAAAATTATTATTTCTTTGAATAGTAATTGGCGGCCCACCTGCAATACCACAGGTACAAAAATTAACATTTGTAATCAAAGCACTTAGGAATAACTATGGTAAGAATGAAAATAAATATGCCAGTTAATGTTCATTAAATCTCTAGTCATAAAAACTAGACAAAAACAGAGAGAGAAAAAAAGAGAGAGCATGCAGATTGAATTGAGGCTCAAGTGAAGGATATTAAAGTTTGTCTTCTTACTCAATTTAGCCATATTTTTCACTGCAATTAAATTAAATGAATGTTTCATTCTTATGAGATTAATATATAGTAGACATATGAGGACATATGTCACATGGCTTTTGTCAGCCATATTATCTTCAGAATATTTTTAGTTTGTGTTCACTTTTGTTATTGTCTTCGAAACATTTTCTCAAGCTATTGACGTGTCCCGATCGTGTTGTTGCAAATCTTTTTTTGTGTCCTTCATAGTTCTGTTTTTGCTCACAGAACTCTCATACACAGGACATGCTCAGCTCTGTCATTCTGTCAATAACCAATCCAACCAGGAGAGTTTCTATGGTAACTGTAGCATGGCATGCACAGGGCGATACAGCCGAGCCACTGGATTCTAGAAAGAGTGGTAAAACTTGCCCACCATCAAAAAACTGTTCACTCGATTTCTCTCTCTCAGAGCTTTGAGGCCAGTTGTTATTGACCCAAGACACACACACACACACACACAACACACACACACACACGCGCAGGCACACACACACACACACACACACACACACACTTAAAACAACTCTGTTCTCTGAAAGAGAAAATACAGAAGAATAGACAGAATTTAACAGAGAGACTGCAGGAGAGGAAAATGAAAGTTTTCATTAAGAAGGCATCCTTTAATATCCCTGTGCTTTCTTTATAATCCATTTCTTTCATTTGTTGAATGCATTTAAAGAGGGTTTATCTGCTCTTTGCATTTAGCAATTAATTAGTAGAGAGAAACATCACAAGACACAGAGCGAGAGAGCGAAAACAAGAAAAAATGCTTTGCCGTCCTTTGTTTGCAGCTCAGCTGGGGTAACTCAGAAAGCTCTAAAGAAGCTTTCAAATTTCACTTCTCGTCTCCCATGTAGAGAGAATGACATTACCCATCATTCTTAGTCTTCCAACCAGTCTCATGCCAAAGCAACATAAATAAAAGTCACTCCAATGTTAAAGTAATAGTTCCCCTAAATATGAACATTCTGTATACTTGTTCACCTTCATGTCCTTCTAAATGCCTTTTTTTACATTTGAGTGTGGACAGGGCCTGTTATTTGTGAATAAATTAAATGTTATTCATGAATGAAATAAACTAATTAACTATCTTGGTTTTGAACAAGGATCTTCTTACCTATTGGATAAAAGGGGATGCTTTACATACAAAATTTTAGGGTCAATAAGAATTTATTTTATTTTATTTTATTTTATAATTTTTTTTATTTATTATTTACTTTGCAAAGGCAAAATAAAAAAAAAATAATAATAATAATTCAGCAAGGACACATTAAATTGATCAAAAGTAATTAGAATTATTAAATTAGAATGATTTGATGCTGATAATTTAGCTTTGCTATAACAAGAATAATTTACATTTTTAAATATTAAAATAGAAAGCAGTTATTTTAAATTGCAACAACATTTCACAATATTGATGTTGTATTTTATTTCTGATTAAATAAATGCAGCCTTGATCAGCACAAGAGACTTTCTTCAAAAACATTTAAAAAAATATTATAGACCTCAGACTTTTGAATGGTATTGTATGTCAGTCAATTTAAAAATTATTTTTCAAAACAATCACAGAATGAGTAAATTATAAATGCGGAAATGTGACTCAATACAATCCAATGACACAAGGATATTATTGAAACTGAAGCTTAAACACTTCACTAAAGTCTCTTACTGAAGAAACAGAAATTCTACGGTGCCCCTAAAGGCACATGATGGTGGAAAAAATACAGGGTGGGAGGAAAAAATTTTCTTCAAATCTTTCCAAGCCTGCTTGTAAAAATTTTGCATTCTCTCGCAAAGCTAATTGAGTTTGCTCACAAAACTTTTGCATCCCCTCACAAAATCAGTTTAAGTTAGGACAAACAATTCCTGTTTAGAGATTGCAGAGGTTAATTCAGCTCTGTAGGTCCATAATGGAGTGGTTATATAGTTTTATTGGACACTATACTTGGACTCGAGTATAAAGAAATAAAGTCTGTGCTTAGTTCAAAACACCATTTTGGGACATTCTAAAATGCTTAATGTGGCTTAATGTACTAGAACAGTGACACTGAAGGATCAAATTCAGTAGATACCTTATTAATAAAGCATACTATTTACAGAGAAGATAAATAGCCCAAAATATTCCAAAATAGCCACATTCAATACAAGTAAACACACGTTTTCACAAGGGCAGTCACACAATTCTCAGTTCTTACAGGCTGCCTTCCAATTTGATATCATCCATCATATTTAGCATGCAAGATTAGGACAGTCCGTCCCAAATCAGTAGTATGCCAAAGAAGCTTGGATTCTTGTGTATACAATCAATGCATATTTTTAATGGATTCTAATGCTTAAATGCAAATGGAAACAGCACCTGTTAAAGGAGTCTGAAGGAGTGACTTTATTCTACTTTATTTACTCTAGATGTGTGTGAGAGAGACAAAAAAAAAAAAAAAAAACTATGTGATATAATGTGCGCAGTCACCTGAGGTCTGTCAGAGGACAGGTAATTTCAGGCTAGTGATTACAGCAGCCTGACTCAGATAAAGTCAGTGTTGTTTTATGCCAGTGATATCAGAGGGAGCCGTACCGCTGTCTTAGTCTATCACAGCGGAGAAATTAGAGCCCCGAATCGGCCCCTATCTGCATGCATGCAAAATAACAACCACACAGCAGGAGACATGTACGTAGTAAAACTCTGACCTACTGTAGGTTAAAATATATAAACCTGGGAATTGTTTACTAGGGAAAAACAACAGATAAACAAGACAGCTAGAGACTCAAGCTGTGGAAAAACAATGAAGATAAATGTATGGTTGCTACCTCGGGTGATTTGAGTTTCAGACTAACAAATATGCACCAGACATCATGGGTACAGTGTATTGTGTTTCTTACCATTTTTAATTACTCCATGTTTTTCCCTGATGTCTTGGTCTCACTTCCTGATCTGGAAACAGATTTACTTTTGTGTCACATTCTACTGAGGAAAACTCATAACTTTCATGGACTGAATTCTGGGATGGGAGCATATCCAGGGAAATAAAAAGTAATTTAATATCAAAAAACCTGTGGCTTACCTCCCGCTGCTGTTTCATTAACTTCAAGGCTAAACTCTAAAAACAATGAACACTGTGTGTCTGCTAGAGACGCAGAGAGAAAAGAAGTAAAACAGGGAAGCTCAACTGCATTTCTGATAAAGTAAATAGCCAAGGGTGTCCCTGGGTAGAGGTTAAAACATCAAAACTATAAACACTTTCCCTATTTCTTTTCAATATATTTCTGCTTCAAAACATGAAATGTTACATATTTTCATCAAGCACACATATGTAACTGATATGCCAACCTTTATCCTGTCAATTTCATTATTTTGTAGTGGAATGACTAAGGCCAACAGTGACTTGGGGAAGTTCTTAGAAGGGTTGTATACAGTATTAGAAACTATAATTTTAGATTGGAGTCCAGTTATAGAAATGTGTTTCAGAGGTTTAGATGTGGTTAACTTGGTTCAATCAAACCAAGCATCCCCCAATGTGCCACCTCTGATCAGAAATGAAAAATGGAAGGGTGTGTGTGTACTGGTTTAACGTATTTATAGATTAACAATGTAGGTGTATTCAGGTTTCAGGTCTAATGCTTCATTCCATTTGGAAAACCAAGATGGGTTCCTCCACGTTAGAAATACCATTTGATAAAAACACATAAAATATGTGTTATTTTGCATAGATTTAATGCTAAAGTGTCATGTCCACAAAAAAATGGACAGTACTGTGTGCACCTGTTTGAGTTGAGTGCAACACAAAATCAAACAGAATTATAAAAAAAAAAATATATATATATATTACTTCAGTTTCACTTGCTGTTAATGTACTGAATAGCCAGGATTGGATTCTGAAGTCAGGCTAGTTGCGGTTCCTCCAAGTTTCAGTGTCGGAACTCTGACTTGAGGAGTTCCAATTAAAAGTTCCTACTGTGAAATCGGAATGTCAGACTTCCAAACACAAATGGAATGCAGCATATAACTCTGCATTATGATGACATTCCAACTGTTCCAGTAATTCAAGTGGCTAAATAAACATACTAAACAATGTTTAATTAACGATCACAGTACATCTATGGAATTTTCTAATTGTGATAGGAGTACCAATGTGTGTGAGGGTGTGGGGGGAGGTATGGGGGGCTGTATTTAAGAAAGGGAAAAAGTGTAAGGGCTGAATATTTGTGTGAGACAAATATTCAAGTGTGAGTGATTAGAAAACAAGCATTTCATCAATGGACACACAGGTGTGCATCCACTTACCCTTGCCTGCTAACACATCAGATGGACATGCTTTGGTGGGCCCTTAAGGCGGTCCCATATATCAGACAAAACACAACTCTGGAAGAGTGGAACATTCTAGAAACCTCCAGAGTCAATTAGAGCAGAACTATGCTCAGATCAAAACATCTTATTATTGAATAAATATTTGATTTGATTTGAATGCTACTTGCAATGCAACTAATAATTAGTTTATGTACCTTTGAGCAGGGTTTGTCACACAGATGGAGCACGGAGACTGTGTGTTAACAGTGCATTGCGAATTGTTGACGAAAAGCGTGCAACACACCAAATTGCATTTGCAAAACAGGACCTAACAAAGAAAGGACTGTGTGCGTTTAACCTCTCTAAGCCAGCTCTCCTAAAAGCCAGCATAGTTCACACCTGCTTCTATTCATATACACAATCACATATGCATACAGTCCCACAGTTCAGCACCTGCTGTGTATCCCTGGGGTTCTCTGGGACAAAGTAAGACACAGAGAGCTTACATTAACATAAATAAACATAATGAAAGTACTTTACATTAATTTAACTCTTATGCCTGTGCTTCATTAGCCATTAGAGCCATAGTTGTTTAAACTTGGAATTCTGTAAATAAGTTAAAGGCTTGTTCTTGAGGATGAGGATGTCAAATGTGCTACCCAGGTATCTAGAAAAAAAGGAAAAAAAAGAAAAAAGAGGCTGTACAACATGCAAAGTAATTTTTATATTTTTTTATTTATTTATATATATATATATATTTTTGCAAATTAGAATTTTAATAAGGCATTTCACAGTTATTGGACATAATAAAGGAACAATAATTGTCAGCTTATCTGTATCTGCATGAATTTTAATATCAGTGCACCCCTAATTAAAATAAACTGAATTTGGTTCTGCAGTTAAATGCGCTATTTAAAATGCATACAGTAATCACAAGCACCGGGATTATTATTAATGCTATTTGAAAGTTCAGGATCAGATAACACTCTTCCAGGAGTAGGACATTAATCTGTCAAATAAATGTGTTCTTTATTCCCTTTTACGGTAAGTTTGACAGAACTTATCAAAACATTTCCACAATTAGCCCCTATTCTTTTCTCAACAATATAATGGACAAATGATAAAAATCCATTCTATGCCTGTTTATTCTTTTCTCTCTCTCTTTCACTCCTTCTTTACCACTGATTGTTTTGGTTTTCTAGGTCGTCAGACTATTATTAATTATTATTAATTATAAACTGTACCACGTAAAATGAATGATCGTCCAGACTCTGTCCAAATCCAAACTGTACCATGTAAAATGAATGATCGTCCAGACTCTGTCCAAATCCAAACCAACCCTCCAGCCCTCAAGACTAAGGTTCCCTGATACTCTTTTGACTAATAATTGCTGTTATGGCATGTTAATTTATTTACTTTCCTATGGCAGAGTGACAAAATAAAAATAAAAAATGAATAAACACATAGAGGTAGGAGACGCACTAGCACATCACAGAGTGGTGGCAAGAAGGTACTGTAGAAATCCCTAGCAGCTTTGCATTTGCGTTATTGGCGGCTTTCAATGTCCTGAATAACCCAGACGAAAGCTGGAAGGTTTTCTTTCTTTCGCAAGGAAAAAAATAATTTTGGAAAGAAGGGGGTGGTAGGGTGAAACAATTAGTTCAACACACAAAACAAGAGTGCATTTCATTTAGCTGTTAATTACTCTAATGCAGTCCTTTTGTTGGCTGCGGTGATGGCAGCATGTAGGGAAGAGAACGAATAGAAGAGAAGCAGAAGCTCCCATTGTGTTCCTTGAGCTCCATGTTTAGAGAAGCAGGTCTGGTAATTAGTTTAGCCCTTTCTGCTTCACCTCGCACCAGGAGAGGGTCTTTAGTCGAGGAAAAAGCACTGCCTTCACTTAGTTCTCTCCTGGTGGGAGGAGGCTGCATTAAGTGCAAGGTGATAAAGGGCAGGGTAAACGCTTTGGAATCAGTTCCAATCCTTTTGAGATGGGTTAGAAGGTAAGAACTTAGCATCACCCCTCATGACTGAGAACATGAAGGGGTTCATCAAAGAACTGTTTAAATTAAATGCCGCAAGAGGTGGGGAGCACAACTGTATTGCAACAGAAGAGAGGAAAACCTTCCAGAAGCACTGAATGCTGTTTAAGTGGTGTGCTGAGGGACATGAATCTGACTTACATGAGTGTTATCTTACTGCAGAGACTATACTTATTGTAGATCTGGTCACAGAGAAAATCAAAACCGAGAACAGAGAGATAAAGGAATTCCTTTACAGCATAAAGATAACAGGTGCATGGGGATGTTTCTGATATGTACAGTATCTGATCACCGTGGGCTGCTTAAACAAAAGGTCAGGGAGAATGTGCAAATCATATGGCTTACATTTATATTTTTATAAAAGTTTGCAATACCATAAATCATACCTATTTAAATGAGGGTGTAAATGACATAATTTTTGGTGGCTAATATTCATATATTCACATTATTTGTAATTTATTTATTATATATATATATATATATATATATTTTTTTTTTTTTTTTTTTTTTTTTTTTTGCAACTCAAAATTATACACAAAATAGCAGAAAAAAAAACTTAACCTTATTTACAAATTTTGTATTTTACATTATTACATTTTTATTCATCAGTGGAAAAAAAATCTTAAGCTTAAAGAGAATCCAAATAATAATAATAATTATTATTATTATTATTATTATTATTATTACAAACCCGATTCCAAAAAAGTTGGGACACTGTACAAATTGTGAATAAAAACAGAATGCAATAATATGGAAGTTTAAAATTTCAATATTTTATTCAGAATACAACAAAGATGACATATCAAATGTTTAAACTGAGAAACTTATAATTTTAAGGGAAAAATAAGTTGATTTTAAATTTCATGGCATCAACACATCTTTAAAAAAGTTGGACAAGGCCATATTTACCGCTGTGTGGCATCTCTCTTCTTTTTATAACAGTCTGCAAACGTCTGGGGACTCAGGAGACAAATTGATCAAGTTTAGGAATAGGAGTGTTGTCCCATTCTTGTCTAATACAGGCTTCTAGTTGCTCAACTTTCTTAGGTCTTCTTTGTCACATCTTCCTCTTTATGATGCGCCAAATGTTTATTTTTTCTGTGGGTGAAAGATCTGGACTGCAGGCTGGCCATTTCAATAACCGGATCATTCTTCTACGCAGCCTTGATGTTGTAATTAATGCAGTATGTGGTCTGGCATTGTCATGTTGGAGAATGCAAGGTCTTCCCTGAAAGAGACGACGTCTGGATGGGAGCATATGTTGTTCTAGAACTTGGATATACCTTTCAGCATTGATGGTGTCTTTCCAAATGTGTAAGCTGCCCATGCCACACGCACTCATGCAACCCCATACCATCAGAGATGCAGGCTTCTGAACTGAGCGCTGATAACAACTTGGGTTGTCCTTGTCCTCTGCGCTCCTGGATCATGTTTAGATATGGCTTCTTTTTAGACCTATAGAGTTTTAGCTGGCCATGGCGAATGGTATTGTGGATTGTGTTCACCGACAATGTTTTCTGGAAGTATTCCTGAGCCCGTGTTGTGATTTCCATTACAGTAGCATTCCTGCATGTAATGCAGTGCCGTTTAAGGGCCTGAAGATCACGGGCATCCAGTATGGTTTTCTGGCCTTGAACCTTACGCACAGAGATTGTTCCAGATTCTCTGAATCTTTGGATGATATTGTGCACTGTAGATGATGATAACTTTAAACTCTTTACAACTTTTCTGATATTGCTCCACTATTTTTCGCCGCAGCATTGGGGGAATTGGTAATGCTCTAACCATCTTGACTTCTGAGAGACACTGCCACTCTGAGAGGCTCTTTTCATACCCAATCATGTTGCCAATTTACCTAATAAGTTGCAAATTGGTCCTCCAGCTGTTCCTTATATGTACATTTAACTTTTCCAGCATCTTATTGCTAACTGTCCCAACTTTTTTGTAATGTGTAGCTCTCATGAAATCCAAAATGAGCCAATATTTGGCATGACATTTCAAAATCTTACTTTCAACATTTGATATGTTATCTATATTCTATTGTGAATAAATTATAAGTTTATGAGATTTGTAAATTATTCCATTCCTTTTTTACTTTTTACCACATTTTTGGAATCGGGTTTGTATCATATGTATATATAATACTGCTGTTGTAGGCTTATCTAAAACAATATACAGTAGTGATCATACTAGAGCATCTGCTGCTACAGTAGTACCCGCTTTGATGACTCAGAAGTCAATGAGCTGTCCCTTAAAATAGGCTTGTCATGAGTTTACATCCCACTAGGTACACATTCTTAGGCACACATTTTATTCAATGTACTCCTCCTCTGTGTTTCTTCTGAAAAGAACATCTATCCACATTGAGTGGCACTAACCACCATCTTCTTCTTTTCTTGTCATTTAATCCATGTCAAAGTTCCTCTCAAGTTTTCTTCTCAATCACCACTTGTTCTTTATTGTGGTTCTTGAGAGGTGGTCGTTTACACCTCGCTGAACAAGCTCAATGTCTTTCGCCCCCATGGCTGCCTTTTTGTTTGACCCATAGACCTGTGTGAATAAACTCCCTTCTACTCTTGCCCTGTGAAAGAGAGCACTAAACCTCTCTCGACTAATCATGGCACTGCAGTGCGGATGGATGAAACCGGGGCTGTCCCCGTGTTGTTGTTTTTTTTTTTTTTTTGTGTCCTTGACCATCTTGATTATAACTGACATTTTCTAGCACCGTTTAAAACACAGAGGATTTTTAATTTGCTCTCTATTGACTCTAGCTTAATTGGGTTTGTTGGCGGCATCCAAGATTCGCTCCTAAGTTCAGAGATGTTAAACCCATATTGTTTTCTCAGACACGCACAAAAGTGCGTCACCACCCCAACTGGGCAAAGCCTAAAAGCCCCCTCGGTGAAATGCTAATGGAAAGGAATGAGGAGGAATAGTGATAAAAGAGATGGTGAAAGGGGGAAATTGAGGAGATTTGGGTCTTTGTGGAATTTAAAGCAATTAACTGACTTGCATAGACATTGATTTTATGTGTCTTGTTTGTGTGTGTGTGTGTGTGTGTGTGTGTGTGTGTGTGTGTGTGTGTGTGTGTGTGTCTTTTGCCACTTTTTTCACATACGAGTTAGGGACTTTTGAGTAGGGCTGAGAAATAAAGCCAAAATTATTTAGTGATTATTAATTTAGATTAGATTATTAATTGTCATACTCTATTCAGAGGCTACGCATTCTGGAAAAGAAGTGTGTTCCTTAATGTCTTTATTGCTGTTTCATACAATAAATCATAATATCAAGACAGTGTCAACAGTTTATCTAATGTTCGAATATTCATAAGTCTCTTATGGTCACCAAGGATGCATATTAATCTGTATACTACCCATAGTGACTGCAGTAGCTCCTTGGAAGCATTTGTTTCTCATATACACACAGCCACATATAGTCCAGGGACTTCAGCTACCCAGTGCTAAATAATTCGACAAATCCGGCCAATGCAGGCAGTATATTAAGAATCTGATTAAAGGGTGCTATTCGCATCAGTGCCGTTACATGTTCTTTCATGCTGTGGTGCGTCTGCCTGGATAACACTATTGGTTTCACTTCATCACAAGGGCAGGAGAACAGTGGATTAGCTCACAAAGCAAGACTTTTCTATTACTGTCCTTTTTCCCCCCAATCCGTTACTCTCACCTACCCATTTCATACACCTTCTTCTCTCTACAATATGTCACACCTATTTTTCCGCTTGCTGGATTCCTCTTTCTTTCTCTTTCTCTCAAGTTTCCTGTTTCTTTCTCTCTCTGGCCCAGCAATTATGCTCTAAACTCAGGTCACCCATGTGGTCAGGATGAAATTGATTTGCTATTAAGTTCAGGTACCTCAGGCAGCCCTGCAGCATGGCTGCGGTGCTTGAAAACTGTTGGCGCATATGTGCCCAGGGGCATTTCTTCAGAGTAGGCATGCACCTCCTTAAAGCTGGATGAGAAAATGATAAACTATACAACAAATATAATGAAATATGATATTAAGTAGTCTTTACTATGCTCATTTTTGTAAAAGAGATTCTGCCTCCCCTGCTGAACAGTGGTTTATCTCCTTTAAGCTCATGTTGACATTCTTTAAAACGTGGTTAATATATGATATTATCTCATAATGCTTCAAAAGTGATATTTTGTTGCTTCTTGAGGCACTTTCAACTGAGAAATGTCAATTGAGGGCCTGAAAATGCAAACTTTGAAAACAGATTTCAAAGCACAAGTGTTTAAAAACGATACCATTATTTTATCAGTGTAAATTACGAATATGAAAAAATTTGTAGAAATTGTGATGTTGTGCATGGATATTACATTTTCAGTCTAAAGACATACATATGTACACAGGTTATGAGATGCAAGACAATTTTTGGAAGAAATTCTGACAATAAAGTGAAATTGAATTGAAAATCTGAACAGATTTTTAAAACACTGGGCATCATACACTTACACAACTCACAGAGGAAAATATGGCCATCATTCACAAAAAGGCAGAAGATCACACACTACCAGCATTTAAAGTTGCTCCGATCACAACAAACTCATGCAGAAAGTGTGCCCTGTTGGTAGGAGACGAGTGTCAAATGAAAATAATGTGTGATCTAAAAACTGGCTTAAAATATCAAACATGTTTGATATCCTCTGACTGATTCATAGGCTTAAGATGAAAAACCTTTTTGTGAAATGCAATTTTTTATGAAATCGGTCAACTCAAATCTGTAGACTGGGTCTGACTTTCGGCAACAGGCGTCATCTTATCCAAACTGTAAATCGGGGCAAAAATTGTGTAATGTAGTTTCTTCCACTGCTTTTCTCTATATATTGTTATAAAGATCTTTGATTTCTACATTTCTGTCATTAATGATAATAATAATAATAAAAAGAAAAATAATAAAAAAACTTTTTATGAAATCAAATTAAATTGCCAGTGGTGAATGAAACCTGTTTGTAGAGAACTTTAAATTTACCTCTCTCGCAAATTATTTTATTATACCAGACATCTTGAGGAAGGGGAAGGGTTTCTGGTTTGATGCTAGCATTTTGCTAAGCTTATTACATAATAGGTCTACTTAGTTTGAGTCAAATATTGTGCCTGAAAAATCTATCATGGAGCTAAATCTGTTTCATTTTGTTCAGGATTAAAGAAATATTGAAAAAAAAAATACATTTTAATTGATAATTATGTTGTATACAAATAAATATATAATTGTATTTCTATCCCTACCATCTTGAGGTTTGTGTCAGGAGCTCACTCTGATAATATACAGTAGGAATTTTTTTTCTTATCAGTTTGTCTTTTGGACACTTTTTTTGCACTTTATTGATTGGAAGACATTCTTAATTGGTCAACAGTAAACAGTAAGACAGTACCAGAGTTTAGAGGTCTTGTAGCTTGCAGTAGTGGCAACTCAGGCATCTCAGAATTAATGCAGGACTGATTACAGAAATGTAAAAGGAATAATTTGCACTGTAAATAGAAAGGCTGAGGCACTGACCTTTTGATCTATTTTGCTCTCTCTCTCTCTCTCTCTCTCTCTCTATTTCTCTCTCTGCCAGCTACTTTTAGACAAACATATAAAATAAAAACATAACCCTGTGTGTTAATGTGCTTGTATAATCTTTCCACCCAAAAAATGAGCAGGCTCTTTTGTTTCTTTGTCCAGATGGAGAAAGTTGACTGAATACCCTCCAGCCCAGTCAGAGAATAATCATGCTGTAGCACTGTAGGGCACTGCAGGTCAAAGGTCCAACTAATTGATATGACCTTCACCAGAAACTTATACAGCCAAAGGCTTCTGCCCACTCAGTCTAATAAGAATCCTGTAATCTGTATCATTATCTGAATATTCAGTGTTTAACAATACAAATACATAATGTAACAGACTGTAAAGAAACTTTAGTTTTGTGGGTAGCCAATGTGTTTTTTACACACATACACACACCTGGTTTCTGGCATTGTACCTGTCAGCCTCTTTAAGCCCAGCCCCGGGTCTTTGGTAGTGATTTCAGGAACTCATTAACACTCTGGTGTGTTTGTGAACAAGAGTCTCTTTCCAATGTGAAATGTTGCTAGAGGCAAATAAAACAAGGTGAGACACTACGGGTAATCCTAGGCTATAAGCAAGACTGGAAAAATGATACCATGCAGAAGCGTTTACTGATGTAGGCCATTTACTGTATGTAGAATTGGAGAATATATTTTCAGACAGAAAATAAAGCAGCAGTGTCAAGTGATTTAAATCAAGTTGAATAAATAAACAAATAAATAAATTTATTATTATTTGTTAAGCATTTATTTATTTTTTTCATGTTTTGCCTATTTTATTAAGCATGTTTGTCTTCTTTTCCAGTAAAAAAATATTTAAACATCTTTAAAACAGAATACATTTGTTTGAGAAACTAAACTGTGTAATATAATTAGACTTGGAAAGCAAGTCTGGGTCTTACCCTTTCGGTAAAAGTCTGTCTGTAAAGTCTGTTGTTGTCATTGTTATTTTAACATAAGCGTAAATTTTGTTAGATTAGTGCTCAAAACAAGCAGAACACATCTGCAGAGAATGAACAAGAAGAGTGTCCTAGATGAAGTAAATAATAATACGATACCACCAACGTTTTCCAAGGATCGCGTTAGCATCCATTGATCTGATGACTAAGAGGTAATTTGAGAAAAATAACCTGCACAAATTTTCCTCACCATAATGCTCTCTTTTTCCCTGTCTGTCTGTGTATTTATATATATTTATACATAGTTTCCTTCTCTCGCAGTGAGGCTGTCATTAAACCTGATGGCGGACAGTGGCAGGGTCAGCTCCAATCGCCCTTGTTTCCTCCACACGGGGTGCCAAGATGTATTGGTACAAGATACCACCTAGAATACAAGCCTGGCTTTTCAGAGGGCACAGATCAATACATCCACAGTCTGACTGATGAGGAAAGAAGTGAAAGGAAGGCAGAGATGGATCGGTAAACTGGTTTTGTGTCTGTATCCATTTCATTTCACTTGAGATGAGGTGCCAATTTTTCATCGCTCCATTATATTTCATCGATTTCCTAATGGGTATGTCTCATGATTTTCCCCCTACAGTCCCTAGTGAGATCCAATGTAACGTGACATAGGAAGTCGACACAGCTCAGTTAAACCCACTAATGGGGTTGGTTTGAGTCAAACCACGTTTGGCCAGCAAAAAAACCTCCACAGATCCCAAAGTGGTTTCGCTTGGCCATTTTGAGTTTGGTGTTGGACACTGCAGCATTTACTTGAGTGACCACTTTTTCCAAGAACTCTAGAAGGCTACAAATTGCATGGAGAGGCATTTCCGATCACAATTTGGGGTGGCAATTTCATTCTGCAGTGACTTTCCTTTATTTCAGAGTTATTGCTCTTCAATCTAATGAACGTACTGCATTTTGATTGTTTCTGATGATGCGTTAAATGTCACTCTATGTTTCCTTTGGGATCCGTGTAAAAAATGATTAAACACAAATACATGGGCATATTTTTGGATGTTGTGAGCCATCGAGGTGTCTCGTGCTCACTGAGCCAGTTTTGAAGGACTTGGCTAGATTTCTCCCTGCGCTGTTTTCTGCAGCGCTGTCCTTATTCTCCTTCACACAGTCAGAGTATCTAATGAGAGCCAGGACTTGGCCTCAGTCTTGTTTTTAAAGCACAAATATAACCTTATTAGTATTTTGAGGTATGCTGCCATTGTTTCTCTCTTGAAATGTCTAGACTGTAAGAGCGTGTAATTGTCTCTCTCTCCGTACCCCGTCTTTTTCTGTCACACGCCAACACTCTCGATATTAATCAGGGGGTATGTTTATGTAGAGTGATCTTGCGCTTCATTTTGACTAATGAGTCACAGATGCGAGCCCATTCGGTGAAGTTGGGTGACATTTGGAATAACAGCATGACCCACTGAAATACATCATCCCATGAGGAGGGGGAAATACTTCGGAATCATTTGGCTCTGTGCTTTTGAAATTGTTGGGGTTAAAGCTGGGGTTAAAACACTAATGAAATAAGGAGATGAATGACATAAAGCCTTAAAGTTCTAGTTAAAGTTCTCTTCTCCTTTATTTTGTCTCTCAAACAGACATCATCCACACAAAGAAATTCTGCCATGATTTACACACTGTCATGTCATTCCTAACTTATGTCATTTATTTTCTGTCTTTTGTGGAATACAAAATAAGCTATTCTGAAGAGCATTTCAACTGTAAATTTTCAAATTTTTCAGAACATCTACCGTATTTTTCGGACTATAAGTCGCACCTGAGTATAAGTCGCGTCAGTCCAAAAATGTTTTCTGTTAGTTAATTTCTCTCGGTTTATGTCAAATTAATTTTGATAAATAAGTCGCACCTGACTATAAGTCGCAGGACCAGTCAAACTATGAAAAAAAGTGTGACTTATAGTCCAGAAAATATGGAAAATATGGCCAGAAAGAACCTCTCTCCTCTCACTGGTGTTCTTTCTCTTTTGTATGGCCTTAAAGACAGCTGGCCAGGCACTGTCTTACTTCACGAGCGCTGTGGAGATAACTACCTGATGTGTGACGTGGAGAAGTCCACTACTGACCGTGCAAGTCAACCTATGCCTTGGCTGGTTACCAACCATCCACCTGCTGCTCGCTGGCCAAAACGGATGGTTTGAGTTCTAGCCAAGCACTCAAGCTGTGAACATGTCCTGCAGCCTCCTGCGTTCAGACAATATTACATTTGCTACATAGCTTTTTTCCACTCCCCCACCATCTGTTTTCCTAATGGAGCTGTCCAGGGCTTGTCATTCACTCATGACTGAGCTTCCTCCAGAGCAAACTACTCACAACTCCAGTCTGGGGGGGGGGGGTGTATTTGGGTAAACTTTTAAAGAACTATTTTTCCCCAACCTCAATTATGAATGGTACATTAACTGATTTTCACATATGGCTTTCAATACTGATAGTATATTTTGTCATAAAAGTTAACAGAGACAGCTCTGGAGGGAATGTGGGAAATCATTTATAGACGGATAAATCTGTAACTCTCAGAAGATGTCATGAATAATATTAGCAATGGAGGGAGTGATGACACGCTCCACCTTCATTATCATAACAATGACAAGGGGTGGATCTAACTCTCCCAGTTCTACTGATGATGTCACAGACATCAGTCAAATGACAGAATGGAATGGTAATGCAGTTCTTGAACCCTGGCCAGAGTGATACTCCAGTATGAATATTCTGAATTAGTATTCAATGTAGATGGTCTCAAACACAATTTCTGGAATATTTTTGATTGATCTAAACCAACTCTTCTGCCATGAATCAGAAATAGCTTTATTGCCAAGTATGCTTGTGAATACACAGAATTTGTTTTAGTGACATAAGCTTCCAGTACACAGAGACACCAACAACACACAGACTACTCTGTATTCTTCTCATGTCTGATTTTGTTTCTGAACCAAACCAGACAATTATTGAAGTGCACAGGACAGACTCAATTACGGCTGCGTAGAACTGTTTCAGCAGCTCCTGTGGCAGATTAAATGTCCTCAGCTGGCGAAGGAAGTATAACCTTTGTTGGGCCTTTTTAACAGTGGAGTCAATGTAATTGTCCTACTTCAGGTCCTGAGAGATGGTGGTTCCCAGGAATCTTAATGACTCCACTGCCGCCACAGTTCTGTCTATGATGGTGAATTGGGGGAGTGCAGGGGGATTTCTCCTGAAGTCCACTATCGTCTCCACTGTTTTGAGCGTGTTCAGCTCCAGGTTGTTAAGACTGCACCAGACAGGCAGCTGCTCAACCTCTTGTCTGTATGAGACAGATGACTGTAGTGTCATCTGCAAACTTCAGGAGCCTGACAGAGGGCTCTTTAGAGGTGCAGTCATTGGTGTACAGGGAGAAGAGCTGTGGGGAGAGAACACATCCCTGAGGGGCACCAGTGTTGGTGGAGCATCTGTTTGAAATGAATTTCCCCAGTCTCACTAGCTGTTGCCTATCTGTCAGAAAGCTGGTGATCCACTGACAGAGAGCTGGTCGGTTTGGTCTGGAGGGCTGTTGGGATGATGGTGTTGAAAGCTGAACTAAAGTTCACACACAGGATCCTCACATAAATCCCTGTTTTGTCCAGATGTTGCAGGATGAAGTGCAGTCTCATGTTTACTGGATCATCCATGGACCTGTTTGCTCGGTGAGGGGGTCCAGTAAGGGTCCAGTGGTTTCCTTCAGATAAGCCACTAGCAGTTTTCCAAAGGACTTTATGAAGACAAATGTTAGAGCCACAGGTCTGTAGTCATTAAGTCCTGTCATCTTGGGTTTCTTTGGAACGGGGATGATGGTGGAGCTTTTGAAGCAGGAAGGGCTTCACACAACTCAAGAGATCTGTTGAAGATCTGTGAAAAGATGAGGGCCAGCTGGTCAGCACAGGTTTTCAGACAGGCTAGTGTAACACCATCTGGGTCTGGTGCCTTTCTTCTTTTGTTCTTCCTGAAGAGCTGGTGCAAATCAGTCTCTGTGAGTTCTTCAGCTTCAAAAACACTCAAATTAGTGAGGTTAAAACAGGCTTTTAAAGCCCACTCTTGTTTCATTGGTCCATCTCTTTACAGTCTTTACTACAGGTTTAGCAGACTTAAGTTTTGCATGTAGGTTGTTACAAGATGAACCAGGCAATGATCAGACCACTAAGCCCCAAAGCTGCTCTTGGAACAGAGTGATATGCATTCTTTATTGTTGTGAAAAAAATGATCCAGTATATTACTGTCTCTGGTGGGACATGCAACATGTTATCTGTATTTTGGAAGTTCACTGGAAAGATTTGCTTTATTAATGTCCCCAAGAGTGATTAAAACAGAGTCCGTGTGTTGTTGCTCTGTCTCTGTGATCTTATCAGAGAGTTTCTGTAAAGCTGAGCTCACGTGCGCTTTCGGAGGAATGTAAACACTCACAAGAATGAATGAGTGAAACTCCCACAGCGAATAGAGCAGCTTGCAGTTAGTGAAGAGCGCTTCTAGATCAGGACAGCTTTATTTATTTATTTACTAGATCTTCTTTAACACAGTTACATCTGTACACCACCGTTCATTGATGTAAAAGCATGTCCCGCTGCCGCGCGATTTCCCCGTTGATTCTGCATCGCAATCTGCTCTAAACAGCTGAAAGCCAGGCAGATGGAGCACTCTGTCCGGAATGGCATCATTCAGCCAGGTTTCCATGAAACACAGATTAATATTTATTTGTCCGGGAGAGAATAGAAGAAGTCTGTCCGTTTTGTTGGGTAGAGAGCGGATATTTGCCAGATGGATGCTAGGCAACGGCGTTCAAAATCCATGCTTTCTAAGCTTGACGAGCGCGCCGTCCTGCATGTCCTGAAGCGCTTGATCAGTGCAGCTGCTCCGTCGACTACAACGTTCAGTAAAACGTCCAAATAATTTAAATCCAGTAGAAGATTTTGTGGTGTGCTCTGCCGAATGATCAGCAGTTCATCCCTGGTAAAACTGATCGTGTTTGATAAACAAAGCACAGAAAAAACACACAAAAACAGTACAAACACTGGAGAACCAAGCACTGAAGCAGCCATCGCGAATCATGATCATGACTATCATGTATTACTTGAGCTATAAGGAATAATATATATATATATATATATATATGTTATTCCTATCATAAACAAAACAAAAAAACCTTCCCCCACAATTTGGGTTGATCCTTTCTTTCTTTCTTTCTTTCTTTCTTTCTTTCTTTCTTTCAGAAACATTAAATGATCATTTGAGAAGTAATGAAATGTTTGTTTGCACACATCATTATTTTTTTCTTAGTCCCACCGGTTGTTTTAAGGTAAATTCTAAAGGAACGGGAGACAAGAGCAATGGCAATAAAAAATAAAATAATACACCTGGAGAAAATGGCTAGCCCTACTTAGATCCATATGTCAGTGAAGTATGTGGTGATATAAAACCAGTGGTTATTACTGCTGCTTTTAGATTACTAAATAACTTTAGGTTACACTGGGCCCAAAACCAGATTAAGTCAATAATGCAGCTAAAAAGTCCAACCGATCAAAAACCTTTTCACCATCAAGGGATATAGCAGTGAACTAAACACCCTCTGTGTGATTGCACCATGTACCCTTCTCAAATCCTACTTAATCCATATGATTAATGCTTGAAAGAACTTTGCCTAAACGTTTTTATGATTGAGTACCATTTTTATAAAGTGTCTTAATTTATTAAGCACATTTCTTAAGTGCCACCCTTCCATTAGATAGTCCTTGACATGTTAATAAGGTTATTTGGCCTCTATGAGTGCTGTGTTGGGATATATAGTGTGACGTCTAGTGTGTTTTAGAGCAGGTTGTGGTCAGCATTCAGGTCCATATACATATATATATATATATATATATATATATATATATATATATATATATAAATATATATACACACAGTACAGACCAAAAGTTTGGAAACATTACTATTTTTTTATGTTTTTGAAAGAAGTTTCTTCTGTTCATCAAGCCTTCATTTATTTGATCAAAAATACAGAAAAAACTGTAATATTGTGAAATATTAACTAATATTAACTAAATATTGACTAAGGATTTCTCAACATTCACTAACCACTGTTCACTCTTATTTTTAACAGAAAAGAATGCAACAAGTTCGTGATCATGGCTTCCTAAGTTGGAAACAAGAAGTTTCCGATATCACATTAAAGACAGAGAAGCGCTCTCGCTCAGCACAGGGGAGTGCATCGTTTTGTTAACTTTGTGGTTTATTATTTTGAGTCGTTTGGGACACGGTGACACACGTCCCTCTAACAATATATTGCTTTAAAGATCTATCACTTTTGCTGCTCAGAAATGTTTACGCAATCATGCTGCACATATCAGAGAAGAGGTTAAAGCTCCACTCACATTACATGTGTACCACGCCCAAGCCCAACTGAACCGCACTCTGCCCCACCTCTTCCAACTGAGCCAGGGATAGCTAAACGAAAGCATTGGAGCAATCACACTAGTCAAACGTGCTTTGATTAATCTCCTGCATCTTGACACATGGACTCTGAGCAACTTGTTTTTTAATAACAAACTATAAAATATTTTCTATAAAAACGTTAATGCTTTTGCAGTGACAAATAGCTTTGGTTTCATATTTAATTTGACTAAATTAATGTTATAAGTTGAGAATTACAATAAATATTTTAACTGCTACTACGTTAAAGGAATACTGCTGTAAAAAAACCATCTTATTTGTTTAAAGTGTTTGAAAACCAAATGTTATTGCACTTTTGTTCATAAAGCAGTGCTTTTAAATGAAAAAAAGTGCACAATACACTACTTTTGAATGCAATACTGAATTGTGTGCATAACAATGTGATTAATCGCGATTAATCGAAGAAAAACATGAGATTTATCATGATTAAAAATGTTAAAAGTTGCCCAGTGCTAATATAAAGTAATATATAAACATATATATATATATATATATATATATATATATATATATATATTATTGCTGCAACGACGCATTTTTGTATTTTTGTAGTCGACGTAATCGATGACGTCGACGCGTCGTTGCAGTCACACTGTTTACATCTCGCGTAATGGCATACTGGGAATGGAGAAAGTTGCATTCTATCACAAAAACAGAGACCACTGTTATCAAAAGTATAGGAATACTTCAAACAGAGGCCAAATAAAATGGCCATTTGTTCCCTTTGAAAAACCGATATGGTGTACCACGGCAGCACAACTGCGATACATGAGCACCTCAGAGGAAAACATCCTGGCGCTCTCCGGTGTTACGGTTTAACTGGTTACCGTGTGATCTGGTGACCAACTTCCTGGTTCAGGTTTCTGCTGCAGATGTGATGGAACGACCGTAGCAGATTCTGCGATTCTAAAAGTACAAACTGATGTGATATTATTAAGTGTCTAAAAAATGCAGACTTGCTCATTGCATGATTCTGATATTCTTGTAAAGATTACAAGTTATTGGTATGATCACCCATAGCTTCTGAAGTAAGGATAAAATAAAAAATAAAGTAAGTCTGTGTTGGCGTGGGTTTTGAAGACGTGTTAGGGGCCGTTCACATATTGTGCCTAAGAACGCATGGAAAACGCTAGTCGCGCTGCTTTCTCCTTCTTTCCAAAGCGCTCGGGCAGTTGCGCCCCTGGGATGTCTGCCGTTGCTAAGCAACCATGACGTGCTCTCTCCCTGAAGACGCGGAAATTTCAGCAAAGGATAAATGAATTTGCAGCACTAAAAATCACTTGCAGTAGCTCTGCTACTAAATTTATTTCAAAATGGCAATCCATATACAGCTATGATCACCAGTTCATTTATCTTAGCAGAGCTTTCTAAGTTGTTATGGAAAAGGATGAAGCTGGTTAGTTCTTTTCACATGACCGGCGTTGTGCGCTTGCGGCTTTCTGAAAAGTTGAGGTGTTTTTAACTCGATGCTGTGCGGACGTACCTGTTTTCGCGTACGCGTCGCGACCGCGTAGCTTCCAGTATGAGCGCGCAATCCGCGCGCCTACATTGGAAATAACGAACTTGAGCGCGCAAAAGACGCCATATGTGAACGGCCCCTTAAAAGACAGCACGGCGCGAGACAACAGTCACATACCACCGAGCTACCCCGAATCAGCTCCAGATCTCTGGAAACCATGCTAAACAAGGACTAGGACCACAAGACTCAGGAACAGCTTTTTCCCTACAGCTGTCTCCTTGCGAACTCTGCCCTCTGACACCCCTCAACACCCCCCACACCACACACACGGACTCCTCCCCCTCTTCAACACTACATCTGACTGATTTATTTATTTATTTACAACAAGCAAAAAAACAATAACTTGTTTTTACTTGCACTACTGACTGTTCATCCAGGAACACTGAATAATCCATTTGCACACTGAAATATTTCTATGCACTTTACTGTCCATTGCAATAGTGTAATTATGTTCATATGTTCATAGTTCTGCCTATAGTGTACATACACTTTTACGTAATCCACCTGTATAGTATGTTCATAGCACACCTATCTGTATATCATGCTAATAGTATTTAAAATCTGTAAATTATGTTCATAATACTTATCTGTATAGTTATTGTACATATTGTAGACCTTGTATATTATGTACTTACTGCTAAATGCACTTCTGGTTAGATGCTAACTGCAATTCGTTGCCTTGTACCTTACATGTGCAGTGACAATAAAGTTGAATCTAATCTAATCTAATCTAATCTAATCTAAATCTAATCTAAACCATAGCAGAACCCTGACTACATTTTATGGTTTGTAATGCTAAAGAACATTTCATGACGTCTCAGACAACTGTAAATTTGTGGCTACTGTGGTTTAATTATAAGCGCTATCGTAAACTCATATTTACCATAGTAAAATAATTTTCTTTGCGTCTGTATTTTTGTACACTGTAAAAACTTCAACCACATTGTTTGAAAATGAATAAAGGTTGAAATATTATACAAGAAGTTGTACTTATATTTTTTTGTAAAGTTATCCAAAGGATTATTTAGCTAATCAAAAAAGAACATTAGATTAATTGTTTATTTTAATAAAAATAATCATTAGAGTAGTTGACTAATCGATAAAATAATTGTTGGATTAGTCGACAGAAAAAATAATTGTTAGTTGCAGCTCTAATATATATATATCAAATAAGTTTCCTATTGAAACTTGTAACCTGCAGGTTACAGGTTCGAGTCTTGGATGTGTTAAATCCAGAGCACAGATTCTGAGTATGTGTAACCATACTTGGCCACACGTCTTGTCACCTTGGATTTTTTTTTCTTTTTTCCCCACTCTAAAGATAACCATATAAAGCAAATTTGGAAATTGTCTTCTCTGGATTCACATATAATTGTAATGCCATCATAAAGTGTCTGCACAGTTACCCAAATTGATAAACTGATCTGATTATGAAAATGTGTCATTTGAGGATCCTTCTGTGAAAAAGTGAGAAACAGAGCTGGAGGCTTAAAATTCAAGGAGGAAAATATGCTGGTAATGAACTTATATAGACGACACATGATGTGTTATTTCATCATTTTAAGTTCTAATGAGTAATGAGTTTTAAAAACAGCACCAAGCAGTATTCCTTAGTAAGTCTCTAGTGTTACTTCCAGATAAACATTTCAGATTCTGGGTCTCCAGTGGCCACAAACCCGCCACTTAATTTTCAGCTTATAAATTTTACTCTCTGAAGAGAACAAGTCTGTCATGTCATTGTCTTGGCTAGGGACATCTGACCAAAAAAAAAAACAAAAACTACAAATCGAGTTGGCTGTGTTTTCAAGGGATTTGTTTCCTCTTGAAAGAATAGGAGCCTTGAAGAGGGTTTAGCTCTTTCCACTGGCTTGAATTCTGAAAGCCTGCTTGAGAAACCCTAGGACTTTGCCAGCCATGTGAGTCAACTCCCCGTTGAAGCTGCCAGGGAACCACCTAGCACCCTCACTTCCAAGTCCTAAAAGCATGGCTCAAAAAATCCAAAAGTAATACTGGAGAGTGTTTATCCTGGGCCATGGTTCAAAGACCACAGCAGCCACACTCGGGGAAACCTGCATTGACGTTTTTGGCAGCAATATTGCCTTAGTTAATGTCGGATTTTATGACTAGGGTTTTTGGTTAGGATGGAGGACAGACTCAATTTTATGATTTAGCATTAAAAAAATTACAATTTAGCGTTTAAAAGCTAGTTTAACAACTTACCCGAGGTGTTGGTTTAGAACTTCCTGCTTCAATCCCACATGCAGAACCCTGCATCTTCTTTTCCTGTAATTCCCAGCAGTCACTTCAGTCAAAGAACTCAACAAAAGTGTTACTAATTCATTAAACATATTAAGTAAAAATACATTAATTTGCACATGTTACTGCTTCAAAAGTGTAGTATACAGTCAAGTTTTGGACACATTTACTGCATGTACACATTTATATGTATGTATATATACACACTCACCTAAAGGATTATTAGGAACACCATACTAATACTGTGTTTGACCCCCTTTCGCCTTCAGAACTGCCTTAATTCTATGTGGCATAGATTCAACAAGGTGCTGAAAGCATTCTTTAGAAATGTTGGCCCATATTGATAGGATAGCATCTTGCAGTTGATGGAGATTTGTGGGATGCACATCCAGGGCACGAAGCTCCCGTTCCACCACATCCCAAAGATGCTCTATTGGGTTGAGATCTGGTGACTGTGGGGGCCATTTTAGTACAGTGAACTCATTGTCATGTTCAAGAGACCAATTTGAAATGATTCGAGCTTTGTGACATGGTGCATTATCCTGCTGGAAGTAGCCATCAGAGGATGGGTACATGGTGGTCATAAAGGGATGGACATGGTCAGAAACAATGCTCAGGTAGGCTGTGACATTTAAACGATGCCCAATTGGCACTAAGGGGCCTAAAGTGTGCCAAGAAAACATCCCCCACACCATTACACCACCACCACCAGCCTGCACAGTGGTAACAAGGCATGATGGAAACATGTTGTCATTCTGTTTACGCCAAATTCTGACTCTACCATCTGAATGTCTCAAAAGAAATCGAGACTCATCAGACCAGGCAACATTTTTCCAGTGTTCAACTGTCCAATTTTGGTGAGCTAGTGCAAATTGTAGCCTCTTTTTCCTATTTGTAGTGGAGATGAGTGGTACCCGGTGGGGTCTTCTGCTGTTGTAGAAATTGAACAGGTGTTCCTAATAATCCTTTAGGTGAGTGTATACATATATATATATATATATATATATATATATATATATATATATATATATATACACAAAAACCTAGAAACACAAGATAATGTGCTTGTTAATGTTTAATGCTTACTAATAAACTTTTTAAACATTACCTAATGATTAACAGATCATTATTTCATGTAAATTAAAATGCATACAATCATGCATTTCTTGAAACTATACAAATTATTTTAACAGATATTATGCAATATAACTTAACATAAATGCAACATATTCTATTTGACTACATAACCTAATTCTAAGCATTTAAGCTCAAGCTTAAATTTAAAAGGCCTTTTAGAAAATGACGCATGTATAGCCTAAAACGTTTGACTACTAAGTAGACTGACATACTCTCATTAGCTTAACTGGATTATTTTAGGCAAGTGATAAATTCTAGATTGTGTTCTGTGTATGAGTGTGTGTGTGTGTGTGCTGGATTGTGCTCAGTAAGATACAGTATCCATCAGGTCACCCTCATGTTCACATCGGCTGGGTCTCCCTCACGTCAGACTAAACTGAATTCAGAGCAAAGTACCAACTATTCTGTCTCACCCTCTACATGTCTCCTGCTCTCTCTTGCTCTCTCATAAGCGCTCCACCACCCTTTCCTTTCTTCTTTTTTCTTTAATTTAATTTAATTTAATTTCTCTTTCTCTTTCAGTCTTGTCCATCTTCACTCTTTCATGGCATCTGGACTTAACTCAAGAGATAAAGGTCGTAGGTACACACAGCCATTGGATCAGGGCAGATTTACTCCGGCATGGCTTAGCCTCACATGGGTTGGAATTCTGACCCCCCACCCTCCTCAACCCCAGAGAGCATGAGTGAGGAGGAGGACAAAGTGTAGGACAGACTCAGACAAACCAGATCCACCTAGATCTACAGCACAGGTTAGCCCACTTAAAATCCACGTCGCCTCCCCTGAGACATGGTGTGGAACTCCCTCACATGCTCCATCATCTCCCCTGACCTGATCTCCTTCCAGAGGCACTCTGTGGAGCTATGACTCTCAACTCTAGAGACGCAGTGTTTAATAGCCCTCTCATCCATTCCCATCAGTATTTCACTGCTCTCACCATGATCTCATTAATCAAAACGCTGCCTCACATTTTCCCTTCTCTTGAGACACTTTCATGGTATACACAGTTTCTGCAGAACCAGCATTTAACAGTTTCTGAAATGCATCTATAATCATTTTTGATTTATTGAACTTAAAGCCTTTGCAAGTGAAAGACAAAGGTACAAGGCAGTGTACTTGACCGCTTTAATGATTTTAGAAAACACCTGCTGAACGAAAACTGCGTACACACTTCTGTGTCAGCTGCGCTACAAAGATACGTTTTCTACCTGAGTTTACGCTTTGATATAGATATATATATAAATATTTTTTTTTTTAAACAGCGCATCTATTCTGATTGACTATTCTGACGATGCTTTTTTTCTGGACCTTGACAGTGTAATTAACTTGGCAGTCTATGAGACAGTCACAAGCCTCCCGGTTTTCATCCAGAATATCTTAAATTGTGTCACAAAGACGAACTAAGCTTTTACAGGTTTGGAACGACAAGGGGGTAAGTGATTAATTACAACATTTTCATTTTGGGACGTCATTTCATTCAAAGTTTCCTGTTAGCTTTATTTATAATAAAGTGATATAGAGTGTGTGCCTTATATTCGCCTAAAGTTGAAGAGTGTGCGCCATGAGCATGGTAAAACAGCTGTCATGACAGGAAGGTTTGTACATCTCACCAGACCGCAGTTCACTGTTGTTCTACTGAAGCTTCTGTAGCACATGTTCCTTTCCGCGCACGCTTGACTAGCCTTGTTGTGAGGCGAAGTTGAAGTACGTGTCTGAAAAGTTCCCTTTTGATGTGGTCATAAAGATATACAGTGGCTCTGTGCCTTAATAAATGCATGTCTTGTCAAGAAAAAAAGGGACAAAAAATGCAGTTTTGAGTGGGGTGGCCAAGCTTAGGTCAGTGGATCAGTCAGTAGTTACAGCACTTGACATTAATGTTCAATTTTGTTAACTTTAAATTTTTTTACAATAAACAAAATGTTTACAGTCCTTATTAATCTAAATTATTGTACATTTCCTTATTTAGCACTTTTTTTATGATTTTTTTGTGATTAACCCATAATAAGTGGCACACAGATCTGTGTTTAGATTGTAAGTGTATGCAAAAACCATTTCTCTCCAGCCGCTCTCCAGATGTTTGGCATTCACTCATCCATTACTATTATACAAGACTCTGACTTTACTGGATCTAAACTGCACAAATATCAGATTCTCCTTCAATAACATTTCATTCCCATGTTTCTCTCATCCAGTGCCGCCCACTGTGTCTTTCCTGGACAGCAGCCATTTCGTGAAATCCTTTCCATTCACTGTTTTAGGGAAATATGTTCTTGTCTGTCCCCACGTTGGCCCTCTGACATTCAGACAGCGCCCTACTTTACAGTGAAAGGTTAGTTTAGTTCCACTCTCCCACACGTTCGCTGTATGGCATTCTCTCAAATTGGAAAAGCAAGGCCTTGCTCTGGGAGCATGCTGGGGTTAAGGAGGGATACAGAGACATGATTTAGACAGAGGCTTTAGAGGCTTTAGAGGCTCAAGTCTCCGAGGACCTCATGCAGCATGGCCAAAACTCAACTCGGGTTGACTGTGGAAACTGTGCATCCCAGGAGATTTGTGGAACTCTACTGTCCCCTGCTGGGAGTATCCTCATAGACGTGGGGGGCGTGGATATTTGACGTGCTTGAAGAGCTCTACTGCCTCCTGATGGATAAGAAAATACAAGGCAATGGGAATTGTCAATTGTTATCTTCATTATATATTTAAAGCACTGTTGTCTCGCTAATCACATGCAGTATTGTTTGTCAGTATCATAAATTAGTGCAACTAATATCTGATGGGGAAATAAATTAGACTTGCATTTTCAATTTTAAGAGCAAGTCAGAAATATTTTGAAGCTGCTTTTTCAGTTTACATTTAAATCTAATTTTATTTTTAATTTTAGTAATTTACAGGTAGTAGTTTTTATTGCAGATAGTATTTTTTTTAAATAAACTAATAAATGTAATTTTAAATGTGTGGCACACAAGCAATTTATTTGTGTTTTTCATTTTATTTTATATATTTATTTAGGTATTTATTTAGTTCGTTATTTTTTTATTTATTTGGTTATTTTGTAGAAACTATTTTTGCTCTTTTATAAACCCTTCACACAATTGAGACATAAATGCCAAGAGTTGCAGATGGAGGATACTCACAAATCATGAGACCTTGACTTCTTGTGCAGGGGGTATTATGAACAAAAAAAGCCCTATCATAACTCAAGAGATGAATGACCCTCCTACACATGGAGCAAAAAACAAAGAAAAATGGTGTGAGAAGAGAAGACGGTTGTGGGCAGATGGGTCGGGAAGTCAAAATGTGTGAGGAAAGGAGATGGAGTGGGGGTGGCTTGTACTGCACTGCCAGACCGCCTTTATCAATCAAAGTTCTTAACAAGACAGAGGCCACAGAGAATGTCCCATCATGTCTAGGGCAGATGCCAATATAAGAGGGGCAGAATGAACACCCTGGGGTGTATTCATGCACAGTTTTGGATGCTTTATATAGCTAAGTAAGAAATCCACGGTAAAGCATTAAAGTGAAGGTTCACAACGACAAAAACAATTGGGTAATTCAAACACTTTACATCGTTATTAACAACATCGTATTATTACATTCATATTATGGCCAATAAATATATATATATATAAAAAAAAAATATTTCACTAGTGATGGCAAAAATAATTTCCAAAAATTCCTTCCAATTGTTGTCCCCATCTATCACTGTTTTGACAAACAGGTAGTCTTGGCCAAAACTGAGCCATTAACATGTCAAAGCACTAATACACAGAACAATGTTTTATAAGTTCTATATGAATTTCAAAAGATGATCTTCATCTCTTAGCCTTAAAAGTCTTCTCACACTCTTACCTTCAGACTCATGCTTTTGCCTTGTATTATTACACTTTACTCTCACTTCAAGACACACAAAACACTCTTTTTTTGGAGTCCAGATGACTTGAGCCCACACACATGCCCTAATACCCCGTCCCCCACACAAAAGCCCCACGCTGACACCTACAGCAGGGGTTAGGCACCACATGTTCCCATGTCCATTAAATACATTGTTAGTATTCTGTGTGTTGTCAGAGCCCAGGGCGGCGCAATGGACATCAGTGTGGGTTCACATCGCCTCACTAAAGCCCCTTTCACACTGCACGTCGGACCCGGCAAATTGCCGGAACATTGCCGGGTCGCCTTCTGTGTGAAAGCAACCACGTCCCGGGATTGATTCCGGCATTGAACCCGGGTCGGAGACCTAGTAACATTGCCGGGTTCAACCCGGGATGAGCGCTGTGTGAACAAAAGCCAGATCTAATGCCGTGTCGAAGTGATGACGTGCGTTATCGCGCGACTCTTTTACTGGCTGTTTTGAAGGAAGATCAACGTTCGTGACGAAAAAATATGTGTAAACTGTAATGAAGCAGAGATCAGTTAGTTCCTCACTTTCCGCGCTGACGCCGAGATCGTTTGCTTGCTTCAGTGAAACTATAACGTGCTTAACGTTTTCGACTTGTACATTACACGTCACGCCCTGATGTCACGTGTCGTGACGGGATCTTTACGGGTTGTGTGTGAAAGCACGCACATATCCCGGGTAATCACTGGCAGTGTGAAAGTGCAAAATCTAGCAACCCGGGAACAATTGCCGGAATACTTTACCCGTGTATTTGCCGGAATGGCAGTTTGAAAGGGGCTTCATTATCACCTCCAAAATTTCTGAAAGTAGCGGGGCCAACAGGACTCAAAGCAGTAGAAATGGAGAAGGGTGTTTGTGTGGCAGGGATTTTGTCCTTCTCGGTGCCCTTGCCTTGTATGTTTGTATGGAAAACAAGGTAGTTCTAGTTACTCCCTCACAGTCAGTACAAGTCTTGTGACTAAAACAAAGGACACACACCAGCTCCTTTCTGTCTCTCTGAAGCTCTATCACTCCCTATTGTGTGTCAGTGTGTGTTATTAAAGGAGGGTGACTTTGGCTTTGGTACAGTCATTTGTGACTGTAGGCTGTTCTCTAACAGCAGTAATTACAGTTTCTCGATCAGACTGAGCTTAATTTAACTTGGGCTCCTTCCAGTCCAAATCTTTCCTCTCTAAACAAAGTGAGCTGCATTATTCATCTTTAAAGCATGTCTTCTCACATACACAACTCCAGAGTAATAAACAAATTTAGATTAAAGATTTTCTGATGAAGTTTTGAATAGGCCCAAACTTGCCCAAACTTGGCTTTTTCTATGCAAATAAGAATCATTATAAAATGCTCTGAATTCAACTGTCAGTGTTATTTGGCTGATGCAATTAAAGTGTTGCTGTTACCACCCACAAAAAGCTATGAGTTAACATTATATTGAATAGGCATGTTTGTGTACATTTTCTAGTGATAATGGCAAATGATGGAGTATTATAACTGGGCATAACACATATCCAGGCACACAGTGTAGTCAAGCGTACTTTCAGCATTTTAAAAAGCCAATTCATGTGTCTTGATCACAGTGATGCCGTACAGTTCTAGATCATGGTAGTCTGCAGCATTTCCCACAATGAAAGTATATAATTATAAACCATTGCAAATACCATTGTTACTTTCAAAAAGTAAGGTCAGAACTCTAATAAGTATTTGAGGGACAGTGTTCCTTGGTGGCATCCAATCTGTTTTCTCATGCATTTTCTTCCTGTAGTTTGTTTATCAAGTCAAACCTCCTGCTTCAAGGTCATTCTTTCTCTCTTTCTCCTCTTTCCTTTCTCTCTGCAGATCCTGGCACAGAGATCCCGATCGATATCCCAAACTGAGCTCTAATACCCTCTAAACACCACCTGCCAAAATATTTATGCTACCATGTCTTTAAAACATGGAGGGAGAGAGAGATGATGATCAACCTATTTTGCTGACATTTCAACCCTTTCTCCACCGTTTGTTTATTTCTTAATTTATATACATAACACAAAGAATATGTCCAGCATTCCAGCATCCTGCTCTCACTCTTTCTGTAGTATCATAGAGGCCTATTATGCACAGTTTGAGAGTTTTCTGTATGCATGGAACACATCTGCAGTACAACAATACGCACAACACAAAATACTGTATCAAACATGCAACATGCTCAACTTTACTTTCTATATCCAGTGTGGTTGTTATTAACTATTATTGTAATTATTACCTAATAAGGCTGAAATTATATATATACACACTCCATAATTATGGGAAGAAGGAGGTGGGAACCTGCGGACAATCAAATTACATTTTAATAATCAAAAGAAACACAAAATAGCGCGGCAGCCCCTCACGGACGACTGCCGGGCACAAACAAAATCAAAACACAAAATAAAGTCCAGGCCTGGTCCTCTCTCGTCCTTCACTGTCGTCGCTCCTATTTTATATCCTTCCATCTCCTCCGTGGGACTCGAGACCGGTGGGTCGAGCAGGTGTCGCTCATTTCCAATCACTCCACTGGCCTCGTTCCGTTCCCATGGCTCTCGGCCCCACCCCACTCGCCACATATATATTAGATGAAAGGAAACTAAAATAAATGTTGAAATGTTGCCTTGCTGAGTTAACTTTGTTGAAGTATTAAAGCTGAGTGTTGAAGTATTAAAATACTTTCTGAAAGTATAATTAAAACTATATTATAAAACTATATAAAAATAAAACTAAATTAAAATCTTCTATCTTGGTCTTTTGGTATAATCGAGTGCTTTACTGATGGTTAGATTGGGAAACCATCATAATTCAGCTAAAACTATCACAAATCATTTTAGGTCGGAATTTGCAACATATGCTTCTCAACTGTAATTATTAAAACTAAATTTAAGAATACAATAGTTATGGTATGACAGAATGTCTTGTATTAAACATATCTACCATTTTGCACTGCTGTTTAAAATGTTTATAAATGCATATTAATGTGTTCTGTTTTGCACACTAGCTAGTATCTGATGTGTCTGTACAGTATTTACTAGTATTCCATTCTGAATATACCCAGACTGTGGTCAAGTTTTGAACAACCTGTAGATATACGAGTAAGATGCTTTTCCCCGATGTATTTGTCCATGTTACCTCCCCTCTTATAAAAAACAAAAAAGAGAACTCAGACACCGCCTGGGGTGTGCGGCTGGAGCAGAAGCTCCTTTGTGAGGCTGTTCCATTGGTGCGTTCATTGCATTGACCGAGTCTTTATCTTGTGTGTCACTATGTCATTTTTATTGCCTGGGAGTGTGTCATTAAAGCCTGTGTGTCAGATATAAGTTACATTCTGTCAGTCTATTAAGCTGTTTGAACGACTGACCCTTCTGATTTGTGTGAAGTCATCTGAGTTGAATTGCATATGGCTTCAATCTTAGGAGACATAAGAAAGGGGGTGAAGCGGGGCCATTAAGGGAGGCAGACGCCCCTTTGTGTGTCGGTCACAATGCTGAAGTGAAAGGAGGCAGGATGCTTAACATGCAAATGAGACGAGAGAGAAGGAGAGGTCAGGGAAATCACTCAATGTCACATTAACAAGTGCTCATTCCATAATGGGGTATTAAATGCCTATGAGTACGGCAGCTGCATCTCCTTCTGTAGCATTTACAAGCAAATATGCCTCTGCCAATCCAGAATATAATAATTAAGATAATTATCCAAGATGGCGCCGCACATGGCTGCTTCAGTGCTTGGCTCTCCAGTGTTTGTACTGTTTTTGTTCGTTTTTCCTGTTTTTTGTTTAACAAACCAGGGATGAACTGCTGAACATTCGGCAGAACACACCACATGATATTTTTCCGGATTTCTATTATACAGACGTTTTACTGAACATTGTTATCGGAGGAGCAGCGGCGCTGATCAAGCGCTTCAGGACGCGCAAGCGGGGAAAGCAAGCGGGAGCGCTCGTCAGACTCAGGAAGCGCGGATTTCGAACGCCGTTGCCTAGCATCCATCTCGCAAATCTCCGCTCTCTACCCAACAAAATGGACGAACTCCTTCTGCTCTCTCGGACAAATAAGGATTTCTCTCACTCTGCTGCTCTGTGTTTCACGGAAACCTGGCTGAATGACGCCATACCGGACAGCGCGCTCCATCTGCCGGGCTTTCAGCTGTTTAGAGCGGATCGCGACGCAGAATCAACGGGGAAATTGCGCGGCGGCGGGACATGCTTTTACATCAATGAACGGTGGTGTACAGATGTAATTTTATTAAAGAAGATGTGCTGTCCTGATCTAGAAACGCAGTTTATCAACTGCAAGCCGTTCTATTCGCCGCGGGAGTTTCACTCGTTCATTCTGGTTAGTGTTTACATCCCTCCTCAAGCGCAAGTAAGTCTGCCTTTACAGAAACTCGCTGATCAGATCACAGACACAGAACAACAACACCCGGACTCTGTTTTAATCATTCTTGGGGACTTTAATAAAGCCAATCTCTCCCGTGAACTGCCAAAATACAGACAGCATGTTACCTGTCCCACCAGAGACAGCAATATACTGGATCACTGTCTGGTTCATCTTATACCGACCTACAAGCAGAAACTTAAATCTGCTAAACCTGTAGTAAAGACTGTGAAGAGATGGACCAGCGAAACAGAGCAGGATTTACAATCTTGTTTTGACATCACAGACTGGAGCGTTTTTGAAGCTGCTACCACCGATTTGGACGAACTCACAGAGACTGTAACATCCTATATTAGTTTCTGTGAGGATATATGCATTCCTACCAGGACTTTTTTAACATTCAACAATGATAAGCCATGGTTTACAGTAAAACTCAGACACCTTCGTCAGGCCAAAGAGGATGCCTACAGAAATGGGGACAGGGTCTTGTACAATCAGGCCAGGAACACACTGAACAAAGAGATTAGAGTGGCTAAAAAGACCTACACTAAGAAGTTGGAAGACCAGTTTACTTCCAACGACTCTACTTCAGTTTGGAGAGGACTGAGAGCCATCACAAACTACAAGACACCATCCCCTTGCACTGAGGCTAATCAACGACTTGCTAACGACCTGAATGAGTTTTATTGTAGATTTGAAACCCCCAACACCCACTCTGACCATCTCCCTACACAACCATTAACACCTCCTGCAATCCCCCTCTCCATACCTCCTGCTCTTCAAATCTGTGAAGATGATGTGCGCCAGGTCTTCAAGAAAAACAAAAGAAGAAAAGCACCAGGCCCAGATGGCGTTACACCAGC
Organism: Carassius carassius; assembly: GCF_963082965.1. Classification (NCBI taxonomy): domain Eukaryota; kingdom Metazoa; phylum Chordata; class Actinopteri; order Cypriniformes; family Cyprinidae; genus Carassius; species Carassius carassius. The sequence goes on from NC_081765.1 coordinate 19,203,212, forward strand.
CTGTCTGAAAATCTGTGCTGACCAGCTGGCCCCCATCTTTTCACAGATCTTCAACAGATCTCTGGAGTTGTGTGAAGTGCCTTCCTGCTTCAAACGCTCCACCATAATCCCCATTCCAAAGAAACCCAAGATAACAGGACTTAACGACTACAGACCTGTGGCTCTAACGTCTGTCGTCATGAAGTCGTTTGAAAAACTGGTTCTGGCTTATCTGAAGGACATCACTGGACCCTTACTGGACCCCCTGCAGTTTGCGTACCGAGCAAACAGGTCCGTGGATGATGCAATCAACATGGCATTGCACTTCATCCTGCAACATCTGGACAAAACAGGGACTTATGTGAGGATCCTGTTTGTGGACTTTAGTTCGGCTTTCAACACCATCATCCCAATCACCCTCCAGACCAAACTGACCCAGCTCTCTGTTCCTAGCTCTATCTGTCAGTGGATCACCAGCTTTCTGACAGATAGGCAACAGTTAGTGAGACTGGGGAAATTCATGTCAAACAGCTGCTCCACCAACACTGGTGCCCCTCAGGGATGTGTTCTCTCCCCTCTGCTCTTCTCCCTGTACACCAACGACTGCACCTCTACAGACCCCTCTGTCAAGCTCCTGAAGTTTGCAGACGACACTACAGTCATCGGCCTCATCCAGGACGGTGACGAGTCTGCTTACAGACAGGAGGTTGAGCAGCTGGCTGTCTGGTGCAGTCTTAACAACCTGGAGCTGAACACGCTCAAAACAGTGGAGATGACTGTGGACTTTAGGAGAAACCCCCCTGCACTTTCCCCACTCACCATCATGAACAGCACAGTGGCTGCAGTGGAGTCATTCAGATTCCTGAGAACCACCATCTCTCAGGACCTGAAGTGGGACAATCACATTGGCTCCATTGTGAAAAAAGCCCAACAAAGGTTGTATTTCCTTCGCCAGCTGAGGAAGTTTAACCTGCCACAGGAGCTGCTGAAACAGTTCTACTCAGCCGTCATTGAGTCAGTCCTGTGTACTTCAATTATTGTCTGGTTTGGTTCAGCTACAAAATCAGATATCAGAAGACTACAGAGAACTGTTCGGACTGCTGAAAGGATTATTGGTGCTCCCCTGCCCACCCTCCAAGAACTGTACACATCCAGAGTGAGGAAAAGGACTCAGAAAATCACTCTGGATCCCTCACATCCAAGTCACCCCATCTTTGAACTTTTGCCATCTGGCCGGCGCCTCAGAGCCGCAAATACAAGAACAGCAAGGCACAAGAATAGTTTCTTCCCCCAGGCAATCTACCTCATGAACAGTTAAATGTTTCCCACTTAAACTTATGCAAAAATGTGCAATATCCTTATATTTATTTGTTACCCCTCCATCCTAGAACATTCCTGCATCTCACTCAATCCTATTCCATTATCATTTATTGCACAATTGTTTATACACTTATTTATTTGCCAATTTGTAATTCTCCTGTAATTTTATTTTTTTTATTTATTTTTTTTATTTTATTTATTTTTTTGTCTGTGTGTTGTTGTCTCTGTTTACTGGAAGCTTATATCACTAAAACAAATTCCTTGTATGCGCAAGCATACTTGGCAATAAAGCTCTTTCTGATTCTGATTCTGAATGATCCAAAAGAGATCAATTCAGATGAAAAAAAAAGATGCTGCTTATTCTAATATGTATATTACTGATTGATTATTTTATCCCATTGACACATGGCATCTAATCATCCATTAACTGTTTGACCTTGTGCATGTAAATGAACTATAGGGAGTGGCAGAAATTACCTCACTGTCTCACCAGTAGATTTTGTAGAATGGCATACTGTACTGCCATAATTGAAATATAATAAAATAAAAATATGAAATAAATATTTAGAGTTGAAGCATTAAAATTACTAATAACAATAAATGAAACTTTAGTAGTAATGTAAAAAAAATATATAAATACATATAAAAACGACAAAGTACATTACAAATTAGTAAAAAAAGAAAAAAAATCCAAATTTAAAATGTAATGAATGCTTTATTGATTAAAAAATGTTAAACATTTGTTTCTTGAATTGTTGTCTGAATTATGATTAGCCTATTCTCCTCTTATACTTCTATGGCAGCTGATATTTATTTCAGTTAATTTGTCCTAGGCGAAACAGTTAGTGTAGTATGCTAGTGTGCTCTTCCAAATTCAGCCATTATATATTTAAACTGCCAGATTATTTTACGCACAGTTGTATTACATTTCCAAAATAACAGTCTGTATGTCGAAAAGGATATCCAGACTCCACTCACTGAATTGTAACATAGTGAAGTCATGTGAAAAATATCATAGCTGTTTGAAACATTTATGGTTGCTTACAGCACTATAATATAACACATAAATAAAACAATAATATGCAGTAGTTATACTGCATTGTATTCAGTAAGCAGTATGTATTCTAGTGTTCCATTTCAAATACAGGCTGGATCTCCATCTTAATATCTGCATCCATCTAGTTCTTTCCAGCTTTCCATTTAGTATTATGATTCTTTCATTATTAACTCCTATGCTCAAATCCAAACTCATATGACTTATTTGTCATTTCTCCTACTTCTTACTAGATTTTACATATTTTTTTCTCTCTCTCTTCATCACTGTGATCTGTGTGTCTGCCCGTTGGGTTTAGTGTTAAAGTCAATGAGAGAGGAAATTCAGTTTGTGCCTTCATAAGGAATGGTTGAGTTTAGGCCATCATTCTTTCTTCAATACAGTTTACAGATATAAGTTTTCAGATATAAGATTAAAGTTTTCTTTGATTTATGTTGCTATTTCACTCTGGATTTTTGTAAGAAATCTATAAATGCTTCTGGATTATGCTGCTCATACCTGCCGATCAGTATGGTGGTTTATCCAGTATAGCTGATGGTAGTATTAGGAATCAGCTTTAACTTCCTCTTCCTAAAGCTCTATACATATTTTAGATGGTGATGGGCAATAACCGTCCCCATAAATGCTCTACCATCCTCAAAAAAAACTATCTGTGTTACTAACTCCAGCTCTATACCGCTTTAAAGGCCATACAGCTCACATTCTTACCAGGGGTGAATTCACAACAGTACACCTTTTCATTTTCTGGCAGTGAAAGGTCATGCAGGGTGACTGTCAGGATGACACCTTTCTAAACTCAGTCAAGCAATAAAACTAACTGAGTTCCAGAGATTGAAACAATTTAATTCTATAGACAAAATTTTACTTTTTCAAGAGTCAGTATCTTTATTATTAATAAGCATTTGTTTTAGATATGCTACAGAATACAACGAGAAGGACTGAAATCTTAAAAAGTGCTGAGAAGAGAAATGCATTTTAAAATGGTAAGACATTGCTGCCCTCTGATGGTTATATGTGTGTAAGGAGCAAATTTACTACTGAAACATTCTTATCACACACAGTTTGAAGATGTGTCATTTGTTAGAGCTATAAATCTTTTTCCAAAGCTTTTGTTGGGGTTTTTGAGAAAATTTATGAAAATACAATGTTTATCCTATAAATGTTGTTAAAATATCTAATTATCACTGCATTTATTAGGCCTACTCCAAGAAAAGGTTAGGACCAATCCGTCCTGACTTGATGTTTCTCTCGTAGCAAAGATTGCACTTATATTACATGTGTATTCTGTTAGCCTATTTACATTTGCAAATATACTGCATTTTGTATTGATATTGTTACTTTTTTTATTTCACTTTGTAATGTTACTTTATTTTCTATTTTGTAAACATAAGTATTTGTACTACACTGCTGAAAAAAAAAAACAGTAGGACATTACATACATTCTAATGGTTTCCACTAAAAATACTATTACAAACATTACAAACCATCAACTATTAACCATTAAAAACTGTTTCCTGTAGTGTGTTTTGGGACATATACCATTAGAATTTAGTGGTTTAATCAAGACAAATTACCAGTAGAGCCCCACAGGGAACAGTTTCCATAAAAATTAAAAATAAAATAAAATAAAATAATAATAAATAAATAAATAAATAAATAAATTCCATTATAACCAGTAAAACCGTTTTGTGATAGTTTCTATTGTTTTTTGTTGTTGTTTGTTTTTTTTTTGTTTTTTTTTTCAGCATAATGTCAATGTATTTAATTTTGCACACATCATTTCTTAGCTGCCACTGCAGTTTTTTTCATGCTTATAAAGCACGTAAATTGAAAAATTACATTGAGAGATAGTAAATAACATTCAGAAAAGTCGCTTTCTATTTATTTTCTATTTGTTTCTTTAGGGTTTGCAATTTTTACAACACAGTGACCAACGTTTGTTTTGAAATACCGTTTAAAACCCTCATTTGTGTTGTAATTCTAGCAGCATGAACTAGAAAGCGGCTTGCTTGGGGCCAAATAATTGTTTAGTTATTTGTAACAAAAGTGGTGTAAAAGGCAATATACAAATATCTGCATAGTGATAAATAAACTTGGTTTGGTGATAAACTTGGCATAGTGATATACAAACAGGTTTGGTATAAAAAAAATAGAATATATATATATTATTCGTTAGGGTTTAGTTTTCTCTTTTATACAGTCTATGGTTTTCACATACAATAAGGCGGAACCTTTGTTCTTGTGTTTGTTTCCTTCGGATCGATTCTGATGTAACATGCTCATCTACACAAGCGCGACAAGATTGAACAAAAATAAATAGCCTATAGCACTCTCCTTTAACATCATTTGATATAGAGATATGAATTAGTTATTGTAATAATAATATAACAAATATGCCTTTACGTGAAGCGGTGCATTTCTGGACTCAGTGGTTTTGATAGAGGTTTATGAAGTTTTTCAGTCTAGTGAATGTAAGACCTTGAGATGATATCAGGCTTGCAGTAAGGTGTGTGTGTTCCACTCTTTTATATTTTGATTACAAGTTCTTAAAACTTGCCAAAAGGCAGCGCATGGATGACATGTGATATGTCTATTATCTACTTGAGAAATAAATGCTGATTTATCTGATTAAAAGTAATACAATTTCAATTCTGGATCCAAGTGGATAGATATGAACCATAGTTTTCAATTTAGTGTTTGAAAGATTTAAACTTAAGAAACCATCAAGAATGATTTCCTCGAACTAAAAATTCCAGTGAATGGATATGACACACGAACTGACTTCAAAAAGCAAAACATTGTCATCCTGAGTGAACTGATTTAACATGATGCTGAGGATAAAGGCATTGGCTCTGCTTCAGACACATATATCACATTATCCTTTAGTAGTTCGGAGAGTTCATCAACTGGCCTCCATCAAACATGTGTGTGTGCTCCCTGAGAGGAGGCGTCAGGGTCTTCTGTACCCCTTTAGCAGTCTGGAGGAGCACCTGTCCTCACAGGTCAGTCAGGAAGAATTCAAGATATTTCATCCCAGCTTGGAGGAACTCCGTCAGGCAGAGACACTGTTCACTCCCTCCTCTAAACACAGTATCGACTACTCTACCTCTGCAGTCCGGATAGACCATGTACCTCTTCTTAAACAGCCCGAGGTATGATAAGATTGTCTTTAATCATCATTTGAAATATGATTTCAGTTTACATCTGGGTTGTATGTTTATTTTAGCATTTTAATTCATTTAGATTGCTTTAATATATGAATATTACATTTATAATATTAATTTTAAATATTTGAAGTGGTGAGAACTACTGCACTAGACATTTCAAACTGTGTCTCAGGTTTGCTTGTGTGCATTGCAGGTGTGTTTTATGGGCAGAAGTAACGTGGGGAAGTCTTCTCTCATACGTGCCTTGTTCTCTCTTGTGCCGGAGGTAGATGTGCGAGTCTCTAAAACTCCAGTGAGTCTGTAAGTCATGGATGTTCTCTGCCATTCTGTCCTCCATGGTCAGAAATAACTACTTTATTTTCACACAGGGCCACACCAAAAAGCTAAATTTTTTCACTGTGGGAAAGGCGTTTACCCTTGTCGACATGCCAGGGTATGGACACAATGCCCCACGGGACTTTGTAGAGATGGTTGAACCGTACCTTCAAGAGCGTCACAAGTAGGTTGAAGTTGATACTGTTTTGTATTAGCTCACAATATTTCTTTTTGCATGCTTGTTTTTGAGTTTAGAAAGTAGTAGATGATAATGTTTGTGTCAGTATATATAAATGAGTGAAAGTGACGTGACATTCAGCCAAGTATGGTGACCCATACTCAGAATTCGTGCTCTGCATTTAACCCATCCGAAGTGCACACACACACAGAGCAGTGAACACACACACACACACTGTGAGCACACACCCGGAGCAGTGGGCAGCCATTTATGCTGCGGCGCCCGGGGAGCAGTTGGGGGTTCGATGCCTTGCTCAAGGGCACCTCAGTCGTGGTATTGAGGGTGGAGAGAGAACTGTACATGCACTCCCCCCACCTACAATTCCTGCCAGCCCGAGACGCGAACTCACAACCTTTCGATTGCGAGTCCGACTTCCCCCCCATTAGGCCACGACTTTCCCCCCATTAGGCCATGACTTCCCCCCCATTAGGCCACAACTTCCCCCCCATTAGGCCACGACTTCCCCCCTGAGTGACAGAATTCATAGTTTTTCTTTCTCTTTCGATTCTCTCATTTATGTGTCTTTAGTCTGGCGAGGACGTTCTTGCTGGTGGATGGAGGTGCAGGTCTGCAGAAGGTGGATTTGGTTGCTGTGGAGATGTGTGAGGAGTTCAATTTGCCTTATGTGGTGAGTGTTTGTCTCATGCTCTTACTGGGATTGTCCAGCAGGGGGCCTCAGAGTATTGTATGCCGTTTTCAACATCTCAGTCTAGAACAGTGGTTCTCAACCAGAGGGCCTCAGCATGATGACTTAAAACAAGACAAAATAAAGCATTAAGATAAACTAAAACTATATATATATATCTTGTTTTATTGAAGAACCAGGGTTACCAAAATGTTAATATATGAGGTAGCCTGATCTTAAAAGTGTGATTTCTACACCTAGATTAGTAATCACATGTTATTTAATAAAACCGTATAACTCCATGAACTTGAGATTTTTACAGTTTCACATTTGGTATAACAGTTGGAGTTCCAACTGTATTATTTGTAGCAAATAATATATAAAAAAAAAAAAATTATAATAAAAAATAAAGTTTTAAATTCGATCCAAACCACATTCATGAGTGATTTGGAATCCATTCAAAGTCTTTTTTTTTTTTTACTAAAATATACTTGTGTACTTTTCACAGTGAGAGAAAGTACCTTGTAATTGTGCTGAGGCGTCTGTCTTTACTGTGGCAGCAGATGTAGATACAACAGTCACTGACTAAACAGTCTAGAGGGGAGAAAAAACAGATCTGTTTTATTATCTTGTAAAATACCCATGTGGAGAGTCAGTCCTAAAGATTGAGTAAAAGAAAATCTGAATCGATTATAGTGTGAACTAAGCCAAAAGTACTTTTTCATTTTAAATGTTCACGCATCTTTGTCTTTTTCAAATGCACAATATTATTGTCTCTTCACTGGAAAGAATACATTATGTATTCTACATATATATATATGTGTGTGTGTGTGTGTGTGTGTGTGTGTGTGTGTGTGTGTGTGTGTGTGTGAGATGGCAAAAAATAACATTTTTTACCCCTCTGTCATGTTTTAGCTGGTGGTAACTAAAATAGACAGAACCCGACAGGGCGCTTTGCTGGCTCTTGCCCTACAACTTCGGGACTTTATCAAAAATCAAACCAGCCTGTGTTTCCCACAGCCATTTCTAGTGAGGTGAGATATGTAGACACACACTCTCTTTTGTAATTTCTTTATATGTAATAATGATAATGATTTTGCATCCAGTAAAGTTTAGACATAAACAGGGTTTAACTATGTGTCTTTCTTATCTATAAATACAGTCAGTGTTCAATAAATATGTATTTTCTTTAATAAAGGAACTTTACAACAAGCTGGAAAGTATAGAGACATAATGTGACTCCAATAATTCATAAACACACATTTGCTGAAGCACTATTATGTCAATTATGAAAAAAACTCATTTATGTTAGCCAGCTAAATAACATTATCTAGGTGTCAAATCAGCAGATTTGGTAAAAAAAATCAAATAAAAATAAACTAACAATGTTGAAAAATCACAGAAAATCAAACACTTATAAAGGTTTTCTATTTCAGATAAATGCATGTTCTTTTAAGCTTTACATTCATCATTGAATCCAGAAACAAATGTATCAAGATTTCCAAAAAAATTTAAAGGGTTAGTTCACCCTCACCCTCATGTCGTTCCGTGAGACCTCCGTTCATCTTCGGAACACAGTTTAAGATATTTTAGATTTAGTCGAGAGCTTTCTCTCCCTCCATTGAAAATGTATGTACGGTATTCTGTCCATGTACAGAAAGGTAAGAAAAACATCTTCAAAGTAGCCCATGTGCCATCAGAGGGTCAGTAAGAATTTGTTGAAGCATCGAAAAAAATTTTGGTCCAAAAATAACAAAAATTACAACTTTATTCAGAATTGTCTTCTCTTCCAGGTCTGTTGTGAGCGCATTCACAACACTGCAGTGACACTGCGTACGTGTTTTCTTTGTTATTGGGCGCACCAGAAAACACGTCAGCAGCATCGTACATCAACAGTCACAGGAGTCGCACTCACAACAGACTCGGAAGAGAAGACAATGCTGAAATAAGTCGTAATTGTTGTTATTTCGATGCTTCAAAAAATTCTAACTGACCCTCTGATCACATGGACTACTTTGATGTTACTTTGACAGTTTCAATGGAGGGACTGAGAGCTCTCTGACTAAATCTAAAATATCTTAAACTGTGTTCTGAAGATGAACGGAGGTCTTACTGGTTTGGAACGGAGGTTGAGTCATTAATGACATAATTTTCATTTTTGGATGGACTAACCCTTTAAAGAGAATATTAATCTAATAAGTTAAAAATAAAAGTTTATTGAGCAATGGCTGCTGAAAATGACACTACAGTGTGCGTGTGTTTGTGTGTGTGTTATAGTCTGCTTTTTGGCTACATTGGCCACATCAAGGATTGTTACAACATTACGGCTGCATTGGATTATTGTAAGGTGTTTGACATGTCATTGTGATGATGTGCGTATGAGCAGTGATGAGCTTGTGAAGGTACTCTTGATCACCAGCAATTAGATCAAATCTGTTATACGGATAAATTGGTGCTTCTGACTATAGTGCTTTTATAAAAATGAGGAAGGTTCTCTCTGTTAGATTATAAATGTTAATGTGGTCAGATGGTTATCAGCTTGCAGATAAGATAAGGCTAGGGGTTCTTCATTTGTATTTGTGTGTCAATACAGGAAGTCACTCTTCACAGATAAAGTGATAAGTAACGCACATGCAATTAACATTTTTTTTTCTCTCCCCTCTCTTCCTTGGACCTGCATGCAGTTCAGTTCAGTTCTCTGGGATTTATCTGCTCAGGTGTTTCATAGCACATGTTACAGGAAATCTACAGTTTAACGCTAAACAGTCATGAGTGTACCGCACTGCCTTTACACAAGTCGCAAAGACAAATCTGAGGACTGGACTCAATGTTATAAAACCAATTTGAAGATGATTGATTTAAACCATTGAATTGCTGAATCTATGTATTCTTTTCAAATGCAGATGCCAAAATAAGTGTATTAGTAGTTTCAGGATTCATGCAGCTGTGTATAAACTAGCTGAATGATCCAGGAATCAAATGTATGATTTAAAAACATTTATATTTTAGTGAGATTTTAGGGCATACCCCAAATGCACATTCCCGTCTGTTGCTGTTATTTGTTCTTCGAAATAAAATGGCAGAAGGTGTAGCTCTGAATGTTTGTGAGTGACTGTTCAACTTTAAATCTTGCTCATGCATTTGGAGATTAAACCAAAATGTATCAGCATGATCTGATCAGATCATGTTCCAGATCAGTTTTTCTGTTAGCACAATTACTGGAAACCGTGGCCTATTTGTAGAATGAGTTAATTACTGAGCCTGTATCCAAGTAAATGGGTTAAACCCAGTGAATGAATAACAGAACGACTTCTTACTCTTGAATTGAATCTCTCAGGGTCATTTCTTCTCCCTGGTTTGTTGTAAACCTAGTGTGCTGTGGTCAATGTCACACACTTTTCAGACATTACTCTTGCTAATTAATTGTGGTACAGCTGGGTTTTGTGATTCCACCCCAGTGTTAACAATCTTATTGCGTATTACAAGGTTATTGTCATTGATCTGACAAGTACAACACAGCTTGTTTTTCAGTTGCAGTTGCATAGACACTGTTCAATTTGCCAAATTCTCTAAACCAATACCATAACTACATTTAATTAATTTTTAATTAATTGTTTAACCGTAAGATTTCAAACATACTCTGAAAACCCTCATTGAAGAAGACACTCATGGTGATATCAATTTTAGTGTAATGAGGGCTTGGTATTTAACCCCAAAATGTCCATGCTAAGACTGTAAAAGAGCTTTATAACATCTTTTTTAATATTGTGGCTGAGAGTTAAAAGCCTTAAACAAGCTATTTTTGTTTCATTTTACCCTGTGAGAGCAGTATGTACCAATTTCATCAATGTACTTTGCTCCTAAGTGTCCTTACAGATGTTATACGGTTATATAAGCACCTCAAACTGTTCACTTTTTTTTTTAACTTTGTGAAAAGGTATATGTGTGTGTATTTGTATTGGGAAAAAAGTGAGTGAGGTAGCATACATTACTACAGTCATATCTCTAAAGTCTTTTAAAAAGAATCATACAGTTTATGAAATTTTTTTTCTTTTCGTCTGTGTGACGCACATACTGTTTTGGGTCATATAGGCATCATGTCTTTTCCACTCAGCAACAGCCACGGGTGTTGATGGTATAGGCCGGTATCTGGAGAAAAACAATAAAATTTAAGTGCCACAGTGTTATAAAATTGCAGGATGGTGCAATTGCATTTATTTTGTCTAAACGTTACTTGGACAATTACGTTGTTGTTTTTTCGCTCACTCTCTTTCTTTTATGTGTTGGCATTTGGACGCTGACCCCATAAAACATTTGCAGTAAGTTAATTATTTTTCAACATTTTTCCTCCGAATTTTATAGACCATAGGCTGATATTAAAGCTCTAAGAGACAGGTAAAAGTTCACTTTTTGTCACCTGGGATGCAGGAAAGGGAGAACTGAGGGTGAGAAAGAAGGTGTTACGGAAAATGTCTGGAATCTTAGCTCACTTTCTCAAATAAGCATCATCTCTGCAACGTCTCGATTGGAATCTACACCATCTGCCCCATAGGATCTGATTTTCTTTCTTTACCACTTCATTCAAACTCCCTTTTGTCAACATGTGTGCACCAGAGCCCACCTGCCCCATAAACGCCACCATCTGCACGGGCACGTCCTGCCTGGTGCCCCGTGATCCATTCAATGACATCCTGAACGTGGTGATGAGCACCACGCTTACCGTCATGCTGGCCTTGGTCATGTTTTCAATGGGTTGCACCGTCGAAGCAAGAAAGCTCTGGGGGCACATCCGCAGGCCCTGGGGCATTTTCATTGGTTTCCTATGCCAGTTTGGCATCATGCCTTTCACAGCCTTTGCACTTTCATTGATTTTCAACGTGCTTCCAGTCCAGGCTGTAGTCATCATCATCATGGGCTGTTGCCCTGGAGGTTCCAGCTCCAATGTTTTCTGCTACTGGCTCGATGGAGACATGGACCTAAGGTGAGACTATCGATCTGTTCACTTTCCGTTGTAATTATATAGCTTGTAACACTTTCTAGTTACTAGAAATAAATTCTGTAATGGCCAGCTGTTTTTAAACATGAAGTCTGTCTTTTTTAAATGCAGTAGTGTCATATGTTGTTTACTTTCACAGTTTTTATAAAATGTCTACTAGGCTGAACTAGAATTTTTTTTTTCTTGTATCTGCTTAATAAATTATATTTATAGATAGAACTAATGTTTCTAAAATTATGTAGAATTATACAGTTATTATTTTTTTAATATTTGTTTATTATTTTAGTATAATAATAACACAAGTAGGCCTATTGTGAATATAGTATATTTTAGCACGTTTTGCATACAGAAAATATTCAGTTTTTTTAATGCATTCCTTTTCTTTCTTTCTTTCTTTCTTTCTTTTTTTTTAGCATAACTAGACCCAAATTATTTGAAGGGCATTTGCAAATTGACTAGATTTATCATAATCCAATGATGCATGTTTACAAAGTTTATAGACAGAACGAGAATTTTTACACCACAGCTAAACACTGGTTTCTGCTGCCCATAGCATCAGCATGACAGCATGTTCTTCAATTCTGGCTCTGGGAATGATGCCTCTTTGTCTGCTCATCTATACCTCAGTCTGGACTTCAGGCGATGCTATCCAGATCCCTTATGAAAGCATCGGTAAACCGGCCTCAAATGACCTAAATACAAGACTTTCCATTTTATGTATTCGTTTGTACTTAAATGTCTTAAATTTAAGGGAAGTCGTGGCCTAATGGTTAGAGAGTCGGACTCCCAATCGAAAGGTTGTGAGTTCGAGTCCCGGGCCGGCAGGAATTGTGGGTGGGGGGAGTGCATGTACAGTTCTCTCTCCACCTTCAATACCACGACTTAGGTGCCCTTGAGCAAGGCATCGAACCCCCAACTGCTCCCCGGGCGCCGCAGCATAAATGGCTGCCCACTGCTCCGGGTGTGTGCTCACAGTGTGTGTGTGTGTTCACTGCTCTGTGTGTGTGCATTTCGGATGGGTTAAATGCAGAGCACAAATTCTGAGTATGGGTCACCATACTTGGCTGAATGTCACTTCACTTTCACTTTCTTTCACTTAAATGTTGCTGACAATCATTTCAGTAATCACACTAGTGAGTTTACTTGTCCCTGTTGGTCTCGGGATTTACACGAAACACAGGTGGCCCAAAGCAGCCAAAAAGATCCTCAAGGTAAGTTTTTGTTTCTGTGTTTAATATTGTAAACACTCATGCATGCCATGCAGCTTCACGCGTTTTTTGTTGTCCTATGTATAGGTGGGATCTGTGGTAGGAATCTTCCTCATCATCATCATTGCAGTCATAGGTGGTGTGCTTTATCAGTCCTCATGGACCATTTCTCCTTCGCTTTGGATCATCGGTACCATTTATCCATTTATTGGCTTTGGTCTGGGCTTTCTCCTGGCACGTTTTGTGGGACAACCTTGGTACAGGTGAAAATCTGTCTTCCCATAGATGATTTGCTGGGACAGTTAGAACACATACTCTGAAGGGTCAATAAATGTGGCAAAAAGTCTGAAAAAAATATGATGGTTTATTTCTCATGAATGCAGGTGCCGCACCATTGCTTTAGAAACAGGCATGCAGAACGCCCAGCTGGCCAGTACTATTACCCAGCTGTCCTTCAGTCCTGCGGAGCTTGAGCTCATGTTCGCTTTCCCCTTAATCTACAGTATCTTCCAACTGGTTGTAGCTGGGTTTGCAATAGGATGTAAGATGAAACTCTTGTTCACTCTGCATTTAACCATTGGAAATATGACATTTTGTTTGGGGAATCATAACATTCACTTTACTTTGAAAAGCTGATAACTCATATTATGATGATTTTTGATGTATTTGTAGTTTATTACACGATGAAGCGCTGTAGGCGGGGGACATCGGCGGAGGAGAATGGGGAAGGCACACAGAGCACAGTTGAGGATCAGGATATGCAGAATTATGCCTTGGAGAATGGTGGCTTTCACTGTGATGAGAATAGCAACACTGAGAATAAGGACAAAGGTACAAAGTTGTGAGCTAAACGTCATTCTGCTAACCTGTGTGACCGGAGCGGTCCACATTGACCTTCTGGAGGCATGAACTTTAAACAAGCTATTCCAGCTCAACCAGAGAGTGTGTCGATACACTCAACCCCAAAGTGGATGCATTTTCCTATGTTATAAAAACAAACCAAGAAAGCATTAAAATATGTTTTTACGATTAGTCTGCCAACAGGTTTATTAATACAAAGCTGTATTTTGACTGTGAATTGTGAGTTACGTTTTGTCTTTGGTTTGCAACTTTCAATTAATTTAAGAAAACAAACTACATATCCCAAGTAGGTTGAATGTAGGCTAATTTATTTAAATGTTACTTTGTATACACATAATTGTAATGGAACTTGCTTTTTAAATTATGTATGATAAATAAAAATGTATACTTTGTTTTTTTTTTTTTTTTACTATGTTTGAACAATGTGACTATTCCATGTACAGAGGATTTCTTTTTTTATTTTATTTTTTATAATTTTTTATAAAGCATTTAACTGCTTTAAATTACTTCTAAACATTACATCTAAACACTAACATAAACGTTGCTTACAATTTAGATTGTCATTTCATGCAGGGTGTTTTACGTTTTATTTTGTTGGGGATATTTATATGCAAAACACCATAAAAAAATTATATTCAAAAATGTGATGTCAGCTCTCGATCCTAGCAGATTTTAAACTGTAAAATTTCATGATTGCACTTCACCAGAAGCTAATTATATTGGCCATGTATTATACCCTACATGAGAGTAATTTTTATGAGAGTGCCCTTAAATCGGCTTATATAAAAAAATATCACACTTGTCACACTGCAGTTTCTCAGAAATTACTGAAATTTGATCAAATTCTGCTAAACCATAATCAGCTCAGAATGGCTAAATGAGCTTTCAGAACTTGAACCTAAAAGAGATAGTTCACCCAAAAATGTAAAGGTTGACAAAACTTCCCTTTAAGCCCTCATGTGTATGTGTTAATACCACAGAGAAATAAGGCAGCAGACTAAGAGCCACACATTCGTAGAATTTGGACACTGAAAAGGGAAGTTTAGTTTCTTATTCAAATGTTCTGACATGGTTAATTACCTCCAGTGAAAGAACGATTAAACCAAGATGAGAAGAATCATAAGCTGTAAAGATCACTGAGGAACTGAAGATGGTGTCTCTGTTCTCGCTCTACATACTGCTTCTGAAGACTTCATGGGTATGTTCTTGGCTTGCTGATAAATGCCTTTTCTACAGTGATGTGGAAGAGTTTCCTGTTGACACAACCTGTGCTGGAAAAACAAACATTGCTGAGTGCCATCATGTAACTAACATTAAAGAAGACCTGCGTGGACTTCCATCAAACTTACTTAACCTCTGCATTCAAATGGAACCAGACTTTCATGGTGCCTTGGCTCCAGACTCATTCTCACGCTTTGCTTCTTTGGAATACCTTGAAATTGTTGGATGTTTCTCAGAGATCCCCCCAGAGGCTTTTAATGGATTGACCAACGTAACTTCATTAAAATTGTCTTTCTTGTCTACAGAAATCTGCTGTGAGGTAGCTCTTGATTTCAGTCGCCTTTCCTCACTTAACCATTTGTCTCTTTCACAGTACAGTTTATCACCACTGGCACCAAATGTTTTTGAGATGATTCCTCTGCTGCAAAAATTAAAGATACTCAATGTGTGTTTGAAGAATATATCTGAGGTCATTTGTCGACTGGCAAAAGCAAACTCACTGAAGCTGTTTAAGTTAGAGGAATATGAGCTAAATAGACTTCATTACCCTAACTGCTCGGTGTTCAACATCTCTGACGGTTACATATCAACTGAGTTTGATATTGAAGAGGTACATTTTTATCTAGGAATAGTAGAGCATGTAGACCAGGGAGCTTTAAAAGCTTTGGGAAATCTCTATAGATTGTGCTTTGTTTCAAACACTGATTTCCTCAGAGAGATTTCTTTATTTGGGGTACATAAAATTCATCATTTGAGTGTAAGAGTGGATGTACTTAACATTGATGACTTGTGTACTGCAGCAAAGTCATATTCAGTTGAGTCTTTAGAAGTTCGTTATGAGACTATTAACTTGCCACCAACTCCTACTAATATCTCACATGGTTGTGATGACATTAAGGGAATTGTGCTCAAAGGTAACATATATGTGTATAAGACTGTAGATGTCTTGGATGTATATTCAGTCTTTCAGATTTTCAGAAATCTCACTCTTGTTAACATAATTAAGCATGTGCTCAGACCAAATGATTTCTTTTCTCTTTGTGCTTCATTTCCACAGACGGTCAAAAGTCTTTCTGTTATGATACTAAGCACAAATAACATAGATAAGATCATTTCCAACCAGTTTTATTGTTTTGCAGTTCTTGAAATTCTGGACTTATCCGTCAGTAACATTTCTAACATAGAAGATTTTGCATTCTTTGGATTACCCAAGTTAAAAGAGCTAAAACTCAGTAGCAATAAGTTATCTTACATTTATCAACATGCATTCAGTGGTTTATATGGACTTATGGTCTTAGATCTCCAAGAAAATCCTATAATTCATATTGAACCGGAATCATTTGGAGATCTGATTAACCTTAGTGCACTTCTGTTGGGAGATCTGAACTTCCCACCTGCTGTGACATTGATCACACTGCATTTTTCTGATATATTTGGAATCATTCCATATAATTTAAGTAATGTTTTCATTAGTTCAGGCTTGAGACCAATGCAGCTTGTGGTCAGGAACAATGCTACACTGGGTCAGGGTCTAAACGTCCACATTAAAGGTGAATATGTGACCGTTGAGGGCTGCAACAGTTCACTCTTGACATATGTAGACACCCTTAAGATAAATGCAGCATATATGAACTGTGGAAATGAATTCATTGGGAAATATGTAAGATCGGTCGTCAATCTGGAATTTCAGTCAGTGTTCTCAGACGGTATTGGAGACTTGGCTGTAATCAATCAACTTGTTCATTTAAAAACCCTAAAACTAGAAAACATTGACTTGACGAAGCAGCCGAACCTGGCCACAATGTTTCACAATCTGACAAAACTCCAGACGCTGATCCTGACAAACTGCAGAATGTTCTTTCTGGATGGAAGTCTGACCAAAGACTTAAAAGCATTGACAGGTCTAGTACTTATTCCCAAAGATAACATCAATGTTCTTCAAAACTTGGTGGAACATCTCACTAGTTTGAAGTACCTCCATCTTCTGGGCTTGGGTCTGTACTGCAACTGTGATAATGCGTGGCTGGTCTCATGGGCGAAGGACAACAGGAAGGTGCAGGTTGCCATGTTCAAGCCCACCATGATAGAACTGCAGTGCTTGACTGACAATGGAATCGACCACCTTAACTTTGTTGATTATTCCAAAACCTGTTTATTTGACATCGAATTTGTGTTCTTCACCTCCACCTCTGGCTTTTTGTGTATTTTTATTACTGTGGTACTGTCATATAAGTTTTCAGGCCAATATATTGCGCCATTCTATCACATCGCCCGTGGATGGTTACGAGAGGCTTTGCATGTGAACAGTAAACACCAGTACCGCTACGATGTTTTTGTGTCTTACAGCAGTAAGGACGAGAATTGGGTCATGGAGGAACTTCTTCCAAACTTAGAGCAGCGGGGACCTCCATTTTTGCGTCTCTGCCTTCATAGTCGGGACTTTCAATTGGGACAAGACATTGTGGAAAACATCACAGACAGCATCTATGCAAGTCGCCGGACTCTTTGTCTCATCAGTCGCAACTACATCCATAGCAACTGGTGTTCTTTAGAGATGCAGCTGGCCACCTACCGGCTCCAAGTTGAACACAGGGACATTCTTATCCTGGTCTTCCTAGAAATTATTCCGTCTCGCTTGCTATCCTCCCATCATAGATTGGCCCGGCTGGTAAAAACTAGAACCTATCTAGACTGGCCACGGGAGCCTGAGATGCATGAGGCATTCTGGGACAGGTTGTGGTGTAAACTGAGCTCCAATAAAACAAACTAAACTTCATTTCTGTATACTGTATAGTTCCAAAAGAAAAAGAAAAAAACTAAACCAAGCTTTCTAGCTTCTTTCTTAAAAATAATTTTAAATATATGTACACACGTTACGACTATTTTGTAATGCATTTGCTTTTTATAATATGCTTTAATAAACCTGGTATAACATCAAATGTGATTCACTGTGCAAACATGGTAATATTTGCCTTTTGCAGTCATTTCACATCTAAAACATTTAGTGCACTTTAAGCAGACATAAACTGATGTTTGGATTGACTACTGAAAATTCCCTTTTCTAAATAATCTCCACCACAGACTATTTATGCATGTGCTGAACAGATATGTACATTAGGTATTTTTGTTCATGTGTTTATGCAAATTAGTTTCAGTTCATGTTTTCAGATGTGTTTCCTAGAACACATTCCTTATAATGGGGTGCGAATGTATCATTTATATAGAGTACATTTGAAATAAGTATGGTTTTTATCTCCTTAGGAATTGTTGAATTCCATCATGAATCCAATTATATTATAAGAACCATTTAGGGCAGGGATCACAAAACTCAGTCCTGGAGTCCTGCAGAGTTTAGCTCCAACACTAATCAAGCAAACCTGAACCAGCTAATTAAGGTCTTAAAATTCCAGGCAGGTGTGTTGAGGCAAGCTGGAGCTAAACTCTGTATGCCCTCCAGGACCAAGATTGGTGACTCCTGATTTAGGTAAACAACAACAACAACAACAGCTAAAAACAAAAAACACTGCTCAGAGTACACACATTTCCTTTTGACTACAGGTTTATTCACTTAATTTATTTTACTCGATTGTCACATCCCATTCAGCAGAGGTCATTGGGAAACAACTTAATTTTTTAATCCAAAATTAAACATTATTTCTGTACAAAATTAAAATTGTGCAGAAAATGTCACATGCACATTTGGTCTGTGAGTCTGTGAAACCTTTTTTTCCCCAGCTCCAGGTACCTTTTTGTTTCCTTACACCTCTACTTTTGAGGATTGTTGCTGTGGCCTGCAGGTACTGTGTTTCACTTAAACAAAGTCTTTAAATGGTCTAGAAGGTCTAGAACACATCCTAGAACACGTAGTTCTGTACCTGGCAGTTCTGTAGCATGTCATTAAGAATCCGTGGTGACATAGAGTTCTGCCTTCTCTTGTAGGAAGTCGTGGCCTAGTGGTTAGAGAGTTTGACTCTGTGGGTTTGAGTCTCGGGCCGACAATACCACAACTGGGGTGCCCTTGAGCAAGGCACTGAACCCCCAACTGCTCCCAGGGCATCGCTGCATAAATAGCTGCCCACTGCTCCGGGTGTGTGTTCACAGTTTATGTGTGTTCACTGCTTTGTGTGTGCACTTAGGATGGGTTAAATACAGAGCATGAATTCTGAGTATGGGTCACCATACTTGGCTGTGTGTCATGTCACTTTCACTTTCTTTCCAAAGTGCAGTGATAGAATTAGAAGGTTTTTGTTGCAAAGTCTTTTGAAACATCAATGCCTTTTGAACCTTTAACTTAAAATTATTTAATCTCTTCTTCACCCTGAAAAAATATATATAATATGATTTGGTAGGAAATACACACCTGGTTAAAAACAATTTATGTTTTAAGAATGTCTCATGAATAAAACACAAATTTCAATTAGAGTATTTTTGTGTACCCGACACTTTCAGCTGCTAGACAATTCAGGTGTAAGAAGGCCAGAAGCCTACATTCTTGATGAAACTTACAGCTTCAGCACCAGTGCATCATTTCCATTAGATGGGTCAGCCATATTTCTGAAAGAAGACTCCTTCTCCAGTGACTTCAAGATCGTCCGCTTTTGAAAGAGCATTTCACCTGAGTAAAAAACAAAATCATGCTTTGGTAAGTCATAATTATGAAATGAAAAGTCATTTTTTAGTGAAGCAGTAATTACTAAGTCAGTGGTTCTTAAAGGATTAGTTAATTTTCAAAATGAAAATGTCCTGATAATTTATTCACCCCTATGTCATCAAAGATGTTTACATCTTTCTTTCTTCAGTCAATAAATTGAGGTTTTTAATGAAAATATTATAGGATTATTCTCCATCTACCAAACGGTTGAAGATCAATACTACAGTTCCAGTGCAGCTTCAAAGGGCTCTATACCAGACAATGAATAAGGGTCTTATCTAGCAAAACGATCAGTCATTTAAAAAAAAAAAAAAACGTACATGCTTTATAAACAGAAATGCTCATCTAGCACTGCTCTGCGATGTGCGTCCACGACTTCACACAATACATTATTATATTGAAAAGGTCCACGTGTGTCATAGATGTTTACAAAAAAATTGAACATGTGTCACTGAACATACAACGACTTTTGAATGGTCCTCCTCTTTCACCATTGTAAACACTGAAAGAGTCGGTACTTCCAGCTACATCACGTTTGACCTTTTTAACGTAATTACGTATTATGTGAAGTCATGGACATGCATTGCAGAGCAGTGCAAGGTGAGCATTTCTGTTTATAAAGCATATACGTTTTTTTTTTTTTTAAGAACACGACCGATCGTTTCGCCAGATAAGACCCTGATTCCTCGTCTTGTATCATGTAGAGCCCTTTGAAACTGCACTGAAACTGTAATTTTCACCTTCAACCGTTTGGTAGCCGCTGAAGTCCACTATAAAGAAAATAATCCTGGAATGTTTTCATCCAAAACCTTAATTTTTTTTCTACGAAAGAAAGAAAGACGTAAACATCTTGAATGAAAAGGGGGTGAGTAAATTATCAGGAAATTGATATTTGGAAGTGAACTAATCCATTAATACTACAGAAAATAACTTCATGGAAATCCAGCAGTGACATGGCAGAACATACTGGTACACAAACTCACCGGAGACAACTGAGCATGCTGGTTATCACCACATTCAGCCCAATGAACTCGCCCAGCAGCAGGTGCTGTCATGTCAGTCTAACTGGGGTGTGAACCAAAATATATTGCTCAATGATTGTTTTTCCTAAGCTCAGGAGACTTTGATGAGATTCTCATATACCTCTTGTTTTAGTTTCAGCAGCATTTCAGATGTGTCTCCTAAAATTCCTTAGGAGAAATGGAAGTAGACACAAATGAGAGAGAAAAAAAGGTGGATTTTTTTGCAACATCTTTGGTAAGTAAATTAGATATTTTAATTCATAAATCAATTTTGTCTAACATAGTTTTACTGTAAATTAAGAAAATATCAAGGTTGCCATATGGAAACTCTGTACCACTATGGAAAAATAGGTGTGTTGCCAATAGGTGTGTTGCCATTGTTGTTGGCGGCTGTACTGCGTTTGAGCTCCGTCACTATATTCTTTTCATTGACTATTTTTAACTCAAAAATCAATTGTATACATCATCGTTTCCGTTTATATAACGTGTGAATATATCCTCTATTGTATTCTACAACAAAAACAATCAGAGCGCCTCGCTATCACTAGTTTTATTTTGATCTCCCGGGTCCGCTATTAGCTTTTAGCCCGTTAGCATCAGCGGCGTGGTTGCAGCTAACTGCGCTAACATTGCTAATACTCTATTCACACACATTACCACTGCTGTACTCACTGTTACTTGCTTTAATGGCGGATGAATGTCTCCACTCTGTGCAGCTCGAGCTCGAGGCGGTGGGAAAGCAGATTCGCGACCTGGAGGTGAGGCAGGCCCAGCTGAGAGAGCGGAGAACCGCGCTGGAATCATCCCGGGCTGACGCTCACAAGTCCGGGGTAAGTATACAGCGATCTGTTAACAGTCCCACCACGTCTACTCCGTGTGTTTCTCTGCACAGGCCCGGTGCACCCAGGACGCGATCTTCCCAGATGTCCTTCACTGCGACGCCGGGACACCACGGACCCTGGGTGCATCCACAGCGGAGGACGCGAGCCGGGTCCCGGGCGACGACTTCTCCCCCTCCTGCCTTCGACATCTCCATCCGGAACCGCTTCGCTCCCCTCCGCGAGACAGGACGCGACGCTGTGATCATCGGAGACTCCATCGTCCGACACGTAAGTGCTACGTTAGCCGAAGGTAAAGTGCACACTCATTGTTTGCCTGGTGCTCGTGTTCTCGATGTTTCTGCGCAGATACCCGCGATCCTGAAGGTCGACGAGAGCCCCAGAGCGGTCGTGCTTCACGCCGGGGTTAACGACACCACGCTGCGGCAGACGGAGACGCTGAAGAGGGACTTCAGCAGCCTGATCGAGACGGTTCGCAGCACGACGCCCGCGGCGACGATCGTCGTGTCAGGACCACTGCCCACGTATCGACGAGGACACGAAAGGTTCAGTAGACTTTTTGCTTTAAATGAATGGTTGTTGTCATGGTGTAAAGAACAGAAACTGCTATTTGTTAATAACTGGAATCTTTTCTGGGAGCGTCCTAGGCTGTTTCGCGCTGATGGATTACACCCCAGCAGAATCGGAGCGGAGCTGCTCTCTGACAACATCTCCAGGACACTTCGCTCCATGTGACTAGTAAGACAATTCTCTAATAACTATTATGATGAGTTTTGTTCCACCCGCTTAAATTATAAAAGTACTTGTGCTGTAAAAACTATTAAGACTGTGTCTGTTCCCCGAATAGTGAGGTCAAAATATAATGTAGGATCTAGAAAAAATCTTATCGTAATTAAACCAGAAAAATGTAAAGTAAATGAACAAAAACAATTTTTAAAGTTTGGGCTCATAAATATTAGATCACTCACACCCAAAGCAGTTATTGTAAATGAAATGATCACAGAAAATAGTTTTGATGTACTCTGCTTGACTGAAACCTGGCTAAAACCAAATGATTATTTTGGTCTAAATGAGTCTACTCCACCAAACTACTGTTATAAGCATGAGCCCCGTCAGACTGGTCGTGGAGGAGGTGTTGCAACAATATATAGTGATATTCTCAATGTTACCCAGAAAACAGGATACAGGTTTAACTCTTTTGAAATACTTCTGCTAAATGTTACACTGTCAGACATGCAAAAGAAATCTAATGTATCTCTTGCTCTGGCTACTGTGTATAGACCACCAGGGCCGTATACAGAATTCCTAAAAGAATTTGCAGATTTCCTCTCAGACCTTCTAGTTACAGTTGATAAGGCGCTAATCATGGGAGATTTTAATATTCACGTTGATGATGCAAATGATACATTAGGACTTGCGTTTACTGACCTAATAAACTCCTTTGGAGTCAAGCAAAATGTCACCGGGCCCACTCATCGTTTTAATCATACACTAGATCTAATTATATCGCATGGAATCGATCTTACTGCTATAGATATTGTACCCCAATGTGATGATATTACAGACCATTTCCTTGTATCGTGCATGCTGCGTATAACTGATATTAACTATATGTCTCAGCGTTACCGTCTGGGCAGAACTATTGTTCCAGCCACCAAAGACAGATTCGCAAATAACCTGCCTGATCTATCTCAACTGCTATTTGTACCCAAAAATACACATGAATTAGACGAAATTACTGACAACATGGGCACTATTTTCTCTAATACATTAGAAGCTGTTGCCCCCATCAAATTGAAAAAGGTTAGAGAAAAACGTACTGTGCCATGGTATAACAGTAATACTCACTCTCTCAAGAAAGTAACTCGTAGTCTTGAACGCAAATGGAGAAAAACTAACTTGGAAGTTTTTAAAATTGCATGGAAAAACAGTATGTCCAGCTATAGACAGGCTCTAAAAACTGCTAGGGCAGAGCATATCCACAAACTCATTGAAAATAACCAAAACAATCCAAGGTTTTTATTTAGCACAGTAGCTAAATTAACAAATTACCAGACGCCACCTGATTCAAATATTCCACCAACGTTAAATAGTAATGACTTTATGAATTTCTTCACTGATAAAATAGATAACATTAGAAATACAATAGCGAATGTAGATTCTACAGCGTCTAACACTTCAGTTTCATCCATCGCACCCAAAAATAAACTGCAGTGCTTTACAAATATAGGACAGGAAGAGCTAAATAAACTTATCACTGTATCTAAACCAACAACATGTTTATTAGATCCTGTACCCACTAAATTACTAAAAGAGCTGTTACCTGTAGCCGAAGAACCGCTTCTCAATATCATTAACTCGTCGTTATCTTTAGGTCACGTCCCAAAACCATTCAAGCTGGCGGTTATCAAGCCTCTTATTAAGAAACCAAAACTAGATCCTAGTGTACTGGCAAATTATAGGCCTATTTCAAATCTTCCATTTATGTCTAAAATTTTAGAAAAAGTTGTGTCTGCTCAATTGAGCACCTTCCTGCATAAAAATGATCTGTATGAAGAATTTCAGTCAGGTTTTAGGCCCCACCATAGCACAGAAACTGCACTTGTTAAAATTACAAATGACCTGCTTCTTGCGTCAGATCAAGGCTGCATATCATTTCTAGTCTTACTTGATCTTAATGCTGCATTCGACACCATAGATCATGACATACTCATAGATCAATTACAAAACTATACAGGTATTCAAGGGCAGGCTCTAAGATGGTTTAGATCCTACCTGTCCGATCGCTACCATTTTGTTTACTTAAATGGGGTGTCATCTCATTTATCATCAGTAAAATATGGAGTGCCACAAGGATCCGTCCTAGGTCCCCTTCTATTTTCAATATACATGTTGCCCCTTGGTAATATTATTAGAAAATACGGAATTAGCTTCCACTGTTATGCAGATGATACTCAGCTATATATTTCAACGAGACCAGATGAAACTTCCCAATTATCTAAGCTAACAGAGTGTGTTAAAAATGTAAAAGATTGGATGACAAATAATTTTCTCCAATTAAATTCGGATAAGACAGAGATATTAATTATTGGACCAAAAAACACCACACAGAATCTTGTAGATTACAATCTGCAACTAGACGGATGTACTGTTACTTCCTCTACAGTCAGAAATCTGGGTGTTATATTAGACAGCAATTTGTCTTTTGAAAATCATATTTCCAATGTTACAAAAACCGCATTCTTCCATCTTAGAAACATTGCCAAGCTACGAAACATGTTGTCTGTTTCTGATGCAGAAAAGCTAGTTCATGCATTCATGACCTCTAGACTGGACTATTGTAATGCACTTCTAGGTGGTTGTCCTGCTTCGTCAATAAACAAGCTACAGGTAGTCCAAAATGCAGCAGCTAGAGTCCTTACCAGGTCAAGAAAATATGATCATATTACCCCAATTTTACAGTCTCTGCACTGGCTACCTATTAAGTTCCGTATCTGTTACAAATTATCATTACTTACCTATAAGGCCCTAAATGGTTTAGCTCCTGCGTACCTAACTAGCCTTCTACCACGCTACAACCCATCACGCACCCTAAGGTCACAAAACGCTGGACTTTTGGTAGTTCCTAGGATAGCAAAGTCCACTAAAGGAGGTAGAGCTTTTTCACATTTGGCTCCCAAACTCTGGAATAGCCTTCCTGATAATGTTCGGGGTTCAGACACACTCTCTCTGTTTAAATCTAGATTAAAAACGCATCTCTTTCGCCAAGCATTCGAATAATGTATCTCTTAAATTGTGAGTGTAGTTGCATCTGCATTTTTATTCTTCAGCTTGGGTTAAACTAATTTTACTTTGTTGGATCAGCAGCTATGCTAATGATGTCTCTATTTTGTTTCTATGTTTTGCCACGGGATTTACATCCCGTGGTAACTAGGATTTACACAAGCTCCAGTCTGGATCCAGAACACCTGAGAAGAGATGATGCTGACCCTCAGAGGACCCCAGATGATCCTAACCTTGAATCAACAAACAGAACTAACAATTATTGCTACATGTGTGACTGCATCCTATAATTACTATTAATTAATAATATTGATAGTTCATCATCTAGCTGACTACGTCTTGTATTATTATTATTATTTTTATTTTTCTAAAATCCTGTCAAACGTGCACAAACTACTAGCTACTACTAAATATTGTAGAAACATAATTTTCTGTAAAGTTGCTTTGTAATGATTTGTATTGTTAAAAGCGCTATACAAATAAACTTGAATTGAATTGAATTGAATATGGCAACACTGTACCACAGTGGAATTTCAGTAATGTATTTCCCCATAGGTATTTTTCATAGATAGTAGCATCAATAAAATTATCACAGTTATTTAATTATTTGAATGATTTTTACTGTAGTTTAGTTGTATTTATGTATAAATAACAAAATTATGTCTTCTTTTTTCAGAAAATGAATACAGCTATATTTTATGGAAAGGGCAATAGGAAGAGTGCAGAGTTGGCCTGTCATGGAGATGAAAGGGAAGTGCAAATACCCTGGCTGCAGGGTCTTCCACATGAAGTGCAGCAAATGTGACTTGCACCTTTGCATCACAGCTGAAAAGAACTGCTTTCTGCAGTTTCATGGGATGTCATGAAATGTGACATGAGTTGGATTGAGACAGGTGCACATGGATGGACTGGGAAAACTGAACCCCCAGTTGCTCACGGGTGCTCGATCTATAGCTGCCCACTGCTCCGGGTGTGTGTTCACTTCTCACTGCTGTGTGTGAGCACTTGGATAGGTTAAATGCAGAGCAACAATTCTGAGTATGGGTTACCATACTTGGCAAATGTCACAACTTTCACTTTTCACTTTATTTCAGGGAGCCGCCTATCGTAATACCTGTATTTTATGTTTTCGTGTTCGACATGGTGTTAGTGCATGTTCCAAGCTACCTTACATTTACTTAACTTGTATAAAATACTTTCAAAAAGACTTGTTTTTATTGTTGGAAACTTTGTGGATGTAAAATAATAAAAAGTTGATGAATTTGATATGCATATATGGTACAAAAGCAATTATTTTGTCTGTTTGCAAGCATTACAATACTTTTAAGTACCATTTTGAAGGTTATAGGAAACTACTTACTTTTGGTTTGCATGAGTTCCAAGTATAAAAATCTATCAATATCTAAAAGAAATGTCAATTTAAATAGAAAATATAATCATAATTTAATAGAAAAACTACTTTTTTGGCCATTTTCCATTGTGGTACACTGTTGCCATATGGCAACGTTTTCCTAAATACCCCACTCCCCCCCCCCCCCCCCCCCCCCCCAAATTTTTTTTTTTTTGGATTTGTATAATTGAAGCTATTTCATGTAATAAAAACCTATTTTAAAAAATATTTCATGGTTAGAACATAATGTGTACCATAGAGGGTTGATTCCCCATCCAAAGGAATCATGGATTTGACACCATGATTCTTTTATCTTTTGGATTTTATTAGTCTAAATAAGCTGAATAATTACATGATTAAATATTAAACGTTACTTAAGATGGCTAACTTTAATATTCTCAACTAAATATAATTTAAGGTTAATGAAAATACATTTGCAATGCTTCATTAATTGTTTCTTAATGTGTTTCGTAATGTATATGTGTTGTGAAGGATTTGCAGCGCGTTTCGTTGTATGCATGTGTTGTGATGATTGATTTGCAGCGCGTTTCCCTATATGCATGTGTTGTGAAGTATTTGCAGTGCGTTTCGTTGAATGCAAGTGTTGAGAGGATTTGTAGCGCGTTTCGCTATAAGCATGTGTTGTGATGATTTGCAGAGCGTTTTGTTACATGCATGTGTTGTGATGATTTGCAGAGTGTTTTGTTATATGCATGTGTTGTGATGATTTGCAGAGAGTTTGTTATATGCATGTGTTGTGATGATTTGCAGAGAGTTTTGTTATATGCATGTGTTGTGATGATTTGCAGAGAGTTTTGTTATATGCATGTGTTGTGATGATTTGCAGAGAGTTTTGTTATATGCATGTGTTGTGATGATTTGCAGTGTTTCGCTATATGCATGTGTTGTGATGATTTGCAGAGAGTTTTGTTATATGCATGTGTTGTGATGATTTGCAGTGTTTCGCTATATGCATGTGTTGTGATGATTTGCAGAGAGTTTTGTTATATGCATGTGTTGTGATGATTTGCAGAGTGTTTCGTTATATGCATGTGTTGTGATGATTTGCAACACTTGTGTTGTCAAACTGATGAAGATGTTTTTCTTCACTTGCTGATGTTTTTTTAATTTACATGTGTTTTCTTAAGTTGCAGCGTGTTGAGCTGTCTTTGCCACCGTAGCTATGGCTCTGACAGAGGTCACTCTATGACGTGCTGTATGTGTTCACCTGTTCACACGTCATCTGCAGTGCCAGAAACAAACAGCACAGACATTTGGGACAGTGCAAGCTGGCCATGGCTCCACCCAACATATGTTTGTGGTTTTCCTGGTTCAGTAGATTCAGTTGGAATGACAAACACAGAACACCTTGGACCGCATCCTTCTGCCTGTCACAGATACAATTACACACATCAACAGCTGTACAAGTACCAGAGCATCCTGGAAACAAATATGCATAGTGAGAGAGAAAGAACATTATTTTTTTCTGTTTCTTTTGTAAGTAGAATTTTGAGAAATGGTTCTTTGAAAAGTATTGATTATTACTGCCTCAAAAAAAGGGAAATAATAATATAACAACAGAAGGAAATCAGACAACAATTCAGCATTTTTCACTATGAATAATATATATATATAAAAAAAACATAATTATTTTTATTATAGCCTATTTAGGCAGGGCAAGGCAAGTTTATTTATATAGCACATTTCATACACAATGGTTATTTAAAGTGCTTGACATAAAAGAAAGTAAGAAAGTATTTACTTATTTTTGTTAACATATTTTTTTTAAGAGTTGCTTCTGCAAAAAAAGTTTTTAGTTTTCCAGTTCCTCCTTCAAAAATAGACTTATTTTGCACATTCAAATAGACAGAGTGTGTGTGTGTGTGTGTGTGTGAGAGAGAGAGACCTATCCCCAGTAAATAGCGTATGTAATCCTGGTAGATAGAGCATTGGAAATATTATGCATTTATTATTGTAAATACTATTATTATTTATTTATCATATTAATAATGTTCATACATTTTATATTTTATGTCACATGTGGACATGTATCGATGTTCATATGAATCATGTTGTTTACAGCTCCATCTAATGTGAAGGAGTGAGCATGCACTCAGGTAAGATCACTCCATGAAAGTGTTAAAAGTATCCTCTCGTGGTGAACTATTCGGACACTTAACAGACTAGTAATATCACACTAAAAAGTTACAGAAAATATATCAAAATTAATTATTTTAAATAAATATAATTTGGTTTGGTTTGAAATGAAACAATAGATAAAACAAAGACCAGGATAGGAAAGAGCAGAACAGAGGTTAGGGAAATCTAGGGCATGCTGTCACAAGCAAATATTTTCTCAGGGCAGTCAATTTCTATATGGCCATAAACCTTCTTAAATCTTAAAGTCTAAACATAAATACATTTTATAAAGGGCAATCGGACATTTCCACTCTTAATTATTCTAAATATCCTGTCATAATTATTATGCATAAACTGAATTATTCTTTTAATTATTCTGGTCCAAACTTGGTGAAACATGTAAGGTATAGTAATTCTGCATTAAAGTTTATAAGCAAGCCCATCTATAAAACTTTCTAAACAAATATGATCCTAAAATATAATTCATATAAACCAGACCAACTAAAGTATAGAAATACAAAGATTTATTTAAATTTATTTTAATTTAATTTATTTATTTATTTATTACAAAAACAGAAATATTTAGTTAATACATTACAGTCATAATACACTTCACAAAGTATGTGGTCTCAGAAACATATTTTTCTGAAAATCCATCTGAATGTAATGCTGCTGTTACATAATGAAATAGGTGGTCTCTTACAGCTCATCTTTGACACTGACTTATACAAAAACAAAACAAACAATCAGAAATGATTCGGAAAAAATCTACAATTCAGATTCTAAAATAATTCCTATAAACATTTTATTGGAGTAAACTTTTGATCAATCCATGCCATTAAAAAGTGTATTGCCCTCATAAACCCAGTTTGTGTGCTTTATGATATGATAATAAATCCATTGGATACTTAATTATAAGTGTTGGTACAGTTATTGTATATATGTATAGTGTAAAACTAATAAATGGAAATCTTTGTATGGACAAAAATGAAAAAAAGTGCTTAATTTTTATGATGCGAGTTTAGTTAGGATCTTTTATTTTGATGGAATCTAGAAATGTTATGCTATTATTATACGCTGATGTATATTATTATACACTGAGTATGGTCAGTACAGTCTCTATTATTGTGTAAAATAGTTTAAATTAATACAAATGAATACACACATTTTTGTGATTTTGTATGATAGCAAGAAAACAGATCTTTTTTCTTGTGCAATAACAAGGGAAAAGTTCATCCTTTGGCTGTTATACCAGCTCCATGCCATCTCGAACCTTGGCCTCAGTGACCTGCAGTTCAGCACCTATACTTCTAAAAAAAAAAAAAACACAGAGCTGGATGAGTGTTGGAATCTTATTTAGTGGACACAATTTTACCGTCAAAACTAAACAGAAAGATGATATATTACCTTTATTTCACAATGTGCAAGTTCAGATAAATACTTTTACCATTTGTAATCTTTCTATCCAATCACACACCCTCTTACTTTCTTTGTCCAGGTGAAGCACTTTTATGTAGATTTTTTGTTTATTTGCTGCAACATCATCACACTAAACAAGCATCTTTATCAGCAGTGCGAATCACATAAAATTCAAGTAGTCGCTGTGGTCTTGACTTCCAACACTTCCACACCTCAAACGCACACAGGTTTATTGCTAAAAAGTGCTTTGAGGCCAGAACATCTGTGTAAAGATTAATGTTTCCAGTCGATGGTTATGGAAAACCATAAAGTGCTGGGGTCCATGAACTCAGGGGCACTTGTGCTCAGTGTCTAATATGAGCACACAAGAAACTTTATAAAAATTATATATATATATTTAGTAGGTTCAGTGCCTCTATGATACTGAGTTAAAAGGATGTTAAAAAAAATAATAAAAAATATGTTTGTAACAAAAATGAAAAAGAAGAGTATGTGTGTATATACACTTTATTTTTTTGTACCAAACCCTAAAAATAAAAATGTAAAATAGTATGTAAATACCTAGGTGTGCTCTGGGTATTTACATACTATTTTACATTTTTATTTTTAGGGTTTGGTACAAAAAAATAGTCTTACAGAAACACGCAGAAACAAGTCTTTATTACATGATAAAGGGAAGTGCTTCTAGTCATACTACCATCTTATCAACACAGACAGTAAAATAACCACTGAATGTGTGTGCCATGCAGATGGCAAGATGTGCGCTATCTAATCATTTGATTTGATTTGAGTCCTTGAGAACACCATATAAAACTTGAATAAAGATGGAAGATCAAGACAAGATAAGATAAACACAATGATAAATTCATAAAATCAAAAAATAAAATAAAAATAAATCTGAATAGAGAATATTGATAAAGAGAAAAAAAACTGTGTTAAAAAGAAAGTATAGTGTCAGCAAAACAGTGACTGACGGTGTATAGCCACAATAGACACACAAGAGCACTTGCCCCGAAGAACAGGAAAAAAATAAAAAACCTGAAAGAGATAAGTTTGTGCAAACTGCTGACCTGCCAGGGCGATCCTTTCTGCCTTTAAACGGAAGAGAAAAACAGAAAGGTGGCAGGATTGATTGTGCAGTTAGCTGCTTCAGTCATTTTTTTAGTTTTGCACTTTGTTATTAGATTAAAATGAATATAAATTAAACCATTCACTTCTCCCAGGACTCTGTGTAACCAATTCCCATATGATTTGTGATTGCAATTGTGATTCTCCCAAAATACATAAATGTACAAATGATGCAATATATATTATATTAATTATTTTATATCATACATATCATATATTTTTTAATGGATATTAGTAAAAAAAAATGTTTTTGTTTTATCCAGCTGTATTTACTCGGTGCAACTTATAACATCCAAATGAATATAACACTTTGTCAGAAAAAAAAAAAATTCTGTTGGACATGAGCAAAGAAGAGTGGGCACATATTGCAAAGTCTAGATGTGCAAAGCTAGTAGAGACGGAGGCATATCTCAACAGACTAAAGGCTGTAATTAAAGCAAAAGGTGGTTCAACAAAATACTGACACAAGGGGGTGATCATTTTTCCAACTCAGTGAATTTTTTGGACAAAACAAAACACAGTGTCTTCATTTCAGGCTGCAAAACAACAAAATGTGATCTTTTTTTTTGTGGGGGGGGGGGGGGGGGGGTGATTATATCACACAGACGATTAATTGAACTAATTATTGAAAAATAGTGTATTTTATTGTTTCTACTAATATATATATATATATATATATATATATATATATATATATATATATATATATATATATATACACATATATACAGTCCCCCAAATTAACAAAAACTAAATGTCTGGAAGCTTGACCTGGTCACACGCAACAACATAAGTGTACTGTTAATATTTCAGTTATGAAATTACCCTAATCAGTCATTCAACATAACAAAAACTATATAAATACTGGTCAGTTTCTCAATGTATCATCCCGAGCCACAGGGTTTAATTTGGTATGTTTTTTTTTTTTTTTTTTTTTTATTGAACGTTTCAGCCCTGATTCCCATACACTTGCATTATATGACTAACAGACTGCAACAGTTTGTTTTGAAAAAATCTCAGTTTGTGTTCTACTGAAGAAATAAAGTCGCCTACATCTTGGGTGCCTTGGGGGTTAGCAGACGAACATCAAATTTTCATTTTTGGGTGAACTATCCCTTTGATTCAAGGTTTGAACCCACAATCTATATTTTCCAGCCAGGTTTACACTAAGCCTAGTGCCCCATTTTGGTCTTCCAGCAGAAATGACTCACTTTCTTTTGGTGGTGTCCACTGTCTGTATAAAGAAGAACCAAGCAGGAAGGAAAATGTTTGTTTCAAGGCCAGGACCCCAGATTAAAGTTTTGCTCACGCTGGGCGCCTCCGCTGCCTTTGATCTCCGCGTCACGAAAATGATGCAAGGCATTATGAGAAGGAAAAGTTTTCTTAAGGTTCATTATTAAATTATTAATAAGACCTAAACCTGTGATGGAAATACACATTTTATTGCATACATATGTGTTATATTTAATGTGTATAAATTAAAAATAAAACAAAATATACTTGTTGTAATAAATTATACTTATTACTACGATATACAGTGAACTTTTCATAACAGCAGACAATATATCCCATACTAAATATCCCTGCAAAATAACTGCATCACTCAGATTTTTGGTGTAATTTGTTCTGAAGCAATATTTTCATCAGTGTTTTATCAGCTTTTACATAATTAAAACGACATATTTTTATTTACATTTACAAAGGCATATTTTTTAACTTTTGCATCATCGTACACGTCAAATTGTTAATTTTTAATAAAAAAAAATTCTATACTATAGGGCTGCTACCAGTCAGATTAAATAATTACACTGCAAATAACAATAATTACAACTGCAATAAATAATTTTATGACATTAATGTTTTAAATGCATTTATTAATATATCTAAAAAATGTTGAGGGGAAAAATGCATACTTTTCAGCATACTTCTCAACTATACTACCAGTAAGTGGTGGTAAGTCACTTAATGAGGGAGTCGTTGAGTCATTCATTCAACTGATTGAGTGTGTTATCATGATTGTATCTTGAGGACTTTCGTGGACAGCTGGCTCCTAAAGTTTTTGATATTCTTCATAATCTGTGTGGTGGTCAGATAGAAATGAATCCTTTCCAATAAGATAAAAATTTATTTGTACTTTTTATGGGCATTTTACCTTTATAAAGCCATTTTTCTGTAAGTAAGCATTATCTTTGGAGTCAAATTGTTACATTCGATCAGTGAATTAGAATAATAATACATATGGGCTGTTACCAAGCAAAATAAAAGTATATCAACAAAATTCATTTTAGTAATCCAGACATAAGCTGCACCTGAAGTGGCATTTAGAAGTATTTACACGCTATTTACTGTATTTAACCTGCAGTTACAAAAGCTAATGTTTTGATATATTAAACATAAAACGTTGAATATTGATATTTGAAATGATTTATAAAATTAAAAGACACTTTAAATGTAACATTAAAACCGCCAGTAGGTGGCAGCAAGTCACTGTTAATAAGTGAGTAAATCAGTCTTTGCGATTAAACCGAATCATTTAAACAGTTGATTCATTAGGGAAAAAAAGCTGTCATGTTCCTCAAAGACGCAAAAAAGCGCTGTGGTTTTATTTACAATTATTTTTGTTGGCGAAATAGTGCATAAACAGGAAATGTTTCTAAAACGTAAGTCTCATAAAACGTCTAGTTCATTGAACCTTTGTAAAAAATCTATATCACATTTATATTTTTTTTTTGGGAGAAAAAAAGGCAGTGTAAAATTGATTAACTATGTGAAGTGGTATAAATATTCACATTTTCTGTCCCATGTCTTGAATGTGTGTTCATTCTGAATCTATTTTAATAGACTGAATAATGCAGCGAAAGAGCGCACTCTAAATGTGCACGCCCACTGGACTTCACGTATGCGTGCACTCTGTGGGTGGTTTGAATGTTTCTTTGTTTGTTTGCGTTGTGAGAATATTGAGCAAAATAGTTCACTTGCCATGGTGTTTATATGTCTATGGTTCTCACCTTGTGTATGTCAATGACGCAGAGTACTGGAAGCTGATTGGTTGTCTAATAGGAAGAGTAAAACCTGCTTCAGTGCATTCATTGTACATAAAGGATTCGTTAATCACAATTAGCTTTAGCTTAAAGCTCGTACAAAATAAGAATAAATAAATAAATAAATAAATAAATATTGAAGACATTCCAATAACAACAGATAGATAGATAGATAGATAGATAGATAGATAGATAGATAGATAGATAGATAGATAGATAGATAGATAGATAGATAGATAAAATAATATAAATTGATTAAGGAGACAAAAAAAGAAGAAGAAAAAAACACCTTAGGTTTAACACATTAAGTTATTTTATGTACATGGCACTGTAGGTATGCTCTTGGCTGACATCTCACTATCCCATCATATTACAGAAACAAACCAGTCTCATGATGTTGTGTACATCAATAAATGTTTATTTCAATTTGATTTGCATCAACATATTTTTCCTTTTTTTGAAGAAGAAGAACCTCTATAACACTACTAGAATATTGATAAGAACGAAAGGTGGCATTATCCATTTAAACAAGACCGACGTTACTGCCTTCTCTGAAGGTATCAGAGGACCAGGTGTTGGGGAAGAGGAAACTACAGTTAGACCTACAGAACTTCAGTCAGAATATCAGACAAAGTACCATCTTTTAACAGGTATGACATTCACAGAGGAATATCCAAATCACAAAATTTAGTTCAATGACCATGTCGCTCTCCTCCAGGTTGAACTGTACATTTTCATATAAAAACTGAGAATATTCAAACAAAACACCCTGTGAGAGTCAGTTTTTACTTATTTTGACACTGAAGAGGAATTACTGGAGAATCATTTGAAATAAACATAATGGTTAACATGAACTAAAACCCACGGGTTTCTTCAGCAGAGACCATCTTTAAATGGTTTTGGCATCTTAAGAGTCTTGAGCCAAAATCACCACACATGCAATCTCTTCCTCCCTTAATCATGAGCTATTATTTCAACATAAAACCATAAGGTAAAAAAGTAATATTGCGTAAGAGCCCAAGTTTGATTAATGGTTGATGATGTGTATTCTTGTGAGCCTTGAGTTCGTATTTCAATGCACAACATTTACGTTACTGAGTAGCAGCTTGTATCTACAAAGCCATATGGGCAGAGGCATGGACTATGGAAGAAATGCTGAGATTGTTACAGTAAAGCACTAGAAGGTCAGAGGTCATCAGAGGACAAATCATCGACACACAACATGAGTCTCAAATACGATTCTGGAAGATTTAGTTTACACGTAACACTAATTCACGTGCGAACCGTTGGACGACTCGCTTGATTTGATCTTTCCAGACACATATTCAAAAAACATGAATATTCATCAGTAGCGCGCACTGATCAGTCTAAACACCATATCCACAGTCAACTGACAACCAGAAGACACAACCAAACAATCGTCTGACACTACAGTAGTAAGGTAGAAAACATTGTTTTGACTTTATATTAAAGGAAAAGAAAAAAAAAGAAGAAGAAACGAACACAAGTCGTCCCTTTTACTGAAATGTAAGGGAAATCTATCCATGATGCATTCAAACTTTGGCAAAGAAAGCAAAGGTCACTCACTCGTTGTCCTCAGCGAGGTACAAAATAACGCACAATCTTTGTTACACGTGCCTCAAGGCAACCGAAGAGATAAGAAACGAAACAACAGGCCAGCTGAAACTGACCTTTTAAAGTAATACGAACATCATGATGGATTAGAAAACAATCAAACTGTATTTGTACTTGCACAGACACGCATTGAAGAGCCAACCTTTCTGTCTGAGTTTGGCTGGCTTGTCTTATCTACACATAAGAGCCCAGAATATCAACCACAGATGAGTTATTTCATCGCTATTTTACAGTTGAAGGTAGCCTACTTCACCCATCTAGAATATGGCACGTTAAGTATTACATATGAGAAACACGCTCGAAAAGGACCTCACAGACACGCACTCGTAACGGGGTGCCAAATACATTTTAATACTCACACTTCTAAAACTATGTCATGTCATACGTCTCTAGGAGAGGGCGAAGTACCTTTTGAAGACAGATTCAAAAGTTATTGGTGCAGACTGTGAGCTAGCAGCAAAGAAAACGGGAAAAGTTTGCGTTTGTGTCTGAACGTTGTGGGAGTAACCAACTGAGTCCCCACTTGGCCTGATTTGCAGTACGAGGGTGGATAAATTGCTGTCAAATATGACAAGACAGAGTGGCAAATATTTTGAAAATATACATCGCTGAAAGGAACAGTATGGCGTCGCCAAAAAAAAAAAGAAGTATATATATATTTTGGCCTTATAGCAATACAGGTATACATATAGGTGTATATATATATATATATATTTGTTTGCTATTTCAAAAAATATAGCTTTTTGTCATAGTTTATATTATTGGCTTAGGTTATTAAATAAAAGTTTGTTAATATTTTATTTCCCTTTTGTTTTAAAGTAACATGCTGCTTTTTAATATGGCAGTTTTACGTTTTTATAGGTCATCCATTTTGTTTCATGCACTCTTGTTGATTTCGTAACTTCCCAAACCAAGTATCTACACGGCGTGAGCCAATTTGATTCTTGCGAAGAGACCGCCATATCAACCTCTGTACATAAATTAAGATGTTGTCTGATTTACAACATAGGTATGGAACCCCTCTTACTCTTAAATGCTAATGGTACATGTCCACTGAATCGTAATCTTGTCTTAGCCTTTTCAACCAATAAGAGTAAGACAGTCCTATACACAGACAGAATAGAAGTTGAACAGCCCTCAAGTCCCTCTTGGTCCATCCGTCTGGCTTGCTCTCTCTCTTTTTAAGAGTGAAAGTCTAAATTCCACAGTGTCACCCTCTTGTGGCACGAGTATGAAACGCACCCTCCACGAGGATCCTCTAAAACTGATACCACTTCTTGTCTTTGCATTTCAGCATCAGCTGTGGAGGGCGAAAGTGAAAACAAAGAGATTGCATAAGCACATTAAGATTTACTTGTATCTATATTTCTGTTTTCTCACTCTCTCGCTCTCCTACATACCTCGTGAGCGTGTTTAGAGAAGGTTTCGGCACTGGTCATCATCAGGGCGGTCCTCTCCTCCAGCTCCCCCAGCCTCTGTCCTCTCTCATCCAGAGCAATGCGAGCTCGGGCCAGCTCTCCCACCACCCCGCCTGCTGCCGCCTTCATGCCCTCCATTCCGCCCTGTCCTGGGATGTGCTGTGCCAGGCTGCGGGATGCCTTACCCGCTGCTGCCTCACCAACTTCAGAGCAGGAGAAACAAGACAGCGTTGTTATTGTTAACTAAAACTAAAGCAATTAAAAAGTAATTCAACTAATCAAATAAAAGGGAATCTGAAAATATAAAAATAAGAGCTAATTAAAATATTTAAACATTTTATGATATTATAGAAATTATAGTAAAATAACACTAAAACAAGGAAAAATGGGAAAAAGAGAATAAAAGAAAGAAATATTTTCAAATTAAAAAGGTTATTTATATGTCAATCATGCAGTCTCCTCCTGTCTTAGCGAGCAGTTCTGAACTTAGATGTTGAACCAGACTTCAGATGAAAGTAAAAGTGCTGTATCTGTGAGAATGTGCTTGTACACACACACACACACACACACACACACACATATACGCGCGCACCCACACACAGAGAGAGAGAGAGAGAGTGATAAACAAATACACTCACACAACTCCTCTCGGTCAAAGGTTTGGGCGTTGCCGCCAAAAAAGCCCTTGAGAAAGCCACGGTTCTGAGCCTCAGGGGTTTCGATGGGTGTAAAGAGCTCCCCTAACATCTCCTGCAATTAACGAAGAATAAAAATCTGATCAAATATTGGAATAAACGTACAACAGGACAGCCAATTCAAAACCCCACCAGCAGATGTCAGTATAGTTCCACATTCCACAAAGTAATGTAAAAAGTTTTGACAAGAGGAAACCTCTTTTCTTGCTCGTGTGTTATAAAGAAAGAGGCAATGTTTGGAATGAAATACTATACAGTATGCATTAAATATGGTCTACATTTAAAATGGTATGTGAAACAGTATGCACTATGCAATAATAAATAAAATAGTAGTATGCCACATTGCTGTGTAGAAGATAGCAAGTAGCCTTCAAAAGTTTTATTATTATTATTTTAATTTAATTTAGATTATCTTAATAAAATGATGTAACAAAAATGTGTCAAACTGTAAATAAATTATTAAGTCAGTGACATTGGATTGTGGAATACATACACTACTGTTCAAACATTTGGGGACTGTCAGATAATTATAATAATAATAATAATAATGTTAATTATTATTATTATTTTTTTTTTTTTAAGAAACAAATATTTAAATACTTTATTTATCCACATATTAAAATTATCAAAAGCAAAAGTAAAACATTTATAATTTCAAATAAATGCTGCTCTTTTGAATTTTATATTCATCAAAGTATCCTGAAAAAGATTTATCACAGTTTCTACAAAATATTTTTCAGCAGCAAATCAATATATTAGAATGATTTACAAGAGGATCGTATGAGACTGAAGACTGGAGTAATGGCTGCTGAAAAGTCTGTTTGCCATCACAGAAATAAATTATATTTTAAAATAAATAAAAATAGTAAACATGTATGTGAAATTTTAACGAAACATCAGAATTATATAGATTTTACTGCATTTAATGTAATAAATGCACCCTAGGTGAGCACAAGAGATTTCTTTCAAAAAACATTAAAAGCAAATAATAAAATCCTACCAACCCCAAACTTTTGAACTGTGATGTATGTTTCAGTTCAGATGCATACAAAAAATCCATACTGTGCACATGGTACATACTGCGGAAATAGAATGAATAAAATGGCATTATACCATTTCCATCCTAACCAGACAGAGAGGGATCGACAGAGAGAGGAAAAGGACAGAATAATAACCTGTGGCAGAAATTACAGCCGAGATGCAGCAGGGCTCAGCTCAGCAGAGCTCAAAGCATTCTTGACAAGCATGACATTTCACTTCAATAACCACCATAAGCATGTATGCACACACACACACACACACACACACACACACACACAACTGTCTGCCTGAACACACACACAAAGGCACAGCCACCTGTAGGTTGTCACACATCTCCTGGCTGTAAGTGATTCTCTGTATCTCTGTGGGGGAGCACAGATACAGTGCCTGCCCTCCGTTGGTGAAGCAGAATGTTCTAGCAATGCGCATGTCTGTTAGCGGCAGGTAGCTGACATCTAGCAGAGGCCGTAAACTGGGAAGGCTGTAAAACATATACACATATAAGATAACAGGCTTAGCAACTGCTTTCCAATATCCTTTGTATCGTATATGCCAGTGAAAATATTATATAGCGCTGATGGCAGGATTTCGTATGAAACCAACAAATCCACATTGCAGCTCTTCTGAATAGGGGTTTAGTTTTCATTTAAGGATTAAGGTCTGTAATCTGGATTAAACTAAAAAAAATGATACCAAAAAGGTTTTGAGCTGGTATTAAAGGAATGTTCCAGGCTCAGTATAAGTTCATCTCTATTGACAGAACCTGTCAAATTCTGCCGATTACCACAGATACCACAGTTTACTCATCAAACGTGTTCTGGAGGATTTATAAGATCATTTGTCATGCTAATGCACTTATGTTATTCTGTACAGAAATGTGTGAATGAATAAGAACAGTGTGTATTATCGCTGTAAACAGATTTTAGAAACAGACCCTGTTCCAAGGTTTACTGGTTTTACATGGTCATAACAGGTATGAAAATATTTTATTATATATATATATATATATATATATATATATATATATATATATATATTAATTCTATATTTTCCCCCTTTCATGCCACAAAGATGATCAATAGACCTTTTGTTCAGTTAGTAATTCTGTTAATTACCACCGACAGACATTTTTACCTGTCCCTCAGTTTGTTAAAGAGTAACTAAACCCTAAACCAACTTTTTTTAGTTAATGATCTGTAAGAATGGGGCTTTATTAGTGCTGTTCATTGATTCAAGTAACTTTTTTGGCATATGAGTGTAAAGTGTTTTAATTCTACAATATATGGTGTAAAAACGT
This sequence comes from Carassius carassius, assembly GCF_963082965.1. Classification (NCBI taxonomy): domain Eukaryota; kingdom Metazoa; phylum Chordata; class Actinopteri; order Cypriniformes; family Cyprinidae; genus Carassius; species Carassius carassius. Next base: position 19,243,694 of record NC_081765.1, read on the forward strand.
CTGGCTACTGCAGTTGATTTTTCCTATTGGATGTTTGTGGTGGTACGTGAGGTAAGTGGTGGCAGGTGACGTAAGCAGTTTCCAGTTCACCGCGCACCTTGGTAAGAGCTACCACGCCTTTGGCAGTATAAAACCATCTTGTTCCGTCAAAATCACTGTAGTGAGTCAGGAGTTGGAATTGCGAGTATTGAAAACGATCAGGAAAGACTATTATAGCATCTATTTAGCATAGCATTTATATAGTTATTTAGATTATTTTGTGTAGCCTATGAAGTTAATTAGCATAGTTGTTAGTGTAACGTTAGCATTGTTAGAAGCATAGTTAGTTAGTAGCATAGTATTGCATCAGTTAGGATAGTTTCAAGCTGGCGTAGATTTATTTACAGTGGTCAGGATGGTACGTAGGTGTAGTGTTGCTGGTTGCAACAGCACTGCTGGACTGCATAGTTTTCCAGCAGACTTGAAATTTGGGCACCAGTGGTTGCATGCACTTGGCCTGAAAGGCCGCGAGTTCCTGCCTAGAACTGGAGTGTGCAAACTGTATTTAACGTGGGATTGCTTCTCTAATGCAATGGAGGTGGAAATGGGCTTCTCCACACAGCTCGCGCTGAAAAGCGACGCAGTGTCTTACTCAGAGACTGGCCCCATTCTCTCTTGCGCGGTTGCTTCGCTAGCATCATCGGATGGCGATCACGATGCGGGAGTTAAAACCGCAGTTTGAGGCTCGAATTGAAATGGCTCAGGCCCAAGCCCTGTGTCCACAGACACCTCGACATCTTCCACTTCAGGTGAAGATGGGGGAGAAAAGTCCTCTACTTCAAATGAACGCTCTGTTGCAAAGCTACTTACGTCACTACAGTCACTCTCCATTTTAGCGACTCTGACAGCAGCTGTCAATTAATCCGTCACTGCGGGTCTCAGGTTCACGCCCCACCCACTAAGCCCCGCCCTCGGTTCGTCCCCTCTAGCTCCGCTGTGCTCTGCCCACTTTCCAGCATTTTTAAATATTGCCAGTGGGTGGAGTCAGGCTTTGACCAGGGGTTTAATTACCCTTTAAATCAATACTACTAATACTACTACCACTAATAGTAATATAGTTTTTAATTTATTATGCTCCTATATTATTTTTAATGACATTAGGTTTAATTAAATTCATAATAATAATTATTATTATTTCTGTTTTAATGTCAATAAATGATCACTAGTGTAGATATTAGAAATTGTAGTTTTTCCATGAGGGCCTAGAACCAACAACCTTCTGGTTACCAGCCCTGAGCTCTGGTCACTAGACCACAGTTTCCCAATTAAAACAACAACAAAAAAATGTGAAGACAAACCTCAAAGTCATAATGTGTCCATTGGCGCAGAAGCAGGCCAGACAAACACTGTTATAAACCGACACCACGTCAGCCCGCAGCACGAAGGATGACTCAGTGATGTTATGCACATATAGACAGGCCTGGGAGGGCATGAAGAAGACCTTGGCCTGCCTCTCCGAACACACTACAGCTAAGTGACCATCTCCACTGGCCTCCTGAGAAGATGAGGGTGAGAAGTTGACCAGTTTCCGCTTCCGGGGTCGATCTGGGTCATCTGGGGCATGTTGGTCCCGCCACACCTCATAGGGACTGTTGATAAGCACGCCCCCACAGTCCAGGAAACCAATCTGCAGAATGGAGCCCTTCAGCATTAACACTGTGCCTGAGAGGGAAAACCAGAGAAAGAACAAAAGCATGAGGATAGAAACATTGCATATATGGACATTCAAGAATTAGAAATGGAGGAAATCAAGAGATACCGGTGGGGGCCACAGTAACAGGGTCTTCTAGGCGTTCCTGCTCGTCAGTAGGAATGGACATTGGTATGATGAGCACCAGGCCCAGACTTGTGCCCACCCACAAGCATGGTGTAGGCAGGGTGTCTGACTTACGCACGTATGACTCTGCAAACTGCAGGGTGGTTACGGCCTCTTTAGTCTCCCTGTCTATGCTGGAAACGCTAGAACTCCGGGAACGGCTGAATGAATTTTCGCGACTCTCTAAGAATGGAGAAGGGGAGAGAGAAAGAGAGGGTGGGGCAGAAGAGAAAAGTCAGGAAAGACAGATGGATGAGTAGTAAAAGATAAGGAATATCAAAGAGTGAAAATATAAAAGAAAAAGATGGGAGAAGAATCCTTATGCTTTTAAAAAGTGGAATGACTGAAAGTGGAGTCAATCCATATGTCCGTTCACAATTACATTTATACCACATCAACCAGAATCTAGAAGTTCTAAAGTGAAACAGATGTGCAGTTGCAAACACAACTCTATTGTTTTTTTTTGTTTGTTTTTTTTTTTTTGTTATTGAAAAAGTAAAACAATATATAATGTACATGCAGGACAGGGTTCACATTGAAAAACTCTTGTTAACATGATCAGACATGTCACAGATTTAATTTACATACACAGAGGACACACAGAACTCACTCTCATAACTTGAATCTAATTTGGTGTCTTTACCATCCTTTTGACCTTAAATTGGTTCCAGGTTTATATACGTACACTGCATACAGCATCATGGTCATGACAGCACACCTTACTGTTCTGTGTACACTATTCTCAAGTTTGAACCCTTACCATTAAAAAATCCATTAGTTTTAAGAATGACCTCACAACTTTCACCTCTACATTGATGACAACATTAATGATTGATAATACTGACAGAAACATTAGCTCTCCCTTAGACATTGACATACAGAAATTGTTTTCCTGATACAGGTTAAGCCTCGCCTTGGACAGATCACTTTTTTTATCACATAAAGTCCAGGACTAGATTTAAACTGTGTCTTCGGAGTTGTCACAGTGCGTGGGATGGACAGACGACTACAAGCCAACAACACTGAAGATTGACAGAGGCTGGTGTGAAACACAAGGCAGACATCATTGTAATGTTCAGCTGCAAGCAACTACAGTGTAAATCCAAACCTGAAGATGAAGAGCAAGGTGAAGACTCTGAACATCAGTAAACGTGACGAGAGAGGGGTTCTGACCAAGCAACTAAGCGACACGACAGGACAGAGTGAGACGTGACGCTACAGGGTGAGTGGTCCTTGTGACCCTCAAAAAGACCCTCCTTACCTCTCTCGCTCCAGGAGTAGGTGGTGATGTGTTGCTCATCATGGGAGTACATACTGACTCCATGTAACTGCTGCAGCATGGCTCGTCGGGATGGATACCCTATCCATCGAACGCACACACACACGACACCCGAACGGCCACAATCACACACACATAAATATAATGATCCACGTCCACGACATAAAAAATGACACAAACATAGACACCAATATCAGACGTATACCAAAACACATGACCAGAACATCACGGCATACAGAGAGTGACAGAAAAAGAGAAAGAGAAAACAGATAAACCAATACGCAAGAAAGAAAGAAAGAAAGGGTCCTGACAGGTCAATACTTTTTTTTCTTCTACTACCTGTCCACAACATGTCAGTAGATTCGATAGAAAAAAAACTGAAAACTGAGACAGAATTAAATCCTTTCTTGGCTGTGATAGTTTTTTTTTGTTTTTTTTAAGGGTACTATGCTTATACTCTAGCTGTGTGTGTTTGTGATCACAATAATTAATGGGACAATTCACTCAAAAATGAAATTTCTGTCATCATTTACTCACCCTCATGTCAGTCCAAAGCTGTAATACTGGCTTCAAAATATTCAAAACCTTGTGTAATATAGTGTATTAGTGATGGGAAGATCTGATCTTTTTCCTAACTGGGATCTTTGAATCTCATTCAGCAAAATGAACAAATCTTTATTTAAGGCATTTCATTCATATGAGGAGAGTTATTAAAAATAACGAAAATGTTAAATTTCCAGTATAGCCAAATTTCCCCAACACATCTACTTATGTAAACTTTGACCATTCCAAATGAGAAAGACATAATACCAGCCAAAGACAAATTATGAGAAAGGATTAAATTGCTACTCAACTGTGTCTTCTTGTCTGAGTTGTTTATATTCTGGGAGCTTGTTTCCTCTAAGCAGAACCTAAAATATCATAGTCACAGTAAAATATTGTAGTCACCCATGGAATCATTTATGTTTCCTTTACACGGCCTATGCAGCTTTCATGTGACAAAAGAATGAAGGACTAGGACCAGAAGACTTGAGAGGTTTACTAATCATTTCTGTTCCCCATACAGGAAACAGAAATGATTAGTTCACCTTCTGAGTCATGAAAGACAGGATGTTGCACATGCGTGGTCACAAAAACACTAAACAAATCACTCTTTGAGACAACTTGTAAATCCAATGTCATTTACAGTAAAAGGGCCCTATTTTAACGATCTAAATGTAAAGTGTAAAGCGAAGGTGCACTCAGGGCTTGTCCAAATCCACTTTTGCTATTTTAACGACGGAAAAACGGTTGGCGCGCCCGGGTACATGGTCTAAATGGGTTGTCCCTATTCTCTTAATGATTAATGGGTGTTTTTTGGGCGTAACGTGCAATAAACCAATCAGAGTCTCATCTTTCATTCCCTTTGAGTGCCAGTTGCACTCGTTCCATGACGGATTTGCTATTTACATGGCAGAATTTGGCAAGCGCAAAGACAGAACCCGTCTCTGAGATGAAACGTAGCTGCTCGTGTGCTCGTTCTTTTATATTCAACAGAAGATACCAAGTCTAAAAGGTTTGGAATGACATGAAGGTGAATAAATGATGACAGAATTTAAATTTTAGGGGGGTCTCTACCCCATTAACACTGACCAAAACTGGACACTGATGTCTCACAGCATTAATTTCCCAAACAACATAACACGAAGCAAACATGACCCCAAACCCACAAATTTCAATCTCACACAGTGCAAAATGGTTACACAAAATCACATGTAACTTTGTGGGAAGACACGCAAAATGACCTATTCTACTGACGGCTCATGAATTTGTTTGGACTGTGAATATAATTAGTTGTATCCATCCTGTTAGCCTATTAGTGTGAATATTTAATGACAGAGTTGGGTGACAGAACAGATCTGCTCGCTCGTTCTCGCTCTCTCTGGGACTCTTTTGCTGAAGTCACTGACTGTCAATCACTGCAGGGAAGCCAAATGTCGCACCTGTTATTAGAAACACCAACAACGCCCTCTCTCTGTCGGACAGTCCAACGATTCTGTGGAAATAAGGTTTTTTTTTCTGTCTGATGGATTCCTCTGTGTTTATAGTGTGTACATATACACATAAATATTGCATAGACTAGACCAAAGTCAGCGCCATATTTAATTTCTGACAGCAATGAAAACAAGAGTACAGTGTTTTCAATGGATTGCACTGTTGTTTACCAGCTTACAAATTGTTCAGCTAACAACTTCTACAAAAAGTAGAAACATCTTTCAAAAAGTCTTCCAGTAGAAAAAAAAAAACAATGAAAGTGTTTGAAAGTTTTGAGTTATGGAAATTACATGTAATATGCAGTGCATGCCATTGTAAACATTGTAGTCTATCTCACACTACCTTGTTTTAACTGTGTAAAATTGAATATGGTGTTTAACTTTTTTTTTCTTTTTTTTTTTACAAATTATGTATTTCAACAAATCATTCATGTTAAACAAATCAATTAAGTGTGTGATTGAATGATTAACTGACAAAAAGATGCCCACTAATCGTCACATACGTTCTTTATGATGTAACTTGCAGAAAAAAACTCTGAATGAATCTTTTTGATAAATGGGATGTGACTCAGTACATTTTAATGCGATAATGGGATTTCAAGAAGACAGTGGGATGATTAAAAGTCCCATCTACTACCTTTTATCCACTGACTTAAATATCTGTAACTGTGCTTATTTTCTAACATTTTGCTTACATCAGGTATGTGTCTGTGTGTGTCTTTACACCCTTAATGCTGTTTATATGAGACTGTGTTTCCCAACTTCCCGCAGCTCTCTCTTCCTGTAGTGTGTCTCATTAGTGACGGCCAGGCTCTCCTTGCTGCTAATTGACCTTTAATTATCCCAGCGACCCCACTGCGGCACCACATGCCTGTTATCGTAGCGAAAGGGACGCACGCCATGCATTGAGACCAAAGAAGCAGTAGGCAGTCCTCTAACGGACAAGTGTCTCCTCAAGTGGGTAGAAAAAAAAAAAGCTAGAAAGATATGGATTCATTTGAATTTCGCAACATTATTCAATTAAAAAATGTCAAGCTGAGTCTGTGCAGAAGAGTTTCAAAGATGAATATAGAGATTTCAGTACTGTTAAAATGTCCAGGTGGAAATATAAAGAAAGAAAAGGGGGTGACCGGGAGGTATTTTTACTAAAGCTTGTGCGCAATCACAACATTTTTTTTCTCAAAAATGAAATCACATATAGAATATTAGGTTAAAAAGGCAATATCATTGTCATTCTGGGAATCGTCCAGTCACTGTGAAATCCTTATGAACTCTGTGACACTATGTGCACACTGCTTTTCGACTTGGGTTGGTTGTCCTGGTTGGCATCCTTCACGTAAACAGGATTATGGACACAGATGATGGCACAAGAGGAGACACTGCCTATCGCTGCGATTGGATTAGTGAATGACATGAAGTCGTTGCCCAAGCGAGGATCTGATCTAAGTGACGTGTTACCGCCCTACAGACCACGCTAATATGAACAAGACATCTGCTATAGGGACATATATGACTGACAAGGACAAAGAATTGACATGAGATAAACAGAAGTCACATTTGCCTGTGTGCAAGCCCATGATAACAGTTAAAGGAGTCATATCACACACACACACACACACACACACACACACACACACACATACACATATATATATATATATATATATATATATATATATATATATATATATATATATATATGTAATGGACTTAAATATAATAATAATATGTTTTATCCTGACATTCAAGAATAGGAAGAGCAGCAGGAAGAGAAAGATGGGAAAGAGATACATTGTGCATGCACTGGGGCAGTACCTTTTTAAAAGGTACAGTTTGTACCTTTTATGTACTAATATCTGTTCTATATATCTATCTGTTTTCTTTTTATTTCTTATATTATTTAAAAGCCCTTGCTACATGTACTGTGTTTAAGCTAACTGAGACTTGTTATAGCACTTATATATCATTGCTCTTTTGTTGTTTTTTATTGTTTCCATTGTCCTCATTTGTAAGTCGCTTTGGATAAAAGCGTCTGCTAAATGACTAAATGTAAATGTAAATGTAATATGTACACTTTAGGTAATAATCTGTACCTTTAAGGAACCAATATGGACTGTTTAGGTATAAAGGTGTGCCTTTTGAAAAGGTACCGCCACAGTGACAGCTTTTGTACCTTTTTTTCTGAGAGTGTTATATGACCCCTTCAAAGCATGGCTCTTTTAACACACACTCCAACATTTAAACATGGAGGTGATGAGAACAAACATTTGAACATACACACACATTCTGATGATGTGTTTTCTAGAAACATGTCATGTTGATTGGATTGTCCATGTATTTCATTTTGGTAAATTCCCTCCTAGTGATCCAAAGGAAACAGCTGCAATCAATTCACATTAAGAAAGATGCATGAAGAGAAATAAGTCCACACCCATAATCGTTGTGTAAACTCCAACCTAAGCTTGCTAAGAGACTGCCTACATTAATTTTTTCATTCACATCATCAACCCACCTGTCAAACTACTATGTGAAGAGGTAGTAAAACAGAAAGTATAATTAGGCTCACAGCAGTGTCTGCCTTAGCCTCCATGTTTGAAGCACAAATACAGTCTCAAACATAAAAGGGACAGAAGATCCCCAAAGCTTGAAAAGCAGAGTAGTTTTTGTGAGTCACACTTTGAAAGGTTTCTTTCTTTCTTTCTTTCTTTCTTTCTTTCTTTCTTTTACTTTTGATGCCTTTTGAAAGGCTGGTTAATAAAATAATGTCCTAATATTGATTTTAATCAGGATAAATGGGATTTTAATAACTAAATTATTTAAATAGATAAATGGAAGTTTAATTAAAGTTTATAACACAAACCTATTATGAGATCACAAAAACTTTCCACCAAAATGTCAGCAAATATGGTAATTGGTGCATAAGATACCCAGTTAACCCTTTTCCACCAACATGGTGCCAGTGCCAGAGCCCAATTGTAATTCCAACGCTATATGACTTTTCCCCCCTTGAAACACAAAAAAGAGAATTTAAGAAGAGTTACTGCTGCAGTCACCAGTATGGCGGCATATACCTAAAGAAGTGCTTGTGAGGTTAGTTTCCCTTTCAAGAATGTTGAGTGTTGAGGTGGGAAATTTATACTTGCATTTTGGTTGGAGTGCATTAAGGTGATTCAGCCAGTTCACAGCTTTTTTATACAATTTCTACAGTGACTGTGTATATATTTAAGCAATCATACACCTACATGTAGTGACCCCGACACGCAAACTGTGTCTCTGCTTGGGCAAGCCACACTGCAGCTTATGCCGCGTTTCCACCGCAGGAACTTTACCCAGGAACTAGGGACTTTGGCCTGGTACTCGGTGCGTTTCCTCCGCAGGAACCAGGAACTAAATAAAGTTCCGGGTAAAAAAATGCCCCTCAGAAAGTCCCTGCTGGCGAGGTGGTACTTTTTCAAAGTTCCGGAACTTTCGGGGCGGGTCTTGGACGCAAAACATCCTGATTGGCTGAGTTCATGCAGCATTTGGGTTAACCACCATTTATTCGGATCATTTTCCAAATATTAATGTTATTGTGTCATGAAATGTAATTTTAAAAGTATTTCAGGCGAGAATAGTTGTTTAAAACTCAAATCTGTGGTTTATTTATCAAGACAGCGCCTATTTTTAAAATGTGTTTCGCCGATCCCGGAGACGATGAGCTCCACGCGATCAGCGGGAGCTCAGTGCTTATGTATCCGCAGAGAGCAGCCTCACCTCGGCTAGACCTTCTGATATGTGTCGCTGGCTTTGATGTCTCTGTAGTGGTTAAACATAAAATATAATTCGTTTTGGGTTAATCTAACAGGTTATCTTTGGTCTGTATTCAATTTATCTATATGTTAAAATGAAAATAAAAAAGGCAAATTTATATAATATTTCGTTTCATTGTAATAGCTGTATACTGTATATACACATATCCCTGAACTAAGTACATTTCTGCAGCTCATTCATTATGTTTAAATGAAAACGAAAGGAGGCAGTGGTATTTGATATCCTATTTTGTTTTATTGTAAATATACAGAGGAAAATTGCAGTAGCCAAGGCGAGCTGACTGAAGTTATCAAGTACGCTGCTGTTTGCAGATTTACTGGATTTGCGTCGTCGCGGACATCACACTCCCGAGTCGAATGCACAAAGTCTGAACTACTGAGGATGCACGTCCAAAATCAGCGTATTTATTGAGAAATGCGCGCAGACCTACGTCACCAGTCTATTTGCTTAATCTTCCCGGTACTTTACACCACGGTGGAAACGCAGAAACCAACAGGTCTGGGGGGAAGAAAGTTCCTGGGAAAAAAAGTTCCTGGTACAAATGTTCCGGGTAATTTCGGTGGAAACGCGGCATTAGTGTTCCTAAAATCTGGTAACTTGAGAGTGACTGCATTGGCTATCATCTAGTCAAATCACAACAACAAGAAACTCTGACATTCAGAAGCATCAGGGTCACCACATGTAGGAGTTAGTGTGTTTAAATGAACACAGGCAGCATTGAAATTGGATCCACAAAGTCGTGAACCAGCTGAACCATTTTGATGCAATTCAACTAAAACACAAGCATTGATCTCTTAGAGGGGAAACCCCCTCAACACACAACTTTCTGTAACATTCTTAAAGGGAACAAGCACAGTATGTGAATTATGTCACATCTTGAGTTTATGCTGCCATACTAGTGACTTTTCTTGCATGAAAAAAAAAGGTTGCAATAATACTGCATGGTGACTGATTTGTCAGTTTCGAGCATTTTGCATTGCTTCTCAGAGGGAAGTTTGGATGGGTTTGGAACAACATGAGGGTGAGTCAATGATCACAGGATTTTTCTTTCTAAGGGTATTATCCCTTTAAGACAAAAAAAAGAGACAATGATGCACTATATTTGTTTGTGGGTAGTTATAGCATTGTTCAGCTCTCAAATGTAGCTCTGGCGGTGCTGGAAGAGATTCAAAGGTCCCCTGGTCGAGCACGGGCTAAGTGGAAAAGGGATATGCTTCCTGTGTGGCATGATAGGGCTTAAGTAATCATCAATCCTTCCAAAAGGGTGGGGGAAAAAAAACAATAAAACCAAAGAAAAGGTAGTGAAATCAGAGCGTCAGAAAACACAGCAATAAAACCTCATACCCTTCTCCTTGTATCCCTTGATGAGTGTTAAACATGCATAAGTGGGATAGGGCAGTGGTGGAATACAAAAAAAAAGGGTAAATGGATTAAAGGGATAAAGGAGCTGGAGAACAAGCACACACCTTCGGTGAGGGAGGACACAGGCAAAGAGACCTCCATGCATGCGGCGGACTGGGCCTTGCGGAAGGGCGGTCGGCCCGGCCCCCTGCGGGCGAGGCGTGGCCCTTCAGGGCCCCCTGGGACTTTGGCCCTCCCAGCCAGACAGGGATGGGAGGTGGGGCTAGTGCAATGTCCATTCACATGATCTGTAACAACGGGCATAGCATTAGCAAGAAAGACAAATGAGATTAGAAAAAGAAGAGTCGGTGTGAGAGAAAAAGTGTTGAAGAGGGCAGTGGGATGAAAACAATGCAGCCGCAAAGGAGAGAGAAGCATTAACAGTAAGAGGAAGCAGTCATATAATAGCAGCTTTAATCAGCCAAAAATCGTTATGATTTGAAAAGGAAAAATGAAAAGGAAAATGGAATGGAAAATGAAAATGGAATGAAAAAATGGAAGAAATGGGTGGAGGAAAAATGAAAAAAAAATGAAGGACAGGGAAAGGAAAGTGGAAAAGGGAAGTGTTAAGGAAAAAGGAAATAGAAATGGAAAAGAAAAAGAAACAAACAAAACAAACTGGAAAAAGAGAAGTAAAAATACAAAAGGAAAAATGAAAAGGGACAATAGAAAGAACATGGAAAAGGAAAGGAAAGTTGCATGTAATGGCAGATGTTCAAAAAATTAAGGATTCAGAGAGGCTTTCTCATTCTTTCTCAACTCAGACACTTGAAAGAACGAAGGTGGAGGACAAACAGAAGCTTCCATCTGCAGTCTGTTTATGCAAGAAGTTGAGGGAGGTCTGGTTGCGTATTCAGGAAAAGACCCAGATTCAAACTCCCTGCATCTAAAACAGCACATTTTCCAGCAACACCTACAACATACCTGGATCTAGTGTTGCTTTCGTCCACAAAAATTATGACTAAATATCGTGGTCAACGAACCGCAACGAAGGCGCAACGTAAATGCTGGTCTGTGATGATAATTAATTAAATAAATAATGCAATATTGTTGATGAATAAAAACAAGACAAAATGTGGTTTACAAAATAAAAACAATGTTAAAATGTTTTTTTATTTTTGTTGACCAAAACGAGACTAAACAAAATGTTATAACATTATTTTGTCTCATTTAGTCACATTATTATTATTCTTCTGCAGTATATCTGTTTCCTGTGTCACTACAATTTTGATTAAAACTGGACGAAAATAGTCATGGATAATTCTGACTAAAATAAGACTTAAATGATTCAAATGAATCAGATTTAAAATGATTCAAATGAATCAGATTTTAGTTGACTGAAACTTGACTAGACTAAAAAGAGTATGAACGTGACTAAAACTAATAAAAACTAAAATGACAGCTTCACACAAAGACTAGACTAAAACTAAAATTAAAACAGGCCGCCAAAAACAACACTACCTGGATCAAAGTCTCTGCCTGAGAGAGGTATCCTGTAGCCAGAACTTCCAGACGAACTTCTCAGTTTCAGTCAACTTGTTTATATCTACCACAGTATCTTCTTGGTTTTGACTGACTCCTGACTGTTTTGACATTCTAGCTGTATAGTTCCCTCCCTCCATTTTATATCTATCAATCATTTTCATGCCAACACAGCCACCCAAATCCACTACTGTCTGCTGTCATTTCATATCAGTGGAATTTCATTTTTATACAGCACTGTAGACTTTGCAACCAAAACTTTGAGACTGACTCATGGTGAAACAAAGCACTATTAAGAACACCATCTGTAGTATGTTTGATAAACATTATTTTAAAGACTACATTTGTTAGTTCATATTTTCTTATATAAGCAAGATGTTATAGTGTATAAGCTATACACTAACATTTAAAAGTTTGCTGTCAGTAATATTTTATATATACAATATTATCATGGTTTCCACCAAAATAATTAAGCAGCACATATGTTTTCAACATTGATGATAATAAGAAAAGTTTCTTGAGCACTAAAGTCTGCATGTTAGAATTATATCTGAAGGATCATGGGTCACTGAAGACTGGAATAATGCAGGCTGCTGGAAATTCAGCTGTGCTATCACAGGAATAAATGAAATTTGAAAATATATTAAAATTTAAAACATTTAATTTCAATTGTAATAACATTTAAACAATTTTCCTTTTTCATACTGTACTTGTAATCAAATAAATGCACTTTTGGTGAGCACAAGAGACTTTTTCTTTCAAAAACATAAAATATAAAATTAAATAAATCTTACCAATCAAAAAGTTATGAATAATACAGTAAAACTTATTGTAGACAATTATTGTAGACACATTTTTCAAGAACGCTCATGACACTAACTAAAATCCGATTTAATATGGTAGCTTTGCTGGAACACAGTATCTTCAGGTGATTTTCCTGCATGACTCGTATTCTGTTGATGATAGTCAGAGAACATCATATTAGAGAGTCAGGATGAGAAAGCTCCAAAATCGGAGCCCAGTCCGCAGACGTCTTTACATTTGTTTTCCCTGGCCTGCACCAGAGTAAGTGTTTCTAAATGTGTTTCTAAGTCCATGAAAAGATCCAAACTGAGGGTAGTTGACTAGAAAATATTGCTTTCAATAGTAACTACTGTTGACACTCACTAGATCTCTATCTCAGTCACACACACATACATTACACTCACACAACACTCAAAATTCTGCTTTTTAATAACTACTGATTTTTTTATGTCATTTGTCTGTTTTTATGGCCTAAACTTCAATATCTTTTCATATTACTAAATGATCCCGAGACTATTGCACTTTGTAATATTTTTCAAGCACAAATCAAAACCTTCGAGGATTAAAAAAAAAAGTGTAATCACTCATGGCCCAGATGGTCTGTTTTCCTTTCTAATGCTGCACAGCTTGACCTGTTGAAGGAACACTTTCATTATTACACATTAGGTCAAGTTTGGCACAAGAAATTGGAGAGGAAATTGCTCAGCCCTCAGCGAGAGGTGTTTTAGTTACAGCCTAGCATGAAACAAAAAGCCACAGGGAAGAAAAAGGAAAAGAGAACAAGGAAAGAATCTCAGCAAAAGAGACAGAGTGAGACAATTTTGAGTATTTCCGTAAAAGGTTGAAGAATGAAACCAAGTCATGATGAGGCAAGCTCATTTGCAGAGAATGGTCTCATTACATAAGTGCATGTTGTTCAGAGATAGATGGTCCAATCACAAATGAGCAGGCTTTCACAGAGTTAGCGAATGGTCCAATAGTGTTAGAGCATGTTCTGAGGTATAGAATGACCCAATTACGATGGAGCAAGACCTTTAAGCCATAAAGGATGAACCAGTTGCGAAAGAGCAAGATTTCAGAGTGATACCTTTTCTCAACTTAAAAATTAGTGTTGAACAAACCACCTTTGTAAACACTTGCAAAATGTACATTGAGAAGCATAATAATAATAAAAAAGGCCACACGCAGAGATGTGAAGAGGAAAATTTTGTGCCACATCATGAATTCAGATGAGAAGAAAGTTAAAGAATAAAAATGCATTAAATATGAACTTTAAAATGCGAAGACAAGGGGCTTCATCATATCATTCTCAACAGGATGGAAACAGAGAGAGCTGATGCATCGAAGGCAAGAATAAAGAAAAAGATCTGCTCTCTTTCGGCCTACCGTACCAAGATCAGTCTTAAGATCTGTGGGTAGACTTAACTTTCTGCCTGGTCCTTTGACTGAAACAAAAATAGGACAGAAAGGTGCAATTAATGCATTTAAGAAAACAAATCAAAGGGAAAAATAAAGAGATCAGCGGAATTAAAATTGAATAAAGAAAGAAAGGAAATCATTTAGTGTAACACATGCAGGTGTATGCACTGATATTTGATGTTTCATTCGACAGTCATGCCTAATTGCATACTGCCACCAGCTAAACAGATTTGTCTGTTTTTAGACGAGCAAATGCACGCATGCAGAATGCATCTAAGTACAAATGTATAACTCATAATCAATTTTTTAAATGTCCATTTCCTTCCATGTTGACGGGGAAAAACACATAAATTAATAAAAATAAATGTGTAAAATTAAATAATAGAATTTAACAGGTTGGATCTATTGTATTGTATTGTATTGAACAGAGACCACACAAAAACCAATCACGTGTGTGCATGCATACACAATTACTAAAACATGAACAAAGAGGTTCAAATGAAAGCGTAAAAAGATAAACAAAGGCCAACATTTTGCAAGCATTTTCCACCGCAGAGGTTAAGTGTATACTGAGCTGAATGTGTAACATATGGTAGGATTTCTGCTGAAATGGGATTTGACAAAAAAAAAAAATACTACTAATAATAATATATATGTGTATGTATGAGTGATACAAATTCATCATTATATTATGTAGCATATAAATTTGATAACCAGGCTTGTTATACTAAAGAATGTCTCTCAAAGCCTCTATTTATATGATGTACTCCTGAACACTAAAACACACAGAGCAGAATACTCTCCTCCTAAACACCACATAAACGTTTTTAAAGTAGGGAGGGATTTTTTCCTTTTCAACATGGTGCTAAAGCTGTCTCCACTAAAAATAATCTGATGAATGCAACTTGCTTTCCTATGTTAATCAAGGAGGTCTATCTGGAGAAAGCTATCCATTTGCACTCCCATTCATCTTGGCTGGAGCAAGGCCACCGTTTTACACGTTTACGAGTACTTTATATTATTTGCAAAAAATTTAATTTTTAATGGAAGATGACTTGACTATGACCAAATGGTGTACTTTTGCACCAACTAACCCTTGCTAACTGGATCATACTAACCAACCAAACATTGACCCATTGGTATTGCCATTTCCCAATGAAAAAGGCATATGGAATGGGTCATATCTAAAGACTTCTCCAAAAAGCAAGATATCTTAAGTTTAAATTTAATTTCAAATTGATTGCTTTTGATTCATGTCTACTTTTATCATCACTTCAAAAAAATCTCTTCCAGTAAAAAGGCTTTGAAATCTATCTATCTATCTATCTATCTATCTATCTATCTATCTCTCTCTCTCTCTCTCTCTCTCTCTCTCTCTCTCTCTCTCTCTCTATATATATATATATATATATATATATATATATATATATATATATATATATTCTATTTCCGTCTTTTCTTCCAGGTATGTGGAGATTTAAGTGTAAGACAAATCTCCTGGAAATGGCAGTAATTTAAATTCCTGGATCAACCTGTGCCCTAGATGTGGACCACACATGTCCAGGTGAGACAACATGAAAGAAAGATCCACAGGAAGTGTGGGCTATATGTTGATATGAGAGCACTCAGAGCAGCATGTTAAAGCCATTTTGCAAATTATATTCTGTGTGTATGTTGTGTTTATAGACCCATCTCTGTCTGAATAAACCCATGTTGGACATCTTTTGTTAATGTTATCCAGTGGCACAGCTACAATGGCAAATATAACAGCTGGCATCCACTGATTTCAACATCAGACCTCAAGTGGCCACCCTGTATTATTGTTTTTTTCCATGGGGACAATTTCAGGAGTCTTTTAGCTGCTCATTAGAGCGTTCCGAGCTTCCATCCCATTGACTCCTCTGTGAGCCTGACTCGGATGAAGGGTAATTTGGGATTGTTTTTGGAATCATTTCGAAAAATGTCTTCTGCTATCCTGCACTGCAATTTGCATGAATTACAGACTCCTTTGCTTTCAGCTCACGTCATCTTCCGCTTATTCATAGAGGCGGATATACTTCAGGAGTAAAGATGCCAATGCCAGGCTCCACAATGATTTCAGAGGAATTTCATTCTTAAAGCATGCATTAGAAATTTCAGCCAGTGTTGTTTTTGCTGAAATGTTTAATATTTAGCATGTTTCTCTCTTGTAAAATACATTCATTTACTTCTGTCTGGCAAAAGAATAGTTCACTGCTTAGCAACACCAATTTAATGACCTTTGTAGTGACCTAGTTGTTTTTTTGTTTTTGTTTTAAGTGAGTCAAAACTTAAGGCCATACACATGCTAATCTTCAAAAGAGAAACAAAAGCAGTTTTAGCATATAATTATCATGCTTGTAGCCATTCTCTCTGCCATGCTCTTGGAGACAAAGCTTTTGTAAAATCCAATTTGTAATTGGATGTAAATCCAATAATGTAAATCCATTTACATTAGTTGCACCTACACAAAAAACCATAAGTTTGTAAAATTGTAAAGGTTTTAGCGCTAAATAAATAAAGGTGATTAGGTATTTGCTACAGTATGCCTTCCATTACTAGTTTTAACAAAACTTAAAACTTTATAAATGTACAGAATAACTAGAGCACTAGTCATTGGTAAAATAAGTTAACAAATGAATTAATTCAGTTTCAAGATATTGTAAATGTCTTCAAAATATATATTTACACACAAACTGTACAAGCATGGATGGCAGAGCTACTGAAGTCCAAAGGAAAACCCTTGAGAGCCTTTGGCGTCAGTTATTTTCTTTTGCAGATTTTGTTTGTTCATAATGTATAATATGAGGCCAGTGAGATCTTGCAAAAAAGCTACATCGTATAACTGATATTGTTAATCATACTCATTGACAAGCAAAAATGAAATGGTAGGATACAACAGGGCTGAAGGTGCATTTAATTTTATTTTCTTAAACATCCGCATTTCACTATGAATGTGTTAAAGGATTTTTAGGCTGCATTAATTAGGTAAACCGGAACCGGGAACACTTCCCATAACACCCGATGTACTTGCTACATCATTAGAAGAATGGCATCTACGCTAATATTTGTCTGTTTCTCTCTTATTCCGAGGTCACCGTAGCCACCAGATCCAGTCTGTATCCAGATCAGAGGGTCACTGCAGTCACCCGGATCCAGTACGTATCCAGACCAGATGGTGGATCGGCACCTAGAAAGGACCTCTACTGCCCTGAAACTAGAGCCCCAGATACAGATCCCCTGTAAAGACCTTGTCTCAGAGGACCACCAGGACAAGACCACAGGAAACTTCTGCACTAACTTCTGATTCTTCTGCACAATCTGACTTTGCTGCAGCCTGGAATTGAACTACTGGTTTCGTCTGGTCAGAGGAGAACTGGCCCCCCAACTGAGCCTGGTTTCTCCCAAGGTTTTTTGCTCCATTCCGTCACGGATGGAGTTTCGGTTCCTTGCCGCTGTCGCCTCTGGCTTGCTTAGTTGGGGTCACTTCATCTACAGCGATATCGTTGACTTGATTGCAAATAAATGCACAGACACTATTTAACTGAACAGAGATGACATCACTGAATTCATTGATGAACTGCCTTTAACTGTCATTTTGCATTATTGACACACTGTTCTCCTAATGAATGTTGTTCAGTTGCTTTGACGCAATGTATTTTATTTAAAGCGCTATATAAATAAAGGTGACTTGAGTTGACTTGACAGAAGACCTGACCTATAAAGTGAATTAAGTGGTGTAATTTACCCAGTTTATTTTTCATTTTGTCAGTGTTTGTTGTTTGTCAATGGATCACTTTGCCGCTATCCACCTGCTCTGCCTTGAGTAGGCAAACCACTCTCTTGAGGAGCATGTTAAAGAATTCATCAGTCTCGCCAATCAGACCACCTTCCTGGATGACTGCCTGTGCACGTTCTGCATGCCAGACTGAACAACACCACTTGAGCACAGTTGTCCATAAAGGGTTCTCGAGGGAGTTTTATCCACTATATGGAGTGAGTATTGGTTTCCTCCAATGTTGAAGACGTCTCCAGGACCACTTCAGACCCAGTACCCAGCCAGTCACCACTCTGCTGCACAAAGTGTCTGCCTGAGCCCACCACAGTATCATTAGCTTTTGCACCATTTTCATACATTGAGTTAATTGTGTAATTCTGTTCAGGTGTGTGTCATTAATTAGACTAGTCTGCTTGTGTATTTAAATTGCTCGTCAATGTTATGTGTGTTGCAAGTCTTTCCTCCGTTTGGATTTACCTTCTGTGGAGTTATTACAGACTTTCTATCTTCATCATACTTTCTGCTGGGTCAGGTATTGGTCAGACGAATATTGATAGTGCAAATACTATTCTGTGCTATAGTTAATCCCCACGAAAGGCACAACAACATTATAAAGCACCGTAAAGTTTAGGTGCACTATATTTCAAGTGTTCACAATGAAACAATGAAAGATTGTTAATAGACTTTCTTGTTCTGTCTTATCTATCATATGTTGCTGGCTCATTACTGTGCTATAAATGTAAAATAAATGTATTTAATGTATTACATATATTTATATATAATTATATTTACTTGTAATATACATTAATGAAAAACAATACAAAGAGCAATGTGTAAAACTTTACCACATTTTACTTTCACTTTTTTCTCTTTCACTTTCACTTTTTTTTCACTTTCACATACTTATTTATTTTTATTTTTCCTCCACTTATGTTTTTTTTCTCTAAATGTTCAGATTTTATACAATTATTGTGAACTAATAATTTTTGTTGAGTAACTTTTGCTGCTGAATTATCCACTTACCTAGTTAATTATAGTATTTTTCTCATAGATTATGATTATATATTTATTTAATTTGTTATTTTTCTTAAAATGAAGTTCTTAAGTCTATATTTAGTATATTGTGTATAATACACAAAAGAGTGATGATCATGTCAACACACACTAAAGTGTGTGTGTATATATGTGTGTATATATATATAAATGTATATATATATATATATATATATATATATATATATATATATATATATATATATATATATATACACACACACACACACACATTTTTTTAATTATTTATTTGCAAGTATACACTATGGGAGGACTGAGGACTTAGCCCTGTTTACCCTGTAGCGCAAACTCAAACCAGCCCTGTCAAAAGCGCTAATGCTTATGTTTGGACTGAAAATTACATTAAAAAAATTAATAAAACTTGGTGAAAAGAGAGGACTGGTATACTGTTCATTCTATTTCATATCATATCAATTTTATTTTGAAATTCGGTAAGCCCAAAAATAATCCTGTTAAATCAGCCAATGGAAATTATATATGGTAAAAATGAATGCAGACTTAATTTAAATGTTAAAATATTTGGTAATTTCACCACATTGGACTTCAACGATCAATGTTCTGTCTTGGCTATACTCACAATATCCTTTCATCAACCAACACAATACATACTACCTACTACCATGCCTCAATCACGCACATGCCTACAATAGCCACACGTGAAGCACACTTACACATACTAATATACACACTCACACACACCTACACTTACACCTCAGCAGCATGGAGTGTGGCACTATGATCGTAATGCTATTTCTACTGCAGCATGCAACCCCCAAACAAACACCCACACACACGCAGATTTACACGGAGAAGCACATGAGCCATGGGCTTAGTGTGTGTGGGTGTTTTTAAGGGTCCAGACACATTCTTACCATTGTCCAACAGATAAAACACAGGACTGTAGTGGCAGGACCGAAGGTTGGACACAGGTTCCCCTGTACCTCGAGGGTCATTATGGAGGGAAGGGGCGTAGGGTGCTGGAAATCAGAGATCACACAGTCATTGTCACATACCAGGCTCAATCACATACAGCCAAACAGCTTGTTATAGGTCATCGGGATTCATATCAGAATGGTAAAAGAGGAGAAAATCACACACAAAAAAAAAAAAAAAATAATCTGCTTTGCCTAACTCAAAAATGTTATGGATCCTCACAAGGCAAAATCTTATGGGAATTTTCTTTTTTTTCAACAATTCTTCTTTCTTCTAACAATATGCCAAAAGCATTTGATATCTCAGACAGTATTTTGTCAAAATCTGGATTAGAGTTCTTCACCAAAACAATTTCTGCAGCTCCCAAAAAACAACAATCAAACAAAAATTACAGTTGCAAAAAAAGGCTTGTGGATCCTTTATCTATATTTCTGTATGAATGGATTCCACCACAAATTAATCACCTCTGCAATTCTGTAGCTTCAGTTGGCATAGTGGTGTTTTGGACATGAACAAATCTTTGAAATTAATTCATTATGTACTCATCTTGGTCAGGCAGAACACACAGATCCTATTTACTTAATAGGGGCAAGGTCTGAAATGGCTTGTCAGTTGTAAAATTGTGTTACTCTTCCTTAATTTGTAATTTATTTACATATAATGCTAATATAAAATAAATATAAAATACAATAAACAATATATATATATATATATATATATATATATATATATATATATATATATATATATATATATATATATATATATATATATAAACATAAAAAAAATGTTTTATATAATTTAGTCTGGTCCAGCTTACATGCTTCTTTATAGATTTGAACACAAGCAGTTTTAATTAAAGTAGCATTTAGTTGTGATTTTGAGAACATGATTTTGAATCTGTGTTAAGTGTCAAAGATCATTTGAGCAATCTTAAGCACGCCATTGTATTGACTTTTGTTCAATTAGAATTTCTTAGAAAGGCTAGTCTTGAGCTTGGAAAATATCTGGTAGAATTTTTTTGAACAGCAACTGAAAAGTTTTTTTTTTTTTTTTTTTTTTTACAATTACTGAGGGCATTGCAGCACACACAAGTAGTAACAGTGGAGATTCTCCCTGCATTTAACCTCATCACACAAGATGAATTCATAAGACTCACAAATCACTGCAGGTGTCGACCTGAGAATAAATCATGATTGACAAGTGTATCACAGGACTCCTGGTTAATCTGCTTTAACAATAATGGCCTTCCTCAGTCTTTTCTGGAACCATCTCTGCCCTATCTGTCCAAATGCTTCATTTTGCTTGCATTTACTGTTTCTTGCCATTTGATGTCGATATAAACTCAGGACTGTCCACATTGTTTCACCCGTCTGTGCTGCAGCATCAGCTTACATTGCATTGGCTTGTGCTTTGACTTTCCATAACAGATAAAAGTAAAAGCTGACGGCACAGCTGGTATCTAAAAACAGGGTTATTATTCTTTTTTTTTTAAAGTGCCCCACACCCCAGGTCAAACAAAAAGGCAAATATACATGCCACAGAATGTTATTAATATTATTATTATTCAACAATAGTGCATTAAATTGATTAAACATTTATAACGTTACAAGATTTCAAATCAATAGTGTTCTAATTACTAATGATCTCAAATCAACAGTGTTCTTCAAATTTTCTATCAACCAATGAATCCTATCCATCAATGATCCTATATATATATATATATATATATATATATATATATATATATATATATAATTTTTTATTTTTTTACATGTCTTTACTGGTCACAGTTGATGGCTGACATTTCAGCTTATTAACCACCTGCAATGTGCCACAATCAACAGGGTCTCAGCATCCCACCTCAACCCTGGTGACAAAAACAACAACCGCACAAATAACAAACAACAACAACAACTAGTGGACTAGACAGAGAGAGATAACACTTATGAGAACTTCAATGTGGAGTGCAGCCCAATTACTGGACCTGATGGAGAGCAGGGGAGACAGAGGTCAGCGATAATATGAATAAATACCAAGAAATGAGATGAGACAAAGATCTACTAAAAAAAACTACTAAAAAACTAAAAATCTACCTTTTTCAGATAAAGTACATACATTAGCAGCTAAAGCAGTTTCATTTTATGTCAATTGAGGTGATGTTAGCACAGGAAGTGGTTTGTGCCCCTGAGCAAATGTATGAAAACAGCACCAGAAACCTCCGCATAACCTTGTGGACATCCATTCATTATGCATCTATTCTGGCTTAATGCTACTTATGAAAGCACACATCTAAAAAGCTGGAAAGCTAAAAAGGTCAAATAACAACAGTGTCGTCAAACATTTATTTGACGCAGCCAATCATAATCATGTAGCACAACAAACTGATTTATATGCAAATGTCATCCTTTCACCTGTGGTAAGACAGGACTTGGATTCCTGAACTCTTCCTGGTTTCCTGACTTTCACTTTGAAACATAATTTTAGAATCATGCTTCTTCAACGACGAAGCATGTCCAGTGATTTAAATAAATAAATCATTATCATTAATTTATTGGTCTATATTATAAAATATGAATTATTATATTTTACAAACTATGATCTACACAAACTTAATAATTCATTCAATATAATGTGTAAATGTGTAAAATAATGATTATATGTTGGTGGTGTAATTCCATCGCAGTGTTTTTTATACATATATAAAATATATAGTTTTACAGTGATGCATTTACAGTATGTCAACTGCTGGACATTGTTATACTTCCAACTATTGTTTATTTTCTAAAAGTCTACAGGGCCAACAGTGCCCATATTTGAAGAAACACCCACACATTTAAAAACAGTAAACATGAGTGCACTAAAATATTCATATAGACACACACACACAAATAATGCTTTCTTCATCATACTCTCCTTCCCCATCAGTATTTATATTTTCTCTACTAGTCCTTCTAGTAGTCTCAACTCTCTTTGTATGCTTCAGTGGAGGTAACCCAGAAGCTCAGTCCAATTTTTGACTAAATTGCCCAGCCAATCATTGAAGGCCATTTCCTGACTCATAATAACTGTTTCCACAAAAACACATCTGAATAACTCAGCAGCCTGAAGCCAGCGCAACAAATCCCACAGAAGAAAACACACAAAGGATACTGTTCTAAAAGCCAGTTCTTTATCACAGAATATTCTAGAGAAAATCACATACATGTGAATCCTATGCTTCACTACAGGCTTGAGATCTTAAAAGAACAGTTCACCCAAAATTTACACTTCTGACATTGTTGTGAGAAATGGGCATTCTTCAAAATGTCTGTCTTTTACAGAAGAAAGAAATTGCTAATTTTCATTTTTAGGTGAATTTTTTCTTTAAACACTTCATACACAGCCACATTTTTAAAGTAAACCTTGTGTCTCCTTTCTATCTCTCAAACTACTAATGTCAGGCTACAGCCCTCAGCTTGCCTTCCCAAGTGACTTCCATCTTTCAGGCTGCCTGCTGAGCTGGGAACTGGGAAAACAAGCAGAGGCTTCAACTGCACTGAGACATGAGAGTGAAGTGAGAGAGAGAAAAACAGAAAGCAAATTTTGTATTCTTGAGACACCACACTAAATGTGCCTCTGATATTTTAAACAACAATAACTTAAAAAAGACACAATGTAAAATGTATTCCCCCGAGAAATCAAAGCTTTACTGAAATTCTTCTTCTAAATTAAGAGCTCTATTTAGATTCTCAAGGACAAGCACTGTTGTTGTCATCATGTTAATCCCACTGAGGCGATGCAAACATTGAGTAAAACTCTGTAAACATTATCATATCCTCATAAAAATTCCACACAGGTTATGATGGCTTTAAAGACAAAGAAGAAGCAAAGACATTGGAGGTAAGAGAGCAGAGAAAAGAGCCTCCAGGGACTGAAGAACTGTGCTGTGGGGAAACTGAAAAAAGAGAACAGAAAAGAAAAAGAGAAAAACTGCAGGATGAAGGTGTGAATGATTATTTTAAAGTGTGTTATTATTTTAATGTTTTTGTCATTAAAGCTGTAATGTGTGATGTTTACACAGATAGTAGTGAAATTTCAAAAATAATGACTGATATCAAACAGGTTTCTCAAACACTCCCCCGTCATTGTTTCCTGTGGGGAGTGGCTATTAGAGATGGGTGTGAATGTATTGGGTAGATGTGGAAAAACAATGGGTATGGTTACCAGAACTAGGAATAGGTGTGATAATCAAAGGTGATATGGCTATTTGAGGTGGGCGTGACCGTGAGAGGGTGTGGCTATATTAAGTAGGTGCAACCAATCATGGGTATGGTTACCAGAACTAGGAATAGGTGTGATTATCAAAGATGATATGGCTATTTGAGGTGGGCGTGATCATAAGAGGGTGTGGCTATATTAAGTAGGTGTAACCAATCATGGGTATGGTTACCAGAACTAGGAATAGGTGTGATTATCAGTCTGAGGTGGCAATGAGAGGTGGGCGTAGTCATACATGGGTGTGAGTTTACATGGTAGGAGTGGCCAATAATGGCTATCAGAAACTAAATAGGTTTGTTTCCCAAATGACATACACTTTTTTTTCTGTGTTCATCTGGTTCATCTGGTTATTTAAAGCACACTTGTTATTATTGGAATTTTCTGTGTGAACACACTACTCACATTATTTAGACTACAAAATGGCATAGAATAATTATGCAAATTGGAACACACGCTAGGTGTGACTTTGATGATTATGATAGGTGATATGGCTATTTGAAGTAGGCATGGTCATTAGTGGGTGTGGCTGTATTTAGTAACCATGACCAATAATGGATGTGGCTTTCAAAGGTAGATTAGTATCAGAAGTAGGAGTGATTATCAAAGGTGATATGGTTATTTAAGATATATTAAGTGGATGTGGCCAATCGTGGATGTGGCTATCAAATATAGAAGTACAGAAGTACACGTGATTATCAGAGGTTGTGAGGCTATCAGAGATGTGTGCGGTCTTGAGTGGGTATGGTTACCTGAGGTGGGTGACTTGCTCCTCTCTAGGTCCAAAGAGACCTGATTATCAGAAAGCTCTGTAAGACCTGCCATGGAGGAACATAGAAGGCACAGTAAGAGGAAGCAGATGACAATAATCACCGGGATCCATTACCACCAAACACATTGGCATGCATCAAAACACCAGGACAAGCATTGTGGTCTGAGACAATATCATGATCCTGGAGCAATGCAAGGAAGATGTATAAACGTCTTCATAACATACAGATTTTAAACCTTTAAAGGCATATATATATATATATATATATATATATATATATATATATATATATATATATATATATATATATCCATTACATGGTTGTTATACTCCTGTCTGCACTGATTATATTAGCTCCAGAATCAAGCGCCAAAAACAATTCCATGCACGTGTGTGTGTGTGTATGCAGGAGAGAGAAAAATTGCACCGATGTTACTCAAGGCACGACGGTAAAAACATAATAAGGCCTGCACTGCAGAAATATCAATCATTTTACAAGTGTGTGTGCAAACTAAAGTTCTTCTGCAGAGTACAAGCTTAACACATCTTTAAGATAAAAAAAATAATAATAATAGCAATAACTTTATTATACAGAGGAATGCAGTAAAAGCCTAATTTTCACAAATGAGATACATTCATTGGCAGAGTATGATTTTATATGAAATGTTGAATTTTTGAGCCATTATGATTATCAAATACATGTCAGATTAAAAAAGTCACCTACAATATTTTTTTTTATTTTGAAAATCATCTCTCTTGTTTTAGCAATGTTGACTTAAATTGACCTTTACTAGTGTGAAAAATATTACCCCCCCCCCACCCCCCAAAAAATCCTATTTTTTTGTTTAAATTGTTTAAATGGAAAAGTCATGTCATTTTGTGGACTTTATGTGAGAATGTGGTCATGCTTGATGACCTTTGGCACAAATCAATAAAACTCTTAGCAAGGAGACAATCAAAGATTATAATTGGATGTTTCAATGTATGCAAATTCAGAACATGTGAATATGATATTCTGTAACAATTAATTGTACTACTACTAATAATTATATATTGTATTGTGTTTAGTATGGTATGGTAACTTTACCTTTGGTAAACTTCATCAAAACAAAAAATATTGATAAACGACATCCTATTGTCTGTGCTTTGCCTCCTTGCTGTTGTGCTGCCCCATCGGCGTTTCACTGGAGACATGACTTACTCTGGTAGGAAGTACGGATCCGTTTCTTTGAATCGGAATGAAAGTTAGACAGGCCGCGCATGCAAAAGTCTGCAACAGCGCCCCCATGCCCCAGCACCGCCACCCACAAGAGGAGACATGGAGTGAGGGAGGAAAAGAGGAGGAGAGAAGAACAAAACAGGCTCAGATTGACAAAACGCGTTTGACCGCAATCCCAGCAAGTTCCAGTGTACTGAGAAAGAAAATGAAGGAATGAAAATAGGAAAATTAACCCTAGCCTTTTGTATTTTTTTATATTTTTATTACAAAAATAAGGCAAAAAAATGAAATAAACAGAAAGAAACACTTTTTGGGATTAACAGCCACTGCAGAAGGAGGCAGTGAAATTGTACAAACCAACAAAACAAACACAAATATTAACATAAATAGAAATGCCTTCTCTCTTCCGTGTCTATCTAAAAGTGTATATGTGAAGATGTATTGCACGTATATGCATGAGTTTTGCTGATGGATTCCCTGTCTAACCTGAGTGTGACTATCTGATAGCAGACAGATCACATGAGCTTCGCTGTCTAATACCCACTGGAAGTTATCGCATCACAATGTTGCATTTGTTGACTGTAAGGTAAACATTTTAGTTTTATTGTGTCGCTGTACACACAGCTCTTACTGCAGAACTGCTGATACAGTGGGGTCCAAAAGTCTGAGACCAGACTGGGATTCAAAACACCTAGTGATAAACAGAAAGTTGGATTTAAAAAATACTTTTTATAATAAAACTAATGGGTCTTTAGCAGTGAAATTATTATTATTATTATTATTAACTAATAGGTCTTTAACTCATGTGGGTGTATATGATTATAAACATATATTATTCAAAAGTTTGAGGTCAGTGAGATTTTGTAAATATATTTATTTAGCAAGGGTGAATTAAATTGTTCAACACAGAACAAAGAAATCAATTTCAAATAAATGCTTTAAAAAAGTCCTATGCATCAAAGAATCATAAAAAATGTATACCTTTTCCACAAATAGTTAATTGTTAAAAGAAATTTTTTTTGAGCAACAAATCACCCTATTAGAATGATTTCTGAAGGATCATGTGACACTGAAGACTGGAGTAATGGCTATAATCCAGCTTTGACATCACAATAATTAATTGTATGTATATATATATATACAACCCAAATTCCGGAAAAGTTGGGACGTTTTTTAAATTTTAATAAAATGAAAACTAAAAGACTTTCAAATCACATGAGCCAATATTTTATTCACAATAGAACATAGATAACATAGCAAATGTTTAAACTGAGAAAGTTTACAATTTTATGCACAAAATGAGCTCATTTCAATTTTGATTTCTGCTACAGGTCTCAAAATAGTTGGGACGGGGCATGTTTACCATGGTGTAGCATCTCCTTTTCTTTTCAAAACAGTTTGAAGACGTCTGGGCATTGAGGCTATGAGTTGCTGGAGTTTTGCTGTTGGAATTTGGTCCCATTCTTGCCTTATATAGATTTCCAGCTGCTGAAGAGTTCGTGGTCGTCTTTGACGTATTTTTCGTTTAATGATGCGCCAAATGTTCTCTATAGGTGAAAGATCTGGACTGCAGGCAGGCCAGGTTAGCACCCGGACTCTTCTACGACGAAGCCATGCTGTTGTTATAGCTGCAGTATGTGGTTTTGCATTGTCCTGCTGAAATAAACAAGGCCTTCCCTGAAATAGACGTTGTTTGGAGGGAAGCATATGTTGCTCTAAAACCTTTATATACCTTTCAGCATTCACAGAGCCTTCCAAAACATGCAAGCTGCCCATACCGTATGCACTTATGCACCCCCATACCATCAGAGATGCTGGCTTTTGAACTGAACGCTGATAACATGCTGGAAGGTCTCCCTCCTCTTTAGCCCGGAGGACACGGCATCCGTGATTTCCAACAAGAATGTCAAATTTGGACTCGTCTGAACATAAAACACAATTCCACTTTGAAATAGTCCATTTTAAATGAGCCTTGGCCCACAGGACACGACGGCGCTTCTGGACCATGTTCACATATGGCTTCCTTTTTGCATGATAGAGCTTTAGTTGGCATCTGCTGATGGCACGGCGGATTGTGTTTACCGACAGTGGTTTCTGAAAGTATTCCTGGGCCCATTTAGTAATGTCATTGACAAAATCATGCCGATGAGTGATGCAGTGTCGTCTGAGAGCCCGAAGACCATGGGCATCCAATAAAGGTCTCCGGCCTTGTCCCTTACGCACAGAGATTTCTCCAGTTTCTCTGAATCTTTTGATGATGTTATGCACTGTAGATGATGAGATTTGCAAAGCCTTTGCAATTTGACGTTGAGGAACATTGTTTTTAAAGTTTTCCACAATTTTTTTTTACGCAGTCTTTCACAGATTGGAGAGCCTCTGCCCATCTTTACTTCTGAGAGACTCTGCTTCTCTAAGACAAAGCTTTTATAGCTAATCATGTTACAGACCTGATATCAATTAACTTAATTAATCACTAGATGTTCTCCCAGCTGAATCTTTTCAAAACTGCTTGCTTTTTTAGCCATTTGTTGCCCCCGTGCCAACTTTTTTGAGACCTGTAGCAGGCATTAAATTTTAAATGAGCTAATTAAGTGGATAAAAGTGTAAAATTTCTCAGTTTAAACATTTGCTACGTTATCTATGTTCTATTGTGAATAAAATATTGGCTCATGTGATTTGAAATTCCTTTAGTTTTCATTTTATTAAAATTTAAAAAACGTCCCAACTTTTCCGGAATTCGGGTTGTATATATATATATATATATATATATATATATATATATATATATATATATATATATATATATATATATATATATATATATATATATATAAAGCTATTTTTAAACTGTAATAATTATTCACAATATTTCTGTTTCCACTGTATGGGGAAGTGGATGTGAATTTTGATTTAAATTTAAATTATGCAAAACTGCATTCAAGATTTAAAAATATAAATATTTTGACCAGTGGTCTCAGACTTATGGATCCCACCATATACAAAGAGAAAGACTAAACAATGATAGAATAAAAACTGAGTGGGACTGCTGCCCCTTTCAGGCCATCAGTTTGAAAAACAGAGAGAGAGTGTACAAAAGAGTCTCTTTATACACACTTGCCTGAGTGTGTGGGTTAGCGTTAAGACGTTCACTCTCTTTTTAAGAGCTTACATAAGCTACAGATCAAAATCACTCTTTGACCACACCAAACAACCTTTCTTCCCACCTCTGCATCTCCATGTTTGCTCAAAGCCTCTAGGTTTCTAAAGATACAGCTGGATGAACAAGAGGAGGGAAAGCGACCACTTTGAAGTGAGGAGCCAGCATGGCCGCCTCCCTGCAGCTTCCTTTTGATGGAGCTCTATGAAAACAGATCTTCATCTTTAGCTTACACTTATGACATCTCCTTTCTCTGGATGGTCCGTGTGAGTGTGTATGTGCGTAAGCAGTCAGGGTAGGAGAATAGAGGAGGGCAGTGGGATTGAGATCTGTGTTGGATTAGTAACAGCGAGTCTGTATGGCAGGTTACGCTGTGTTCTCTGTTAGGTGTCGTGCTCAGGCAAAGACCAACAGCAACAGAGATACAACAGACGACATGCAGAGAAGGCAACCATGAATGCAGTCTGTCCCATGCAGTTAAAGAGAGGGACTGTGTGTGTGTGTTAAATAAGAGAGACAGCATATTTACAGGCAAGGACAGAAGACAGACAGTTTGAAATCTGCAAAGTTTGTTTTTGATAGCTGAAATGCTAAGCATGTTTGCAGATGCATGCCCCTGATGTGTGTGTGTTCACAGCTGATATTTATTTGATAGTTTTGTTACAAAGAAACACAATGCATTTGAACATTCGTGGGATTCTGAGACACACGGTGCATGTGTACCTGATGTGGACTGCCGGTTTTTGCGAGGAGAGCGTGTTAATCGCTGGAAAGGGTCTGCAGATCCATAAAGCTCCAAGGTGCTCATACACAGCAAAATGGTCTTCTGCAGGTAGTCAACAACTGCCAAACCATTGCAGTTACCTAGAGCCAACCTACACAAACACAAACACACTTGCTCAGTTTATATAACCCTTGCAGAATCTGTAAAATGTTTATAATTATTTATTATGTATTTATTTAAATGGGATCATAAAAAAATATTATTATTAAATAAGATAAATATAAAGCAAAATATGTATATATATTTTTGTGGGGATCAATTTTTGAAAACAAATAGTTTCAATACAATAAATCAATCAATACATATATTTAAAATGAATGCTTTTCTTTTGAGCTTTATATGCATCAAATAATTTATTATGGTTGCCACAAAAATATTAACCAGCATAATTGTTTTCAACATTGACAATGTTTCTTGAACACAACATTTTATTTATGACACATATATAAATTTTAATAATATTTAACAGTATCATTTTTTTACAGTATTTTTGACCAAATAAACACATAAATATATTTGATGTTGTCTAGAATGCTAAACATCCAACAGGTTCTACAAGGGGTATGCAAACTTATGATTTAAATTGACCAATTTTTTAAATGTTTCATTAATTACTGGTATATCCCAACACCCCTGGGTCCAGTTATGAACAAACAAATCACAAGACACACACACACACACACAAACACACACACACACACACACACACACACACACACACACACACACACACACACACACACACACACGGGGGTAGTGGGGGGAAAAGTGGACCTGGCTACCCAGGGCCCCGTCTAGGGAGAGGGCCCTTTGAAATCCCATCAATTTATTTATTTTTTTTTTTGTACATTTTTTTTTTTTTTTGTAGCCTAATTCGAATTAATTGGGCCCTCCAATTGATGTCATCATTCATTTCAAAATATATTGTTAACACCAACTGAGAGAATGAACTCAGTGCCAGACACTCTGGATGGCTAATGTTAAATCTTTAGCTTAGTTTGTCAACCAGGCTGCTTGTTGCTGTAATTAAATTATGGGCCAGGCCTAACATCAGGTTGCCAACATTAACCAGTTTCAGAAACAAACAGTGCTGTGCTTAAAAGCTATAGTCAATGCTCAATAAATTCATGATGTTATCAAAGCCAATGAATAGGGTTGCAAAATTCTGGGAATTTTCAAAGTTGGAAAATTTCCATGGGAGTTAACAGGAATATAAGGGAATTAATGAGAATTTACAAAACTGAAAGGTTATTCCTTTATAGTTGACATTTTTTTTTCATTATGGCAGGCTTAGCTTATTTGATTGGTTTCTGAGGGTACAGTCGTCTCATGTTCTCCTGTTCAAAAATAAATGTTTTTAATTTAAAACTTGCATCAGTATCATGGATCAAAATGTAAGTACACAAACGAACCCGATGTAGCCTAAGGTTTAAAGGTATTTGAGCACAAGTAGGTCAAATGCATCAATTCAGGTGGTGAATGAAAGAATCAGTCATTACTATAATCTGATTTGATTAAAGATTTAAACACTATTTATACTTGTTTATATTCAAATAATTAAAAAAAAAAATTTCACTCAAAATTGAATTTTCATTTTGCTAACCCGCATCGTACAATGGCATGTGTAGGGGGCCCACTGACACTGAGAGTATACAGGGCCCAGAATTTGGTGCTATGCCCCTGCACACACACACACACACACAAGCAGCCTGAATGACACTGAGTGTGCAGTGACTTTTAATCTGCTGGACTGAATTCAAAGGAATTCAAAGTCTTTTTGACCACTGTAGCCAGACATCCCCATGACAACCTTTGCCCGTAATAACACTTTGGTAAGGTTGCACGTTGTTACACCTGAATCAAAACAGGATGACAACAAGCGAGAGATTCAAAAGAAAGGCCAAATTATAATTAGGTTTCTACACTTTAATCAAAAATCAAACACCCTGCGTGCTGGAATATTAACAGCTGGACACATGAATTTGGAGTTTTGATGATGACAAATCAGTTACATTAAATATGGGAGTTTCATTACCATACTTATACACCATGGTAAATAAGTTCAAACAAGTCCACAAATCCTTGGTATTACCATGATATATTTGAATGTAATTCTATATTATTCATTAATGTAATAATATAGTATTCATGTGCAAGGGAAACTTTTCTATTCTATTTGAGAGATTCTATTAGCTGAAAAAAAATGGATGACACTCACAGTCCGTAGGCGGAGTTTAAATCCAAGCTGGTGATTTGTTGTGGTGGGTCTCCATCGACCCCTAATAACTGAACCACCAGCTCCGCCTGGTATCCAGGAGGCATTCGGATCATATGATCTTTAACCCTGTGAGGTAAGTATTCAAATTCAGTTTATTGCGGAAACAAACTGGATTGTTACACTTTTATTTAACCTGATACTTTCTATATAGCATTATCTATTAAGCAAGCTAACAAAGCCTTGTCCTACGTAAGAAAACAAATATTGAAACATTTCTGTATAGTCTCACTTCAGGCAAGGGATGCTGTCCCGCATGCTGTCCGGTGTATTGCTGCGAGGACTGGGAGGCTGAGGTTGGGGCGAGTGACCACTGGGGTCCGAAAAACATGGAGTGTTCTCTGTATCCGACGGAGAGATGACATCCTCTATCTCACACTGCAACCGCACCTCTAGGGACTATACACACACATTCAACACTAAGTTAATCCTAAATACAAAGTGACTTACAATTAAGGAATACAACAAGTGATTCATCATAATGAGTTAAACAAAGACAGGAAGTGCTCATAATACAAAGTTTCTGACTTTGCTTAGATGAGTTCAAGCTGGGGGTGTGAGGGCTTTGGGGGATAAGGAAAGTTTATTTTTTATTTTTTTATTTATTTTAGGATGCAGTTAAATGTTGAAAAAGCTGTCGCTTGAAAATTGTCAGGCATTCATCATTCCAGATGGGGGTGGGAAGATCATTTCACCAGCCAGGAACAGTGAACGAAAATGTTCTGGAAAGGGATTTTGTGCCTCTCTGTGATGTTTCCAAGAGGCGTCACTCACTTGTAGATCTCGGTAGATTCGTAAGAGTGAGTGGAAGTAGGGG
Organism: Carassius carassius; assembly: GCF_963082965.1. Classification (NCBI taxonomy): domain Eukaryota; kingdom Metazoa; phylum Chordata; class Actinopteri; order Cypriniformes; family Cyprinidae; genus Carassius; species Carassius carassius. The sequence continues at coordinate 19,276,861 of NC_081765.1, forward strand.
GGTGCTGAGCCTGTGACTGTTCTATTTGCAAGCATCATAGTCGTGAACTTGATGCGAGCAGCAACTAGTAGCCAGTGCAAGGAGATAAAGAGAGTTGTGACGTGGGCTATTTTTGGGCTCGTTGAAGACCATGCTGCTTTAATATGAATCATTTTGTAGAGGTTTGATTGCACATGATGTAAGTAAAAGTCAAAATTTAAAATTCAATAAAAGTCAGTGATGTCCACTGTTGTTTTGGAACCCATTGACCTAAATTTTATGGAAACAATATTCTTCAAAATATCTACTTTTGTTTTCCACAGAAGACGGAAAGGCCATACAGGATTGGAAGTGCGAGTGAGTAAATGTTGATAGAATTCTTGGGTGAACTATCACTCTAAGGGCACACTTGTTTTCTCAACTCACTGTGATGGTGGTGTTGGCGTCATGTTTGCTAAAGCGGTACAGGATGACGTGGGCACTGATGCCAACTACACAAAAGATACGGCTCTGCGGGCACCAGCTGATCATCTGAACAGCGTAGGGGTCTTCCTCCGCAAGTTCAGCGTTGCGTCCCACATCTCCACCCTTAGGCTTCTCAAACACCTTTGACGTCTTGAGCTTATACAACATCTGCAGTGTGACTGACAGAGATGGAGGTTATCACCACATCACATCTTATTACATAGTGAATGTGATGAACAAGGAACAGAAACAGTCCTTAAAAGGAAATATTCTGTTTTTGGTACATAATGATGTCTACTTTAAGAAAATAAATTATATATGACCAAGACAAACATTTTTTCCTAAAAAAATAAATAAAACTGACACAGAATAATTTTCACCTACATACTATTAAAAACAAAGTAAAGAGTGTCAATTTCAAGATGATTTCAAACAGATTTATAGCTGAAATAGCAAGACGTTTTAAGATAAGAATTCATGTAAACTTAACATTTCTACATTTTAAATTCTTACATTTATTTGTAAGTTCCTCACCATTTTAAATAGGTAACAAGCAATAAATCTGTTATTTTAGTGGTAATAAACATTATGCCACAAATGCTGTTCGGTGAGCTTAACTTGCACTGAACCTACAGTCTAATAAAGTAAATTAATAATATTAATAATAATGTCCATGGTTGTGAAACCAGCATATATTTCACATTTTTTCAATTTTTTTTTAAATGTCAATCTTTGGTCATACATTGTTTGATCTGAGTAGTAAAGAATGAAATGAGGAATCATATGGCAAAGCATCCCAAATGAAGCAGTGGATAAGAAAGAGTGAGATGGAAACAACATGAGGCTGAAAAGGGGAACAAGCTTGTCAAAGCGTAGACACTTACTCGCTGTGGCATCCCAAAACTTTATTGATCCGTCTGCATGTCTGAGGGGGACAACAAAAAGGAAGGCAAATAATCGTATGAGTGACTGAATGTGCATGTTACACTGCTTAAGAGATAGCAAGCAATGACAGCTATGGAAACAGGCAGTAAAAAGAGGCATTGAGAACAACACGTAGGGTCAATAGCGCTTTTGAATTAAAGCAGAGAAGTGCAATACATTTAACAATGAGAGCCAAGCAGAAAGGCACATTTTAGACATCACTGACTTCAAGTGAAAACAAACGGAATCAAAGCATGCTTCGGAACAAAAACTAAATCAATCCGGAGTTTTCAAGCAAATACAAAATGTTACTGTTTTTGATCTTAGTATGTTTTTGAACTTCATTCAAAGCATGTAAACATTTCACCAACCCCAAACTTGAACATGAACTTTCATGAAGCTTCGAGCATATAATACTGTAATGCTTTTTACAGTATTATAAAGCTTTTATAAAGCAACAGTTGAAGGTTGATAACATAAAGCACACACAAATTCACTTACCCTGTGATGATAATCTCTGGATATGTCTGTGAACCGACTGTCCATGTGCCACCACTGACCGGCCACTCCTGAACACAAACACACAAACAGATAAAAACTGTTTCTAAAACACTCAACAGCCATGAAAAATATATGATAAGATACACTGACTAAGCATTTCAAATGAATGGCTGCAATCCAGAATGTTTTAAGATTAGCTAAGAGCTTTGACAAACCTTGAGGCTGTAGCCTGTCTTTTTGTGTTTAGCTCCTATGGAGTAAAGCACGGGTATGATGTCAGGAGGACAGTCGGCAAAGTAGGCCGTGCACGTGACTGGAGACTCATGGATGTCCATGGGGTAGGGGTTCTCAAAGATAGGAAAACTACAGGAGAAAGACTTCTAAATAAATAACAGGCATTTATAAAACACAGAGGATTTTGGCCTCAACTCCGACTGCAAGAGTCACATTCAGAATTTCAGAAAATAGCCTATACACACACACACACACACACATCTGTGACTGTACATCAACTGAAATCTGTATTTAAGTACATTATGTTGCTACAGGAGACAATAAACAGGGCGTCTCCATTCTTACTAGTGAGAGCAACCTGAATGGATAAAAGGGCTAGAAGACTACATATTTGAAACACTTAAGAATGAACATTATTATGATCAAAAAGCCAAGGCTATTTATAGAATGTGCTCTGTGGGCTACTCTAAGTGGGCTACCAGGTACTGATACCCATGGGTACTGTATTGATGCCACTGGCTTACATTAATGCAACTGCATTATATTATCCATCAGAAGAATTCATAATAATTAAGAATGTTATAATAATGATAATAATAATCAATTGTAAGTGCTAGTGTTATTTTTATTCTTAATAAATGTAAGTGGTAGCCTCTTTATCATATTGCAATTGATGATAAAACAGTAATAAGCTCATGGTTGTGTGTGATTTTACCATGTTTTCAAGAGTGCCTGTAGTAAAATCATTGTGACATACAGTACATTGCAGCCTTGAGTGGCTTATTGCTTTTACTATATAATATAACCTTTTTTAAAGTTTACATTTTTTAAAGTTTGTTTGTTTCTCTGCTGCGCCCTTGTGAGGAAATGGCCTTAAAGCAAAGAAAACATCTGATGTCAAACTGACAAAGTCTCTATGGCAGGAGTAATTCTTAAAAGAGTAAAGAACTGCCAGTTGGTGTGTGTGTGTGTGTGTGTGTGTGTGTGTGTGTGTGTGTGTGTGTGTGTGTGTGTGTGTGTGTGTGTGTGTGTGTGTGTGTGTGTGTGTGTGTGTGTGTGTGTGTGTGTGTTTGTGTGTCAGGCTGACCTTGGCTCTGGTTCTTAATAATGAATCATTTGATGGATGTATATGAGTGACATCCCCAAAGAAAATGTACTCTTAACAAATAAAGTCTCTCTCTCTCTCTCTCTCACTCTCTCTCTCTCTCTCTCTCTCTCTCGCTCTCAGATTTATACCCTCAAAGCATCTACAAAAGTAAAACACAAACACACATACACAAAATTTATTGGGTGTTGAGCGAAGTTGCTTCTGGTGGAAGTAGTAGTGTGAGGTGTTGTTGGAGTACATCACATTGAGCGACATCATTCAGCCACACACTAATGGCATAAAGTGTGTGAGTATGACAATGAAAAGAGAAATAAATACTGAAGAAGAGATTGCTCACCTGCTCTGGGTTAGATCGACCACAACAAAATCTTTCTCCAGCAGAACCACCACTGCATACGGCTCTTGGACCTCTGTCAACAAAAACACTACATCTCAACCAATAACCATCTATGAACTCAATACAAGGTGAACTCAACAACATAGATTTATGAATCTAGATGTATGGATATTATTTCATATAAAGGAGACATATGAAACAGCAACATTGCACCCCTCTGACTTAAAAAAAGGTAACACTTTACAATAAGGTTAATTTATATCTCTCAATAAAGATATATCTCTAATGTCTCTTCGTTGAGTATTCACTGAGTTACAGTTCATTTTAATGACGTATTTCTAAATGAAGATCACCGCAGTCCAAGGCTGCGGACAGCACACCTTGTATGTTTTCTTTATTTTATAAATGCACAAAGTTTTGTTGTTATTATGTGTGGATACAATTAAAGGTAGACCCTTTACAGATTCGATTGATGTATTGCTCTTATCTGTACGATCAAAACTGAAAGTGTAATTTAAGTTCTTTTGGGGGATATCAGGAGAAGATGCCTCATAACGCATATACGTGGGGATCGACTCCAAAGGGTTAACTTACAAAACATTACCAAAAGGAAAAATAAATACTGTAATAAATGTATTGTTCATTCATATTAACATTAACTAATAGAACCTTATTGTAAAGTGTTACCAAAAAATAATCTATAATTGTATTTATTTATATATATATATATATATATATATATATATATATATATATATTGCTCATATATATATATATTTATTTATTTATTTATTTATTTGTAAAAACAAATACAACCAGGATCTTATTTAAAGTGATGACATCAAACTGAAACAAATATATAAAAATAAAATGCAATACAAATACAACACCCTCATTTTTTTAACTTAATAATACAGAAAATTGTGTGATGATTTAACTAAATAAACATTTAATTTCAAAATAAGAAAGACTTCAGATATAGAACATGCACCCCTTGGAACTCTCCTTTAGTTATGATTCAAATGAATCAGTTGTTTTGAACTGAACCATTAAGAACTGCCTGAACGAATGAACTAATTTACTTAAATTAATCTCCTCTCCACTCTCTGTTAATGATTGGGTCTACAATGAGAAAATTAACAAAAACTGGATTTTACTCAATCCAATTAAATGTCCAACCAAAAACAACACTAATGATATGGAAAAGAGAAGGAGACAAGACTGACCTGTTCAGTACACTCACCGTTGAGATAGGGCGTCTCACAGAGCACTAGGAAGTCCACTATTGGATAGTCCATCTCTAACACTGTGATGGCTTTGCCATGCATGATGGTTAGGGTGGGTCTACGTCCTGCCTTATCGTACGAAAGACCCCCGGAGAAGACAACAAATGCTTCACTACTGGAAGATGGAAAATTAAAAAAGAGTGTTAATGGAAAACCATAGTTGTCTGTCTGATATTTTTTCTTTATCATGACAAGAAGCAAAAGCTTTGGTCTTATTTGAAAGTTAGTTTTATACCACACAAAACAAACGTACTCGGTTACTAAACGTAACCTCGTTTAGTAAAAACATCTGATGTCAAACTGACAAAGTCTCTATGGCAGGAGTAATTCTTAAAAGAGTAAAGAACTGCCAGTTGGTGTGTGTGTGTGTGTGTGTGTGTGTGTGTGTGTGTGTGTGTGTGCTCTCTAGAAGAGCTAACGAGTACTGCGTCTTAGCTAAGACGCTACGGGAAAAGTCTCTTTTCACGAAATACTGAAGCAAAAAATTATCCTTAATTTTGTATTTTTGTAAAGCGCATTTGCAGCAGTACACAGCCATAGGCGAGACGGCTTCGCGCCCTTCTTGCCACTTCCCGCCGAACGGGTGTGGCCCAACCTATAAAAGGAGCTCGAAAAGGCTGACTCACCTGATTTATTTCATCGCCGAAGCGAACCAGAGTGAATCGTACGCACGGCAGAGAACGCAGTACTCGTTCGCTCTTCTAGAGAGAACCGAGGTTACGCTTAGTAACCGAGTACGTTCTCTTACGAGAGCTCTCTCGTACTGCGTCTTAGCTAAGACGCTACGGGAACCCGATGTAAAACGCCGTGCGCGCAGGGATCACACACCGATAAACCTGAAGCAACGCCCAGGATTTACAGAGCACAGTCACCTGAGGGACTCACAGAGAGTCCGGGACAGAAAAGGGGGAAAGCCCTCCGTCCCATATCTAGCAGCATCCGTAGATGCGGCAATATGACATCACACAGCCGAGGCAAGGCCTGACCAATGTGGCAATGCGGGTCTTACGCAATACTGCCCATATAACAGTCGGCAGCGCATAGCACTCATGAATTCAGAATTCCCCTCAGGGCCCTGATTCTTCTATGCCGACAGCAGCCTTGCTTGCAAGGCGGGAACCTCCAGGTTATAGAACCTGATAAATGTAGACGGCGAGGCCCAACCCGCCGCCATACATATATCCTGCAAGGAGATCCCAGTAGACCACGCCCACGACGAGGCGACGCCTCTTGTGGAGTGTGCTCTGACGCCCAACGGGCACTGAAGGCCCCTGGAAGCGTAAGCTAACGCTATGGCGTCAACTATCCATCTGGATAGAGTCTGTCTCGAAACAGCCATTCCTTTGGAACGTCCACCGAACGAGACAAATAGCTGCTCCGTCTGCCGAAAGGCAGCAGAGCGAGACACATAAGCTCTTAAAACCCTGACAGGGCAAAGAAGACTCGAGTCTCCATCCTCCCCTGACACCGGCAGGGCGGACAGGGCAATAACCTGAGCCCGAAACGGTGTGTTGAGGGATTTCGGCACATAACCGTGCCTAGGTTTGAGTATGACCCTTGAGTCATTGGGCCCAAACTCCAAGCACGACTGGCTCACCGAGAGCGCGTGCAAATCACCCACACGCTTCACAGAAGCGAGAGCCAACAAGAATACTGTCTTGAACGACAGATGCTGAAGGCTAACCGATTGGATAGGCTCAAAAGGGGGACCCTTCAAGGCCTCCAAAACCGCCGCGAGGTCCCACATAGGGACTGACGGAGGTCTGGGAGGATTCAGCCTCCTAGCTCCTCTGAGGAACCGGATGACTAAATCGTTCCTTCCTATTGACTGACTGGACGCCGTTTCAGAAAAAGCCGCGATGGCCGCCACATAAACTTTGAGCGTGGATGGGGCTCTGCCCTTATCCAACAGCTCCTGTAGGAAGGAGAGGACCTCCGTCACCTCACAACTAAGGGGTGAATAACCTCGAGCTGTGCACCAGCTGGAGAACACCGACCACTTCGAGGCATACAGACGTTGTGTCGACGGAGCTCTAGCCTGAGTGATGGTATTTAGCACTCCCACTGCGAGATCAGCGGGTAACCGTTGAGTGCCCATTCATGGAGGGACCACAACTCCGGTTGAGGGTGCCAAATCGAGCCCCTGGCCTGCGAGAGGAGATCTCTCCTCAACGGTACCGGCCATGGGGCGACATCTGCTAATTGCATCAAATCTGGGAACCATGGTTGGTTCTTCCAAAGAGGTGCCACAAGCAGTATTGAACATCTCGTTTCTCTCACCCGTTCTATCACCTGCGGAAGGAGGGAGACGGGAGGGAACGCATAAAGCGGGCAGCACGGCCATTTCCGTGACAGCGCGCTTTCGTTCTTGGAAAACAATGCGGGGCAGTGAGCGTTTTCGTGGGACGCAAAGAGGTCCACCTCCGCCATGCCAAATCTCTCCCACAACAGCCGAACTGTTTGCGGGTGTAGAGACCATTCGCCCGTAGGGACATTGCCTCTGGACAGCCTGTCTGGACCCAGATTCTGCAGTCCAGGCACATGCACTGCTCTCAGCGAGCGCACGTTGCGTTGAGCCCAAATCAGGAGGCGTTCCGTCAGCCTGTACAGGTTTCGGGACCCGAGACCGCCCTGGCGATTTATGTAGGACACCACGGACATGTTGTCCGAACGGACTACGACGTGGTGATCCTTGATATGGGGACAAAAGCGCGTCAGCGCGTTCTCCACTGCCAGCATTTCCAGGCAGTTGATATGATGGAGCTTTTCCCGTTCTGACCATAGGCCAAAGGACGGTCTGCCTTCGAGCAGCGCTCCCCATCCCAAAGTGGAGGCGTCTGTCGACACCATTTTCACACTCGTGGAAGTCCCCAGGCTTACACCTGATCGGTACCAGCCGTTCGCTGTCCAAGGTGCTAGAGCCGCAACACAGCTCTGATCGACCTTGAAATGCAGCCGGCCAGACGCCCACGCTCTGCGCGGCACCCGAGCCTTCAGCCAGAACTGCAGGGGGCGCATGCGGAGCAGCCCCAGCCGCAGAACCGGAGATGCTGAGGCCATGAGACCCAGCATCTTTTGACAGTGTTTGAGCGACACAGTCGCGCCGCAGCGGAAAGAACTCGCTGCGCGCTGAATGCCCATCGTGCGCTGTGGTGACAGTCGTGCCGTCATGGAACACGAGTTCAGAACTATACCCAGAAACAGGATCGTCTGACTGGGGTTCAGCGAACTCTTCGCCCAATTGACACTGAGGCCGAGCTTCTCGAGGTGATCGAGTAAAACGGCCCTGTGGTCCACGAGCTCCACTCGTGATTGGGCCAGAACCAGCCAGTCGTCCAAATAATTCAGCACTCGTATGCCTCTGAGTCTGAGAGGAGCGAGCGCTGCATCCATGCACCTCGTAAACGTACGAGGAGCTACGGACAAGCCGAATGGCAGGACTGCAAACTGGTATGCCTGGCCCTCGAAGGCGAATCTCAAAAACCGCCTGTGGTTTGACCCTATCTGTATTTGAAAATACGCGTCCTTCAGATCTATTGACATGAACCAGTCCCCTGCGCGAATCTGCGCGAGGAGCTTCCTGGTCGTGAGCATTTTGAAACTGCGTTTCATCAATGCCTTGTTCAGCTGTCTTAGATCCAGTATGGGCCTGAGACCCCCGTCTCTCTTGGGCACCAGAAAGTATCTGCTGTACAGCCCCCCCTCGCTTTGAGCTTGAGACACAGGCTCTACAGCCCCTTTGCTCAACAGTTTTGATATTTCGGCCCGAAGTATGTGTGCTACTTCTGTTTTGACCGTAGTTTCGACGCGCGCTGAGAAGCGCGGTGGGCGTCGAGAAAACTGTAGCGAGTAGCCTCTCTTTATAATGCCTAGCACCCAATCCGAAACCCCTGGAAGCGCTGACCATGCATCTGCATGAATGGCTAAGGGCTGGATGTGACACGCGCTCTGTTGACTGGGCAACGGCGGCGCTCGAGTGTGCTGCGCATCTGAGGCGGGGAGCGCGCTGATCACAGCGGGCAGATCGCTCATCCTCGACCCCGTTCCGGCGCTTAACCGACTGGATGGAGGCTGAGCGGGTCCCGTGGGACTCAATACATCTGCGAGTAACCGTGGGCTGCATGTGTGCACTTTTACCACTTCCAACTCGCCGTCTGCCTGTGCAGAATGTACGTGCACGGGCCTCGTTTTTACAGAAGCCTCGCGCCGTAAGTGACATAGTGTATGTGGGCACTGGGAAGTGGGCACGTTTACTATGCGGCGCGCTCGACCGATCTGTGTCGATCTTATGTGCGCTAGCCCTGTGTGCAGGGCTGTGCTTACATGCGGGGATGGGCACTGGGTAGTGGGCATCGTCACTGCATTTAAAGCACCATCGGCCGTGGCCGGACGAGCGTGCACGGGTTTCGTTTTTACAGAAACCACATGACGCGTGTGACATAGTAATTGTGGGTACTGAGGGGTGGGCACGTTTACTATGTAGTGTGCGCGACCGACTTGAGTCGACATTATGAGCGCAGGCCCTGTGTGTAGGGCTGTGCTTACATGTGGAGATGGGCACTGAGGAGTGGGCATCGTCACAACATTTATAGCACCATCGGCCGTGGCCGGAACACCAGAAAAAACACTGTTTTTGTGAAACATCTGGGTAGCCGTGATAACGGCTTTTGTGTGCAGGCAAGCGGGCACTCGTGCAGGCTTGCACATTGCAGCAGACACTGAGGCAGTCGCAACTCTTGGAACTGCAACAGCGGCGCGCTTGGGTGAGAGCTCGGCCGCAGCGGAACTCGAACACCGGCGCTTTCCCAGCAGTGCTAGGATGCTTTCGGGGCTTCTGGCTTCACCGCAATCCTCTGCCGCGGCTCCCGCGGCGCGGGGCGACGGCTCGAAGAGCGAGAACGGGGTCCCAAGCTGCGTTGCTGACGCTGTCGTGATGGCGCAGCAGGAGGCGGTGGGCGTGACTGAGAGCTCTGTGGGGCCGGTCTAGAGCGGCTAGCTGCAGAACTGGAGCGCTTCGGCAAGAAGTGCTTGAACGCCTGTGAAGCTTTCTAGTCCTCGGCGAATCTCTCCACAAACTCGTTGACGGAAGATCCAAAGAGGCCGGCAGGAGTTAGCGGAGCGTCAAGAAACGCAGCGCGCTCAGACTCCTTGATGTCAGAAAGCGTCAGCCACAAATGCCTCTCAGCCACCGTAGCGGAAGCCATAACCCGTCCCATGGCCTGTGCAGCGGACTTAGTAGCGCGGAGGGAGAGATCCGAAGCACTCCTCAGATCCGCGAGACAGATCGCTTCAGGTCCCATCTCATCCAGCTTGCGGAGAAGATCGCCCTGGAAAATCTGTAGCGTCGCCATGGTGTGTAACGCAGACGCAGCCTGCCCAGCAGCAGAGAATATCCGTGCGAGCAGCGATGACGTCATGCGGCAGGCTTTGGATGGCAACGCCGCCTTAGTCCGCCGTCCAGCAGAGGGCGGGCAAAGGTGCGCTGCTATAGCCTGTTCCACCGGCGGAAGTGACAGGTAGCCTCTGTTCTTAGCACCGTCCAGTGTGGAGAATGCTGACGAAACAGATGAGCGGATTCTCGCCGAGAATGGAGCGTCCCAAGCCTTCGCCACTTCTTCGTGAAGCTCAGGAAGAAAAGGGGCGTGTTTTGAGCTTGAGGAAGAGCGCTCATCCGGAAGATAGCTACTATCCAGCCAGGAACGTGAAGGGGGCGCTGGTGCAGACCACTCGAGGCCGAGGCTCGCCGCGGCCAACGAGAGTACACGCATCAGCTCCTTATCGATATCCCCCCGTCTGCTGGGCCTCTGAGCAGCGGGCGCGAGATCCACGGAGCTCGCCCAATCCTCACTGCCCGAAGCAAGCAGAGAGCACGTGTCTTCTTCCTCCGACGCGGGCCTGAGATCCACTTCCTCCGATGACGCGTCGGCAAGCAGCGGACGCTGAGCATCGGGAAGCGATGCAGGGGAGACCGGCGAAGCGGAGGGAACCGGCGAGCTCGGCCGAGCTGGAGGCGGTTCTGGTAGGCGCTGCGAGCGGCGCTTCTTACGGCGCTGCGGCGCAGCGGATGATGCAGGCTTCGAGAAGGATGCCAGGCGAGTCCTCAGAGTCACCATAGGCATCAACTCGCAATGAGGACATCCGCCATCAGCGAGCGCGAGCGCTGCATGGTCTTCACCCAGACAGGAGACGCAGATGACATGACGATCTCCTTCGCTGAGCGGGGTTCTGCACGAGCCGCACGAAGGCATCTTTAAAAAGACGCAGCTCTTTTGTGAATGTGCGTCGCAGGGCGAACACACACACAGAATTTCACAGAACAAGGATTATAAAGGATATGGGCGCCGGATAGCGCAGCAGGAACGGCAGTGGAAGGCGGCGGTGCCAGCGGCTTCAGGATGGCTCGTCCTGCTGATATGCTCTTCCAGACGGCGCTTGCTTCCTCGTGATCCAGCGATGCGAGAGCTTCGCTGAAGAGATGAAAAATCAGGTGAGTCAGCCTTTTCGAGCTCCTTTTATAGGTTGGGCCACACCCGTTTCGGCGGGAAGTGGCAAGAAGGGCGCGAAGCGCCCTTATTGGTCTGATGTTGCATCAGCCTGCGCTCGATAGGCTGTGCAGTTGCCGCAGAACAAGCCAATGAGCGAGCGAGCCGTCTCGCCTATGGCTGTGTACTGCTGCAAATGCGCTTTACAAAAATACAAAATTAAGGATAATTTTTTGCTTCAGTATTTCGTGAAAAGAGACTTTTCCCGTAGCGTCTTAGCTAAGACGCAGTACGAGAGAGCTCTCGTAAGAGAACTCGCTTTGACGTTAAATGTCCCTTCAATAAATTGATACTATAGGAATGCACAGTTTTGAATATTGCCTTTCATGCAAAGTTTAATGTAGCTGTTAATGTAAATGATCTGCAAAGTTGTAAAACTGAAAGTGCACAATAAATAAAGATATTGTCACCCAAAAGAAAGAATCGTCTCTGAACAGCCGAAATGAGTTGTTGGTAATACAAATCCCACTTCCGTGACGGCTACTCATCATGGGGTAACATATTTGCATAATGCCTGTCTATTTTCTATGTTGGCCGGACGTAAATAACTTGACTCACTGTGTTGTTTGTGTGGTTAACATCATGTTGTGTCCTATGCCGTGAAAGTAATTTTTTTTGTTTTATTTTCACATCCAAAAGATGAGGCTGCAAAGAATCAGGGGCTAAAATTATTTTTATTCCACTGTACCACAGCAGTACAACTCCAATCTTTTTTTATTATTTTACTGATGACTGCTTCTCCATTCTCGGGGGTGTTCAATGCAGGAAACACAAAATGATTGCTCTTGAAAAATGGCTCAGTACCCTGTTTATTTGGACCGGCTGGTTCCACTGAACTATAACCTGTAAGCATGATAAATAATAGATGTTTATATTTTCTATTGAGCATTCAAAATATGGATCTATGGCGTATCATTTCCAACACTCACTGTATGTGGTAAACCAATCACAACTGACTGGACAATCTGACCAATCAGAGCAGTAGGCTCATGGTAAGGAAGGCTTAGAGAGACAAGATCTTAGAACTGGTTCAAACGAATTGTTTGAGAATCACTGGAAAATAAGATGATATTAAATGCATAAGAGACAAAAAAAAAAAATTAATGAATAAAAAAAAATGATTTTTGACCTGGAATGATCCGATTCGTGAACAGATGATTCTTTTAAGTCAATCTTTTAAAATAATCATTTGTTTTGTTGAACGAAACCAGTGTGGAAACTAATGGTTCACAAACTGGATAGATCAGAGGTGCAGGGCTCGTAAAATCGTTAGCTCAATGTCCCAGGGCTATTGTGTTTTCCAGTCGGGCTCCAAATATATCACCGCCCTGCCCGACAGGCTATCTTGAATATTGATGTAAAATTCCTAACCTGATTCGTGTTGTTCACTCTCTTGAAGGGGTGAAACAGATCATAGTTTATCATTTGCACTTGTTTCTAAATCTTGCCGATTCAAGCATTTTAAACTATTCGCGCGTGCTCGGAGCTTGCGCGCACTCGTTTAAAGCACATGCTGAGAGCAGCGTTTCAGACAATGCGCGTACACAGAACTGATTCGTCTTTCGCGTATCGTAACTTCTAAATGAACACATACACACAAAATTATCTCAAATTAATTGTCTCTGCAAGTATTCTCGTAAACATGTTTTAAGTGAACGTATACAGTGGCCTGCTGCTCAGAGAAATTTGCTGTACCGGATAAATTCTCTCTCTCTCTCTCTCTCTCTCTCTCTCTCTCTCTCTCTCTCTCTCTCTCTCTCTCTCTCTCTCTCTCTCTCTCTCTGTAAATTAGACGACGTGAAAGGGAGCGTGTTTCAAGATACACAATAGAGTAGACCAAACTAAACAGGGAGGGAGGGCAAAACACACTCCTTGAAAAGAGATGTAATATTATGATTTCCGTCATTAAATTTTTTTTTAGATGTATATATAAAAAAATAGAAAATTATATATATATATTTTAAAAGTCCGGGTGCTCCTGATGGCAAGTCCACCCTGCTTTAAAGTCTTCCTCACAACCCTGAACTACTCACTATGCAAATAGGACAAAAAAGGGAAAACAATATTACAGGAAAGCTAATCTAAAATATCATTAAAACACGTGACCACTTATTTGAACACAGCATGGGGAAAAAAGGATAAAGCAATCAAAGATGGAAGTTTCTTCAAATGATGTTTTGCTGCTCATCTCCCAATGAAAATAGGCTTCATAAAAACAGACAGTAAACTTTAATTGTTTTGTTACCAGATAAAACAGCAGTAATGGTTCTCGAGTGGAACTTGGACACATCTCTCGCAAGCAAATAGGAGGATTAAATAAAGTAAAAACACTCAAGACTGCCTGATTTCCCAAAACTGAACAGCTGTTTATACCCATGTTTGAGATTTTTGTGCGTTCTCTTACCTGTTTCTGGAGGTCTTGTATTCGACTTTGAGAATGGGTTTACATGACTCTTTTCTTCCATCTCTCTGAGTTTTTCCTGAAAAAAACAAAAAACAAAAACAAAGATAAAATGGCGAGTTCTCACTTTTTCACTTGAACCTTTCTTACATTAATGTCCAGAACTTTCTGATTAAGAAACCACTTTTCCCAGTGTGAGTGTGTTCATCTTTATATAACCACTGAGACTAGGACCCCAAACATAGCGGCAAAGATTGAGAGTGAATCACATATTCCTGTCAAATCAAACTTACCCACACACTGAATCATCCTCCATAATGAACACACCTGGTGAGGGGGTGTGTTTGCCGACTACGTCAGAGTCAGATTTCACTAATAGATGGTGAGTCATGGCTGAAGGGGCCTTTAACTGTGTGTGTGGGTTTACTTAGCTATACTCTGGGGTCAAATTTAGCTCCCGAAGTTAGTTAAGACTGACAAAATCTCCCTTTTGGGACATTTGAAGATGTATTTGAGTAAAATGATTCATAAATAAAGGAAATATAAATATATTGTACTGTAATTATTATTAATGTGAAAAAATGATATACTTTATGGGTGTACCCACCATGAGGGAAGGTGACTTGAAAAGGTTTGGCTGTGTTTCTCAGGTTCCACATGCTCAGACTGCCATCAGAATGACTGCACATGAACTGCCGCCCCTCATGATGCCAACTTGCTGAGTGAATAGCCTGACAGAGAGACACCAGAAGAGAAGCGATCAGGACTGCATCAGTAAACATTTTAAATGATGGCCAGATCATAAAACAGTTCATTTGTTTCCTAATGTTAATTTATTCTGCCATTTTTGTGGCTTAAAAATTAGGATATAGGAAATAAGGAAGACAAGAGAACAAACGGGACCCTTCTATTGCAAGCTGGATTCGAACTGGCATGGGCACCATAGCTCAATGTGTCAGACAGCTTTGATTAGGTTAAAGATTAAATATTGCTGTGTTCAATACATTTCAAAATTGGTAATAATAAAAAGATGTTTCTGGAACACCAAATGGTGTTGGTAGTGGTAGTGGTAATGGCTGCTGAAAAATCAGCTTTACCATCAAAGGAATAAATTACATTTTAAAATATATTAAACAAGTTATTTACAATTAATGTAAATTGAAATAAATTATCACACTGTTGCTATATTACAGTAGTTTTGATAAAATCAACTTTGGTGAATCTATAAGAACAATAAATAAATAAATAAGCAAGGGGAAAGAAGACAGAGAAAAAGAAATTCAGAGATGCTGTCACATGTGTGCATCATCAATTTGGCTCCGGAAATGAGAGAAATCAGAGAACTGAAGACATGACTAATAGTTCCTGCTTGTGAAAGACTCTCTCTCTCTCTCTTTCTCTCTCTCTCAAACCTTCATCCATCTAAGAGTCAATAATCCGATATCAGTAATTACTCCACCATCAAAGCACCCTGCTTTCCACTCATCTACTCACTAATGTCACAGTAAATAATAAGTGAAATGATATCAGCATCAGATTTATTTGATATTTGTTAGTAGCGTGTATGAAAGCGGTTTAAAGTGTTTGATGCTGATGTTCTATATTATTCAGAACAGCACACCATGAAATTTGAATTGAATCTAAAGGTGGTTAGTCAAACATGATGGTTGTTCTGTGTTCAGTATATTTGTAGGAATTAATGTGAGGGAAAGGGTTTTATACCTTTCCAAATCTATTCCTATTTCCTTCAACATTAACAAACACATCCATTTGTGTTGTGCTTCTAATTCCATCCTGTCTTTTTGCTCCCAGTTTCTCTCTTCTTTCTTCTCTCTCTCACTCAAAATTCTTTCTATTAAAAGTATATATTTTTTATGTATTAATTTTTTTCCTCCATAAACTTGTGCATACCGGACGGGCATCTAAAGTAGCAATTAACATATCCCTAGACATTTCCATTTAGCCAGTCTGATAAAACGCTTGCCAAGGGACTGTGGCTCTGTACAGGCAGCGCTGACAGTTGATCAGAGGGCACAGTCAACGAACTGAAACCCACAGTAAAGGGTTGGAAGGAGAAAATGGCGAGTTTTTGGAAAGTTTTGTGAGCCAAGGGTTGTGCTGTGATTGAAACATGTTTTGGAAGGATAAATGCGAGCAGCTGGCTGCAGGAGGCAGTTCCAGTTTCAGAAGAAAGATAAAGTTGTGTGCCAAGCAGTGATTATGCTAAACACATCCACATGGCACAAGGAGGGAAATTAAATCAGAAAAGTGACTTGTGCTCAGTGTTGTTGTAAATCAGTAACAGTGTGGGGAAAAAAATTAGCAGACGAGCCAAGTGTTTCATACCAAAAGCAAAAAAAAAATATAAAAAAACAAAAACAACAACATGACAGACAATTTTCCAAAAGTAAATACACATGACATTTCTCACTAGTGTGGCAATAACAGCACTGTTTGGAGACGCTGCTGCAGAACACTGTTGAGGAACACACAGGTAGCTTAATTTACATAAGCTCTTTCTTTCTCTTTCTCTGTGTGTCTTTGTCTCTCTCCCTCTCTTTCTAATAACTTCATTAATAATTGCATTAGAATTTTATCAACAGCTCAAGCCTCCATTACCAGCTTTAAAATGACGTTTTGGAACTAGCAAAACTAGTAAAAGTGGCTTTGGATGAAATGCGGAAGAAATAATAAAAATAATTAAAGTACAAAAACTTTAAATATATCATCTGATCAATGTCTTGAGGTGTGGGAACCATAGTATAAGCAGAATAATTGACTCCAGGCCGTTAAATTATTCGAAAAATAATGCACACCTCTGCTTCACGTCATGGCCACATCACCACCTCGGGTGTGCATCATTTTTTTTTTTTATAATTCAACAGCCCATCGTCAAATATTCCTTACATAATATATATACAGTATATTTATGTATGTATATTCTTTTAAACTTATTTTCTATTCATCAAAGAATCCTAAAACAACATTTATCCAGTTTCCACAAAAATATTGGTTGCACTTTATTTTACAGTACGTGTACTTACATACTTATAGTGTACTTACAGTGTATTTATCTAAGAAAGTTCTGGTAATACAAGGCAACTACTTGGGGTAGGGTTAGGTTTAGGGGTAGGTTCAGGGTTAGTACCTAGTTATTACATACTTATTGTAATTACTATAATAAGTACATAGTATGTACATGAGGAACAGGACTGTAAAATAAAGTGCTACCAAAATATTAATCACCACATCTGTTTTCAACATTGATAATAATAAGGAAACATATATATATATATATATATATATATATATATATATATATATATATATATATATATATATATATATATATATATAGTGCCCCCAAACTGTTGAAAATGGTCTATGTATTATAATATATATATATATATATATAGCTTTTTGCAAAATATATATTTCACCTTTGTAAGGAAGTGTAAATGACAAACACTTAAGACTCACCTCGTCATAGTATATCCTGAAGTCAGCTCTTTTGGCCCTCAGGTCCCACATTACTATTGTGCCACTCTCAAAACCTATCAGCAACTGAGGAACACACACACACACACACAGAAGAGGGAGAGAGAAAGAGAGAGAGAGAGAGTTACGGGAGTCTATAAATCCCAACAGAATGGCAATAAATAGTGGAAACAGGGGTAAGAGTGTGTGTTACAAAAAGTCAAGAGCCTTTTGGCTGTTTTGGTTAAGAACAAAACAGACACTCCGGTGATTGGGCACATTTATTATTTAACTGTATATGATGGAGCAAGCACTGATCAAAACAGACCCATGCTCCATCCTGGGAATCTTCTCTCTGTCACAGATGCACTGGCTTCCTTTCAGATCATGTGTGTGGATTTGAACTGATCTGGCCACACACTTGAGGAAGTTGAGTTGGAATTTGAATTGGAATGAAAGGAAAATAAATTTACAAAATTGCAATTTCATCACATTTTTTTATTTCTTCCTTTAATTCAAATTCAAATTAAATTGACATTGGACTGTCTCTACCTTTTATATTTGTCTCTGCCAAAGGATATTTTCTGTTCGGCCTTCTTTTCCAAACCATTATTGGTCCCTTTAAACATGCTGTGACTACAACAGCATGTAACCACAGCAATCCCGCCTGATTCTTTTCTTGGAAGATGACCTCACGGTACACTACAAAATGTCTTTTGTATTTTTTTTATTGGGCTGAACTATTCCTTTAAATGAATGTGAATTTGTGTGTTTGGGAGAGTGAGAGCAATATTTTTAGTATGCATCCTCGATACAAGATGTTAACACCAGTAGTCGGGGTGAACATCAGGTCACATAACAAGTGTATGTGTGTGTATCCTGATTGTTAATGAATCAGAACTGTGCCAATGCATGCAAACTACCTTTTATAATGAACTCCAGCAGTCACACTAGGGACTATTTATTTATTTATTTTATTCATAGCGGTAAAGTCTTTGTGCTCACTAGTTTTCAGTTTACTAAAATGTTTTGAGCTCTTGATCTTAGTGAAAAATTTGAAAAAGGAGAAATGCATTCCTCACCTTTCCCTCATCTTTTGGACTGTCACTAAGATGAACAACGGGACCTGGATGTGTCTTTGTTGATCTGGGGATGAGAGAAAAAGAAAAATTCCTTCAAAAGATAACAGGATGATGGAAATGACACATTCTCTTTGCTTGCAGGTTATTCTGTAGTTCATGTCTATTAGCTTTGAGCTCATCTAACATATTCATAAAAGCTGACAAAATAATCTTTCAACAAATACACACGTATAAAAGGTCCTTCTCTTTGTGGTTTAGCAATGTGTCTTAAGCTAACTTCTATTGGCTAATTCTAAAATTGATGAGCTTCTTTGGATTTGCGGAACACAGACTTCCTGTTTCAACAGGAAATACATTAAGGCTGAAACATTATGTCCATCACATCATTTTATGGGGGAATAAAAATACTGAAGTCAATGCACGAATGAACATGTCTCTGGTTTTCTTTTCAGCAGCATTTCAAAGGCAAAGAGTGACAGGTCGGAAAATGTGCTCTGACAGCCTCCAGTGAAATGAAAGTTTATTTTACTTCAGAATATTAATTCATGGATTTCCGCTACACCATGGTCTGCAGCATCTTCACACAGACAAAACTCACTAGAAAACTGTGACATAATGTACCTCTGTAAAGAAATACAATTTAAATTCACGCCTCACACACTTTAATGTTCTCTGAATGGAACATGTACGCTCCATTCGAACTGGAATCATGGAGGAATATCCTGTGAAGTCCACATCGCAGTACACTCATGGTCGAATTGAACAAACATCTGAAGTGATAAGAGATACATACAAAATATGCAGAGTGGGGGGGTCGCGAGGACTGGAATTGAGAACGATTGTTCTAAAAAAACACACCAAGAGGACAACTTTCATTTTTATGTAAGATGTGACATTTTCCTAAATACGAATTAAACTTAAAACTATAAGTGTAGAACAAAAGTTGCTCATCTATTTTCACCTTGCACACATCATTTGCTTTATAGGCCTACTAGAAATTCTGTCATTGTCTACTCACCCTCACTTAAAAAATTCATGTTTCAAACATATATTGAATTTAAGACACACACACATATATATATATATATATATATGTATTTTCTCGCCTAGGGCACCAAGTGTATATATATATGATGCCCCTGTATACACATAAACAGATACACACATATCTGTCTGTCTCTGCTACTGTAAATGTTATTTGACTACACGTTACAGAGATGCTTGGCCAACAAAAAACAAAATATCCCATATATATATATATATAATTCTAGCACCACAGCATATATTATATGGCTGGCTTCCCCATGAGAAACACAGTCATCACATGACCCCCGCTGAAAGCATAGGATACTTTTGTCAACTCATCACACTTGTATCAATGCTGCTGAGGCTGCAAAAGATTCAGTTGCCTTGAGCAAAATAAGGTAACAAGAGGACAAGTGCACAAGCTAGTATGTGACCTAAATTGTATGCCCGCTGCACTCTTGTAATGTAAACTCATACCAAAGAGGTCTATAAAACTTTGCATTCCCATTCCCATGGCAGTTCCGATTATTATTAACTGTTCAAAAAGAAAGGATATCAGAATAGACAGCTACTTTTAAATGGCCATCAAAGGAGAAAGAAGCCCCCCCCCCCACACACACACGATGTGGCTAGAAGAACCACACTAACCAGCTAAATTATGAACTCTTTGCTCATACACAAGAATCAAAATCAAAAAAATTTTTACTATGATTCTTTATATTAAAATTAAGCAACGAAGAGGTATTCAGCAAATAAAGTCATGGTCAGTGCTGATATCTAACGGAGCCCCGCACATGACATGCAGGAAAAAAATTTGGCTAAATCGTGTGCACGATTTACTAATTCGTTCCCTCGATTTCCTAAATCGTGAGCACGATTTATTTATTTTTTCTTGCATGTCATGTGCGGGGCTCCGTAGATATCAAATGAGGTATATATAAGGTGCATACAGCACATCTATTCTACCAGGCAGTTTTTCTGTTCTGTTTAATCATATCAGCTCACAGCCACAGAACAAATACCTTCTCAAACACCTCATTCAATTCAGTAGTCCTTCAGCTGAAGTCCCTTTGTCTACTGCTTGTTTCTCACACAGGCTTGCTTCGATCCACACCAGTTCTCATAATCGACTGACCTTCAACTCCACCAGACCACGGCATGTCCATCATAATAACTCTATTTCTGCAATGGCTCTTTTCTCGACTCTGGGATTAATCAGTGGTTTTTATTTATTTGTTTAATTATTTATTTATTTATTTATTGTAAAGCATCTTCCTAATTCTTCATTTTATACGATTTAGAGCTCTGTAAAAATGACTATTATTGCATTCATTATACATATATAATAATCATATAATTTCTCTCAAAAAAAAAAAAATGGATTAGAAATTTAATCTTGATTAGTGTGACATACTGGCATTTCCTGCGGATCGGTTATCAAAGATTAATCAAAGATTATTAATAGTCTTTCTTATTCTGTCCCATGTATGATATGTTGCTGTCTTTATTACTGTGCTATACATTTAAAAGAAACATCTTTTTTCTTTATATGAATTTTCCATCATACAAAGAGATGAGAGTTACATCCTTACAGTAAATGAAAACATTACAGGAATTTATTTTGTATTGCAATTATAGAATATTTACACAGATACACCTTACAGTAAGTTTGACTGTAAAATATATTTTTACAACAGGACCCAAAGGCTGCCCCCAACAGGAGGAAGAGAAAAAATATTTTCAGATGCGCAGGAAAATGCTATTGTTGACATGGTTGTTGTCAACCATGCAATAAAACTGCGGGAGATTCAAGATGGAATGCTGGCTGATAATGATATGTTTGAAAACGGTGCAGAGGAAGGAATGTTATAGGTCAAAGGGCCACTGTGGAGGTTCCAGGCCAAAGGGGGGGAAATATCACCATGTGTGCTGCAATGGCCAATGATGGTTTGCTTCTCAACACAGCACTCATTGGCTCATACAACACAGAAAGGCTTATAGCTTTCCTAAAACAGCTCTATGCTCAGCTAGTGCCAGCAGAACAGGGGGAGCCAGTAAGAACCCCCCAAGTTTTTGTCATAGTTTGCGATAACGTTGCTTTTCATCCCTCTGCAGTTGCCACAGATTGGTTTGCAGTACATCGCAGATTTATGGTTTTGTACCTGCCTGCAGATTCACCCTTCTTCAACCCAACAGAGAAGTTTTTCTCTGCCTGGAGGTGTAAAGTGTTTGATCACCACC
Organism: Carassius carassius; assembly: GCF_963082965.1. NCBI lineage: Eukaryota > Metazoa > Chordata > Actinopteri > Cypriniformes > Cyprinidae > Carassius > Carassius carassius. Next base: position 19,298,464 of record NC_081765.1, read on the forward strand.
CACATGACTAAATGTCTCTTTTGGAAGTCATGCAGGTGCATGGCAAGAGAGAACATTAGATGTGATATTGATGAAAACCTGTGGCCTGATGCTAGAGAGATTCAGGATTAGCCCCTCAATTATTTGTTCGAATTACAGTATGTACTTTTAGTTTCTACCTTTTTTCTCATTACTGTAATTCCGAAAATTATCACAGAGTATTGAAGCAAACTGCTAATCTTCATTTACCTTAAAGAAACGTTATGTTCTAAAAATGTAAATAAATCATGTGAAAGAATGTCACTCTTTTCTTTGAAGAAAATATGACTTTGTATGAAGTCACTGAAATAGTTCAAACTGTAAAGATGAAAAGTGATTATTTTCTATATTGGTGTTTGATGCGAGTGTTTTTCCTCTCAGTGTGTTCTGAGTGACAGTGTGTGTTATCTGTGATGGTTGTGTGTAGTGTTTGGCTGCACTGAGCCTGTTTTGAGCCATGTGTTAAGAGTTGTGTTGCTTGGAATGAGTTTTGCAGGTGATGTGAACTGTTTAGCTCAGGTCACTGTTGGCAGACTGTAGTTAGAATTTTGCACATGGAGCTCCAGTTGTGCTCACTGTCATTTAGCAATCGAAAAAAACTGTAATGCATATACTTGTTTTTACATTGATGTATTTTATAATGAGAAATGTGTACATTTTACCAGATTTTAGACTTATTCACTTTTATTTGTAAATAAAATATTTAACTATATTTTATAAAATTATTGTGCACCTGTGATTTTTCTAGAATCCAGAGTATCTTTTGCTGCTGAATTATCTACTAACCTAGTTTATAATAGTATTTTTGTCATAGATTATGATATATTTTTTCATTTGTTAATTTTCATTAAAATTAAGTTGTTTATATGTAGTAGGTTGTGTTAAACACACAAAAGAGTGATGATCAGGTCAACACAGAAGCATAGAAATTCTACATTGGTAAAAAAAACAAAACACTGTGCTGGTATCGGATTGGATCGGTATCAGCAGATACTCAGAATGTTGGGTATCGGATTGGATCGGTTCTGAAAAAAATATGACTTTGGAAGTGAAGTTACCACATCTACAGTATCAGCAGGGCCTAAAGAGCCTTTGCAACCAGTTAACCTAGACTCATTGTGAAGATGTGACTCCTTCACCAAAATCAAGCAGTTTTGATTCATCCAGTGAAAGAAAAGGGCAACCTTTTGGAGAGTGTTTTGACCTCTTGCAGGTTCAAGAAATTATGTAAAAGAGTGATTATATTATTGAAAGACAAAGGCAGAAAGGATATAGGACAGATATGTCATCCCTAAAGGAGTCTCTGTCTTGCTGGGCTTCAAATCTAATTTCAGTCTGATGGAACGTCCAGCACAGTGTTGATTCTCTTCTCAGTTTTTTTTCAGCTCACCCTATGAGGCCTGTTGGTGTGATCTAACTAACAGACTGAAAGTCATTGTGAGAGTGCCATAATACACTCCTCTTCCTATCTTAATTTCTGTCTAAGAACACACAGCAGGGCTTTAAACTTTCCAATCAATTATATCTTTGTATAATGGGTTTTCTTTTCTTTCGACTTCCCCTCTTTCCACTGATTATTTCTTCCACTTCCTTCTGAAAATGCTATTAAAATTATTATGAATTTGGGACAGTTTTGACTTGAAAATGTGCAAATGGTCTACCTCAAACACAGACTATTAATTTACTGCATCAACTATTAATGTATTAACTTTTCAATCAATTTCATCTTTGTATAATAGACATTTTGTTTTAAATTTCCTTCTTTTCACAGACTACTTCTTCCAAATCCTTTTCAAAACGCTATTGAATTTGTTCTTTAAATGATTATGGGATGTTTTAAATTGAAAATGTTCACATTTTCTATCTCAGACCAACAGACTATTCAAAACTGTTAATAAATGAACTATTAATTTATTAACTTTTCTCCCCAATCAAATATATCTTTGTATAATAGGATATTTTTTTCTTCTTTTCTTTCTTTCCACTGACTATTTCATTCCATCCTTTTCAAAATCAGTAACACAACTTTTCTTTACCTGTCTAGCTTTCTGAGCAAACGGACAAACAGTGTGTAAGACACTGTCTGGCTCTGTGTGTGTGTGTGTGTGTGTGTGTGTGTGTGTGTGTGTGTGTGTGTGTGTGTGTGTGTGTGTGTGTAAACTAAGCCAAAGCCTGACAGTAAAAGAACCCAGGATAAGTGTGAGAGAGTGTGTGTGCGTGTGTGTGTGTGTTGCTTATCAGCTGAAAAAGCAAGACAAGCCTCATTCAGGATAACAGCCTTGAATATTACTGTGAAGAACCGGAAATTGGTTGGCTGCAATTTGGTCAGTGTGATTTGAAAAGCTTAAGAGTACCACAGGGTATTTTCTGCTGGATAGTGGTGTTTGTACAGCTTTTTTTGCTATAAAAACAAGATTTGTGCTCTGATCTATCTATCTATCTATCTATCTATCTATCTATCTATCTATCTATCTATCTATCCAGTAACACATTTTTTTAAATCAGTGTAGCTTCATTGGGCTTGACAAACCTAGTTATCATTAGAATGCAAGGAAATTCTGTGAAATAAAAACCATTAAAAATCCTTAATAGGCTTGAGGGGCACTGACATGCTCCTGTAATATCCCGAAAACCATTAGAAGTTATGTAAAAAAATAAAATAAAAAAAAAACATCAGCCTTGTAGAAAAAGATTTGAACATCATAACAGACAATCCACATTTTAAAACGTGCAGCATGACCTAAAACATGAAATTCCTCCATGGCATTTCCAAAGATGTTGAAAGTCTAAAACAGATTACTTGGAATTGTAGGCGTGACATACTGCTGCAAGGCAGATCCGTGGTGTACTGATTATGTTTAGGATCAGGGTTCCCAGCATGATCAGCAAGCTCTTCAGATATCTTGAAAACAGGCACAGAGGTTTAAGATTAACTATGTGCAGAATCGAGACAAGCGCATGAAGCTGCACATTTTGAAGGTTGTCCCACAAAAATAAAAGACTTGTTAGATATCTTGCTCCATATGACTCTGAAAGGTTCTGGTAAAAAGAAAAAAAAAACAGATCTGATGGAGTGAGATTTGCAGGCTGAAGGCAGCTGATTTCAGTGTAGTACAGTGTGGAATTGTTGAATGCTGTAAGGTTAAAGGATCTCAGTTAATCCCTCACACCCTGTTGAATCCCTCTCTGGTTTTCATCAAGAGAAAGAAAAACAAATCTCTGGCTTCTCTTCTATACTTGTACTTGATTTCCATCAGAGGATGCCTACTGCCAGCGTACAGGGGCCATATATATATTTATTCTTATTTATTTATTGAAATGAGCTGCACTTTGTCTCTGCAAAGGAGAATTCCCTCAATACAACAAATGTGTGCATGCATTTATCTTCACCTATTCTCAGATACTGCTGAAAAAAAGCTGCTTTCTTGTTTAAAAACTGACAGATAGAACACATAAACATTGCCATGAAAGCAATGGCAGAAAGTGCCATGTATAAATAGAAGGGCAATCAAAATGCATTTCACAATCTAATACAATAATTATGATGTGTCATATGATATAAGAATTACTGTAATTCCTCTTATGTGCTGAGATATATTAAGAAACTAAACAATAATAACAATAAAAATCACTGAGTAAAGTACCAAATATCAAAATGTACCATGGTAATACCATGTTTTTTTTTTTTTTTTTCATGTACAGTAACATGGTAGCATCACAGTATACTATGAAGAGTATGTGGGTGCAGTAGAGCAGCTCAACATATTCTGTAATCAGTTCACTTCAACTCTCTGTTTTCAGTTTCCTACTCCTCTAGGTTGTGCATAGTGCAATAGTATGATGTTAATATTTCAAAAGCAGCTGGAAATTTGGAGTAGACTACACATGAGAGGAAAAGGAAATATGAATACAAAAAGCTAAAAATACTTTAATTAAAATAATATTTATCAAATTTCATCATTTCGACAAGATAAATTATTTATGAATATGAAGAGTTTGGTTCCAAAACGCGATAAACACCATTTAAAAAATAAATAAAATAAAATAGAGTTTCCACCAAAATCAGTATTGTATCTGCTATTAAAAAGTCCATTTTTAATTTTAAACAAAATGTGATATTTGCCGAGTTATTAGGTGATGTTTTCTCCCTTTTTTTCCAAACTGCGACAATCGCCAGTCTACCTTTTTTGCAGAATGTGATATATCCACTCAACCAATCACATCGCCCAATTCCACGCACTGTAAACAGCAACAACCAATCCGACACACCATTCCATGCACTCTGGACAGTAATGGTGGCGCTCTGAATACACACGACATCCTACTTTTCTTCATCTACTTTGTACTTTGTGATCAACAAACAAGGGCTGCACGATAAATCACATGTGATTGTCATACACATCTCGTCAGTAAAGCCGAGTCTGTTATTAATAGTACTGGTAAATCTCCATCACGTGCTTTCAGATATAAATTATTCAGATGCATTTAATAAACAGAGCCTTAGATCACTGACAAGCTATGCTATATCGTGTTCATTCGATGAATCACATTCGATTTTGAACGTGATATTGCGTAGCTTGTCAGTGTTAGTGTTTTTATTAATGCCATTTTTGTTTATACAGCTCATATCACTATAGTCAACTAAATGAATGTAACATGGCAAAGATGAATGCACTTTTGGAAGTTGAATGTAAGGGAAATATAATTTTGGAATTTCTGTGGTCTAATGTGATATTGTTGTTCATGTTAGTGTTCATGATGAAATTTTATTTCATTGCTGTAATTCATTTATAGCATTAACAAGATGACCCATTGAATTCATTTTGGAAGCAATGACTGATGAATGTATTTTTTTAATAAGATTAGTATTAGTACCAAGTTTAGAGGCTGTCATGTGTGGATCAACTTACTATGTTGAGTTTTTTCATCAGTTTCAATATGAAAAATAACTTTCACAGAAACTTTTCAGAAAAAAAGTATCATGGATTTATTGCATTTGGGGGGGGGGGATACCATTTTATAATAAATCTTTGAAAATCAAAACTTGGATTATATATATATATTTTTTTTAACGTTATTATAACCTAAAGAAGCTTTGTGATAGTTTTAAACAGAAAACAGTGGTTTTAATCTTGCCATATTTTTTGGTAAAGAAAACACATTTTTACACAAACCAATCAAAATGTATATATATATATATATATATATATATATATATATATATATATATATATATATATATATTTCTGACTACAAGTAGTAATAAAATACAAATAAATACAAATTTTTTTACAATAGTACATAACACGTCTAACAATATTACTGTTACAATTACTATTACAATATTACTGACACATCTATTGTGGAATATTAAATATTATAGTTATCTTGGAGCGAGAGAAAACACCAACGCTTTAAAAACACACACATGCGCACACACACACACACACACACACACACACACACACACACACACACACATTTATTTCTCCAGGCAAAAACAAGCAACACTGCTCCCCAGTCCCCTTCCACTCCGCTCCATGCACATACTTTGCATTATAGTATCATGTACAATCATATGAAATACAAAAAAAACAAATGAATATAGTAGATGATTATGGTAATTTTACCATACTAACAAAGCCTGTAAATCATATTCACCATATACCTCATTGATTACAGTTTTTTTTATTCGCTTTGGTACTATTTTCACAAATAAGGTGTACATTTTCAAAACTCTTAGTACAAAAATCCAAACTGATCACACTTGTAACACAGCTAGTCATTCTTTCAAAACCTGATCTCATGCTTTAATTCAGTTGCACATGTTTTCATTCCATATAATCATTGTTTCAAACACAAGATTATTGTAATATGTAATGAGAACATTTGGTTTAATCACCAAACACAACATTATGATCTTCTTTCAGTTTAGTACTTTTAACATTCAGTTCATCCAACAGCAAACAATACAAGATACTGGTTTCAAATCGGCCTTAGAAGTGCTGAAATTAATATGCTACAGTACTATAAAAGACAGATTACACAGTTTTCACATTAGGCAATACACTTATATACCAAAATATTTAATACATTACCCAACATTTACATAATCTATAATTTCCAAAATATCCATCCTATGTGTAATCAAGTGAAGGATCAATGAAGACATCCTCTACAATAATTCGGGCGAATTAGTTTTTATTTTTCAGATATAATTGTAACATAGGTATACTTTCTATAATGAAATTCAACTAAATGAGAAGAAAACATAACATTTAGTGCACACATTACATTAATTTGGATCAAGTCTGTCTTGAGCATTTGGTCATAGATTATCATCCACATCACAATGAATGTTATCATTGTTCAAACACCTTGGAAAAAAACCTTTTGGTGTGGCGAATCCATGCTTGACATTGGTCTACACTGATGTCATCACATGCATCATCCATGGCCTGAAGGAGGGTAGCACGCTCAAGGGGATGGCAATCATAGACCTTCCACCTCCATGCTGAAAAAAATTCCTCAATAGGGTTGAGGAAGGGAGAGTATGGAGGCAGGTAGAGGGTCATGAATCGGGGATGGGCCTGAAACCATGCTTGAACTACCTCTGCATGGTGGAACCTGACATTGTCCCACACAATTACATAGGTGACCCCTTCACCTTGCCAGGCTGGCTCAATTTCATTGAGAAACTCAATAAGATGTGCAGCATTATAGGAACCAAGTAATGGCCTACGTCCTACAACACCATCTTCAGAGATAGCTGCGCACATGAAGATGTTTCCGGTTCTGACTCCCTCTCTCTGATGACCAACCCTTTGACGGGCCCCATGCCCACCTCTTTGGCCTCTCTGTTGGGGTCCACCTCTCTGACGGATCCCTTGTCCACAAGCTCTTTCTATTCCTTGCTGTCTATCCTGCTCCATGTTGAAAGAAATTGCCAGTGTTTACACCCCCACTTTTATATAGTGACCAATTGTGGTTACCACTATGTAAAATCAATTAGCAATAACGAGTATTCATCATGTGTGGTTACACATAATTTATATGTTCGTACAAACACGTATTTTTATTTCTGTAGTTCTCAAAATCCATATACTGTATATTGCTGACAAACCAAATTAAAATCTATAGGTTTACCAAACGGTTCTGTGATTAACCATTAAGATCAGTTGGATTAAATAATAGACAAATGTATTAAACTGAACGAGAAGAGATGCAAATCAAAAGTTTGGTAGTAAGAGATTTATGAAAGGTGGTTACTGTGAATGAAACATTTATAAAGATGAAACACTTATTTTGTGTAGTGAAAAGGATACTTTGTGGTTTTGGTATTGTACTAACACAATCGAAAATATGCTGAAATGTTTGAAAAAAGTGCACTTTTGATGATCTGTTGTGATATTAGTACTATGAGTTGTGAAAATGTACACCTTGCTTGTGGAAATAGTACCAAAGCAAATAAAAAAAACTGTAAATAACCCAGAATAGTCCTTTTAACTGCAGCAACATGTACTAATTTACATTATTAAACCACTTCTGTGCAGAAGTATATAAACACTTCAATAAAAGCCAGAAAATGGTGCATTTACCATCAAGCACCTTTAAATAGCAATTCAGAATAATCAAACACTAGGATCAAGTTCTCTCATTTGAAAAATACAGATATACTAGCACACACTCAATGTGTCACTGAGCTACTTGAGGAGGTGAAGGGATTGTGGGTAAAGGACTTGTAGTGGCTTGCAAGTAGGCGAAAGGGGATCTACATGTCCTTCAGAAATGCATCAACGGTTACTCACTACTAATGTTAATGTCTGTCAGTTGGGATGCCACCAAGATCCTCTTGTGTAGGAGACTTGATTGACATGCACAAGCTATTTTTTTGTCAGATTATTAGTCATGGGAGTGAGGTGTTGGTGTTGACTTACACATTTATTCATGAAGAGTGCCATAGTTGTGTGCAAACCAATGGTTGTTTGTGTGTTTCAGTTTGTGTACATGTGTAACTGTAGACAGACAGACAAAATGGATCTTCTGGGGGTTGAAATGTTAAAATATGATACATTGTTTATACTTCAGCCAGGATGTGGTTTGCATTTGTTGTCTTTGTGGACTTTGTGACGTGTTTAATTTACACACATCAGATCAAAGTCTTTAGATCTATGGAGAGTCATTGTGACTCTTAAAATAAGAAATGAAAAAAATGTGTCTTGTCTTGATGCACTTCTGTGGTTCTTTGGAAAACATGTACTGGTGTTGCAAAGAACCTAGACTTTACTTTTCCATAGCAATGATACTTAGAAGCTGTACAATGATCTGAAAGACGTCTGATGTAGTGATGTACTGTAACATGGATATATATATATATATAATTTTTTTTTTTTTTCTAAAGAGGCTGCTATCTCAAGATGCAAGTTATTTTTAAAGCAATAGTTGACAAATTGAAAATTGAAAATAAAAAAGGCCTAATAAACCTGGCATTGCATAGTTTTGGCTCTTTGATTTATGCTAAATGCGTAAATGTAAAAAATAAATAAATAATAAAAACACATATGCACTTAAACATTAGAGCATGATATCAGCAACACTAAGGTTCAATTCTCAGGGAAAGCAAGAAGTGAAAAAATAAATCATTTGAATGCAATGTAAGTTGTTTTGTATATGAGCATTGCAAAACGTAATGTAAATGTAAATATATGGATGAACTCTGGAAGGCATAATTCAATTAACAAGTTCAAAATAACTAGAAATCTTATACATAAATAATGACAGTAAATTATGACAGAATTTGTATTTTGGGTGAATTAGTCCTTTAGGACTATGATTGTGCTAAACTTCTAATATTCCTCCATGTAATTGCAATCTTACATTTATAACTGCATTTATAATTGCTTCATATTCCAGATGACTTATTACCACATCATCTTTATTAGATGTATGTTTCATTTGATTGCGTGGGTGCTCTGGTATTCTATTAATTAGCTATTTATCAGTCATGTTAGCTGCATTGACTTTGATATAAAAATAAAATGTATTTTATATTTACACTCATACTCACAGTTCTATGGCCTTGTTCCACATGATGACATATCCAGACAAAATGAAGGATTCGATGTTCACTATGTGTGTATTTCCACGCTCTGTCCCCACGTAAAGCCACTTACTTTGAAACGGAAGATGACAAAATGTGATCCTAAAAGAGAGATGAAAAGAAGAGGATTCATATATGTGAAAGAGAGAAGGAGAGAAGAGTTAACACAGGATATGTCAGCTTCATATTAAATTATGTAATTAATATCTCACTATATAGAACCAGCAAGCCGATAATGACCATTCTAACTTTTTATTCATATGCATATTTTATCCAATTGCAGTCAACATGTTCTTGAGAAAGCTGCAGATGTAATTACAAAATCCCAAAAGAAATTAAATTATTGTGAATATATTCATTACCAGAATGTTGTTAAATAGTGAACCAGCCAAATTATGTGTGTGTAAGTTTAGTCCTCCTCAGAACATTTATCAACGATGATGTCTTTGCTCATCTTTTGAACTAGAGGTGAACTGTTAAATAAAATATGAACCACAATATGGCCTTGTGTGATTATTAAACTGGAAAAAGGCTTCAAATGAATGAAATAAATATATGTTCTGCATGCAGTGTGGGCTTCAAAGTAAAGTGGCGCTCTGTTTTGTCTCTCGACTATTACACAAGCACACATGGGCCATATGATAGAATGTTTTTATATGCTGCTTATTTCAATGGTCTCATAGAGTGTTTTCAATACATGAATTCTGTGCACAAATTTCATCATGGAACTGGGTTTGAGTTTGTTTCTTTAAATTCCTTTAAATCTTTTGTGTAGCTTGCTTTTAATGTGCATGTGAAAAATAGTCCAGGTGAACATTCATGTAATTCCAAACATTTTCTTTTGATGTGTGTTGCTTTACAAACCTGACAGAGATGAGTCTCTTTCTCTGCCAGGTTCATAAAGTAACTCTTCCCAACAAAACACCATGCAAACATCAAAATTTCTCATTTCTGTGAAGATGATTATTTAATCTTGAAAATAAATTTGATTCACCCAAATCTCACAGTCTAATTTCTTGCAGTCATTCTGTAGTTTTCTGTTTCTTTAGCAGTTGGAAGTAACACTTATCACACTTGTTCGTGGTGTTGCCTGGTTTATCTCTGCTCTAGGGCTCATGCCAGTCAAACGTCAACCCCTCTTGGGTACACTTGTGTGTATTTTGGGATGCAATTAATTGGAACACGATTAACCCAAGACAAACTAGAGCTAATGAGACATGAATGAGATAAGAGAGGAGACACTGACTTATATTTTCGCATGTGTTTTTAAATATGTTTCTAATTCCTAACAATGCAATGTAGACCATTCAACCAAGTGTTCTCTATTCCAGCAAACCATGTATATGATGTAAATTGATTCCCCCATGATGGTGTGTTTATGTGTGTTTATTTTCATAGCATGCTGCTGTCTCCACAAAGTCATCAAAAGGTTAAAAGAAGAGAGTAAGATTATATTTGCCTGATGCACACTACGTTAATTGCTAAATAATTACAAAATTAGGCTGTCTATTAGTCCTCTGATCTATCTCTGGTACTGTCACAACAGAAAATCTCCAGGGAATGTGCCTAATAATATGCCACATATTTCTACACATGTCAACAGAACTTAGCATTAAAACTGAGGTGAGCACTACTTAGTCTTAATGTTGAACATGACATATTTATGTTTCATTCTTTAAATATTATGTGGTTAACTGTGGCTCTCGAATATATGAACTTCTGACTCAATCAGTGCAGTGAGTTTGGGGCAAGATAATCTGTTTTTCAAAAAAAAAAAAAAATGGAGGGAGGGAGGGACAAGACTGAAGATTTGAATACATCCTTATTTTTTTGCGAATAATGAGCATAACAGGAAAAAAAAATGAATGTGAACTGTTGCAAGCCCGACTGTGTACATCCACTTTAATGCCATAGCTTTGTGACAGATGTAACACATAAAACTTCTTGATAATATGAAGTATCTGGTGAGTAATTATGAAAATGATCGATAAAACTATCACATATCAAGGTTCTGTTTGAGGTCTGTTCATGCTGAAATCCATCCAGTGGCATCATCCATCTTCCTTATAAGCAGGTTAACTAGAAAATAAAGACCAGCACATGGTAATTCGCTGCTGTCCACAATCATTACATCTCTCTCTGTTTTCCTCCACTCACGCCCCTGGGGTCCTCAGACAGTCGGGGTGATTGGAAATGCAGGTTGCGTGTCGTTGGACAGAAAACTAAACTCGTCAGGGTAAGAATGCTAATGGAGCACCTGGCCACGCTAGTGTGTGGTTTTCTGTTTCTAAATGCAACACATGGAAAACCCAGATTAGAAAATATTTATCATGTTGATAATGGCATTTAAGGAGCAACTGTTCCAAAATGCTCTTGTGTTGCTTCTGTTGATAACTAATTTAACCTGTTGTAGGACTCTGTGGAAGCCAAGGTCAAAACCACACAGGCCAAAAGATGTGAATATGTCTGATTGGATAAAAATCATAGTGCAGGATCAATACTTTTCTGTTTTTCAGAACTGTTTACTAAAAAAGAGAGAGAGAGAGAGTGAGAGAGAGAGAAAGTGAAGATTTTAAGTATGTAACGACTATTTAAAATTTGATGCTCAGGAAACTTTTTTTTTGGGGGGGGGGGGCTCTTCTTTTTAACTTTGTAAAAATACAATAATCCTGAAAAAAAAGTTTGGAGATATCTGCTGAAAATTATTTTGTTTTGCATTAGAGGAATACATTTTATTTAAATATATTAAAATATAAAACTGTTATTTTAAATTGTAAATATATATCAAAATACTAATATCAAATACATACAGCCTTGTTAAATTAGCATAAGAGACGTCTTTCAAAAACTAACTAAATAAATAAATAATACATTCTCAAAGACCCCAAAATTTTGAATAGTACTATACTGTATATCTGCTTAAAGTAAATTTTGTCAATATTTGAGACAAATTTCAAAAGCACCCCTGAATGAAACCAAGCTTGCACATATTTTTGTTCTGTATATTTTGGGCCAAACATGCCTTGGATACAAATCATAGGACTACACAATTCTGTTGTGTGATGAAAGGGTATTCTTGTATTTTTGCTACAGACAAGCGTGCTGAGTGTCTTGAATCAGTCTTATAGCCCCCCTGAGTCTCTCTCCTGACCCTGCTGAGCTGAAAATTTCTTGTCGTCTGAAACAGCCGCGCATGAAAGTATGCACCCAACCGTGTTCACACACACACTCAGACAGGCACCTACTGATCTGAGAAAACATTTCTCATTACATGTGAATTTGCATAATTTTAATAAAGCCAAATATAAAATACTTCAGGGTCAAAGCATGCACATAAGAAAGAAGAAATCCCTGTCAATGTGTGTGTGAAATTGACACGGTAGGAGAAACCATGACTTTATTTGTTTGTTCCAGACGGTCTGATGAGCTGATGAGCACAATCATCAGTTATTACAGAGGGGAACAAAGCTTATTAGCTGTACCCAGAAAACACAGAGCATATAAAAATCTGTATCGCATGCCACCTCATACTGCTATTCGTAAGCTTTCAGGCTTCAGATGAGTAAGATGAGTAAGCCAAAGTTTGAATAATATTAAATTTTAAGTTCTGTTACACAATATGCTTTTAAGACATTCATTTGGTTGCATGTGAGCATAATTTTTAGCTTCTCTCTTTCACATTGCATTCCACCAAATAACCAAATGCATTCAAATCTAAATATTACTATTTTTTTTACATTTTTAAGTCTGCAAATAATTATTCACTGGATGTTATGAAGATGCTAATGCATATGGGAGTGCACAACCAAGCTGAGCAACACCACGAACAAGTGTGATAAGTGCACAACATATTAAATCTTAGTTTGGCATCTTCTGTAGTAATTTGAGCTGCAAAATGTCATGGAGCATTTGGTCATTTAGCTGTTTTGCCACAGTTATTCTTGTGCCAAAATAGTAGTCTTTTTTTTTATTTTCTCATGAACATTTTCCCACCCTTTCTCTGACCCTAATAATTAAACTGTTATTATTTTTATTTAGTTTTATTATTATTATTATTATTATTATTATTATTGTTGTTGTTATTGTTATTATTTATTTATTTTATTTATTTATTTTTATTTTTTATTTTTTTTGCTGTCATGCCTTTAAAGGCTGGGACCAAGCGGCAACCTCCCGCTCTCTCACATGAAGCCAAAATGGAAGTGACTTAACCATAATTTGTAAACTGGCCACTAAAGGCTGGCTGCAGAAGGGAGTCAATTCCATAGGAGTCGTCCCATGTTAAAATGCCCAAATTTACAGCAGAAAAAAAAAAATATATGTTTACAGCCTGGTCTGTATAGCCAATTTTGCCCTTCAATTTTTTTAACTCATCCGTTTAAATTATATTAAGCCTTAAAGTTCTTCATAATTAAGGGCGTGGCCACTTGAGTGACAGGTGGATTGCCACTGCTGTCACCACTGTGGAGCTAAGTGGGCGTGGCTTTAGCAACCACCTCCTGCCTTTTGCCCATTTTTGATTATCCGGGAGTGACGTGCAGTGACTCACTGCCAAGATGGCGACAGCATACTCCGCCCACTCTGAGCTTCAAAAACGCTCTTCAGAAAATGACAGTGATGTCATGGACACTACGTCCATGTTTTTATACAGTCTATGGACACACCAAACTGAGAAAGAACTTCATAGAACTAATGATGTCACCTCAAGTCGGCAGCGTTGGACCAAAAAGCTGCGCTCATACTGTACAGACTACAGCCTACGGCAAACTAATATGTGCATTCTGTGCATGCATGAGAGGAACTGACTGTCTATATCAGCAGCTATCAATAGTATATATTCATCATTCAAAAGGATAAACCGAAACAAAGATATACAAGATAAACACAGACATACGAAACATAAACAAAGCAGGGCTTGCTTACCATTTTGAATATCAATAACATTGATAACTTGATTCATTTTAAGTGGCTCATGTTGTTATGAAAACATGAAGACTTCATCATAAACACCCTTTTGTATATGAAATACTCACAAAACAACTTGTGCTAAAAATGTGACATACAAACTCTTAAAATCAGACTAAAATGATCATACTGCTAGAATGCTAAAGATTCATCCTGAATATTCATCTTCTACAGTAATGTTCCTGTGGCTCAGTTGTAGAGCGTTGTGTTAGAAGTGCAAAAGGTTGGGGTTAAATTCCCAGAGAACACATGTTCTGATAAAAAAAGTGTATAACCTGAATGCACTGTAAGTCACTTTGGATTAAAGTGTCTGATAAAAGTACAGTATCTGCTATCAAATGCATTTCACTTAAGGGTAACTCAGGTCACACTCTCTCAACAGACACTTTCTTTCCTTTTCCACTGCAATCAATGCAGTGATACAAAGCCACATTTGGACAAGGTCCTCTTACACATCAAATGATTAGGCAGTGAAGTAATCAACAAAAAATAAAGAATGGCTGTTCTTGGCTTTCTCTTCAACTTACTCAAGGTCTCTCTATCTGTAAAGAACACATCAGTATCTCTGTTAAAACTTCCTAAAAGTTTTCCACATTTCTATACAACACGAAGAGATCATTACCCATAATGCCACTGTCAAAATTCACAGTCCTGAATGAGAGCAATATTTATTAGAGCTGACCCTGACTCATTCAACAAGGGAAACAGAATAACAAAAGCCACATTAGTCAGTTTCCATTGCATGAATAGTGCACAGTTTGACAAGCTGGGGAAGAGACGTGATAAGAAAATTAAATGAGGGCTTAAAATACGAAGTTATGATCAGCAGATAAAGATCCCATTAAATGTTTAACAAAATAAAATTTCTATTTCAGTGTTGACATATTTAACACTAAAATAGGTTGTTACCTTTAAGGCTGGTACAAACACCTATTTAGGGAAACCTTTCATACATACATTTCTTATTTTATACATAGACTTTTAATTTATATATTACATACAATAACATACAAAGACCCTTACACCCACATACTGATAAGAATAAACATTAAAAAGTACATATTTTATAAATAAATTATATAAATAAGTATACATTAATTGTAAAATATTATACATTTAAATACAGTCTATTATGTATAAATGAATATTATACATGCACAACAAAAATGCTAATGCTTAAATTAGGGTAACATAGTAAGGATAATGCTATATTTTTTATGATGGATTTATATTTTTATTTAATAAATACTGTGTTGTGTTCATTGCATTTTATGAGAAGAAAATCCTCACTTCTTGCTCAGAAACAAACCAGAAGAGAGAATACAGGAGCTACAACTTTTTAAAATATTGAGTCTTGGCTTCACTCTGCAGCCTTGAGCTATCGGTGTTTACTTTATCACATATTCATTCTGACCAATGCTCTGCAGCCTTGGGCAGTCAGCAACTTCTCCTCAAGTTGAAATATTAAGATGGATTCTCACATTCAATGTAAAATTATATATATATATAAATAAAAAATATGAAATCCTTGGGAAGTTCATTTTTGACTTGATATATTATGTGTGCTCTGTGCACATGCCTGTGCATTCCTGAGAAATTGGGTTCACAGTTGTGTACTGTATATAAGCTATACTCACCTCTCTCTGTTGAATTTGAGAGAGTGTAGGATAGCTGGACGTCGCTGTCGCAAGTTCCAGAGATGCAACGTGTCATCTGCACAAGCGGTGACCAGCGCCCCCTATGGACACAACAACACTCAATCCATGCAATGAGACCGCAAAG
The DNA here is from genome assembly GCF_963082965.1 of Carassius carassius. NCBI lineage: Eukaryota > Metazoa > Chordata > Actinopteri > Cypriniformes > Cyprinidae > Carassius > Carassius carassius. The sequence goes on from NC_081765.1 coordinate 19,314,329, forward strand.
TTCACATCAATATAAACATTCATTAACAAAGACAGTTACACAAATTTGTGACACTTAGACTGGTGTTTTTTATTTTTTATTTCAGATTTCAGCAGCACAGCTCATAGCATAAGCCACTGTGCTTCTTCAAGTGTGAAAACTATATTAAACATATGTCAGTTTTCTGTTTGTGACCTAAAATCATGCATTTTATGTACTATGTACATTATAACACAACTGGAATTGAATTGCTTATGCTTAAAGTTTATTATGTGTTTCCCTTTCCACTTCAATTTCCTGAAATTCACCTAAAATGTGCTCTATGTATTTCAGGACTCAGGATGGTGTTTGTGGATAATGGAGGACAGAACAAGGGGTGAGAGAGCAAAAAAGTGCTGCAAGTGTCTAAAAATCTCTTTTAAAACATTAGTATTAATCTGAACTCGTTTCGTCAAATCATTGCCGAATTTGAAGGAGATCTTGGTCCATCAAGAAGTCCATAAACAGTTTATCTTCTTCACAACTTGTGGTTTTGTCTCCATCTTTGTTCCCTTGTCTGTCTCTCAGTGCACTGAATCCAGATCCATCAGTCAGGTGACTGACAACTGTGTTTCCATGGAGATGGTGTTTAGGTAAACACAGATTGCACCAGTAGCCCAAAGGACATCAACAGAGAAAAAGAGATGTCAAGTGGGAATTTTAGTTGTGCAGTGTCAAAGTCAATGTGAATTCCCTTTCAGGACCAATTTTAATTCCGTAATATGATATTTTCCAAGTGAAATGGGATATTCAACGGGAAAATACAAGTAGAGTCTGACTAGATTGTTTACTTCAGTATTTGGTTAGACAATAAAAATGCTGCACATCAAAATTAAATCAATTTAAATAAAATTTAAATAAAAGATTAAATAAAACAAATGTAAGACAAAAAATACTAAAATATCAAAAACTATAGCTGAAGTAAAATAAAGCCAAATATAAATAGCAAAAAAAAAAAAGACTTAGGCACATAACTACAGTAAATGATTAAAATTTATAGAAGATTAATCAATATTAATAAATAACACCGTATAAACAATACTAAAATAATACAGTTAGCTAAAACAGACATTTTGGCTATTGGTTATTTTCCAATAGCCCGCATGGCCTAATTGATGTCAGCAGGAAAGGAAATTTGTTTCAGAAGATAAAGTTACAAGACAAACATTTTTTCTTTGAATAAACAATATGATGGATCACAATCACAATTAGACCAGGGACTTGCATAAAAAATTAGGGTTATTTTGATTTCATATTCACTTTAAGATGAAGGAAGGTTGTGAAAATGAAGTTACAGTAGAACACTAATGAAATTAGTGTTGTAATCCACTTTAAAGTGTGGGATATATTGTATAAATGTAACCATCTGGTTAGTGAGGTACCATCCCCTGTAATGAAGAATGTTATTTAAAGCAATAATTCAGTGTTGGTAATAAAATCAGTATGAATGAAAACTGAATCCCTGAAGTGTAATGTCTAAATGATGCACCTCTGGATAAAATGTCAAGAATGTGTGTGCACAATATTTGTTAGGGGTGTAACAATATTTAAATGTGCAAAAACGTGTGCAGAACAAATCTGTCATATGGGCTATATGAAATTATAATGAGAGCACGATTGTAAAAGTATATGCCATGTTGCAGCATGTTATTATATCTTCATGGCTAGTACAGTCAAGTTCACTCACAGCCTTTTGTGGAACTGTAAGTTGCAATATTTGCATTATGCAGAATATTAATAACTGTGACTGTGACTGTAATATACATTATAATGAGAACATTATTATAATAAAACTCTTTGAGTTTGTTGCCATTTCTTTGCACGTTGTTGCATAAAGAACGTGTCCACAACAGGAGTTCCATATTCAGAGCATCACAGACACGTTCACTTGTGCATTTGGGTCATTTTGATCCAAACCGTGGCATTGGTATATCATTACACCCCTTATATTTGTCCAGTCAATTCCTAGTCTCATATCTCACTAAATGAGATGATTTTCAGTGTCTGGTATAACATCTGCTTCTTATTGTAAACAATTCATCAAAGCATGATATTCCGAAGAAAAAACAAATATTTGTCTTTGTCATTTTTAATCAAAATGCATGTGTTGCAAAATGCAAAATGCATGTGAATGTTCTCTTCATTTGAAACAACTTTCCATCATCATCTAGACAAAGTAATGTCAAATAACTATTTATACATCAGTTTAGGCAACTATTTTAGGTACAGTAATACAACTTTTTGGAAATCTCATAACTAGTTAACAGTACATAATAATTCAATGTTGGTTAATATTAATTTAATAATAAATAAAAAAATCAGCAAGTAAAAATAAATAAATAAATAAAGGAAAAGAAACCCTTTAGGATGCTGTAGGGTGAACTTGACCTTTAACCTCCACACCCTCACTGCCATCTCAGGCCTCAGCAGGTAAGAAGCTCATATAAATCTGGCCTGATTACTGAGGCAAAGATTCCATCAGCTCCACAACTGACTGCAGATTCAGGACTGGCTCCACTTTTCACCGACTGATGAATTTCCAATGGATGTAAAATCTGCCCTAATTGTTTTCTCTTTGAATATTCTTCTTAACTGTTACAAAAGTAAAATTGCTTGCAAATGCCATTTTCTTTTGACTTCAGATGTGTTTATATGGGCTGACAGAAAGGATACAGAATTGGATGGCGAGATTAGAGAGCATACCTAAATTGCTGTATTCCAAAATGGCCACCATGGCAACTCTCCCACTTTCCCTCTTTTGTTAACTTCTCGTTATTCATGAGATGATGTGGCGAGTGTACATAAGAGCGAGACAGAGAGGCTGAGAAACATTCAGCACTTGACAAGTCTGATGGGAAGTAATGACTGACTGCATTAACACCACAGGGCTGAGAGGGAAGGTAGCTCTTGACCTAAACGTATTCCTCTGCAGATCTGAACGTGCATTTACACAAACACAAGCTGTCTATCCTAAAGTACAGATTAGAACACAGACATATGCACTATGTGTGCTTTCTACATATGCTACATATACTCCTACATGTTTTCTTCACATACTATGTACATAAAAAAAATGTGCATTAATATATGTGTGCCTGCAAAATATGGGTGTTGGGTACCTCATTGATGAGAAACTGCAGTTGGAGGACTGCCGCCCCACTCTCATGCTGGCAATGACAGTCCACTCCTGGCCGTCCCAGACTAATGACATCAGAGTGTTAAGGAAAAGAGGACAGTCGCTTACAATGAAACTTTAATGCTTCAAGGTTGTACTTTTAACACTTTCCATACAGCATTAAAAGCTGGATTAAACAGACAGACAGCATAGCGACCCAAGTAAAAACTGCCTGAAGGACTATGGATGAAATTTGAAAGCTCTAAAAAAAAAAAAAATCTAAGTTTGGTGTGTGTAACAGAAAGAGAGAGCGAGAGCGCAAATCTATGCCACAAGTTAATGGACTAATAAAATGATATTAACAGCGCTGACTCCAAAAGCAGCTGCTCACACTGTTTTAAACAGATCTTCCTGTAGGAATGTGTTTAATGATTTATCTCAACTGTCCACAGACACACACAGCAATTGACCACAAGGCAGTGGGAAAAGGAAGAGCATGATGCCATTTTTCTCTCCTCTTATCTAAATGTGTGTACACACAGCTGTGTCCGATCATTACACAACACAGTAAAATACTGTAATAACCAAGAAGGAAAATTATAACTTTTATGACAGAAACAAGGTCAAACTCCTCCAGTTCCATCCAGAAAGTGTTTTATATAAATATCCACCTATATAGTGTACTGTATTTACTTTCTATTTATCAAAGAATTCTGAAAAAAAATGCATGAAAGTTTCCACAATAATAAACTGTTCTCAACACTGAAAATAATAAGAAATGCTTCTTGAGCACATATATATATATATATATATATATATATATATATAATTAAAAGCCTATAAAATGTACATTTAAAATTAAAATCAACATTTAAAAAATATTTTAACAAATTACTGTTTTTACTGTATTTTTGTAATAAATCCAGACTTGGTGAGCATAAGAGACTTCTGTTTAAAAAATATTACAAAATCTTACAGACCCCCCAAAACAGTGTATGTCTATTTTAACCCACAAGGCTTATTGCAGGCAAACACCTAAACTACAGATATAAATGCACAGCTATAGTCTAGACAACAAACAAGCAAAGTTATATTAAAATAAATGCCTGCCAAATGCATGAATGTAAATCTGTTCCTTGTTTTCACTCTGAGGCTAAAAACCTGGCTGTGTATAAAAGATTTACAATACGAACTTCCTTTAAACTGTGCAAACTCTCTCCAAAACACTTCTGTCCAGAGACATGTCAAAGTATCCGAACATGCAAAATGATTGACAGCCACAGATGCACCTTCAGGGTTTTTTTTTTTGGGGGTGTGGGTGTAATGCATGGCCTCAGAATATTTTTTTGGTTTGTTTTTTTAGGGCTGTCACAGAGACAGGTGTGATTTCGCAGCACTAATTTATTTCAATGATAGACCATTTGAACGACCATTAAACGCAACAGAGCAATCAAACGGTCAAACCTACACTTTTATTTGTCTGTCTGTCCCGGCTGATGCTCACCCAATCAAACACAATCAAAAGTTCAAACTGTAAAGTAAAAATACAGAACGTTCAAGAATAGACCCTTACAATCAATAATAAAACATCTAGTGATTTTACAATGTCAGTGGTTATTGATGATGGACACGCAGGAAAGGACTGCCATTACAGCAAGTGTGTGAGTGAGTGAGTGAGTGAGTGAGTGAGTGAGTGAGTGAGTGAGTGAGTGAGTAAATGAGTGAGTAAATGAGTGAGTGAGTGTGTTTTGAGGGGGATCGGTCATAGGTATAATTGTTCTGCATACTTGATTGGATCTTAACTGAGCTTAGATTTAACCCACATGTTCAGGAATCAATATGTTTAGTAGTGTTAAACCATGATTAAACCAGATTAAACCATGTGCACTGCATATCGACTATATTGACTGCACAAATGGCTCGCTAATAAGATGAACATACAATTGCAGATAAACCACAGGCACAACATTACACAGCCTCTGTAAAACATAATTTTACAGATTTATTTCCTGTGCACCACCAAGTATTTTTTGCCTAGTTTCTGAAGATTCTATAAAGCTCAACATTACTGTCAATGTATCTGTCTGTTAGCTTTTTATGACATGGATCAAACGCAACTTTTTTGAATGAGCGCACCAAAACAACCCAAAAATGGCTGTTTTGGCTGTTAAGGAAGTACAGACATTCTTCTCATTGATAGCAGAGAAGCGGATCCAGCGAGAGCTTGATGTGGCGACGTGGAATGAAAATGTTTTTCATGAGTAGTGGCAGTAGAGGCGGCGCAACAATAACTACATGTGAATAATCCCGCCCACTATGAAGCAGTACTAAACTGCAGTGGAAACGCAAACCGACCCGAGTCAAGCCATGGCGTACCGTACCTTACTGAGCCATGCCGAGTCGTAAAGTGCCAATAGTCGATGCACACATTTCTTAGGCTTCTAAAACATCAACATGATCTTTTCTGAAAAACAATCTACTACATGCCATCTGTACTGATACTTTTTAGCAAGTAAAGGGCCATTTGGTATTTTATTATATATACGTAAAGCATTTTATAAAAGAAGTCTGCTATAATGTTATAAATTGATTTACATTACAAGCAGAATCAGAATTTAATCTTACTTTTTTGGCCATATAAACAGCAACTGCACAAATTACTTATTTATAGGACTTTCAATAAAACTAGGGTGATGTATCAAATAATGCCCAATGTATCAAAGGATTTTTATTATTTTTTATTTTAATAAACGGCTCCATTAAAATACATATATATTCTGATTATGTCAAGGTATACAGGGCTAAAATACCAGTTTGACAAGAAAACAGCACTCAAAAAAAAAGAAGAAAATTAATATAGTACTGCCATTAAAGTCCATATGACCATATGCATGTAGATGATTGAGCTGCTTCTTTCTGCTCATAGGGATAGTTCACCCAAAAATAAACCATTAGTCATTATTTTTACAATATCATCATGACTGTCATTCTTCTTTTATAACTACTGTAAAAGAATGTTAGGCTAATTAATTTATTGTACAGAACACACACAAAAAGCATACTGCTAAACGTTTGGAACATCATGGGGTAAATGTTGACCAAACTTGCATTTTTAGATGATCTATCCCTTTAAAGCTACAGCCAAGGGTTTACTAGGGTTAAAGCGACCACTGAGAGATGTTTGGTGGTGTATAGGTCACTATTGATGTCTCCATTGTGAAACAAGGCTATAAAAGAAAGATATATGATCGATGGAGGAAGAGGGGAAAGATGGATTGAGTTAGGAGAAGTTGAATAGAAATACTGGTAACTCAGACCATTAAAAGCCAGGGTGGAGGAGCTGAGGTGAAACCTATATTGTCAGTGAGACAGCAGGTGAAAAAGAGAGATGAGTCAGAGAAAGAGAGAGAGACTTCAGCAGGATTGAAGTGGTGACACAGATTGGGTAGGAGACAAAGATTGAACGGAAGAGTTCAAATCTAATGATGTCCATGTCATAAAAGCAACAAACACGTACACATGTAAGGTGAATTTTCATGACTCATGCAGGATTTGTGCAATTTATACACTCTTATATCTATAGATTTTACCTTCATTTATCAACATTAATTTCTCTGTCATATGTTCTTACATTATTTCCACTGTTCTCAGCTTCACCTGCACAAGTTAAAATAATGTCAGTCTCTGCTTCATTGAAGATCCCATTTTTAAATACGTTTTGTGATTTTTAATCCATGTCTTTTAACTTTGTGATCAACTACGCCTACTGTAGCTTGGATAAATTAGCTATCAAACTGTATGCACACATATTTTACATTTTCACTCTTTTTTTCAGAAAAAAAAAGTCAACTTACAACACAGCTAGTAAAGTCATATGAGTTTGGAATTATGGTAAGTAAATGATGAAAGTGGGTGAACTAACCCTAGTAATGCTCCATGATTACACATCATCTGAAGGTATGGATATGTAATATATGTGAAGTAGGGGTGACCCCGAATAGTCGACGATTCAATGCTTCAAATCGAGGAGCCTGATTCGACTACAAATCTCACAGTCGAATATTCGGGGGTTTTATTGATTATGCCATTCTGACTATATGGGGGAGCTCAAATGTCTGATTTCACATAGAACTTGCGGTTTTATCCATATGCAGCCTATTATGGTAAAGCCGTGAATAAGAATCTGAAAATAAGAAGCTTCAAATTAATATTTTAAAGTGCGTGAATAAATCCAACCACCCCTATTGATTTATGTTTCACTTTCCATAATCCGTGAGCGACAGAGGAGCGTCTTGGCGGCAGGGATTTAAAACTTCATCAAGACTCAAACTGACACAGACAGAGACTGGATTTTTTTGAACAGGTAGGGTACAAGTGATTTCAAAACATTTCAGCCGGTGTATATATAATCATGGATATATTATTTACCTGATATAAGATGCATTTGTTTTTGAGTCAAGCGCTTCATTGTAGTACTACAGTGATATCTCTTCAGTGCGCAGCATGAGCAGGATAAACTACAATGCAGAATATTAATGTTAATATTAACTATGACTGGACTGTCACATCCATACCATTAAAATGAAAAGATCATTATAATAGAACGCTGTGAATCTTTAGAGTTTAGCTGCCATGTTTCTGCACATTGTTTCGTGAAGAACACGTCCACAAAATGAGTTTTCATTCAGAGCCGCGTAGACACATTTGCATTCTGGCTCTTTTTGCAGATAGCCTATAAGTCTTAATATTAATGTTATGTTGTCTAAATAACGAAGCGTATTCTACATTAAATTTTGAGTTTAATCCCATTGATTAAAAACGTTCTATCAAATACGTCACTCTACTGGTCATCTTCAGCACACGCAGCTCAAAACAGAAATGCAGAACATTAATAACTACTGACATATAGGATAACTTTATAATGAGAGCACTATTGTAAAAATGTGAATTGTTAGGGTTTCGCTGATGTTTAGTGTTAACTATATTTTAATTAAAAAAAAACATTATTTAGCCAATTTGTATTTGCTAGGAATTTGTTACACATTTTCCCTGTGTGTTAACATCAGTAATAGGGCTTGGGCGTCGTGACGTCATTACTTGGCGTGGCCGCCAAGTTGATAGCCTCCTTTACTGCTACTCGGACTACTGCGCAGTGTTTAGACATACTCCCTCTCATCCGTGTGTCTTAATTTGATTAATTAAAAATCTATTTCAACCATGGTAAACCGTTGCTGTATTGTGGGGTGTAATAGCGCAACACATAATCTCCATGGGGAAAATAAAATGAGAATGGATTAACTTTACACCACTTTCCTGCTTGGAATCGCGACCACGGAGACCATAACATCTGAATATTCATTTATATAGCTTAAGTCAACATTGAAAATAAGGGAAATTTCTCGGGTTAATCATCCAAAATACGGAAAATTTCAACATTCATCTTTTTGTTGCTATCCCTCTGCTGACAGCAAAAATTCGTACTACAAAACTGCTGCATTAACTAACGTTAAGCGATTTGTGAAGGTAGGTCTAACGTGACTTTAGTTACAGATTGGCATGAAATCGTGCTCTCACAACAACTACGCTATCAAAGCACAACTTCATGCTAAGGTTGCTTTCAAGTAAGCAAAACGATGATTTGAAAACATCTGTTTCGCTGGAAGGGCAAGGAGTAGCAACAGGACAACAACAAAGAGACTTGACAGCTCGGATTGAAGGGCTAACGGGATATTTTACAGGAAAATACTAAAACGGGAAGACAGCGGGAAAAGAGCTCAAATACGTGAGAACCCCGGAAAAAATGGGAGGGTTGACAGCTACTAACTACACTTTTGAAACACATTGTTAAAAGTCCATGTGTGAATGGTTGTTAGCACTAACGGTTACTAAACTAGCAGCTAGGTAGAGCACAGCTTACCTGATTACTGAGACTTCAATGACTTGTAGCTTCGGAACTATTCTGAAGTGTAGGCGCTCACAAAACAAACAAGGTAGCCGAAGATATCTGTAATGCAAAAGTGCAGGTACTCCACTCTTTGTTGGAAATTTCATATGGATCCAAAGCGTTAATAGTGCAGATTTTGTCCACATACCGGTCCCTGGCATCCCAATTTAGCGTATCCCTATAAATCCCACAACCTTTTCGTGCTTTTAACATCTTTTTTCTTTCTCCCAACTCTGCTCTTCTCGTTCAACTTGCTGTATGTCTATATTCGCGAGCCAGAATGCAACTCGGCACCCAAGCCCTATTAAGGCTGTCGAATGTCTGACTTGACTCAATTTATTTTGCCCCGCCCCCAAACATATGATTCGACTCTCAGTCAAATAACAGCAAGATTCGAAAATTCCGATTCGACTATGAAAATCCTTAGTCGGGGACACTCCTAATATGAAGGCATGTCAGATTTGTGAAAATCATGTCTACTACAATACTTAATATATCTGTTATTTGACTGTAATGATGTATCCCATTCTGCCTATGATATTTTACAAACTATTACCATATATATATACTACTGCAGAAAATTCAGCTTTGCAATCACAGAAATAAATAACATTTTAATATCTATAAAAATACAATATATGCAGTACAAACCAAAAGTTTGGACCTTCTTATTCAAAGAGTTTTCTTTATTTTCATGACTATGAAAATTGTAGAGTCACACTGAAGGCATCAAGGGCTATTTGACCAAGAAGGAGAGTGATGGGGTGCTGCGCCAGATGACCTGGCCTCCACAGTCACCAGACCTGAACCCAATCGAGATGGTTTAGGGGTGAGCTGGACCACAGACAGAAGGCAAAAGGGCCAACAAGTGCTAAGCATCTCTCGGGGAACTCCTTCAAGACTGTTGGAAGGCCATTTCAGGTGACTACCTCTTGAAGCTCATCAAGAGAATGCCAAGAGTGTAATCAAAGCAAAAGGTGGCTACTTTGAAGAACCTAGAATATGACATATTTTCAGTTCCTCTTCAGGAACTCGAGCTGCGTCGAAACGCTTTGGGGAACGCGCCCAGCGTGAGCGACTCTGAATATGATATCAAATCTGTCTTATAGAAGAGCGTGACGTCACAGGCGGGGTGACGTAAGCGACCAGGAAGCTATAAAGGCACGAGCCGCGCAGCTGGCTCCAGCTTCGCGTATTTTCAGCAAGCGCTCTGTGTGTGCATGTCATTCTGTCTTGTCAGTCTTATTTATTGTTGTTTGTCACTATTAGCTCCTCGAAGAGTAAGCAATAGTCAAAGAGCAAAGTTAAGACGAGACATCTGAAAGGCGAATCCAGATCGCGTTTCAGATTGTGTGTTCATCACGAGTGGGAATACACGGTCTGTGCGCGGTCTGCCTGGGATTGAGGCACGCTGTTTCGGCTCTTGAGGGAGCCGACTGCCCGCACTGGTACAAGCCAGTGTGGACGCTTCGATCCCGGAGGACTCTCTCGAGGGGGAGTCTTCGCCAGCGTTCCTCGCGGTGTCGGTCCCGCTTTCGCCGAGGCGGAGCGGCGCCTGCACTCGCTGGGTTCGCAGATAAGATCTGCTGGAGGGTATGGAGACGGGCGCGTCCCTATCTCCTACCTCACCCGCCAGATCTGCCCGATCTCCGGGTGCGGAAGCCCGAGCGCTGCGGTCCTTCCCCCCCGAGTGACGGCCATGACGCACCGCCTTTTTTTTTTTTTTCTCCGAGGAGATTGAAACGGAGGGCGTCGATGAGCTCGCAGTTGCACAAACACAAGCTGCATAAACTTCAGTTGCACAGACAAACAGTTACACAAGCATCAGTTTCACAAACATATTATGCCTAACTGTATAACGAGCAGCATTAATGAGGAGTGCAGCTCACGCAGTCAGCTCTCGAGAGAAAAAATAAAATAAGGGGGCTGACTGTGCTTCTTGCATATCTAAGGACGGGGCGAAGACGGTTCTGCCTATCTCCACCCGTATTCCCTAGAAATAGAGTTCATTCTTGAGGTTCGGAAGCACGCGAAGCGGTTCCTTCACCCTCTGTGAACTCGCAGCTGCAGCTACTTATCTCCGAGGAGATTAATATTGTTTGTGTGACTAAGCGGCTGGCGTGTTGCTGAGGCAACGCGTGTACTACATCATTTTCAGGTTTGATGTAAATCTTACCAAAACCAGACCGTCTTTACTCGTCTGTTTGGTAACTGCATTAATTCTGAGGAATTAAATTCAGTATCTATCTGAGTGTGAGAAGTTAGATATGAATTATACCGACAAGGCAGACCGTGTTTACTCGTCTGATTGTTTGTTTGCATTAAATTCTGAGGAATATAATGACACTTATCTCACTCTCAGAAATTATATATACTGGAGGGGCTGCTGGTCGGGAGCAGCCCTCTCAGTCTATAGTCAGAGCGTTGCCGCCCGCGCTCCCCCTGCGTCGGGACCGGAGGCTGGAGCAACGCTCTGAACCAGGGTTTTCCCAGTCTAAGGCGGATCTGAGGGCCGTACTTCAGGCTGTGAGGCCCTCGGTTAAGAAGTCCTGACACGTTTCGGTCACGACTGCAGAGGGCGGCCCCTACTGGGGTGGAGCGGCGTACACCGCATTACACGGTGCCCGTCTCGCCTCAGCGCCCTCTCGGGGGCCGGTCTGCCAACCCTGCCAGTGTTCCAGGGCGCAGCAGTCCCCAGCGAGCATCGTTCTCAGTATTTCCGCCCGTGCGTGTAGCGGAGCTGAGACGCTCGCTGCCCCTGCGGGGGCCTCTTACACCAGAGGTCAGTCTCGAGAGACTGTTTCCCATTAGTAGATTACTTAGCAGCGTGGAAACTACTGCCAAATGTATCTCATGGGTCCTGCACACAGAAGAAAAAGCTACTGATTCAGTTCGGTTTGCACCGCCGATATTCAACGGGGTTATGCCGACGATAGTTGGCCCCGGGCAGGGTCTGGTTATGGAACAGGAAGTGAAAACCCTATTAGAGAAGGAGGCCATCGAGGTGGTCCCTCCTCAGGACAGGGAGTCCGGATTTTACAGCCGGTATTTCATAGTTCCAAAGAAGGATGGGGGGCTGCGTCCGATTATAGACCTGAGGGTCTTAAATCGTTCAGTTATGAGACTGAAGTTCAGAATGCTCACAATCAAGAATGTTGTAGCTCAGATCAGGTCCGAGGACTGGTTTGTCACAATAGATCTCAAAGACGCATATTTTCACATCTCCATCCTTCCACAACACAGGAAGTTTCTGAGGTTCGCTTTCGGGGGCGAAGCCTACCAATATCGAAACCTTCCCTTTGGCCTTGCACTCTCACCCCGCACGTTCACAAAATGTGTAGATGCGGCTCTGGTCCCCCTGCGCATGCAGGGCATCCGCATTCTCAACTATATCGACGATTGGTTGTTTTTAGCTCAGTCAGAGCAGGTTGCGACTCGGCATCGAGATGTCGTGCTCGCACATATGGGGGAGCTGGGTTTGAGACTGAACGCCAAGAAGAGTGTACTTTCTCCAGTTCAGAGAACCACCTATCTAGGCGTAGTATGGGATTCGACCGCGATGCAGGCACGATTGTCCCCTGCTCGTATCGAGTCGATCCTCAGCTCAGTCGAGAGAGTCAGAGAAGGCCAGTCACTCACTGTCAAACAATTTCAGATATTGTTGGGTCTGATGGCAGCTGCGTCCAACGTGGTACCTCTTGGCCTGCTGTACATGAGACCCCTACAGTGGTGGCTCAAGACCAAGGGATTTTCCCCGAGGGGCAATCCACCTCGCACTATCAAGGTCACGCGGCGCTGCCTCCGTGCCTTAGACATGTGGAAGAAACCTTGGTTCTTGAATCAGGGCCCGGTGCTGGGAGCTCCTTGTCGCCGTGTGACACTAGCAACGGACGCATCCCTCACCGGCTTGGGTGCAGTCATGAGTGGCCACCCTGCCCGTGGTCTGTGGAGCGACTGCCATCTAACATGGCATATCAATTGTCTAGAGATGCTAGCAGTTTATTGTGCACTGAAGCACTTCCTCCCAGACCTGAGGGGTCACCATGTGTTGGTGCATACCGACAACACATTGGTGGTCTCTTACATCAACCACCAGGGAGGTCTGCGTTCGCGCCCTTTGTACAAGCTGGCGCACCAGATCCTGGTGTGGTCCCAGAGCAAACTCCTCTCATTAAGAGCAGTATATATTCCTGGGAAGCTAAATATGGGGGCAGACATACTGTCAAGGCAGGGGCCGAGGCCTGGGGAATGGATGCTTCACCCAGAGGTGGTGGAGCAGATATGGAGAGTATTTGGCAGGGCTCAAGTAGACCTTTTTTTGCGACTCAAGAGACATCACAATGTCCCCTTTGGTTCTCTCTAGTTCATCCAGCTCCTCTGCGACTGGACGCTATGGTACAGACCTGGCCGAGGCTTCGCCTGTACGCCTTTCCCTTATTGCTCTGCTCCCGGGAGTTCTGGCGAGAGTACGCCGGGACGGGGTCCCTCTGTTATTAGTAGCCCCGCTCTGGCCGGGCCGAGTATGGTTCGCAGATCTGGTCTCGCTCCTCGACGGCTCTCCATTGGAGATACCGATCAGGACAGACCTACTCTCACAGGCGCAGGGTACGATAATTCACCCTCGCCCGGAGTTGTGGAAGCTGTGGGTGTGGCCCCTGAGGGGGCACAACTGTTAGCAGCTGGTCTCTCAACTGAGGTTGTTGAGACCCTCCTCCAATCCAGAGCTCCCTCAACGAGGAAACTGTACGCCCTGAGGTGGAAACTCTTCACCTCATGGTGCAGAGACCGCCAGCTAGACCCAGCAAACTGCCCAGTTGTTTCAGTTCTGGAGTTTCTACAGGCCAGGCTCTCTGCAGGGTTGACCCACTCCACGCTGAAGGTTTACGTGGCGGCCATTGCGGCCTACCATGCCCTTCTCGATGGCCAGTCTTTGGGAAGACACCCCTTAGTTACATGTTTCCTCCACGGTGCGCTGAGGCTGAGACCTCCAGTACGGTCCCGTGTTCCCCCCTGGGACTTGGTGTGGTGTTAGAGGCTCTTTGCAAATCTCCATTCAAACCGATTCAAGATATCTCAGACAGACATCTGACTCTTAAAACCGCCTTTCTGTTGGCCATTACCTCTCTGAGGAGAGTAGGAGATCTACAGGCCCTCTCAGTGGCCCCTACCTATCTTGATTTTGCACGTGGCATGACCAAAGTGTTCATATACCCTCGAGCGGGATATGTTACTAAGGTGCCCTCTATCACACCACAACCTGTAGTGCTGAAGGCCTTCTGTCCTCCTCCCTTTCAGGAGCCCGACCAAGAGAAGCTAAATTGTGTGTGTCCAGCTCGAGCGCTGGATGCATGCGCCCACAGAGCTGCCCTGTGGAGAAAAATGGACCAATTGCTTGCATGCTGCGGTCCCCCCCAAGAGGGGTTTTCCTGCTTCTAAGCAGACTATTAGTCGTTGGATAGTTGAGACTATCAACGCCACTTTGAGTCCTCTGGTCATCCCCCGCTGTCGGGAGCCAAGGCTCACGCTACATGGGGTATGGCGGCCTCGAAGGCCTTTCTAGCAGATGCGTCCATGCTGGACATCTGCAATGCTGCGGGGTGCTCCACGCCTTCTACTTTTGCAAGATTCTATGGCTTAGACACGCCAGTCACTCCAGGCACTTCAGTCCCCTCGTCCTAAGCTGTGCTCTTCGGATACACACTAGGCAGGGGTTTGGTAGTCTGGCGGCGTTGGCACTCGTTCCCCAAAGCGTTTCGACGCAGCTCGAGTTCCTGAAGAGGAACGTCTCTAGGTTACGTATGTAACCCTAGTTCCTCGAGGGAACGAGACGCTGCGTCTCGGAGCCATACCCCCGGCACCCCTGCCGGCGCTTGCTGGTACTCGAAGCTGGAGCTAGCTGCGCGGCTCGTGCCTTTATAGCTTCCTGGTCGCTTACGTCACCCCGCCTGTGACGTCACGCTCTTCTATAAGACAGATTTGATATCATATTCAGAGTCGCTCACGCTGGGCGCGTTCCCCAAAGCGTTTCGACGCAGCGTCTTGTTCCCTCGAGGAACTAGGGTTACATACGTAACCTAGAGACGTTTTTTCACACTTTTTTGTTATGTATATAATTCCATATATAATTCCACATGTGTTCATTCATAGTTTTGATGCCTTCAGTGTGAATCTACAATTTTCATAGTCATGAAAATAAAGAAAACTCTTTGAATGAGAAGGTGTGTCCAAACTTTTGGTTTGTACTGTATATATATATATATATATATATATATATTATACTATATATAATATATATATATTACTGTATCACACAACTGCGCTGAGGACCCATTCACAGTGATAAAAACTCATTGTTAGATTTCCTGTAGAGCTACAGACTGCCTCCGCTGATATAAAGAGAAAATTATGTTTATGAACAATATGACAATTTACTGAGCATTCACAGCATGAGAAATGGATCAGTCAAAAGGGGTAGAATTATTGACGGAATAATTGCATGCAAGATGGATTTGCAGAGAGGGAGAGAATTTGTCTAAACCATTCTCTCATGAAAACTTCCAGGGGAAAATCTATTGCTAGAAAGAAGTAAAGCGCATATCATTGTTATCCCTTCTCTTCTGCAAACATCTCTTTCCAATGTTGCTCATTAAAAACACTGCCGTTACTGTAGCCATGCTAAATTATGGAGCAAGCTGTTTTCAGTGGGAATCCCCCAGTCAAATGTGTGAATGTCTGTGAGTCTGTGAGAGAGAGATTTTATGACAGTCTGATTGCGTCTGGTGACATTTCACTGGTGTAGGTGTGAAGGATGCTGTCAGTCAGTGCTTAAACAATCAATCAAAACACAAACAAAAACACAGCTAAATCTGAGAATTCATAATCATGTTATTCACTTCATAATTTTATTTTAGGAAATGTGAAGCATACCATACAAGATGGAAAAAAAAAATTATAATATGATAAAACAGAAAGACTTTTAAGACATTTGCTTAAGCATCCTGCCTCTTAGATATTTCTTTTTAGAAAAAGGGTCCAGAAATCTCGCATGTGTCAGAGTTTCAGAAGACATCTCAAGAACCTATGTTCATATTTGCCATAATAAAGTCTGCAATCAAAGTCAGATACCTCAATATGAAGGCCTAAAGACTAAAACTGAACGATCTAAGCTATGCTATTCACACTCATTTAACACCCCAAAATTTCCTTTCATGTGAACATCTGTGACTTGTATATCTTCTAGAGAATGTTAGCAGAAATATATGAGAAAAAAGTGATTATTATTTAAATGAATATTAATTGAGAACTCGTGTGCAATGAAAGAGTCACTTTACTCTCCTCTGGATTATTTGACTAGTTATGAAAGGGTCAGGATTAGGATGTCAAAAATCATTTTTATATGTGAAAAAGCTTGAGTTTTAAAAATAGAAAGTATATTCAGCTTCTTTTACTCAAGGTTTTTTTTCTGTTATGTAAACAGATATGAGCCCAGTTACATTTTGAGATCAATTAGACGTGCAAAAGAGAATAAAGCCATAGGGTTTGTGTGTGTGTAGGTGTTGATGTGATATCTCAGCTCCTCACTTATATATTCATCATGGGGGAAAGATGATTGCTGTAAATTAACCCACCATGATGGTGATATTATGCAAATTTGATCTTGCTGACTTCTCTCATATGGCTGTGCATGTATGTGCACATGCATGTGTGTCTTCTGTCTTTAATTAAACTAACAAATCAGCATATTTCAATGGGAATACTGTAGTATTATACGACTGATCTTAGTAAATAGCTTGGCACATGAATATGCCAATCATTTACATTATTGCATTTATGCATACATCTTTCCATATCATTTTTGTCTCATTGTTCCTGTATATAAAATTGCAAAAAGGAAAATATTTCCTCAGGATCACACAAATAAACTGGACCCACTGGATTATGGCTCACTCAGCAGTGTTTGTTTGTACAAGCTGATAACCGCACTCGAAGATAAATCAATTTAAGTGTTTATTACTTTGTACTGATTATTGGTGACATTATTATTTTTTTCCCTGACTGACCCAGTATCTGATTGTGCAAGCCTCCATTCTTTCATACTCAATATCCATGAAACAGTAGCAGAACAGTGCCCAAATGACACATCATTTACTGAAATTCTAAAATGAGCAAGCCGAAACTTAAATAAATTCTGTTCTATTTCTGTTCTGTTTCTATTCTTTAAAGAATCCTGCAAAAAATAAAAATAAATTAACCATGGTTTCCATGAAAATGTTAAGCAGCACAACTCTTTTCATCGTCGATAATGACAAGAAATGTTTCTAAAGCACCAAATTAGCATATTAAAATATTTCTGAAGGATCTTGTGACACTGAAGACTGGAGTAAAGAAACTTTTTTTTTTAAAAAAACATTAACTCTTACCAATGTCAAACTTTTAAACAGATGTGTATTAGAACTGTAAGAATTGATCACATTCAGTGCATTCTGTGAAAGACACAAGTCTGAGACTGTCAGAAGTTACTGCAGCAACAAGCATTTAAAATGAGCTACAACCATAAATATTCAGGTCTTGTACATGTGTGAAACGGTCTAACATCAACATATCAGAGTCTATCAACCTCATAGGTAAAACATTAATACTCTTGCAGATGCTTCTAGCCGACCTCCAGTAAATCCACTCTGATTAATTGATCGTGAATAAGCAATCTTTCTCCTCACTATGCTGTGAATTACTCAGTGAAGGGTGGTGTTTTTAACTCAAGGACATTTGGCTTGGTATCCAGATTCACAGGCTCAAAGGCAGAGTGGAAATGAGCTTGTGCGGGAAGCTGTCAGCCTGATTCTTTGAATTTGTTTCCCTTTTAATATAAGACTTTCATTTTAATTCACCGGGTAAGAATAATTGTACAGATAAGGATGTTGGTACCCTGGGCAAGTTCTTCATGCCAGCTCCCAAACTAAAGCTCATAACATGAGGGGTTATGATGATCTCAGAGAGTTGAGGCATTCAGCTTACGAAATGTCATCAGGTAACATGATTTTTCTGGACTGTGTCATTTCCTGCGCATTTTTGCCGATTCATGTTGGAAGCATTGAGCCGGGCACAGCAGCGTCCTGTCTATCGCTTTTAATTATGATCCCTTCATTAGGCTGTGCACATTCTGTGGAGCCAGAGGATCCAGGTGTTAACGCTCGTGCCCAAACCTTCTCTGACAAATGACCTCATCCTCCGCTAAGGCCCTTCTGACTGTGCTAAACACATCTGCCAGACGGCGAGAATGCAAGAACGCTGCAAAGAGAGTGCGATTGGAGACATGTGACACTAACGGAGCACAGCTTATAAGGGTCTTTAATAATATAAACAATAGGAGGACACAAGTGTTCATTACAGCCGGCAGCCAGTTACTGACAGAATTTCCTCCAGTTGTTCCAGTATCAGTGGGGAAAAAAAAACTCTTGCTTGTCCAGACAGTTCTGCTGACCCAGGGTTTTTTTTTTTTTTTTTGCAAGGTGACATTTTATGGTCCCTTTCACACTTAACCGTTGACAATTAGAATAAAGGGCGAGAGGCAATTTGCATACAGCAGCCCATGATGACTGCCAGTTTATCTGAGATAGGCATGCTTTTCTCTATTGTTCTTTTTTTTTCTACATTCTCTAATGCACATGATTGACATATAGTCTATGCTGATTATACAGTATGTTTTAGATTTGTTGTTCTTTGCAACTTTTACTAGGGATGCCTGCTACAGCAAGTATCACTGTTATTGTTACTACAATTTTAACATGCTTATTGAAACTCATCCTGTGCTATAGACATGGATAATACCTCAAAAAAATGCAGCTTGATGTGTTTGTACTGTACGTTTTCTAAGCAATCAGACATTTTGCCTGGTAAACAGAGTTACATTGAAGGAGGGACCCAAGCCACATAGGGATGAGAATATAATTTTGTTTCCAGCCAAATTATCACTACACTATTGTCCAAAGATTTTGAGTCAGTAAGAATCAGTATTAGGGAAGTAACGATGCACCCTCGAGCTGGTTGAACATCAATAAAATATGTGTCAATTCGAGTTGAGATGTTAAATATATCGTGATACAGTTGAGAGTGGGGGTTTATATGAATGCATCACTGAGGGGGTCTGACTGTTTTTAGAAAGGTTTAGGTGATGTTTTCTTTTCATATTATGTCAGTATAATGTATTTTAAAGTAGTATTTATAAGTATGTTTACAGCGGTAGCCAAGGAAACGCTGTATAAATGCCACCTGCTGTCAGAGTGTGAATCTGTCTTTGTTTCATTCAGATGTTTTATATAGCATTGTTTCACAAAGCAAAAGTCAGATCATTCTGTTTTTTATTCATATTTAAAATGATACAATTAGAATTTCACAAAAAACTTGCAGCATTTTGTATGAGAAATAATAAAAGGATTTCATAGATAATTTGTCATATTTCATTTTGTTAAAATTAAACATTTTGAAAAAATCATATTATGAAATCAGCATTGTAAATCGTATCACATCTTGAGTTGAGTGAGTCATTAAATCCCTAATCAGAACATTAGAATGATTTCTAAAGGGACATATGACACTGAAATTTTCTTAAAATGTAAAAAGATTTCACAATATTAATGTTTTTACTGTATTTTTGATCAAATAAATGCAGCCTTGGAAGATACTTTTTTTTTTACATTTTCTTTTTTCAAAAACATTAAAAAATCTTGCAGAATTCAAACTCAATCAAGCCACACATATTAAGAATTTTCATCTCATTGGGTGAATTATCCCTTTAAGCAACCACCTAGCAACTACCCTAGTACATTCAAACAAGAATTAGCAACCAGCCCAGAACATCCTGAAAAGCACAGGGAAACACCCTAGAAACCCCAGAACATCTCATTTTAATGGAGTCAAGATCTTTCTTCAGAAAATATAAGAAGTATGTTCATCATTATAATTTTAGAAAACGTCTCTAGGTTACGAATGTAACCCTAGTTCCTCGAAGGAACGAGACGCTGCGTCAAGCGCTTTGGGGAAACGCCTTTGGCAAGATCAACTCTGAATATTGTGTGCAATCTGTTCAATGGAAGGGCGTGACGTCACGTGCGGGGTGACGTAGCGACCAGGAAGCTATAAAGTCACTCTGGTGTAAGAGGCCCCCGAAGGGGCGGCGAGCGTCTCAGCTCCGCTACGCTCACGGGCGGAAATAACTGAGAGCAGTGCTCGCTGGAAGCTTGTACGCGGAGGGGGCTGCTACCACCCAGCGGTCCCTCCAGTACATCTAACTTCACAAGTTAAATGAAAAACTGTCATTATATTCCTCAGAATTTAATGCCATCAGGCAATCAGACAAGTAAACATGGTCTGGATTGTGATACAATACACATTGAAGTGATATATTGAACTTCTCGAAGTTAGATAATGGTCATTAGATTCCTCAGAATTTAATGCAATCCAACAATCAGACAAGTAAACACGGTCTAGATTGTGAACAATACACATTGAAGTGATATATTGACTTCTCAAAGTCATTATATTCCTCAGAATTTAAAGCAATCAAACAATCAGACAAGTAAACATGGTCTGGATTGTGAAAAATACACATTGAAGTGATATATTAACTTCTCAAAGTCATTAAATTTCTCAGAATTTAATGTAGCCAAACAATCATACAAGTAAACACGGTCTAGATTGTGATAAAGTACACATTGAAGTGATAGAACTAACTCATCCTTATTAAATGGAGTTTAAACAACCAGACAAGCGGTCGGGTATGGAAAAATTCACATCAAAACTGAAAATGATGTAATACATGCATTGCCTCGACAGTGCGCGAATAGCTTAGTCACACAAACAATATTAATCCCCTCGGAGATTAAATAGCTGCTCATTAACGCTGCCCGTATAATGTTAGGCATAACACTGTTTGTTGTATACTGGTGCTTATGCAACTTTATGTTTGTGCAACTACAAGCTTGTCGACGCCCTCCATGTCAATCTCCTCGGAGAAAGAAAGGCAGAGTGTCAAGCCCGATGCTCGGGGGGATGAACCGAAGCTCGGGCTTCCGAACCCAGGAATCGGGCAGATCTGATGGGTAAGGTAGGAGATAAGGACTTGCCCGTCTCCATTCCCTCCATCAGATCGATCTGCGAACCCAACGAATGCCGGCGCCGCTCCGCCTCGGCGAAAGCGGGACCGGTATCGCGAGGAACACTGGCGAAGGCTCCCTCCTCGAAGAGAGCCCTCCGGGATCGAAGCGTCCACATCGGCCAGAGCCGACTCGAGAGCCGACTCAGCGTACTTCGATCCCAGGCAAACCACGTATCGACTGTGTGTATCCCCACCCGAGATGTACAGTGTAAAAAATGACTGTGATTTTAACGGTAAAAAACTGTGAAAATGTTAAAGTACAAACCTGTTTACTGGTTAACGGTAATTTCCTGTAAACTTTACAGGGAAAAACCGTAAACTTAAGTTCCCAGAATTCTCTGCGTTGCATTTCAAAGTTTGTTTGAATTTGATGTTTTTTCTTTGAAATAACTATGTTTCTTCTTAATTTTTTCTCATCTGTTATGTTTATTAGGTTTGTATGTTACATAAAATGTTGTTAAATTCATGTTTATTGCATATTTCAGTTCAATGAGTCTCACCATGATGGTGTTTAGTGCTTGTGTGAATGACACCGTGCACCTTCTATGTATCTTATTTAAAAGCTGCTTGTGATGGGCTTTGTTTCACCACGTGACTCTCTCATCACCACCTGCTTTTGGTGGTTACCAGTGTAATACAAAGGTACAAAACAGATTTCAGTGCTTCAATAAGTCCGTATATAAAATACCTGTATTTTATACGGTATAAAACCGTTAAACCAAAAACGGTTTTACCGTATTTTTTACGGTATAATTCTGGCAACCACAGCTGCAGTTTTTTTACCGTATATTTTACTGAATATTTTTAACAGTGTAGCGTGCGCAGGGAGGAACACACAATCTATAGCGCGATCTGGAATCGCCCTTCAAATGTCATGTCTTTGCTTTGCTCTTTGGCATTATGTGGTTTATTGGGACAGACAACAATAAATAAGACTCACAAGACAGACTTTAGACATGCACACACAGAACGCTTGCTGAAAGACGCGAAGCTGAAGTCAGCTGCGTGGCAGGTGCCTTTATAGCTTCTTGGTCGCTATGTCACCCTGCCCGTGACGTCACGCCCTTCCATTGAACAGATTGCATACAATATTCAGAGTTGATCTTGCCAAAGGTGTTTCCCCAAAGCACTTGACGCAGCTTGAGTTCCTGAAGAGGGACTGATCATTTTGGATATTTCACAGCATGTGATTTCCTTTAGCATTTTTTTTTCAGGTCTTGAATTTGTTCTATCTGTGTACATCAGTTCTGTGTTTTAGCTCATCTTGTTCTATTTTCTCAAAATACTTCTCTTGTTTTGCCCATCTTCTGTTTTCCGGCATGTTCCATCCTGTATCTTAATTACCCTCAGGGGCAGAATGGCTTGTTCCTGTGATAACGGACAGTCAGGCAGCTGCATTTGGGTGACAAATTAAAGACCAAATCGATCACCATGATTACAGCAGATATATAAATCTCTGTCTCTCACTCCTTCCCTCTCCACTACTTCCTTGCATTGTATCTGTCTCTCATCTGCCCTGGGCAGCCTATTTTTGGGGAACAGGTGCTTGATGGGTAAATAGCATTGTTTGTTCACTATGCTCCATTTAATGAGGATGAGATCAAATGAAGGCAGGATGATAGCGCTTAAGGGGACGAGTCAATGAAAGTCACACGATGCAGAGAGATGGAGGTAATGAGGGGAATGAGTGTCCAAGAGTGATCAATAACCCTTGAGAAAATTATTATTGGCTTGTTATAAAATGAGAAGTTATAGATATGCAGTAGATGTCCTACACACACACACACACATATATATATATATATATATATATATATATGTGTGTGTGTGTGTGTGTGTGGGTGTGTGTGTGTAGGATATCTACTGTATATCTATCTATCTATCTATCTATCTATCTATATATATATATATATATATATATATATATATATATATATATATATATATATATATATATATATATATATAGTACAGACCAAAAGTTTGGACACACCTTCTCATTCAAAGAATTTTTGTTATTTTCATGACTATGAAAACTGTAGATTCACACTGAAGGCATCAAAACTATGAATTAACACATGTGGAATTATATATGGAATTATATACATATCAAAAAAGTGTGAAAAAAATGAAAATATGTATTCTAGGTTCTTCAAAGTAGCCACCTTTTGCTTTGATTACTGCTTTGCACACTCTTGGAATTCTCTTGATGAGCTTCAAGAGGTAGTCACCTGAAATGGTCTTCCAACAGTCTTGAATGAGTTCCCCGAGAGATGCTTAGCTCTTGTTGGCCCTTTTGCCTTCTGTCTGCGGTTCAGCTCACCCCTAAACCATGTCGATTGGGTTCAGGTCCGGTGACTGTTGAGGCCAGGTCATCTGGCGCAGCACCCCATCACTCTCATTCTTGGTCAAATTGCCCTTGATGCCTTCAGTGTGACTCTACAATTTTCATAGTCATGAAAATAAAGAAAACTCTTTGAATGAGAAGGTGTGTCCAAATCTTTGGTGTGTACTGTATATATACTGTATATATGTGTGTCTCAGGGGTCAGTTCTTGGACCACCTCTATACTCTTTCTACATGGCATCATTAGGTTCTTTCATTCAGAAACATGGATTTTAATACCACTGCTATGCTGATGACACTCAACTCAACCTCTCATTCCTTCCTGATGATCCAACGGTAGCTATTCGCATCTCAGCTTGTCTAACAGACATTTCTTGCTGGATGATGGACCATCACCTTCAGCTCAACCCTGCCAAAACAGAACTGCTTGTGATTCCAGTAAACCCATCGTTTCATCACAATTTCACCATCAAGTTAGGCACATCAACCATAACCCCTTCTCAGACCACATTGCTAAAACTGTCCGATCCTGCAGATTTGCTTTATTCAACATCAAGAAGATCAAGCCCTTTCTTTCGGAACATGCTGCACAACTCCTTGTTCAAGCTCTTTTTCTGTCCAGGCTGGACTATTGCAATGCACTCTTGGCAGGTCTTCCAGCCAGTTCTCTCAAACCTTTACAATTAATCCAGAATGCGGCAGCAAGATTAATCTTTAATCAGCCAAAATGAATACACGTCACACCTCTGTTTATCAATTTGCACTGGCTACTAATAGCTGTTCGCATAAAAATCAAGGCATTGATGTTTTCCTACAAAACTACCACTGGCTCTGCACCCATTTACCTAAATGTGTTACTTCAGACTTATGTGCCCTCTAGAAGCTTGCATTCTGCAAGTGAACATCGCTTGATTGTATGTGTGTGTGTGTGTGTGTGTGTGTGTGTGTGTGTGTGTGTGTGTGTGTGTGTGTGTGTGTGTATACATATATATCTAACTACTGGGGTGCCTCAGGGCTCAGTTCTTGGACCACTTCTCTTCTCTGTCTACATGCCATCATTAGGTTCTGTCATTCAGAAACATTTATTATGCAATTGTGTGTGTGTGTGTGTGTGTATATGTACACACACACACATATATATATATATGTGTGTGTGTTTGTGTGTGTGTGTGTGTGTGTAAAGACCTCTAACACTAGCTTGCTCTATTCTTTTTTTATTCTATCTGTTTTCTTTTTATTTATTCTATTATTTAAAAGCCCATGCTACGTGTACTGTGTTAACCTAACTGAGACTTGTTATAGCATTTATATATCTTATTTATTGCTCTTTTTGTTGTTTTTGATTGCTTCCACTGTCCTCATTTGTAAGTCGCTTTGGATAAAAGCGTCTGCTAAATGAATAAATGTAAATATAAAATACATATATATATATATATATATATATATATATATATAGGTGCATCTCAATAAATTAGAATGTTGTGGAAAAGTTAATTTATTTCAGTAATTCTCAAAACTTAAATTGTGAAACTCATGCATTAAATAAATTAAATGCACACAGACTGAAGTAGTTTAAGTCTTTGGTTCTTTTATTTGTGATGATATTGGCTCACATTTAACAAAATCCCACCAATTCACAATCTCAACAAATTAGAATACTTCATAAGACCAATAAAAAAATTAAATAAATAACAAATAAATAAATAAAAAACATTTTTAGTGAATTGTTGGAAAGTATGTTCATTTACTGTACATGTACGCAATACTTGGTAGGGGCTCCTTTTGCTTTTATTACTGCATCAATTTGGCGTGCCATGGAGATGACCAGTTTGTGGTGGTATGGAAGCCCAGGTTTCTTTGACAATGGCCTTCAGCTTATTTTCATTTTTTGGTCTCTTGTTTCTCATTTTCTTCTTGACAATACCCCATAGATTCTCCCCATAGATTCTCAAGATCAGCTCAAACGGGCTGATCTTGAATCTCCTCCTTGTGACATTATAAGGAGAAATTTTATCTCCCCTTTCTCTGCTTTGCCCGCCCAAATATTTACATATTATTCAGTCGCAATGTCAGCACAGTTACAAACAGACTTTCATGATATGGATTCGACAGCACCGCCACTAACAGTGAGTAACGGTGTTCATTAATGCCTGATCTGTGATCAGTGATTTCTGATGTGTAGCTAATTATTCAAGTTCACACAGACTTTCTTTCTAAAACGTTTAATACTGTTTATGCATCAGTGAATCAAGCCAGTGACTAAACGAGCAACTTCATGTTGTTTCTCTTAGTAGCATGAAACAAATCTGTTATTTAAATTGTGATTTAACTACAGAGAGCAATCAAAGAAAGCTCCCTTTTTTTTTTGGAGCTGTCACATATCGCGAGTATATCTGCACTCTTGCCTAAACTGCCGTTACAATGAATGACGCTGTTATGCTGCACAACAAAGCTCTTACTGTATTCATGTGGTGTATTCATGTGTTTGCTGTTAGTTGTGGTGAAAGCATTTTGTACGGTGGCCGAGAAGTGCAAAACAAATCACAATTACAAAAACAAAATAACAAATCCAAAAACACAACGACAATTCAGAAAACAAAATAACAATTCAAAAAACACAACGACAATTCAGAAAACAAAATAACAATTCAGAAAACACAACGACAATTCAGAAAACAAAATAACAATTCAGAAAACACAACGACAATTCAGAAAACACAACGACAATTCATACAAAACGGAAAAGGTACGTATATTTTAAGAACGACATACTTATAGCTGATTGGATGAGACACCTGTCAATCAAAAATAAATTGTGATCAACTTTGTTGAAATCTCGAATAAAGTTAGCTTTTCTACCCTCGTGCTTTCCAGTCTACACTCTATGACGCTTCCAGTATCGCGTGATTCCGGTTCTGGCTTGATTGACAGGTGTCTCATCCAATCAGCGATAAGTATGTCATTCTCAAAATATACCTACCTTTTCCGTTTTGTATGAATTGTCGTTGTGTTTTCTGAATTGTTATTTTGTTTTCTGAATTGTCGTTGTGTTTTCTGAATTGTTATTTTGTTTTCTGAATTGTCGTTGTGTTTTTGGATTTGTTATTTTGTTTTTGTAATTGTGATTTGTTTTGCACTTCTCGGCCACCGTAATTTTGTGAGAGAAAACGTGTTGCAATAATGACGAGATCACTGCAAACACGCGATAAACAGACTCTGTCTACTCAATGCTCATCACTGCAGCCTTTCATGTGATGGGAAAAGATCGAAAAAATTATTATATAATCAACACTTCCACGATTCATTAATCTCGACAGCTGTAATAGTATATATATATATATATTTGAGAGGGGTTCCACATGTAATATGCATTTCGAATGCAAAGATGTCAGCCAATCACAACAGTTGACGTTTAATCGGAGTCTCACAGCAGACACGCCCCTTCAAACAGAGCATTCAAGCCAGAGGGCTAATATCAGGATATAAATATGCTTTTTATTTCTACATTTTAAATGTAAAAATCATACTAACAATATAAGTTCACCTAAGGAAACATTAAAAAGCATTTAAAGAAAAGGAAATAATCCATGTCATGGGACCTTTAACACTGGACTTCAAGCAACTTGGGCTATGAGCTTCTCTACCCTTCCTCCAGACTCTAGGACCTTGGTTTCCAATAGAAATACAAAACTTGCTCTCATCTGAAAAGTGGACTTTGGACCACTGGGCAACAATCCAGTTCTTCTTCTCCTTAGCCCAGGTAAGATGCCTCTGATGTTGTCTGTGGTTCAGCAAATTCCTGCACAGTCTGTGTGTGGTGGCTCTTGAAGCCTTTACCCCAGCCCATTCCTTGTGAAGTTCACTAAAATTCTTAAATCAATTTTGCTTGACGATCCTCATAAGCCTGCGGTTCTCTCGTTGGTTGTGCATCTTTTTTTTCCACACTTTTTCCTTCCACTTAACTTTCTGTTAACATGATTGGATACAGCACTCTGTGAACAGCCAGCTTCTTTGACAATGGATGTTTGTGACTTACCCTCCTTGTGAAGGGTGTCAATTATTGTCTTCTGGACAACTGTCTGATCAGCAGTCTTCCCCATGATTGTGTAGCCTAGTGAACCAAACTGAGAGACCATTTTGAAGGCTCAGGAAACATTTGCAGGTGTTTTGAGTTGATTAGCTGATCGGCATGTCACCATATTCTAATTTGTTGAGACAGTGAATTGGTTGGTTTTTGTTAAATGTGAGACAAAGTCATCACAATTAAAAGAACCAAAGATTTAAACTACTTCAGTCTGTGTGCACTGAATTTATTTAATACACGAGTTTCATAATTTAAGTTGAATTACTGAAATAAATTACCTTTTCCACAACATTCAGATTTATTGACATGCACCTGTATATACGCAAACACACACACACACACACACACACACACACACACACACACACACACACACACACACAATATAAAACAATTGCATAAAATGATGTTATGATGTTACTATAATGTTACTATAACACATTTGAATTAAGTGTAATAACATAAATAATATACTTTTTTATTGTATATTTTAATATTTATATTTATTCAAATATATGCAAAAATATTAAAAAGTTGTTTGAGAGTTTATGAAGACTTTCATTTACATATTTCATTTACAATGCTTTATGGGAATTGGAAGTCACTGTTAAGCTCTTTGGCCATGATTCTCAATTCTGTGTTAATAGTGACTTGACAACATGAGTGACAGCATCTTCAAGATTATTGTAAAAAGTTTTACCTAGAACTGAGCAAATGAAAATGATTTAAAAATAAAATAAAAATAAGTCTAATCAAATACCACTGAAACACTGACAACAAGACAGATAACATCTTATTTTAAGATTGAAAATCTATTTTATCACTTCATCAGCAACTTCAGATGGTATGTCTATCTTGAAATGTTTATACTTCATAGCTAAATAACAAAAGCTCTTTGGAGAAAATGAATGGATCTGTTGTTGTGCTCAGAAATATAACCATGTCAAGCTCGATTTTGGATCCACGATAGAGAAGCACAGAGAAGTAGAAACCAAAAATACCTTGTCGCTTATCACATAGCTCCAAGTAAGGATGTAGCATCAGACAGTGCCTTTTGAAAATTGAGAACTAATAAAAAATGTCCTTTCCTTTCATGGGGACATGGTAAGCAACATAGACTTTAAGGGTAGGGGAAGGCAGCCTTCGCTCCAACACTTGCTGCAAAAAGGAAATCACAACCCTGATCGGGCATCTTTGGGGGTCTTCTCAACGAGAAGAACACCACTCGATGAACAGGTTCCACTTCAAAGCATAAGCATGTCTCGTAGACAGTCTTTGAGTAGGTAGATCCTTCTCCTGGGAGCGTAGCTCATGACAGCTTGTCGGCCATATAGTTGAGCAGACCCGGAATGTGAATGGCACGAAGTAACCTCAGAACCTTCCGACTCCAAAAGAGGAGGTGATGGGCAAGTTGCATCACATAACGGGGGCGTAGACCACCTTGTCGGTTGATATACACAATGGTCGTCATGTGGTCTGTTCGGACCAGCACGTGCTTGCCTAATAAGTGCCCTTTGAGACAGTTCAAGGCAAGGCGCATAACTGCTGCAGCTGCCATATCCTCCTAGGAGCCTCTGAAAAAGTTTCTGTGGGACCGCTGTCCTGCCCTTGAATGAATTCAAGCAGATCAGCACCGACCACGCATGTTCCTCTGTGAGGCGTGCTGTCTGTTCCTCTGAATCCAACTCCAAACCGAGAAAAGAGATCCTCTGCATCGGGGAGAGTTTGCTCTTTTCCCAGTTGATTCGAAGACCCAACTGGCTGAGGTGCCGGAGCACCGGGTCCATGTGTTCTCACAACTTAACCCTGAGACTGTACTAGTATAAGCTAATCGTTGTGATAGTTGAGGATGAGAACACCCTGATCTTTTTTATCAATATATTGGAAAACCACTAGTAAGAAAAAAAGTTAATGTCAAGCCCTGTATATATATATATATATATATATATATATATATATATATATATATATATATATATATATATATATAATTTTTGGCACAGTTTTTTTTAAATACACGTTTAACATCACTCAGTCAAGCTTTATAATAATCATTTAATATAACTTAAGTAATTAGAATTAAATTTGATAACCATGTTTGAATGCATACTAGTCATTTTAACTGAACATTTTAACTTGAGAGGAGTTTGTTATTTCTGTCATTCGGTGTTTCTGTAAAAAAAATAACTGGGGAAAAACTAACAAAAATTCTGATAGGATAATAATGATACGAATTCTAATATTAAGAACTATAAAACACACTAAGGATTACTAAGGATTAATGAGCTGCTGGATTCATGAATATTAATCAGGTTTTGTGCGTTCGCTTGAACTGATTTGCTGAAATCAAAATAGGGACGATAATAGGTGAGCGCCAGCTAATGGGATAGCAGTTTGTGCATTAACACCACCCACTATCAGAAAACCTGGCTGATTTTAAAAGCTGAAGACCTCCATAGGAATGCCATTATTTTGACAGGAAAATACAACAAAGAATATTGTTTAAATGTAGCGAATCAATTCACTCACTTACTCTCTCTCTCTCTCTCTCTCTCTCTCTCTCTCTCTCGGTATCTGCGTGTGTGTGAGAGAAAGTAACAGCAATTTGAGCACCTTCACACTAGAGTTTACGGTACCTCAAATACAGGTGCGCTGGTCAGAGTGAAACTCTGAAGCCCTCAGTCAGAGAGTGTTCGCGAATAACATATATATGTGCTAAACTCATACTTAGCCTCCAATTCACACACTGGCAATTATTCAACCTGCCAAAGTGGCTAGTTGGAGTCACTGTGTTACCCACCACGAGCAAAGTCCACCCGCATTTGGCGGGTGTTAATGTCAAGCCCTGATGGTGACCCATACTCAGAATTTGTGCTCTGCATTTAACCCATCCAAAGTTCACACACACACACAGCAGTGAACACACACACACCATAAACATGAGCAGTGGTGTCAATATACAGTGTAAGTACAGGATGTATGGTGGTTACAATATATGGGCAGAATTCAGTAAGGACACAGCTGTATGGAAAAAGCTGTTCCTGAGTCTGCTGGTCTTTGTCTGGAGGCTTCTGAAGCATCTTCCGGAGGGCAGGAGGTTAAACAGTCTATGGTCAGGGTAAGAGGAGTTCTTAAGAATGCTGCGAGCTCGATGTAGACATAGTTTTCTCTGGATTTCCTCAATAGCAGGAAGTGGTGTCCCTGTGATGCATTGGGCACTTTTCACCACCCTCTGAAATGCTTTGCGGTCAGCAACTGAGCAGTTTCCATACCAGACTGTGATACAAGGCAGAGGAAGCTTCTCCACAGGCTGTATAAGCATCACCAGACAGGACAGACGAGTACCTACAGACCCAGGAGGGGAGGCACGGTTTGCCCTGCCAGGTGAGGCAGTAATAGGACATTTGAGGGTGGTGAGGGAAGATGAACCAGCTGATCGGTTTCTGGCAGTTAAATGTGCCATCCATGACCTGGTGAGCTCCTCGTGCACCTCAGAGAAAAAAATGCACTGAGACGGGGCGCTGAGAACCAGCGCAAGCCACCCCGAAAAACCAGTTGTCCAACCTCAAGGGTTCTGAACACGGTGGAGATTTCCACTCGAGCCCTACAATCTGAGCAGCCCGGGAAAGCATAGCTGACATCTCAGGATCCGATTCAGGCTTTGCCACCGTCCCAGAGGGCGACAACGCAGCCAAATCTTCCTCTCTAGAGACCTCTCCCTTGGCTCATTTAGTTTACACTTGAAGTGGATTAGTCTCTCAAAACGGGATACCAATTCTTTGGTCACCAACGTGACGTGGAAAGTGACCGACTGAAAGGGAACCAGAAAGGATGACAGGACAAGTGAGAGAAGCCACAGAGAACTTTTGCCAAGTTGAAAGCCATCTGATAAGTTCTACAGGGACATGTGCAATTTGATAATGATCCTACTGGCACGACCACAGTACAGGCCACTAGGCTCGTATGATTTGTGTAGATGAGGGTCAGCAGAACGGAGATGAAGCTGTGAACATAATTGAGTTTTTCACACTCCTCCTTCTCAATTCACTCCTTATCTCTCACTTGCTCTCTCTCTCTCTCTCTTTGGGGCTAGTGTGAGAATCCTGCTCAAAATGAACAATTTGTTCCATCTGCTCTAAAATCAATTACTTCCCCTGCAAGCCAGCAGAAAACGGTTTCTGGGATATGCAAGAAATGCCTAAAAGACATAGAGAAATGTGTAAACCCTAAAGAGAGAGAATGAATGAGTATAGGGAGGGAGAAAAAGGTGGAGAAAAGGAAAGATAAAGCATTTAATTAAAGGAACAGTTCAGCCAAAAAGTCAAAATGCGTATGACTTACTTACTTAACGTCATTAACTTCTAGTTCAAATAAAAACTGTTGAATAAATACATAATTTGCATTACACTACATTGTTTTGTTGTTCTTGCTATTTTGCAGCGACATAGCATATTGCAATGAAAAAAGTTCAGTCACTCATAAACAAGAGCGCATAAAGTGCATATACTGTTCCTACTGTCATCTGTTTGTACAAAGAATCATTTACGCTAATAAACACACACACACACACACACACACACAAAGGGGTCAGAGTACATCTGGAGATGGAGAGATGTAATATGAGCAGACAGACAGACATGCTGCAAACTCAATCACTATGACAACCAACAACCAAAGGACTATGGAAAGGAAGTAACAGACACAGTAACAAATGTATGAGAATAATATATGGCTGGCGACATATATCATACTAAAATGTAGAAGAATTACAACAACAACAACAGTAATTAATGATATTGAAATACAATATTATTAATATATATTTTTTTATTATTTTGTTTTATTTAATAAATATTATAAGACCCTTTAAAAAAATAAAATATTATTTAATAATTAACTAATTTTAATGTATATGCTTTAACATAAAACTTTACATTGACAGCTCTAATCATTAACAAGAGACCATAAGATATAAAAAATAAAAAAGACAAAAAGATGATGAACAGAAAATTACATTTAAATGAAGAGTGCAGTGTGCCCACTCTTCTGAAAGTAAAGTGGGCACTTCATTATGTTGTTTTCCAAACCATGCCGAAATATATGAATATGCATCTTTCTATCTCTCTTTTCTTTTCCTTCTCTCTGTCTCTCTCTCTCTCTCTCTCTCAAACACATACACACACACACACGCTGTCATCTGACATTAACCTGACGTTTTGTTGCTTGTACTCAGCTGAGCTGAGCATTACGACAGAGCAAATATTAATGTGAAGCCAACTGATATGCATACTAATAACAAAGCCAAACAATACATGAATATTCAATATGTAACAAACCTTTTTTTCATAAATCACTTCATTGCCCTTATAATGATGAATGGCATTTGACAACACGTAATAACACAACAGAGCATTCATCTGCAAAATGAAAAACTTAATCTCACATGAAATGAGCATGAAATGAGATCGTATTGCTTTAAACCCACAGAGGCAGTATCAGACCATCATCTGTGTGATTGCATTGTTTCTGTTATGTTAAATCACTAATTAATTACTTCTTCCTGTATGATTTTTCTCCAGTGAATCCATCGTATTTTCTTTAATGTTTTGTAAGGTGTGTGGAACATGAAATATGTGTTTGAATGAAACTATAGACTTTAACAGCACTGAATGGCAGACATAGGTTCAGACAGACTGTCACTTTTTGACATAAATACACAATAATAGCTGTCTTTAAAATCATTCATCATTGTTAAAGGAAGAGTTTAATTGAGAAATGTACATTCTGTCAACACTGACTCATGTCTTTCTAAACCCATACAACAGTCTTTCTTTCAATAAACACAAAAATAGATATTTTGAAAAATGTTCAGGCTGCTGATTTCCATATTGCATAAAGAAAATATATAGTGACAAAGGTATATTCTGTCAACACTGACTGATGTCTTTCTTAACCCATACAACAGTCTATCTTTCAATAAACACAAAAATAGATATTTTGAAAAATGTTCAGGCTGCTGATTTCCATATTGCATAAAGAAAATATATATTGACAAACGTCTATCTAAAAAGACAAAACACCTCATAAAAGTAGGGGTGTAACAATTTATAGAGACATTGTATGGGCATGGGTACCTTGTTGAAAATGTACTCATAAGTATCTTGTATAAGTATATATACTGTATGTGTGCACGTGTGTGTGTGTGTGTGTGTGTGTGTGTGTGTGTGTGTGTGTGTGTGTGTGTGTAAAAAAACTTATTTTTCCTTAGAAAAATGTAAAAAGAACAATTACTGTACACACAAGTAGTCTTTACAATTTGTGTGCTATTGTGGGTGTGGCATTGCTTTAAATTGTATCCAACAGTGCTAATTATGTTCTCCTCACATGACAACAGCAGGAAGTAAAGCAAGACCATCGTAATCAGCTGATACAGTGTCTTCCTGCACTGACGGTGATTCAGCATCACGGTCAGCAGCTTTGTGCCACTGCACGAGATGTTACGGGCCGCAAGACGATCGAAAAAATTCAAGGCTGAATGCTGTCACGATTAGCTAAAATACATTCTAATAGCCTTAAATCCCACACCTAGTTTACCGTACTCCTGTATTCTCTCTGTCTCCACAATGTCCCTCTATTTCTCTAATGCCAGGATTAGTCTGGTACAGCATGCTTTTCAATGAATTGCTCATGAATATTTATTGTACAGAGCTGCACGTAGGGTTATGCATAGATCTGCTGTCCTTTTTGCCTATAACTGTCTATCATTCGCACACAGTGCTGAAGGAGGAAAACAGGCCCCTGCCTACATGTTCTGCTACAAAGAATAAAGTGCTTCTTTGATTCTCTGTCTTTCAAACATACTTACATTGCTGCAGCTAGTTGGCAGGTCACTCCGTATTACCCCTTCACTGCCCTCTGCTTCTCTCTCTCTCTCTCTCTCTCTCTATCTATCTATCTATCTATCTATATCTCTATCTCTCTATCTCTCTATCTATCTATCTATCTATCTATCTATCTATCTATCTGTCTGTCTGTCTGTCTGTCTATCTCTCTTTCTCTCTCTCTCTCTTTCTCTCTCTCTCTCTCTTTCTCACCACTATCAGGAGATATTGATTTTGTAGCCCAAAGGCTTTTACAGCATCAGGGGCATCGTACGAGTTCTCTATCATCAATGCACAAGCAATCACACACCCATGAATGTTTCACACAAATCTGCACGGTTACACAAATAGGGTGTATGTGTGTGTGTGTGCGCACAGTAAGGTGGTTATATAGAGAACCTGTGCTTGTAAAATGCTCCCTGTTAAAAGTGGTCACATTTACCATTGCTGTGTGAAATTTTGCTGGCAAAAATTTCCTTTCAATAGGAATCGCGAAAGGACGAAAAATGTTCCCTATGCAGATTTTGTTCATGTTCAAGTTGGTTTTGCAAATTCACTGCGCTGACCAACATAAAGCTGCACAGCTGCTTGGTTTGAAAGTGACTGTGTAAACCAGGGGTCACCAATCTCGGTCCTGGAAAAAACAGCACCAAAATATCACATAAGCCAAAATATTGCTAATATGACCGCACTTAAACTCTGAATAACATACATATTACAGAAAATTCAATATTACAGTAGGCAATGTTAGAATATGCTGCAATAACTATAGTGAACTATAACTAAGCTATAGCGAAGTTGGGCAGATGTCAAAAATTTTGCATGAATTGCCCTAATCCTTAACAACCATGAATTAAAATATCTAGGGTAAAAGAAGCAACATTCAAATCAGGATCACAACCCAACAAGCACAAACATTATGATGTCCAGTGTAAAATCAAAGTCTGCAAAACCAGTTGAGAGCCAGTAAACTATAACACACAAACACACACACATACTGAGAGATGATCTGGGATCTACTCTCTCTCTCTCTCTCTCTCTCTCTCTCTCTCTCTCTCTCTCTCTCTCTCTCTCTCTCTGTGGAACATGAGCTTGTCTGATGAGAAGTGGTGAGTCACAATGTGGGCTGGTGAATAATCTTGATTTAAACACACTCATACACCCACACACATGTATACACACGCTGACCTGTGTTCTAAATGTGAGAGATGTGTCTTATGTAAAGCTATCAGGAGATTGTGAGGCTGCAGCTTCAGAAATTAGCTTCATTCACTTCAGTTCAAACAGAAAGAGGTTAAATACAGTCAATGCACTCAGAATAACACACCACAACATTGAACAACAGTATTAATGCCGAATATGATGATGCCATGTACTATTACTTAAAGTTTAAGTGTTTTATTTTCTTTGACATTAGAATATTTATTTTACCCCAGTAATATTGTGCAAAGACAACTAGGACCTGTGAAGTTTGACTTTTAGAAGACTGTAAACACTGTCGCACTGTGGCTTTTTGAAAGCATTTCTTAGATTGATTGACAGTTCTTACATGTCAATGTCTGGCTTAACCAATGGCATGAGTTTGGGGCAGGAAGAAAGGGAATGTTTTTTTATTTTTTCTTAAATGTCACTAACGCTGCTGAAATTCTGCAGTACCACTTTAAATATCAGAATAGTAACAGTTTATACTTAAAAAAAAGGTTATTTATAAAATAGTGATTTATCTTCTTTTTCTGTCTGTTTGTTTTTCTCACTCTTTCTGTCTTTCTGACAAAAAAAAAGTATAATGAGTGCAAAAAAAAAAAATTAAATTGGAGATTAGGACAATGGATAATAGCCTAATGCTGGAGATTTTTTTAGTTGCTGCAACACTCATTTTAGATAAAATAACCACCTGCTGCTCTGTTGCTGAGGGAGTGGAAAATGCATATGACAGAAATTAGCATTTTCTTTCAGGTAATGTGTATGCAATTGTGCATATGTGCGCTGTATGGTTATCGAATATGAATTAAAGCAACTGTTATAATAATAGCTCAAACATTAACATTTTGCTAACTCCTCACCCTCAAGTTCCAAATCTGCATGACTTAGTTTCTTCCAGGAAAGAAAAACAGAGATGCAAATTAATAATAATAATTTAAACTAGCTAGATGGTTGATCAGCTGTAACTCAACCTATATTATTATTATTATTATTATTATTATTATTATTATTATTATTATTATTATTATTATTATTATTATTGAGATTATTAAGAAGTTAGTTTGACCTGTATTCTGCTACTGTGATTCTCTCTGATGATGCAGTAACTTACCGCGGGGGAGAAAACAAATCTTCAGTTTGTCCAGTGATTGTAAACAGTCACTAGGTCCGTCAGACTTAAGTCTCAAATCCAATGAGATATTCTTTATAAAAGTTAAGACTTGTCCACGCCTTCCTAAAATGCCTAGTTTAAACACACCACCATGTCTATGTCACTGTGTGGGAAGATTTGCATAACACCACCCAAATGTTCACGAAAAGAAAGAAGGCGCAACTTTTATTCTCAATGTTGTTTTGTTGTTGCCACTGCTACCATGTTGTTCAGACTCTGTGTATTTTGTTGTGAAAGCAAATCTACTTTGTTTGGCCTTCCAAAAGAGGACGATGACTGCTTCGTTATGCCTATAGCTGATCTGCGCGGGTCACTGAGGAAATACATTAACTTTGCACTGTGACCCATCAAATCTGAATTTAAGACATTTTAAGACTTTTAAAAGACCCGCGGACACCCTGGTTTCAGTGATAAGTAATCTGAATGACTCTGATTAGCCATTGCATTCATAAGCTCAGCAGAATTGTGTGTGATTGGTTATAATGCCCAACATTGTAAAAAACCATCAAAATATTTTAGTAATATATTTTTATTGTGGTATTGTAAATTCAGGGCACAAAAAAAGTTATACAGACATAACTGAAATGCGGGACACGGATTAACATGTATACTGTACATGCTGGACAGAGAAAAACTACATGTGTATCATCTAAGTCTGTTAGTCCAAACTGCAACTACACACAAAAACAAACACACACACACACAACATGGCTCTTGCTTGACATCAAATCAGTTCTGATCATTCATTCATCTCTTTCTTTTTATTCAATCTCTCTCATCTCCCTTTCTGTATCTCTAATATTCCCATTAGCCTTTTTCTATCTGCTTGACATACAGGTCGAGTTCATGAGTGCACACACACAGACAGAGCTAAAAACAGCAAGCAGAATTTGTCTAGCAAATAAAAAGGTGGACAAGCTGTCTGCCACCCAAAAAAAAAAACAGTGCACATTTGTAAAACTCCTACTGCAAATGACTACATATACAAAGTAGTGCAAATAGAAAAACAAAATTAACAAATTAAAATTAAAGGAATAAAGGTAACTTTATTAACAATTTGAATAACAATATTAAACCAAATGTGGCAATAATAGAGTGAGTTTTAGTTTCTATTTCCGTTTGTTTTTCCATAAATCTCTCTGTCTGTCTATATACAAAGGATACCCACAACAGCAAAAAAAAAGAACAAAGAAATTAGGAAATAAATAGAAAATAAATAAGTAAAAAGAATGTAAGAGAGAGAGAGAGAACAAGACAAAAAGTTTAGTGGCGGAAGATGAACAACATTCATTTTATAACACATCTTTTCATTTCTCCTGCCCTATCCATTCCTGTGTTCATTTGGAACACTTGAAAGGCAATCAGAGAGGCCCTGACTCCTGAGGATATTGATTGAGCACAGGCGCACATGTGTCTGTTTATTAAATTTAAGTTTATGGATCACAAAACTGTACAGACTAGGTTTCTGAAATATGTATGATGTTGAAAAGGCTTGGATGAAATTTAAGTTTGTATTTCTAAAAGTTGTAGATAGAGTAGCTTCCTCTCCTTGGATGAATCAAACAATAATTAAATTAATAAAAAGTAGAAATAAAGTATTGTTCTAGATAATTTTGAAAATTATAAAGTATTTAGAAATATTTAGTAAAAAAAAAGATGAAGGTATCAAAGATTAATTTTATTAATTGTCAATAAAAAGGAAGGTCTGGGGATTCTAAATCATTATGGAAGGTATTAAATAAGATTGTACCGATGGGTAAGTCTGACCCAATTGACCTCACCCAAGATTTAAGGGTTAGTTGTTGAAGGTGTGATAAAATTTTATAGAAATAAGGTTGCAAAGAAGTTGAATAGTTCTTTCACATTTGTTGCTACAAGTTTAGTGCAAAAATTTCCACTGAATAAAGCAGTCTATGGGATTGAATTTGTTAGAGGTGTTTATCAAAGAAAAGGTATGTTGCCAAATTCTTTTTCTTTCAGATAATTTTCAGTGGAAGATATAAAGGCCATTTTAGAGCAATTAAATGTGTCTAAAGAGACTGGGTTTGAATGAAATTCCAGAGTGAAGAAGGTAGAAGGTTCAATGGGGTTCTGCAGGGTAGTGTACTTCGTCCACTATTGTTTGTATTAAATATTAACAATATTCAGGCTGCATGTGAGCGAAATATGTTTTTATATGCTGATGCTGCTGCTCTTTTAGTCACAGATATGAGACTGAACGAATACAGGAGAAATAAGCTAAGGAGCTTGTTAAGGTGTAGGAATAGCTGGCTGAAAATAAGCTTTTATAACATCCATTATCTTTGGGTCAAATTATAAATTGCATAAGGCCAAGGACTCTTGATGGTTATGTCCTAGCAAATAGAACATTGGTTAATTACCTTGGCTGTGTTTTGGACAATAATTTAAGTGGAGTAAATATGATTTGGAAAGTGTTTCGGAAAGTTAATGCTAGAATCAAATACATTAGAAGTTTTCCGATTTTTTGCGACAATTTAAGCGTGCTTGCCATCGGACTTGTTCAATGTTATTTTGAGTATGCATGTAACTGAAAAAATTATTGACTTATCTAGTATGTGGATGGCAAAACTGCAAGAATGACAGAACAAATTGGTGAAAATTTGTTTTAGAATTACAATGTTTTAATCATGTGGAAAATAGACACTTTCAGCAGCTTGGATGGTTAATTAAAGATTGCCAATTTTAAATCTAAAAGTGGTACATAAAATAATTAATAATAGAGCTCCAGTGTATTATAATTCTTATTTTTCCCAGGTTAAATTAAGAACTGGTCATTTTACTGAGGTTTTAG
Source organism: Carassius carassius (assembly GCF_963082965.1). Classification (NCBI taxonomy): domain Eukaryota; kingdom Metazoa; phylum Chordata; class Actinopteri; order Cypriniformes; family Cyprinidae; genus Carassius; species Carassius carassius. The sequence goes on from NC_081765.1 coordinate 19,354,057, forward strand.
ACTTTGTAAAAAGTTGCCTTTGGACATTAAGGTTATGAAAGATTATAAGGCTTTTAGTAAAAAAAAAAAAGTGTAGAAAATGTTTTTAGATAGGCTGTGTCAAATTTGACATATGTGACCCTGGACCACAAAACCAGCTTTAAGTTTATTTATTCAGCTTCTAGATGATGTATAAATCTCAATTTAAAAAATTGAAACTTAAGACTGGTTTTGTGGTCCAAGGTCACATATTTGGATTACTGTACAGTTGTGAAGTTTGCCTCTGTGGTGTGTGTTTGAGTGTGAAAATTATAGAATTTATTTTGTAATTAGTATGAAATGTATGCGAAAAAATGCCTGTCATCACAAATATTACAACTAATATAAAGGACCACAATGGAAATAAGTCTTGTTACTTTATTGTGTTATCCTTGACAACAAAAAAAAAGAGTTTGCTAAGGTTAAAAACTAGCACACTATACAGTATAAAATATTTCTTGATCACAAGATCTAGATGCTACATTTCACCGTTGAAAAAGCTTTTATTCTATTGTAAGAGTGCAGGAATTTTCTACTCAGTGTGAGTACACTTAAGAGCTGTGTGTGTGTGTGTGTGTGTGTGTGTGTGTGTGTGTGTGTGTGTGTGTGTGTGTGTGTGTGTGTGTGTGTGTGTGTGTGTGTGTGTGTGTGTGTGTGTGTGTTAATTTTTTTGTGACATAACCCATGTCACCATTTTTCAAAACGCTTATAAATCATACAGAATTCTTTTTTTTTTTGAGAAAGTTAAAATGCACAAAGTTTCCTTTGAGGGTTAGGGTTAGGTGTAAGGTTGGGGTAGGGCCATAGAATATACAGTTTGTACAGTATAAAAATCATTACGCCTATGGGATTTCCCCACTTTTCACAAAAACAAATGTGTGTGTGTGTGTGTGTGTTGCTTGTGTAAAAGTCAGTCAATCAATTTTTTTCCCTCCCATCATTCTTTTGATCTACTCTTTAACGTCTCCACCTCCACACTCATCAAGCCCCTAGGCCTTTCTTTCAGTTGCTCTAATTGCAATCATTTCCGCACAATGAACAAATAATGTCATTTATCTCTCTTTTCCTTCCCGTGGGCTCACCACCTACAGGAGGGACTGTAAGGGGCCGGTGCTTAGAGAATCGGGCAGCAGTCGAAGGCGGGGGCCTCGACAGCCCGATCCCTGGACACGGAAACTAGCTCTAGGGACGTGGAATGTCACCTCACTGGCGGGAAAGGAGCCCGAGATTGTGCGTGAGGTTGAGAGGTTCCGACTAGCGATAGTCGGGATCACCTCTACGCACAGCTTGGGCTCTGGAACCACACTCCTCGAGAGAGGATGGACTCTTCACCACTCTGGAGTTGCCCATGGTGAGAGGCGGCGGGCTGGTGTGGGTCTGCTTATAGCCCCCCAGCTCAGCTGCCATGTGTTGGAGTTTACCCCGGTGAACGAGAGGGTCGCTTCCCTGCGCCTTCGGGTCGGGGATAGGTCTCTCACTGTCGTTTGTGCCTACGGGCCGAACGGCAGTGCAGAGTACCCGGCCTTCTTGGAGTCTCTGGGAGGGGTGCTTGAAAGTGCTCCGACTGGGGACTCCGTCGTTTTACTGGGGGATTTCAACGCCCACGTGGGCAACGACAGTGACACCTGGAGGGGCGTGATTGGGAGGAACGGCCCCCCTGATCTGAACCCGAGTGGTGTTCAGTTATTGGACTTCTGTGCTAGTTACAGCTTGTCCATAACGAACACCATGTTCAAGCATAAGGGTGTCCATCAGTACACGTGGCACCATGACACCCTAGGCCGTAGGTCGATGATCGACTTTGTGGTCGTTTCATCCGACCTCCGGCCGTATGTCTTGGACACTCGGGTGAAGAGAGGGGCGGAGCTGTCAACTGATCACCACCTGGTGGTAAGTTGGATCCGATGGCGGGGGAGGAAACTGGACAGACTCGGCAGACCCAAACGTACTGTGAGGGTCTGCTGGGAACGTTTGGCAGAGCCTCCAGTCAGAGAGATCTTCAACTCCCACCTCCAGGAGAACTTCGACCAGATCCCGAGGGAGGCTGGGGATATTGAGTCCGAGTGGACCATGTTCTCCACCTCCATTGTCGAAGCGGCCGCTCGGAGCTGTGGCCGTAAGGTCTCCGGTGCCTGTCGAGGCGGCAATCCCCGAACCCGGTGGTGGACACCGGAAGTAAGGGATGCCGTCAAGCTGAAGAAGGAGTCCTATTGGGCCTGGTTGGCTTGTGGGACTCCTGAGGCAGCTGATAGGTACCGGCAGGCCAAGCGGACTGCAGCCCGGGTGGTTGTGGAGGCAAAAACTCGGGCCTGGGAGGAGTTCGGTGAGGCCATGGAGAAGGACTACCGGTCGGCCTCGAAGAGATTCTGGCAAACCGTCCGGCGCCTCAGGAGAGGGAAGCAGCGCCCTACCAATGCTGTTTACAGTAGAGGTGGGGAGCTGTTGACCTCAACTGGGGATGTCGTTGGACGGTGGAAGGAATACTTCGAGGATCTCCTCAATCCCGCTGTCACGTCTTCCATTGAGGAAGCAGAGGCTGAGGGCTCAGATGTGGACTCGTCCATCACCCAAGCTGAAGTCACCGAGGTAGTCAAGAAACTCCTCGGTGGCAAGGCACCGGGGGTTGGATGAGATCCGCCCTGAGTACCTCAAGTCTCTGGATGTTGTGGTGCTGTCTTGGCTGACACGCCTCTGCAGCATCGCATGGCAGTCGGGGACGGTGCCTCTGGGATGGCAGACCGGGGTGGTGGTCCCTCTTTTTAAGAAGGGGGACCGGAGGGTGTGTTCCAACTACAGGGGGATCACACTTCTCAGCCTCCCTGGGAAAGTCTATGCCAGGGTACTGGAGAGGAGAATCCGGCCGATAGTAGAACCTCGGATTCAGGAGGAACAGTGTGGTTTTCGTCCAGGCCGTGGAACACTGGACCAGCTCTATACCCTCTACAGGGTGCTGGAGGGTTCATGGGAGTTTGCCCAACCAGTCCACATGTGCTTTGTGGATTTGGAGAAGGCATTCGACTGTGTCCCTCGCGGCGGCCTGTGGAGGGTGCTCCGGGAGTATGGGGTCCGGGGCCCTTTGCTAAGGGCTATCCGGTCCCTGTACGACCGGAGCAGGAGCTTGGTTCGTATTGCCAGCAGTAAGTCAGACTTGTTCCCGGTGCGTGTTGGACTCCAGCAGGGCTGCCCTTTGTCGCCGGTTCTGTTCATGATTTTTATGGACAGAATTTCTAGGCGCAGCCAGGGGCCGGAGGGGGTCAGGTTTGGTGACAACACGATTTCGTCTCTGCTCTTTGCGGATGATGTTGTCGTGTTGGCTCCATCAAGCCAGGACCTTCAGCATGCACTGGGACGGTTTGCAGCCGAGTGTGAAGCGGCTGGGATGAGAATCAGCACCTCCAAATCCGAGGCCATGGTCCTCAGTCGGAAAAGAGTGGCTTGCCCACTTCAGGTTGGTGGAGAGTTCCTGCCTCAAGTGGAGGAGTTTAAGTATCTTGGGGTCTTGTTCACGAGTGAGGGAAGGATGGAACGGGAGATTGACAGACGGATCGGTGCAGCTTCTGCAGTAATGCGGTCGATGTACCGGTCTGTCGTGGTGAAGAAAGAGCTGAGCCGCAAGGCGAAGCTCTCGATTTACCGGTCAATCTACGTTCCTACTCTCACCTATGGTCATGAGCTTTGGGTCATGACCGAAAGGACAAGATCCCGGATACAGGCGGCCAAAATGAGCTTTCTCCGCAGGGTGGCTGGGCGATCCCTTAGAGATAGGGTGAGAAGCTCAGTCACCCGGGAGGAGCTCAGAGTAGAGCCGCTGCTCCTCCACATCGAGAGGGGTCAGCTGAGGTGGCTCGGGCATCTGTTCCGGATGCCTCCTGGACGCCTTCCCGGGAAGGTGTTCCGGGCACGTCCCACTGGGAGGAGACCCCGGGGAAGACCTAGGACACGCTGGAGAGACTATGTCTCCCGGCTGGCCTGGGAACGCCTCGGTGTCCCCCCAGAAGAGCTGGAGGAAGTGTCTAGGGAGAGGGAAGTCTGGGGTTCTCTGCTTAGACGGCTGCCCCCGCGACCCGGCCCCGGATAAGCGGAAGAAGATGGATGGATGGATGGATGGATCTCTCTTTTCCATCCTTGCCTTGCCACATCCCCCACATTCCCTCCATCCCTCTAATAATCAGCCAATACAAAACTTGACCATCGATCAAACCGAGACCAGGTCAAGGAGGCCGTTAACATGCATTACACGCACATCAAAACAGCATAGTGCACACTAGGGCTGCCCCCTAATAGTCAACTAATCATTAGTCGACCAAGCTTGGTCGACCAAAATTTTATTGGTCGCTTAGTCGCCAAAAAATATATACAAATAAAATAAATAAATAATTCAATGTAAAAAATATCTGTATACAGTACATTGGGCAGGACCTCCAAACACTCGCCTGTCATTAACTGACCTCAAATATGGCTTTGACTCTGAAATTTGTAAGTATTAGCGACTTTACATGTCCGCTCAATGTAATGTTAACCAAGAGAAATGTAAGCGATTCAAGTGTCTATGCGGCGAGTGGAAGAGTAGCTCACTGCAGGACAGATGGAGGCGCCAGTGTGTTCACTTGCATTTTAAATTATATTTATTTTTGGTCATACAGATAAGAGTAATACATCTTTCAAATCTGTAAAGACTTTCAAGACTGTAAAGATGTTTATTTGTGTCCACTCACAATACCGTGCTTTTGTAAAATAATGAAAGCAAACATGATGCGCTTATGCCGTCTTGGTCTGTGAACTTGAGCATGTAACACAGTGTATATTTTTACCTTACAGACACAAAAATTACGTCTATGGAGAATGAAATATCTACTTTCAAATGAACCAATCCAATCTGTATGAAACATGCACACAGGCGCATCACTTCTGTGGAGATGACAAGTCAGTGTAACCGACTTAATCTTTTAAACCAAGAACAAAGAAAGCACTAGTTTATCAAAATATTAAAATGTTAATGCAGTCCGTACTGTTTTTTTCCTGACACATACATAACCATTACTTCTGCCGGTGCACTGTGTCAAGGTTTATGCATGTGCTTGAGCACTTATTAGGCTATGTAAGCAATTTATGCAGCATGTTGTGGATGTATTGGCAGTAGCAAGTCTCGGTACTTGCTCTGCCACAGCAGCAGCATAGCAGATCTATTCCGCCAAGACCAAATACATTAACATTGTCATGTACATTACCACGCCAATCCCTCTGAGAGTTGTCATGACAGAACTGAAGCCTGAAAGGATAGAAGCCTCAAGGACACACAAACATAATCCAAATATTAACTTGAGTACAGAATGAAAGCCATCAAACACACACACACACACACACACACACACACACATTATCACATGATCGACCTTTCTACTCCGCTGCTTTGAATATCTATATGACCTTTTAATATATTCATAACTAGAAGAAAAATATCCACAGCTAGCCTATACGTAGTAAAGTAAGTGTAAGTGTTTAATAAGGTCACTGTGATTTTGCCAAGTTGGACATGTTCCTGGATCAACATCTTAAGATGATGCTGGATCAACATTATTGTCCAAAAATTCAAAATTAACCCAATCCCTACCACTAAACCTAACCATAACCATAATTTATTCCTAAAATCAGAGGGAAATGATAGCTGATTAACAAGGGTAGAGAAGCCCCTTACCCTGATTTGAAGCCTAAAACAGATATTTCCTGAAAAGTTTCCTGAAATCTAAATTCTGATTGGTTGACTGGAATGTTGTTCCATGATCAACAAGGATGTTGATCTAGGGACATGTTGTACTCGGTGAAATCACACTCAACAAGTGTTTAAATTGTAGGGACCAACCATTCCCAGATAGACAGTAAAACCAGAAATCACCTACATTTTGTGGAGCAGCCAATGGGCCAAAGAGGAAATTACTTATTAAACATACTAATTGATGTCCATTAATTTAATTAGCGGTGTTCACAATAAATCAGTTTAAATCAAATGTAATTTCTCTGCACAGGTCCCTTGCTACAGTCTGTGTGTGTGTGTGTGTCTGTCTGTCTTAATCATGGGCATGGCTATGTTTTCTGAGTCCACAACACAAAGATTTGAAAACAGGATGAATATTAATTATTCTGCTGATATCACTGTAATACTTGCAAACCGAATTGTGACTAGTGTTCTCTTCTACAATCTATTTAGCCATAGACCATTAGTCAGTGTAGTCATATTTTTAATGTTTGACAGGAATGACAATAAAGCTGTGAGGAACAGACCAATTGCCAATATGCAAGTTGTTAAGCAAACAAAAGATATTTCCTAATACAATTTTTAGTAGACAAAAACAATTTTGAAAGTGTGTTTTGAAATGTGCGTGATATAAAACCTTTATACAATATGTAATGTACCATTGTAAAGAATATAGTCTGTCTACAAAGACAGTGACTCGTACATGTTGACTCTTGTGCACAGGTGACAGAAAGCAGCATGTGTTGATAAATGTCTGATATGCAGAACCAAAGCCAAAAACCGAGACTTACCTAAAGCATTAACATTATTCTAATACTGCAATGATATTTCCTTAAGGAAATAGTGTATAAATCTCAAAAAGACATTTCAAATGGCTCAGCTTTACATGACAATCATAGATCCCTGTCAGTGGTGACAAAATGACAATCACTGAAGCTGTATCCATCCAGTCCAATGTTGCCCCTGTATCTCTCCTTCGAGTCCACACTTTGGTGAAGTAATGCTGCACAGACTGTCGGGTAGCAGTCTGCATCAGTGCAGGCTCAGCAAATGTGTGTATTGAGGGTACATAGAAGCCATAATGGGGAATCAGACCCTTAAGCCACTGGAAGACTGCAACATCAAGTGCCCCATTTGGGACAGGGCCATTGTGTTTAAGGGTTTCATGCATAAGCATGAAGTCTAGTACACATTACAGCTTATTCTGGCTAGATTTCATGAAGATACTGTAAATCGAGCAAGCAGTTTACTTTTTGTGACATTCAGAACAAGGTAAATCTAAAATCAAATACACTACCATTCAAAAAAGTCTGTACCATTCAAGTCTCTCATGCTCACCAAGGCTGCATTTGTCTGATTAAAAATACAGTATTGTAAAAAAGTATTACGATGTAACTTGAATATTAAAAAATGTTATTCATTCCTGTGAAGACAATAATAACTTCATTCTTCAGTGTCAAATGATCCTTCAGAAATCATTCTAACATGCTGATTTGGTTTTTAAGAAACATTTCTTATTATTATCAATGTTGTGATGCTTAGTATTTTTTCTGGAAACTGTGATACATAATTTTTTAAGATTCTTTGATGAAGAAAGTTCAAAAGAACAGCATTTAAATCAAATGAATAAAAGTGCTGAATAAAAGTATACATTTCTTTCACAAAAAACTTCCACATAAGTCTTAGCAATCATATTTGAAAGGAAATTTTGTATACTATATGTATGTGGTCATGACAAAATATGAGATTAATTGGAAAGAACGAAATTAATGTTAAAATCAAATATATCAAAGTGTAGCTGTTTTTAAACTGGTGCAAAGATTTTATAAATATTGCGTGAGGCTGTAAAGAAGGGTGGCATATTGCCAGCAGGAAAGATGACAGCAGCGTGTTAACTATTAGCATTAGTGCAAAAATCTCAGCATTATTCACTGTCACTCTGACCACACGCACAAGACATCTGTCATTGCATTGGTGTTTGTGCATGTTACTGTGTGGCTGTGTTAGATCTGTTTGGATGAGCGTCTGAGTGCGTGTGTGTGTGTTTCGCCCATCATTCCGACATTAACTAGACAGAGGCTGCAGTGAACTCTAAACGTGCCCTGCCTGATAATGAAAATAGTTCCTGCTCTTTGACACTCTCTCTCTCTCCCCGTTCCAATAAAAATGTAACAGAAAGGGGTAGGGGGGGGGGTGCAGAAGGTTGCATGACTCCGCCCACCTCTGCTTTTGCCATCTCACCAAAATTCTTCATCACTTCAATATCAATTCCTCTCTCTCTCTTTCCGCTAGTCCACTTTGATGAGAATCGACAGCTTCTCAGAGAGGAGAATTCTATTACCTGTTTGCAGCTACAGTACGAACTTAAAATCACTGGCACACATACAAACTTACAAACTCTCTGAAAAAAACATTGAATTGAATTATGTCTTTGAACACATACATGCGCACACACACAAGGGTAGAGAATTCTATTACCAGCCCCCTATTGGACAGTAATCCTCTTCCTTGCTACGATAAGGACTACTTCACACAAAAAGCAGCCCATAGTGGACCCGTGTCACAAAGAAGATCCTTACAAAAACACTGGAGATGAATGACACATATGCTCAAAGGTGAGAGGCCCATGTTTGGAAGGGAGTCAGCTGTCGCCCTCAATCATGCACCAATCATGCACCAATGCACAACTGAAAATAATTTGGCATGCGATGCCAGTGAATTGGCCGCTACAGGATTGCTATTAGAGAACACATGAGTCATGCAGGTGATGCTGAACTGTGTGATCTTAGTGGTGTTATCGAAGGATTAATACTGAAGAACTGCAATAATATAAATAACTGAGAACTGAGCCACTCAAATATCTACATTACATCACAGCAGGTAAATACACACCAGACTAAATATATCAGTATATAAATCCACTTTGAATACTAACAAACACTCAGGAAATCAAAGGTCATGTTACAAGCATATCAACTATGCTAGGTGGAATTATTATTTATTTATTTATTTTCTCAGGTCTTGGTATACTTTTCTATGGAAGCCCGTTTCCGCAACTGAATAAAAAATAAAACAAGGTAATTGCATTTTATCTCACAATTCTGACTTTTTTTTCATATCTTTCAATACTGACTTTATAACATGCAATTGTGAGTTACAATATATAGTCAAAATTGCGAGTTATTGTCACACTGTCAGTCTCTGTTTCCCTGGGTGTCCACTAGTGAGCTCACTTCCCCTTAGACACTTCACCATAGGCACTAGAATTCCTCTAGTCTGGTCCTGTCTTCACAGTAATTGCACTCCAGTTAATTGCACCAGGTGCAGGCAATCTATTTGTCATTAGCCTCCTTATAAGTACCAGTCTTTCCCTGTTGTTTGTATGGAGTCCTTACCCTTCGTATGTCCAGTCTTCTCGTTTCACGAGATTCTCCATTCCTCATATTCTGAGTTTCCGTTCCATTCCCTTTTCCTGTTTCCTTCCTTTTTTTGTTATTTTGTTTGTTTGGACTGCATTTCTGGTTTTGACCCTGGCATGTCTGACAACGAATTTGGATTATCCTATTAAAGCATACCTGCGATTGGATCTCTCGTCTCCCTGTGTTTTCACTGGTCGCGAAACGTTATAGTTCTAAAGTCAGAATTGCTTAATATAAACTTGCAATTCTCACTTTTTTTCTCAGAATTGCGAGTTCATATCTTCCAATTCTGACTTTATAACTCGCAATTCTGAGAAAAAAAGTCAGAATTGCAAGTTTATATTTCGCAATTCTGACTTTATAACTCAAAAAGAATTGTGAGATAAGAAGTCGCAATTAGCCTGTTTTATTTTTTATTTAGTGGTGGAAATTGGCTTCCATACTTCCATAAGTGGTGTGGAATGCAGAAACGTATGTAGTGAAAGTGAAACAACCTGCATCTCAGGCAATTACTACCTAACTTTTTTATTTAGTGTTGAATGTAAATTAAAGATAAACTAACTATAAAAATTATTAATGGCATTTTTTTATATTATTCTTTTTAATTATAACAGCACTTATTTCTCTGTAAAATATGGGGGGTATGATTTGAGAAAAAAATATATAAAAAGAAATATGTAATTTTGAATAAATTTCAAATAAATACAGTTTTTTTATAATAATAACAGGAAATGTTTCTTGAACATCAAATCAACATATTTTAATCGGCATATTAGAATGGAGTCATCACAATAATAAATTATATTCTAAGTATATTAAAATAGAAAACATTTTAAAATTTAACAATATTTCACAATATTAAAGTTTTCATTATTTCTGATCAAATAAATTCAGCCTTGTTAAGAATAAGAGACTACTTTTAAAAACATACACTAACGCACACACAGGCAGCCAGCATAATCAGTTAAGACTTTGTTACATCAACATGACAATTACATTTTGACCCTACTTGCTGTAGGTCAGGGATCAAATTAATTTACACATGCACTGAGCTACATTTTTCATGTATTTTCTCCAAACAAAATCTCAAGACTGTTTTTTGCCCATGTTTGATTTGGTAACATTGCTTCCTTTCCACAAGCTCAGAATGACTTTATAGGATTAGTATGAGATTGATGATTTGTCTTCATTCATGGAGCTTGTGCAGTTAGCTGACTGCAGTGAAGTGAATGCCACACAAATCTCAGCCCGGCATTCTGCAACCCTGCCAAGATCTGCATCAACACACACACACACACACACACATACACACATCTACACACACATGCATAGATGACATCAACAAATCTGGTTAGTATGATGCATTCCTTGCTTACTTCAGCATTGTGCCTATTTTAACACATAGTACATTATGCAAGCGTATCTTTTACAACTGTCAGCTGTCTTTTTTTCCTAGACTATAAAGAGAGACACTAATTTAAGATATATTTACAAATCTTTCTAAAATGAACACAAATGTTAACTCATACAAACACAGAGATGCTGAGTATTCTCCTTTAAATATGATTTGCAGACAGTGTAAGAAATGAGTGCACAGAAAGTTTGATAATCAATAGTGCATTGTTAAAACATATATATATATATATATATATATATATATGCATTTAAACGGTAGTGTGTATATTACAGTATATATAAAATATCTCTAATATTGAAGAATAACCAATATATGAAGCACCCATATGTGCTTGTTAAGCCTTTTTTTATTTTAAAACTATGGGCATTATTGGGCCCAGTACTCCTTGCAGTGTATGTAATGCAATGAAATGCAATGATGATCTAAAATTTTTGCACGTAGTGAGTTCTTCACAATAGTCCATGCCAAAACTGTCAGTTGACACAGAAATGACTCCCAACAGAGTCCAAGCCCCTTCTTTTCATGCCTCATTAGCATGTAATACATATGGAAGGAAGGATAGACAGACAGTAAGAGCAAAGGGGGGAAAAGTATCTTGAAGAAAGAGAGAGACAGGGAGAGTCATGCTTTTCACAGTTAAGTAACACAGTCCATAGTTATCTACGGTAATGACAGGTCCATAATTAGCCCAAAGCTAAGTCTCTGTGATGCAAATATGGCCTACTATCTCTCTTTTCCTCCCTCCTTTCATCATTTCATCTGCCACATGATTTTTTTGTCATTTCTTCCCTCTGCTTCCTGCTTTGTCTGACTCTCTGCGCACAGACTTTGTTTCCTCAATATTACAAAGATATCTCTTGTGATAAAAATAAATAAATAGCATGATCATTAAAGACGAACCGAATATATATATATTTTTTTTTTTGCACAAAATGTTTCCAAATCATAAAACACTCCAGACACTCAAGCTGTACAAGTGCTGGCATCAAGTTAAAGGACCATGATTAATTTATTAATGCGGCTAAGAAATAAATCAAATCACATATTTGCTTCTAAATTCTCTTCTGAGATCATTCTCTCTCTCGTGAATGTATATCCATTGCATCTGTATTGGAATTATTAGTTTTATTAAGACCAACATAGAATCTGCTGACTTTGCATTTTCTATGTTTGGGGTCAATCTGCGAAATTTTGTGGAATGGATTTAAATGTGGAAAAATGTAACAATAGTGACTTTTATTAGCCACTTAAAGCATTTTAACTTTAAATGTGCTTCAGTACTGTTATTCGCAAAGTAGCTGGACCTTTTATTGTTAACAAACATGATGTAAACACATGAGCATGAATGACTGAAGCAGGGAACTTTCCCAGCAAATCGAATCAGACATCTCTAAAAATAAACATTATTGTAGGCTTACTGGTAGGGCAAGAATACTAATTTGACTCAATTGATTTGCTGTGGAGTTTTGCAGACACCGATTCCATGTGGGCCTGTTAAATAGTGCTGCCATAGAAATTACAGAAAAAAAATGCTAAGGTAATGCTAATATGGGTTTCTATTAGTGGCCAGTACTCAGGTTTATGCATTATTTATTCAGCTATGTTGGAACTGGGTGTCTCATTCTCTCTGTCTTTCTCTCTCTTTTTTTCTGTCAGTCATTCTCAGTATTAATGCATTAGTAACATTGTGGGTGATTCCTCTGGGAGTCAGTGAAATGGTCTTACACCCCTCTATGCCATGGGGAGGTCTTTAAAGTGAGGAAACATGACAGCATCATACGTTACCTTTCGACGGTAACTATCCCAAAGCCCAAAAGTCCTTCTAAAGTCTTGAAATTACACTGTGGGGCAAACAGCATTGCATCACTGAGGGGGAAAATAAAGGATACAGCCGTACTCCTCCGGAACGAGAGCCAATGGCAAGGATCTTCTGCACCGGGTCAAATGCCAGAGCTGTGGGCTGATAGGGAACTCCATGACGCACTGTCTGCAGAGAAATTAAAACAGAGAAACCATGAAAAAGAGTGTGCTACGTTAAGAACAAAGTACTGTAGGCAACTTCATACATTCCAACATTATAGTGACACAGCCTACAGCCTGCCTGCAACCCCTGCTACTCTCCTGAGATCAGCTCATGAAACAATACTTCAGCTGCTGCTCAATGTGCAGCCATCCGCTCCTTCCCCTCTGTTTCAAGATATATTCTGCAATATTTTACTGGTTTGGCATACACTACTGTTCAAAAGTTTGAAGACTGTAAGATTTTAAAGTTTTTAAAAAGCCTCTCATGCTCACCAAGCCTGCATTTGTTTAATCTAGAAATACAGTGAATAAGTCATAGTGTGATATTATTTTTTTATTATTATTATTATTATGGTTGTCTATTTTAGTATATTTTAAAATGTTAATTATTCCTGTGATGACAAAGCTGAATTTTCAGCAGCCATTACTCCAGTCTTTAGTGTCACATGCTCCTTCAGAAATCATTTTATTATGCTGCTTTTCTGCTCAAGAAAGAGTCTGTTTATTACAGAGCTAGAATAGATAACTGATGTACAGAATAATATAAGACAAAAAACTATACATTATTTATTCTTCTCAAACTTAAGACATACTTTTATGTAAAACTAATGCTCAAAAACTCACATAATATACAAGATGCTAATATACAAGCTGAAAGTTACCATGTAAGGTGAGGGGGGAAACCTTATGCATCCTATTTTACTCTTCATAAATGTCTAAATTTCTTACCAAAATCTAATTGTTACCAAATTTGCTTTACCAAATTAAAGTGCAAAAGTTCAAACTTTATCAGTCTGGCTACATTAACGGATTCTGGCATAGGATAAATAAACAACAGTACTGAAAGCCTCCCACAGCTCATACGCGTTTCCACATTCTGTTGCAACTGTCCCCCTCATTCAAAACAATTTTGACTTAGAAGTTACACTTTTCCAATCAGCTTCCTTTGCTATACCTTCCATATCTTCACCTGGTAATGTTTGACATTATGTTGTTTACACAGCACAGGTCAAATTACCCAAGTCAGTAAAAGAACAAAATATATATGGCCTGCTACGTAGTTTACTGAAAAATTAAATCACTTAGGATTTAAACCCGAGTACCTTTCAATTACACAATCATAAATCAACAAAGATGATCACACCAGATCATTTGATTGAGCCACTAAATCATATGGCACTTCATGCTGCCGCCATGCTGACAACAATCCACTTTCCTTTTCAATGTCTCCATGTCTCCAGTCACAGCAAAGATCTCAGCATGCCTTTCTGGCACCTCGCTGACCACTCAAGATCAACTTCATCAAAACCAAGCTCCCCTACCCCCCAGCCAACACCCCCCCCCCCCCCCCCCCCACTCAGTCTATCATCATCTCAGCTGAAGGTCACACAGCTGTCAATGCTTTCTGTGCAAAAACTATGGTACCTCTCAAGACCAACCATCAAATCCATGTACAAAATTGAAACAACCACCTAAAAGTTGTGGCCTAGTGGTTATAGAGTGTGATTCCTAACTCTAAGGTTGTGGGTTTCGGGCTGGCAATACCACGACTGAGGTGCCCTTGAGCAAGGCACCGAACTCCCAACTACTTCCCCACAGCCTACATGGCTGCCCACTGCTCCGGGTGTGTGTTCACAGTGTGTGTGTGTTCAATGCTGTGTGTGTGCACTTTGGATGGGTTAAATGCAGAGCACAAATTCTGAGTATGGGTCACCACACTTGGCTGTATGTCACGTCACTTCCACTGTCTCTTTTTAAACCAGCCACTTCGTTATGGCAAAATCTTTTTCTGCACTTCTTTGTTTAGTATCTGCTTATTTAACATTACTCACTTCTCACTGGCCTTTCCTGCATCTGCTACATGATCCCTTAAACATATTCAAAATATTGCTTCTCATCTCAATTAAAATTTAATTTAATTTTAAAGTACTTTATTGCTCACATTGCCACAACATCAATACACACAACCAAAGTAATAAATAATCTAAAATAAAGTATAATTTAAAAAATAAAACTGAAATAAGTTGTCAGTTATGAAAATTAAATTAAATTAAATTAAATTAAATTAAATTAAATTAAATTAAATTAAATTAAATTAAATTAAATTAAATTAAATTAAATTTACACTTAGCAAGATTTTAAACTGTTAAGTGCCTAACTCGGGGACCTGATGGTGATGGCTTGCTGCATGTGGGTCTTGAACCAGCAACCTTCTGGTTAAGAGCCCTGAGTTTTATTCTGTAAATCACACACCATTTAATCTCTATAATTTCTCACACATTACACATTTGCACAAATTAAATTTAAGATGCTGTTATCTGCCATTAGCAGACAGCTAACTGTAAGGATGGTCCCTGTGGAGCATCACTGAATTAAGTGCTTTGCTCATGGACACAAAAATGGCATGTGAACACAGTAACTCTTTAGTTCATGGGTTCAGATTAGTTAAACTATTCCTGCTAATCCACCTGCAAACTGTGTTAATCTCATTTTTTGTAGGGTCAAAAATGATCAAAGACTTCTGATTTCCTGTCCCAAACCTATCTTGAGTAACACAAGGGCCATTAGGCATTCCTGGAGGCACAGAAGTGCTGAGATCGATCAAGGCCTATAGGCCAACATGTGTATACATCGGGGGTCTGATAATTGTCACACCTTTTGTGCAGTTGTTGAAGCTGTAATCTTCTGATTGGTCCGTTTGAATGTCTCACATTCGGTTTATATTCAAATGGTCAAGGAAGTGATAAAAGAAGATTGTAACTGTTAATCTGTCTCTTTCTCTTTGCTGACTCTTTTCTTTGCTGGAGCTCTCTTCTCAGGGCTCTGCCCTTTCTCTTTCTCTCTCATGTAATATTTTAGGCAAGGCAAGTTTATTTATATAGCACATTTCGTACACTATGGTAATTCAAAGTGCTTTACATAAAAGAAAGTAAAATAATCGTGAAGAAAAATAATAACAAAAATAAAACAAGCAATTTTAAAACTTTTAAAATTATTAAAACATTTACTTAAAATGAATTTAAAAACCGTTAGAAAATGATTTTACATAAAAAAAATAAAGTAAAATAAAAAACCAGTGAAAATATAGTGCAATCAGTTCGGACATTGCACAGTGCTCATTCAATAAATGCACAGCTAAACAGATGGGTTTTGAGTCTAGATTTAAATGTGACTAGTGTTTAAGCACATCTGTTCTCTTCTGGAAGCTGATTCCAACTGCGGGCGGCATAGTAACTAAAGGCGTACTCCCCTTGTTTTTTGTGAACCCTTGGTATTTCTAACTGACTCGATCCGGTTTATATTCAGTGAACATATCTGCAATATATTTTGTTCCTAGGTCATTTAGTGACTTATATACGAGTAAAAGTACTTTAAAATCAATCCTAAATGTAACTGGAAGCCAGTGAAAGGACCTGAGGACTGGTGTGATATGCTCAGATTTTCTGGTTCTAGTCAGAATCCTGGCAGCAGCGTTCTGGATGAGCTGCAGCTGTCTAATGGTCTTTTTGGGAAGGCCGGTGAGGAGCCCATTACAATAGTCCACCCTGCTGGTGATAAAGGCATGAACAAGTTTCTCCAAGTCTTGACTGGAAACAAAACATCTAATTCTCGCAATGTTTTTTTAGATGATAGTATGCTGATTTAGTTATTGCTTTGACATGACTACTGAAACTAAGGTCTTTCTCCAGAATCACACCAAGATTTCTGACTTGATTTTTAGTTGTTTGACCCCTAGAGTCAAGGTATGCATTCATCTTGAAAACGTCATCTTTGTTTCCAAAAGCAATGACTTCAGTTTTTTCCTTATTTAACTGAAGATAGTTCTGGCACATCCAACTATTAATTTCATCAATGCATTGGTAGAAGGAGTCAATGGGGCTGTAGTCATTTGGAGATAAGGCTAGGTAAATCTGGGTATCATCACCATAGCTGTGATAGGCAATTTGGTTCTTTCTCATTATTTGACTTAGTGGAAGCATATACAGGCTAAACAAGAGCGGTCCAAGAATTGAGCCTTGTGGGACTCCACATGTCATGGACGTCCACTTAGACTTATGGTCTCCTTTTACATACATGTTGGGTATAATTAACTATGTTTTACCATCCTTCATCTGTTTTGTAACCAATTCAAGTGTAATTATAACAAAATACTGTTCTTAAACCACTTTGATTATAAATTATGTTCTAAATAGTCTTGATTCTACGGAGCCCCGCACATGACATGCAAGAAAAAAAAAAAAAATTGTAGACACGATTTACTAATTCGTTCCCTCAATGTACTAAAACGTGCACATGATTACTATTGTGTTCCCTCGATTTACTATTGCGTTCCCTCGATTTGCTAAATCGTGCGAATGGTATGGAGTTGGCAGTGGGTGGTAATAGACTAGAAATGTACAGTTTTATACCGTTGTGCTGACAAAATTTATTTAGCCATTCAGCAATCTTACAGCCTGAACCACTGTAGGGAAACCACACTTACATTATCAATAACATTACTTGTTACTGTTACTTTTCAAATTCGAAAATTATTGTCACTGATGAGTTCAATCAGTAATAACAAAGGCAAAAATGTGCATCATGATGGCAATTTAAAAATGCAAAAATTTCAATTATACTGTCTTATACAAACTTATACAAACTTATACTGTCAATAATATCAGGAATTGACCTGTTTCAGTTTTTGAAAGTAAATGAACACTGGTAAAATGAAGCAAGGCAGCCGACTCGTCACAATATATATATACAGTGCTGTCAAAATTAATGTGGAAACGCATGTAATTATTATTTTTGTTTTCAGTTTAACACGTATAAAATATTTAGCGCAATTAAAGCAGGGGCAGAGATAGGGTTGGCCACCCCACTCACAACTGCTGCTTCTGTCTCTTTTTTTTTTTTTTTTTTACTCGCCTTCAGTCGTAAAAAAATAAACAAATGAATAAATCCCATTAAGCAAATATTTAAAATATATTGTCTTTATGTTGTTTTTACATTAGTTTGGAGATTGTGAAATAACTGCAATATAAAAGTATATTTAAAAACTTTAACCTCTTGAGACCCGGCAAAACATTTTAGCAATTATTATTATTTATTTTTTTTTTCAAATCATTATATATATTTCATTCATAAGTTATGCTATGTCCTTGGTAGAGGAGATCAGAACTCAATTATCTCAACTATGTTATAACATTGCAAGAATTAGATGTTTATGTTTTTGAAGCTCCAGGCCAACAGCATCCATTCAGCACTCATGTACCCGCCGACAAAAGCTTTATCTCGGGCAGTCCTTCAGGAATTTCCCTCTGGCTCTTATGTAGATGGTGTTACACAAAGTTTTATTCATTTTGGTTATATTAAACGGGCAATCTTTGGTCTTATTAATCTATTATTTGTTCCATAGCAAATCGATTCATACAGTATCTTTTTATTTTGGACATACAGCCAATAAAAACACATCGAAACACATGAAACCTGAAACCTTTCCTAATACCTGTATTAGCTGCTAATTTGCATTTCTGCTCCACACACCTGTCCACTTGTTTCAACTGGCATCACATCACTCTCTAAATAGCCAACAAAACAATTAAAGTTTTTTAAAGTTCCGACACGAGTCATGTGCCATTTTAAACATTTACCTTGTTACACTTGCAGCAAACTGCCTGCAAATACAGTAATCAATTGAGGTGGTCAGGGGTCAGCGTCAAATTGTGCCACTCTGAGTGTCTTTTATTTGGTGCACAGAACTGTACAGAAGCTGTCCAGAATGTGTGCTCTGAAATGTAAGAGCAGGTGCTGTGTCCACAGCCATCGGTGCTGGAAGCATGCAACAAGAGCCATCCACAGCCTGCGGGTCTGTGCTAGTGCTCTGGTGCTGGCGATGGCCACCACAGATGGTGCTGAAATCCATCACACATGCGGCTCCAGAGCTGTGACGCAAATTATGACACTGTCCAAAAATATTTTAGAAACAATTCTGCAGATTAGTGTTAAAACTATAAGAGAGTGTAATAAATTCAAGGAGATAATTTAACTTTGTAATTTGAAAAATTAGACCAATTTTTTGTATTTGACTGCAAAAATCACCTTTCATGCATTTTCTCTCACACAGTTTCCCAATTGTTTGGCTCCCTTATGAAGGTACGATCATCAATAATTCAGCTGCATAGCTCTGGACTGATGCAAGCAAGTACTAGATGAATGAGCAGGATAGAGTGATCACAAAGCAAGTGAAAGACTCAGAGAGAAAGAGACTGGATGGAGTGAGTGCGATGTTCCATCCGTGGATATAAAGCAGGAATAGAGCTGTGATGAAACCGTTGTCATGTCCAAATTCGCTTGACTTGCGACTATGTTTTGCAGATTTATTGTCTGCTTATACAAACATCTGGAATCATTGGTCTGCGTCTTCATAGGAGTGGCTGTGTTCAATGTTTCAGTGTGTATGTGCGTGTTGTCTTATCGTCTCTATTAATCAAATGAGTGCTAATGAATGCCTCTGCATTTAGATTTTCATTCAGTGCTCTGCTTTATTGCAGACTATTTAAGCGTCCCCCTCCCATTCCCTCTTCATCTCTCAGTTTCTCTCCTATCCTCTCACTCTGTTTAGCTATTCAATTTCTCCACCCTATTTCTACTATTCCATGCTATTCTATTCCTCTTAAAGGGACAGTTCACCAAAATGGAAAATTCTGTCAAGATGTATAAATATCTTTCTTACGTGGAACACACACACACAC
The DNA here is from genome assembly GCF_963082965.1 of Carassius carassius. Classification (NCBI taxonomy): domain Eukaryota; kingdom Metazoa; phylum Chordata; class Actinopteri; order Cypriniformes; family Cyprinidae; genus Carassius; species Carassius carassius. The sequence goes on from NC_081765.1 coordinate 19,373,422, forward strand.
ACACGCACACACACACACAAGGTATACTGAACAACACTGGAAACCAATGAATTTCATTGTACAAAGAAATGTTATCTTGTATTGCACAGACAATAGAAAGTCACACAGGTTTGGAACGACATGAGGGTGAGTAAATGATGACAGAATATTCATTTTTGGTCAAACTGTACCTCTAAGTGTTTGCATGAAGCAAAACACTTTTTTTTTTTTTTTCAAAAGTTTGGGGTCAGTCAGATTTTTTTATTTTTTATTAAACCTTTACTCAAAGATTAATTAAACTCAAAAGTGAGAGTACATACATTTATAACATAAATGTTACATAATGCTAGCCTACATGTTTAACTATGTTTATCATAATCTAAATGTATGCTATATGGAAGACTAATGGTTAATTATACAGTCAGAAAAAAAATAATTGTATTGTGATAATTTGTTTTTGACATATCGCCCACTATTTACACTATTGTGTAGAAATTTAAAAAAAAAAAATATTTTTTTAAGAAATTAGACACTTTTGTTCAGCAAAAGGGCATTAATGGCATTATATTGATCAGAAACGACAGATAATACTTTTACATTTAATTTTTCCAAGGTTTCCACAAAAATAAGGAGCTCTTTTTAACATTCATGGCTGGACTGGCCATTGGGCATACCGGGCAAATGCCCGGTGGGCCGACGTGCTTTTTGGGCCGATATCTCATACTCATACTTTTTTTTTTTTTTTTTTTAACGGCCCATAAAATTTGTACATCGGCGGCCCATTCGTTTTGTTTTGTTTTGCTTAATTGGCGGCGCTGGGTTTGTGCCGGTGTAATGCATTAGTCAAAGTCAGTGTTAGTTTTTTTTCTGACAGACCAGCCCATGAAACACGTAGATCAGCGGCCCATTGGCTCTTTTCTTGATTGACACTGGGCTGGCCCAATCTCAACTTTAAACTAGTGAGCGAACGGCAGCAGTGTCAGTGTGTATCTGTAAAAAAAGATGGAGAAGAAACGCAAGGAATGTGCAGATAAAGAGCGTGAAAAAAATAGAACCAGGCCCTTAAAGCAGACACTGTAAACTGTGTCAAAATATATGTTTTCTGACCTTCATCAGCTCCTGTGGCAGGAGGAGGATCAGGGGAGAGATGAGAAAGTGTAGAGCCTGCGGTAAGCATAACTACTTTCAAAACACTTAGGCCATGTCATGAGTGTAGATTATTTCCACATCTGCATAGTTGACGGTTACCGCAATTAACAGAAATTCAATAAAAGCGTTTGTAAACCATGTTTTCCGCCAAAATAAAAGCTTGATGCAGTTTGCGTCAAAATAAAAGATCATGTGCTTATCTCTTTCAAGTATAGAAATTGCTACAACTAATTAAGAAAGTTTCCTTTATTTTTTTGTGCATTTGTTTTACAAAATATGGCTATTACTGTCATTGGATTAATATTATAACAATTACTATGTATAGGTGTAATGTAAATAGACACTGTACCAGATTAATGAATTTAACATTAAAATGCACAAAATTTTCTCATGGGGGGGGCATGCCCCCGAACCCCCCTAGAAGGACCGAGGACACACCACCATAGTTTTAACAAAAATCCTGTAAGAAACACTGGTATTGCTATGCCAGAGCCGCTTATAGCTTGTTTTAGGATTCACCGCTGTGGAGTATAGTTCAACTGTATTAATAAATATAAAATTTTGACATTTCATCTGTTAACTCTCACTCGTTCCTATACTCACTCATTACATGGCATTAGTGGTTTTAATGAATAGAAGTTGGTATACATATAATTAAGGGCGTGCAAAGATGGGTGGTGTTTATGATCATATAGTGGGCCGGTCTGGGCAAAAATGCCCGGGCCGATTTTTTGTCCCAGTCCAGCCCTGTTAACATTGATAGTAATAAATATTTCTCGAGAACCAAAATCAACATGTTGGAATGATTTCTGAAGACTAGAGTAATGACTGCTAAAAAAAATCAGATTTGCCATCACAGCAAACAAATGACATTTTAAAATATATTCAAATATAAACTATATACTATACTATAAACTATATATTATTTTAAATTGTTATATTTTTTCACAATATAGTTTTTACTATTTTTGATCAAATAAATTCAGCTCTGCTTAGCACAAGAGTTCAAAAACATAAAAATCTAAATTTAAAACCCAAACTTTTGAATTGTTTTTATCTAATTTTCTTCCCGTGATTAAATATCTTTCAGCCACAAAAATCCAACTAAAACAGCACATTCTTGTTAATTTCCTGTCACAGAATCAAATGATGTGTTCACACCACATGTCTAAGATTTATAAACCTGAAAAGGGCTGTCAGGCCACAACCACGTACACGTATGCTTTCGTGCCAACCAAGGAGCAAACCTGAAATGATCCTCCACACCCCTGCTCTCCATTTCTCCAAGTCATTCATACGGCTATTTCAGCTTCTACATGCTGGGCGTATCTGTCTATCTCTCAGTTTGCAATATAATGCAGAAAGGAATTAAATATTTCCAGTAATGCTGCTGGTCTTCTTTCAACCCATACTTCTGTTAGTAACTGATGTGATTATATGATAGAAATACAAATCTCTACATTAATAATGCCTCATATGGTTTTTGAACTGTGGTTTTGTGGCATTTTGTTCTGTGTAAATGTTTTAATAGGAGCTATGTGACTGAATGCTTTTATGGGTTTTCTGCATCAGCTCATGCTAGTAAAGAAAGACAGAGTAATCATTAAGAACTGGTTCTGTGGCAGACTATCAATGACCACACAGAATAATAATTTCAATTCCCTTCCACTCTGTATAAAAACAAATAGGAAATGTGTTTATAGGAAATACACTTAGGAAACACACTGTTTTTACCATAAATGCCATAAAGGGACAGCTTACCCAAAATATGAAAATTCTGTCTTCATTTATTCACCCAAAAAGTTTTTTTTTTCACTATACAATAAACCCTCACGAAAGTATGATTATAACTATTAAGTAGTCTGTACATATGGATATATGGAGCATATGTGGTATCAATTTATTGTTACATCAATTTATTGCATATGAATGGAGCCTTAATAAAAATTCATCATATGCCTTCTACAGTATATACTAATTTAAAGTACACATTATCTGTGGTAATCGACAGCATGATACAGATGTGGTACGCAGACATTAGCTTGAAAACAGCGCAGAATATTCCTCACACACACATACACACACACACACACACACCCGTCTCCCGCAGCTGGAGTCGGGGTGGGTGGTCTGGGTTTGGCAGTTCTGCAGCCTTTAATCATGGGCTGGGGAAGAGGTTGACACACAAGTGGGCGCTGACCTCCTGTCTGTCCCAGCAGGGTGATGCGACCTGTGGCAGGAAGGAGACGCGAAACCCCTGGAACCTCCCCTTATTAATGCAAACAGGCCCCATACAAGAGAGTCATTTAACATTAAATATACATACTACAGAGAGAGGATGAAAAATACATCTACTGGCCCCAATCTTTAAAGCCTCATCCATATTTCATGGCCAGAAGATCCATGTTTTGCTCTTTATCTCACCCTTTCTATATCTCTGGCCTTCGTTTTCAATTTTGGTTTTTCGGTTCATAGTAGACAACATTTTTAATTCTGCATTGGAAAGGTAAAGAGACCCGGCCGGCACTGATGTCATAGAACTCTCCAGAACACTGAGCAAGGGTTTCTCTCACTCACTCAAGCTTTATCTATCTCTATCTAATTAAATTTTATACCACTCTTTCTCCATTGCTACAAATATTCCAACACACAACAATGAACTCTCTTTCTCGCTCATTCACTCAGCTTCTTCTTTCAGAGGGAAGGGTGGGCGAGTCTAGACCCCAATCTAAAAATAGACCACACATCCAGCGCTCTCATGCACCGCTCTGTGCATAAGACTGCAGATCTCGCTCTCACTCTTGTGCTGTGTCTCTCACAAGCATGCTCACACATTATCATTATCGTTTTAGCGATACAACAGGTATTCTTATACATTCTTACAAATATTCTTGGATGGACTGTCAACATTAGATCCATTCATATAATCCCTTCTCTTTCACGCACTTTATACGACACAGCATTGTTCTATTGCTGCAATGCAATATAACACAGTGTAAGCAAAAATGCTCTATATAAATGTCTGTTGAAATCATTACTAATGCAGCATGAATTAAGAATGTATTGAGGGAACTATTAATGCCACACACATAGTAGATGTCTTTTGCACTCAAAAACTGATAATTTGTAATATCATGTGTTTATGTCAGAGCATATATATATATATATACTTCAGGTCTTGCAGTCTCCACTAATGAGCTGAATAGTTGAATTATATGTGATAATTTAGGGAGACATACAAAATGTGCAATGCAGGGGGTACTCCAGGGCAGGTTTGAGAACCACTGCTCTAGTAAACTTCTTCGGTCATATGTATCAAATCTCTCAGAGGGTTGCCTGGTACATATAGTGGAGACACTCAGACTGCTGTTCCCTAATAAGCTCTATGCCTTTAATATCCCACAATTTATCCGAACACGGTTCAGGAAGAGATGCTTCCAGATTGGCACTTTGTGGTGTATATTCATGTTCATGAAGCTAGAGCTACATCCTCTCAATCCTTCAGCCAGAAAGGAAACTTTTGAACTTTTAATGCCTGAGATTTTTGCCCAAATTGAAAGTCATATTCAATCTTAAAATCTCAGTTTCAAACTTATGATCAGCAACAAATGCCATACTAGCTCTTGTGATGTGTTGATGTGTCTGATAGGAAAAGGGGCAGGTCTAGTGTTAAATAAAGTTACATTAGCACTTTCTGAAGTAGGCACTTTTTCCTAAAGCATCTTATTACTGGAACATTGTTACAGACTAAATGTAACAAATATTCAACAAAAAATCAAATCAAATCAAATAAATAATTTTGGTACTGAATTGGTAATGAATTGCTTATGTTGCACTCCTCATTTGCAAGTCACTTTGATTAAAAGCATCTGCTAAATTTATCAATGTAAATTACTCAAACTATTTTGAAACATTCACTACTAACTGCCTCAAACAAAATCGTTATCTTTCAAGTACTCAGTGACATACATTAACTCCCACTTCAACAAATCCTTAGTCAAAATTACATAGATGCCAGAGAGTCATATTCAGATTGCCAATTTTGTTTTCATTCAAGTTCTTTTTGTGAAACAGGTCTGTGGGTGGTCTGTCTGAGAATGAGAGTAGGGCAGGGTGTAGGCCACTTTGTTGCTTCATTTTAGGGTCTAAGGTATAATCCCTGCAATCCCAGAGGATAGTTTTATTGCTCAGAGGTTGCTCTTTCAAAGATGTGTTATTTGGTGACTGAGAGAGGTACAGTACTGGGGATTGTCTTCAACAAATCACTTAACCCCAGGTTGCTCAAGCAGGAGCATGCCTGTAATAAGTCTACTGTAAGTTGCTTTGACAAAAAAAATCATAAATAACAAAATCTCTTTAGACTGTAACTACAAATGCAATCTGACTTAGAATGCATCCATAGGGTTAGAAAGAGACAAGGAAAAGTGATAAGAGGGGGGAAAAAAGATTTCTAGCAAGCAAGCAAATAAATAAATACATACTTAAATATTTGTGGCTTAAGGAAATATATTTATTTCAAACTAAATATATGTAAAACATTTTTGAAGCTTATTTCTTGAAAATGCCATGTTTAATTCAATGTGTTATTTGCAGTTTCTTTGTAATTATTTGAAACATTTATTGGCAATTTCTGAGAAAAGTAAATTAATTTCAAAGTAACATTTTGTTCAGCTTACAATTTTTTGGTATTTTTACATTTGCACGAAAACATTACTAAGCATGTTTATAATGTATTTTTTCTCATCCGCCCATACCCATAATTATTTAATTATTCATCTAATCTCCATAATGTAGGGAAAACCTGACTCACATTTATAAGCTGTAACCCCAAGACATACGGTTATATCATTTTGAAAAGAAATTTCCTTTGAAATAAGGAAGATGTCTACAAAATAAGGAAAGAATAAAACAAACAGAGCAGGATTCACTGTCTAACCACTGTCTATCAGGAATCTGGTTCAGTCAGCCTGAAATGACATTAAGCCTCAAATCCAACAAATAATGTTAAAACAATTGAGTGAACAGGAAAAAGACAGAGATAACTGAGTGGTACGTGGCTGGGTAGGAGGGAGGAGGGCTGATACCAGATAAGAGAAATGAAGCTCTTTTATCTTGGGTCAGTAAGTGTGCCATCACCCCGGTGAAGCCACATGAGGGCAAACAACCCACTTTAACAGCAGTTCTGTCACCAATCAATTACAGACCAGACCACCATCCTGCACACACACAATAGAATATGAAAGAAACTAAAACAATCAGACAAAATCCAGTCAAAAATACCAAGAGATTAAAAACAAACACAGCACAACATGAAGGTTAATTGAGAGTATTTGTTCTTTGAATGGCAACAAGACTGGTAATTCGTCCATCTATCCATCTAGTCTTTCTTTCTAGTCTGTCAGAGCTGCTGTATACATATAATATATATCTAAATATCACTTGAACAGAATGTGTAGGTGCAGTTTGTTTGAGCCCTTCAAGCTGCGCTAAGAGCGAGAGTTAAAATGCAATTACTGAGCTTACAAGCCATTGTGTACTTGAGCGTGCATGTGCATGTGCCTAACTGGATTTACTTCTACAGACATATCAGCTATCCCTCACCTATCCAGAGAGAGACAAACTGTTCAATGCTGAATCAGAAAGGGAAGCTGTGGAAGGACGCCACTCACAAATGAACGCATCTGTTGGGTGTGATATCATCACTGACTTGAAACAAATATTGATGAATGTTGTCAGTGAGGTTGACATGGAGGTGATGCAACAACTTCTTAATTGAGCACTGGATGGTGTTTGAGGCAATTGCACAATTCTAGCCAGACGTTACATTTGTCTCTTTCACTTTCACTGTCAATATACATGTTACGGTTATCGAGCCTGAAGAGAGTGACAATTATAGTTCACAGTTGCTTAACAGAAGGCTGTCAGAAATCTAGGAAATCTGTTTATGCTCCTACTACTTTATATCTCCCACTTGCAACATTATTTCTCATAATCGCAACATTACATCTCACAATCTGACTTTATGTTTTGTGACTTTTTATCTCCCATTTGTGACTTTATATATCATAATTTCTTGTATTTCTTGTAATTTTGATAATTTATTATATAAAAATATATATAATTTTTTATTATTTACTATACACTGTATAGTTATTGTTGTTGTTGTTGTTAAAATAACAATAATAACTATAAATAACAAAATATTGATTTTAATAAGCTTTTAAATACTGCCATATTTGATTAATTTAAAAAAATAACTTTTTTAGGTTTTACTTTGATGTGGCAATAGGCTTACTTTAATTATTTTTTTTTTTTTACATCTGAAAACGTAGCAATTTAAATGCATAATGTTAAATACATCACATAAATCTATCATTTTATGTAACAGCAGCTAGCAAGGTTTTTTTTTTAGTTCTTAACATCAAAACAAGCACAAAAATACACAAAATCCTCTGTGCGAGACACTAAACAACAAGAGAAAATGAATGGGGATCAGAGAAGTGGAGTGGAAAAAGGTATGAAGGATATAGATTGACTGAATGGGGCTATTCATTTATGGGTGATTACAAGCACGGAGCTGTTTGGAGTATTAACTATCTTAGCCCTGCTCAGTAACTGGAGAGACAGCACAGAGTATGAATGATGGAAAGAAATAACAATTAGGTTCAAACAAGTGCCACCGAATGAAATCTTTCAATTCAGCAGATGTAAAAATAAGGAGATAAAGACAAAATGTGAGGGAGAGTAAGAGAAATAAATGGTTTCAAACAGCACTGACAGGAAACTCTATATGAGTCACTGCTACATGTCACTACTACACACATCTTTAGATGTCATTCCTCTCTCGAATAGAGAGAGCGATAAAACTGTTCTGGATGCTCAGACCCTTCAGTGGTAAAATCTACTGTGAGGATCTTCGAGATACAATGAAAGAAGTTTCTAATTCTGCATTTATTTAATCAAAAATAGTGTACAAGAAGTAATATAGTGAAATGTTATCTCCGATTTTAAATGCAGTTTAATGGCAGTTTTCTATTGTAAAAAAATGTAAAATGTAATTTAATACTATGATGGCAAAGATTTTTGTTTGTTTGTTTGTTTTGCAGCCATTATTCAAGGCTTCAGTGTGACATGAACCTTCAGAAAGAGATATTTCTTTGCAACAGTTGTTGCTTCATAAAACTAATTTTATTTTATTTTTTCCAGAATTGAATTGATTTGAATACAATTCATACATTTTAATGCATTCTTTCTGAAAAAGTAATAATATTTAAAACAAATTATAATAATTGTGTATTGGTGATTATATTTTGTTTTTCTAAAAGATTACAATATATTTTATATATAGTATTCTTAGAATAAAGCTTTTCCTTCAACCACTGTGTGCTCAGTTTTGTTGTGTGCTTTGGGTCATTGTTATGTTGGAAGGTAAACCTTCTTCCCATTGACATCTTTCTTGCAGAGGGCAGCAGATTTTCCCAAGAATTTGTTGGTACTTTGCCCCATACATTTTTCCTTCTATCCTGACAAGTAATCCAGTCCCTGCTGCAGAGAAACACCCCATAACAGGATCTTACTACCCCCATGTTTTAATGGAGGAATGCTGTTATTTGGATATTGAGCTGTACTGGATTTCTGCCAGACATATCGTTTGATGTCAAGGCCAAATCATCTGCATCAGAATCTTTAAGGTGTGTATTGGCAAAGCTCAGTCGTGACTGCATGTGGTCTTTCTAGAGGAATGGCTTTTTTCTTGCAACCCTCCCATACAAGTCACATTTGTGGAGAATTCGTGATATTGTCTTTACATGCACACAAAGACCACTCTTTGTCATAAATTCCTGCAACTGCTTCAGAGTTGCTGTAGGCCTCTTGGTAGCCTCTATACCAGTTTCCTCCTGACTCTTTCATCCAGTTTGGAGTGACGTCCTGATTCAGGAAAGGTCTGTTTTGTACCAAATACTAAAATAATAACAGATAATACACTTAATAACAGACTTCACTGTGCTTCTAGGCATTGATTTTGTATCCATCTCCTGACTTGTACCTGTCCACAACTTTATCACGGAGATCTTTTGATGGGTACTAGTTGATTGTTTGCTTCAATTGCACTACCAAGGACTGAAATGCTCCGGGAAAGCTCTTCTCATGCTGAGCTAATCAAAATGACCACAGATGATCACAATGGAAAGTCAAATGGCATTGTGTACCATTGAGAAGGCGTGTTTACCTTCACATTTTTAGGGCAGGGTGACTCTTTTTCCAACTCTGTGATTCTTTTTTTTTTCTGAGATGTTGGTGTTATATCTTTCATTTAGATGTTACAGGTAGCACTGAGTAAATACAGCTGGATAAAGCAAAAAAAACTGTCAACTTTGTGTGTGATTGTTTTAAAAGAGGGGTGATTCTTTTCTCTGTATTTATTTGTTTATTTATTTTACATAAAATATAAATAAAGCTATTAATGGGAAGGATTTTAACACAGATCTTTCATAGTGGTGGAGATACTCAGAAAAAGGAGGCATAAGCTCACTCATAATTTGTATGCCTTATTTTTAGATCTTTGCTACTATCAGTCCCATTGCATCTATCTGGCCCTACTACTCGGTTGAACCTATAAACAGTGTTGATGATGAAAAAAAAATCTATCAGCAATAGAGACTATACAGTACAATTCATCCTTTTTTCCCTTTGGTCGAGTGAGCACAGCTTACCTGTTGAGAGATGAGGATACATGCAGACAGAGCGGGCTGCTCTAGAGCACAGGCTGTGCCACCACTGCGGTCTCAGAGCACTGGAGAGGAAGCCAACATTGTTGACAGAGGACTAGTAGAATTATACCTCAGTATCTACCTTGTTTTTTGTCATTTGCCAGAGGAAAATCTTGCTGATTGGCTTAAAAAAAACAAGATCCCTGCTGTTTTTACCTTCCATTATAATGTTACATACACATTTACATGTTTTTCTATTTTTGCTCTATGCCTTTGACTAGTATTCCTGTGTGCATGACAGATCCATTCGGGAATATACAGAAGTGAGACTGGGGGAGAAAAATCTAAATTCTACCACACATGAAACATGACAGCCCATGACTGGAGCTGTTGTCAAAGCTCATGATTCAGTTGAGTGATCATTACCAGAAATGAGTGTCACCGAGTGTTCTTGAGCACATGAGAGGGTATTCGGCAGTCTATTTCAGATGTGCGTCTCCAGAGCACTCTCTTTGTCAACATCCCACAGAACACATCCCTCGACAGACCACAAGGCAGATCCTTTATACTTGTCTCTAGAATAAAAACTCATACAATTCACCATTGCTTGTGTGGTTTTCTTTTATAGATCATGTTTCATTTACATTGAAGGTGTTGTATCATGAAAATGTAAGACATTTCAGACAATTTTCAATTCTTAATGAGGATCTCAGACAGTCCCTTTTCTGATATGTATAAATACAGCATTACAATCTCATATTCATGAGCCACAGGGTTCCTTCTAGTATATGTTCAACTTGTGTGGCCTAGACTAAACCCACCTTAGTAAGCAAACCACTTTGAATTCAGTTACTTTTAAAATCAATGTTTTACATCATCAAACTGATATAATAAATAGCAATCTATTTTAAAAGAATGGACATTTAAAGAGAGAGAAAAAAAACACTTGTATTTCATGACCTCTTTGAGAAAAAAAAGAGCAGTGTAGATGAGTTCATTTCTTCATTTAAACAGATTTAGAAAAAAAATTGCATATGCTCACCAATGGATCCTCTGCAGGGAATGGGTGCCGTCAGAACGCTGTCCAACCAGCTGATAAAATCACAATAATCCACAAGTAATCCACAGGACTCTAGTTGTTTTTATCAGCTGGTTGGACAGCATTCTAACGGCACCCATTCACTGCAGAGGAGCCACTTAAGCAAAGTGATGTAATGTTAACTTTCTCAAATTCTGTTCAGATGAAGAAACAAACTAATCTACATTTTTAATTGATTTAAGGTGAGCAAATTTTGGGGTGAACAGTTCCTTTAAATTAATACAGGTACATTCATAAGTTAGAAAAACGGTCTTGTATATAGCAATAACAAAGTCACATATAGCCTAGGTACTACCTCAGATAGAAATGTATCCTGACAACATGTGGTGTTATACCATTTGTTTAGCTGCCGATGAATTCTTTAACCAATCCTGTAAGCTTCTACATGTTATGATTGTGAATCGTTTGCAAGTCATATCAATGAAAACAAAACGTAAGTCGGGGCTGTTGGGTCTGTATCTGCGCGACTGTATCCTATATATTATCGGGGAGAGCACACACTGTACATGGTAAGAACGAGGCGTGTGCCAGCCAGTAGTGAATGAATGTGCCATGCTGGGAATATTCACAAACAGCTTCATAAACTATGATTTGTGCACGTATCGTTCGTTCTCTCTTACCGCTTTTCCGCTAATTAACTATATGGTGGAAAACAACACGAGTCCGTCCTCGATCGCTCTACAGTGAATTGTTTACTCCAAATTTCAAGCTCGAGCCGAACCGGGGAGGCAGAAGCGCTGCAGTCAGCTTCCGCCACAACGACCGGCTCCAATAGGCCCTAAAAATAGCTTCAGGAACATTGACACAAACCCGGAGACTACGACAGACGCCTCGGTTATGTCATCGACTCCCTATAACTTAACTTCACTGCGGAAAGGATTGTGTCCCAAGAATGCCTAATCCTGAGCATCTCACTACCAATGCATTTAATATCCTACTGTAGAACTATATATAGAAAGATATGACGATTTAACGACAGACAGACAGATAACTTTCTTCTACTAAAGGAGATGAAAAATGAATTGGTGAATGGAGGTTGTCAGTCTTTAACAACTGCTTTTTTTGTGTTCTACTGAAGAAAAAACATAATGCAGGTTTGAATCAACATGAGGGTCAGTAGCCTACATTATGAGAGAACTGTTATTTTCGTGTGAACTATTATTTTAACATTTCAGTATGGTCTTAGTTATGTGAAAGGCGGGACTGAGAAACACTGAAGAATTTTAATTTGTGTGTAAACTATCCATTTAACACTTCAGTATGGTCACACTGATGCTTAAACACTTAGACTAAGAAACAGTGTCAGTGGCTGAGCCCTTTAAAAGAGAGAGTCAGAACTGACTGCCGGGAACTTTAAAGGATAGCTGACACAAAGAATTGTCATGATTCATATAATTCCAAAACTGTATGTCTTTCTTTCTTCTGTGGAACACAAAATTATAATTTAAGAAATGTCTGTCTGTGTTTTTTGTCTCTACAATGGAAGTCAATGGTCAACAAAATTGTTTTGTTACCAAAATTCTTTAAAATATCTTCTTTTGTGTCCTTCAGAAGAAAGAAAGTCATATAGGTTTGGAATGACACTGGGAGGATACAACAGAATTTACATTTCTTAAGTGAACTATCTCATATTTTTGCAGGGGAACATATTTGTGGTTCACAAAGTCTTTGCACTACAGTATGTGTCTGTGTGTATTGTATCCGCTGCTGGTGCATTGCAATTTCTATTGTGGTTCTATCGACAACAGTTCCCCCAACAGCTGCATTGATTAGCACAGGCCTCTTGGCCAAAACTAGCTGCTCATGTCTATTGCAATGTCAGACGAATCCTTTGCGACAAGCTAGAAAGGGGCACCCACCTTGCAGATTTGGAAGTGCTCAGACATAAGTGTCTCCTGTATTTCCAGCTCCCGAGGTGTCGGTGCCGTACTGGGGGTCCCAGCCGCACTGCCGCACGCGGGTGATCCACTTGGATTGACAGGTGAAGAAGTGGTCAACCCGTCCAAAACTTTCCGGAACTTCTTCATCTTTATCCTTGTGTTTTTACTTCAACGTTTCTCTTGAACAATCTTAAAACGTGCCGTCGAGACGATTAATACGGCATAGGAGATGATGCGGCTTCACAGCATGAATTCAGACTCCTCGTTTCTTCTTTCTTTCAGAATTTTATGTGCACGAAAAGTCGCAAAAAAACGCTCATCTTCCGAGATAAGGCTGATGATCACAAAAAGAAGATGATGGATTTGGGGAAAAGGCGAGTTAAAGCCTGAACCAGGCTGGAGAAGAACCAAGAAACTTCATGGCACTTACGCAGGACGGTATCGCATCCAACTAGTAAACGTTTTAAGGAGGCATGTCATAAACATAGTAAAGTACAATGTACTTTGGTAAAATTAATGTTACTTTCCGTATTTTATCGAGGTTCAATCGCTGTACACGGCAAAACTCACGCTGAACGCTTGTTGTTTGGGATCCCGGACGCAGAGGACACACGCGGCAGAGAAGCAGCGTATAGCGACGTGCCAACGTCAAAAATGGACCAGAAATCGCCGCGAAAGGACATTAAATTTCAAGACCTGAAAGATTTCTGTGAAATCCCATTCTCTATTTCTTTCTTCTGAATAATTTGGGAGAAGAGGAGGCGAGCACCCTTGACCAGCACCCAGAATCTCTCCCGCAGTCGAGTGCAAGCTGCTGTCCAAGGTGCTGAAAGATTGAGTGAAAGACAGCCACACCTATCTTTGTCCTGGTTGGACCATGTGCTACGGCCCTACTGTAATACCCGCCTTCCAGCTGCTGCGATTGGACCATGTGCTTCAGAAACCACAAACAATGAAATAGTGATTTCATTATTTGCAGATTTTTTCTTAAACTTAATGTTATCTATATTGCACCAAACTCAAATATACAGTATTTTCATGCCTACAACTTAAATTCAAATCTTTTAGATATTTAAAACACAGAGGACCACAAACGTTCCTAACATTATGTTGGTATCCAGTTTGACATCCGTATAACGTCTTGCAGAGCTGCTGGCTGTGGCTCGTAGAGGTATAGTTTAGGCTTTCACTGTTACAACCCGAATTCCGGAAAAGTTGGGACGTTTTGTAAATTTTAATAAAATGAAAACTAAAGGAATTTCAAATCACATGAGCCAATATTTTATTCACAATAGAACATAGATAACGTAGCAAATGTTTAAACTGAGAAATTTTACACTTTTATCCACTTAATTAGCTCATTTAAAATTTAATGCCTGCTACAGGTCTCAAAAAAGTTGGCACGGGGGCAACAAATGGCTAAAAAAGCAAGCAGTTTTGAAAAGATTCAGCTGGGAGAACATCTAGTGATTAATTAAGTTAATTGATATCAGGTCTGTAACATGATTAGCTATAAAAGCTTTGTCTTAGAGAAGCAGAGTCTCTCAGAAGTAAAGATGGGCAGAGGCTCTCCAATCTGTGAAAGACTGCGTAAAAAAATTTTGGAAAACTTTAAAAACAATGTTCCTCAACGTCAAATTGCAAAGGCTTTGCAAATCTCATCATCTACAGTGCATAACATCATCAAAAGATTCAGAGAAAATGGAGAAATCTCTCTGCGTAAGGGACAAGGCTGGAGACCTTTATTGGATGCCCGTGGTCTTCGGGCTCTCAGACGACACTGCATCACTCATCGGCATAATTGTGTCAATGACATTACTAAATGGGCCCAGGAATACTTTCAGAAACCACTGTCGGTAAACACAATCCGCCGTGCCATCAGCAGATGCCAACTAAAGCTCTATCATGCAAAAAGGAAGCCATATGTGAACATGGTCCAGAAGCACCGTCGTGTCCTGTGGGCCAAGGCTCATTTAAAATGGACTATTTCAAAGTGGAATAGTGTTTTATGGTCAGACGAGTCCAAATTTGACATTCTTGTTGGAAATCACGGACGCCGTGTCCTCCGGGCTAAAGAGGAGGGAGACCTTCCAGCATGTTATCAGCGTTCAGTTCAAAAGCCAGCATCTCTGATGATATGGGGGTGCATAAGTGCATACGGTATGGGCAGCTTGCATGTTTTGGAAGGCTCTGTGAATGCTGAAAGGTATATAAAGGTTTTAGAGCAACATATGCTTCCCTCCAAACAACGTCTATTTCAGGGAAGGCCTTGTTTATTTCAGCAGGACAATGCAAAACCACATACTGCAGCTATAACAACAGCATGGCTTCGTCGTAGAAGAGTCCGGGTGCTAACCTGGCCTGCCTGCAGTCCAGATCTTTCACCTATAGAGAACATTTGGCGCATCATTAAACGAAAAATACGTCAAAGATGACCACGAACTCTTCAGCAGCTGGAAATCTATATAAGGCAAGAATGGGACCAAATTCCAACAGCAAAACTCCAGCAACTCATAGCCTCAATGCCCAGACGTCTTCAAACTGTTTTGAAAAGAAAAGCAGATGCTACACCATGGTAAACATGCCCCGTCCCAACTATTTTGAGACCTGTAGCAGAAATCAAAATTGAAATTAGCTCATTTTGTTCATAAAATTGTAAATTTTCTCAGTTTAAACATTTGCTATGTTATCTATGTTCTATTGTGAATAAAATATTGGCTCATGTGATTTAAAGGTCTTTTAGTTTTCATTTTATTAAAATTTAAAAAACGTCCCAACTTTTCCGGAATTCGGGTTGTAAATGACTACTCTCAAAACTACTGAAAAAGATTCATATTCGCTTAATAAGGACACAAATAAATAAAATGTTATACCAAACTTAAGGAGATACGTTGGAGCAGTGGCTGAATTGTGGTAACCTAGTTATAGTCACTCTCTTTACATCTCATCCAGTCCGTAATGTGACTCCTCTGACAGGCAGCAGTGGCCTCCAGGGGGCGCTGTGATGTGCATCTAGCAGATGCAGATTACATAAGCGCTTACATCATCTCTCCCCTTGGCACGTCTTATTCCATTGAGACTTTTCCGTTGAAATCGGCTCATGTTGTTGATACCAGCTCCAGAGATTTTGATGCTGATGATGCTTCTGTGAATTTCATTCGGAATCTTCTGATTAGATGGAACATCATTTACACAAATGAAGCTATGATAAATCTAATAGCTTCTAATTTTTTTCTATTTTTTTTTTCTAATTAAGCCAAATGTATTATAGTCTACTTTTAAATCTGTTTAGACTATACAAATATTATAGATTATCCAAAAGTACAGTATCAAATAAAGATTAAGACAAGCAGTCATCAGCTCTGCAAGGATTTGTTTGGTGTTAATAACCACATTTCAGTTTTAAACAACATATATTATGTCTTAATCTTTTATATGTTCTATTAATTGTTCTTCATTTGCATTTCAAACTTCATTCCAACTAAACTTTTAACTATAACTTTAACTACTTAAAATTACAACTTCTAAAAGATGCTTGGAACAACTTACCTGCAAACTACCTTTAAAAGTTGGTTTAATTTAGTTAATTATAATTAAAATATTAAATTAATTATTTTATTTAGTTAATTATATATAATATAATATAATATAATATAATATAATATAATATAATATAATATAATATAATATAATATAATATAATATAATGCAGGCAGGTTATTCTAAGCATCTATAAACACACACACACACACTATTTAACACACTATTAAACAATTTATAGGTGCCTCAAAACTGCTGACAGTCTTAAGAGATCTTGCAGATTATTTTGTAAGTTTCATAGAGATCTGGGTTCTTAGAGGTGCTTTTGGAATCAAACACTCTGCATTCTCTTTCACTCCATCCTCTTTAACAAGACTAGAGGGGAGTTCATAATTACCATGATTAGAGAGTAGAAACATTATGCTTTCAAGTATTTTTATCCTGACATTTTCAGTTATCAGTTGCTTTGATTTGTTTATTGGTTATAAAATTATAGATCAGACTCCAGCTCCCCCAATTAACTGACTAGAAGCTCAGTAGGCTGCCACATGTAATTGCTTTTTAAAATATCTTCATTAAATATACTTTTCATCATGAATGTCAAGGCCTCTTTATTGTCACATACTCCAAACAACATTTTCGATGACTTTATAAAGAACAGAATCAGAGTCTGAACTTTAATAGTGAGAGATGCAAACAAAACATTTGTAACCAAAAAGTTTTTCAATTCTACGAAATTTTGTAAATGCAGTAAGGTTTTTAATTAAAAAAATTGGTTTCTTGTGCTAATGTAGCTCGTCACTTGACAAACATCCCCACATGGACTTGTTTATCTTAGCTGTATTATTATTTGGCCTATCACCACTGATGCACGCAAGGCAGTGTTGCTAAAGGAACTCAGTAGGGGCCTTCTCCCTCTGCTGCTTGGCGGATGTATTACAGAATAAATCCCTTTGTTGAGAGGATTTAGGAGTGAGAAAAAGCAAAATAATCCTCTTCATGGCTCCCTCAGGGTAAACAGCATCCAAGATAACACAGCTGCCAAGACAACGCCATGGGGCGTGCTGCACAACGGGGCCGCTGCATTTATCTTCCTGCTCGAACCTGCAGACATGGATTAGGGAACATGAACACATCAGGTATCCCATAGTGCAATGCAGTTGGAGAGTTTTAACTGGGCATTACACTTATTAAAATATGATGTGGGAAAACCATTAGCGATGCAGGTGGTGGATAATTTATTAAATAATTAAAAATTATGTATGAAATAAAACTAAAAAAGTGAAGGATTCAGTTTACACTTTGTTAAAATAAATGTTAAGGATTTGATCCCGACTAGAAGTGTCATATGGGATACTTGTCATGACCGTGCCCTTGAGAAAGGCACTTTACACCATATGTCTCTAGGGAAGATTGTACATAAAATTATTGTACTGCAAGCTGTTCTAGATAAAACATTTAAATTACAAGCAAGCAAAAATCAGTGTAACAGCTAGTTTATAACAAAACTGTATGTGTCTGTATGTGTTTGACACAGTCTAAACCAGTGGCCAACAATCTTTTTAACCCCAAGAGAAGATCATATGAACTGCTATTGTTATATGTTAAAAGTGCCATTGTTAACAGTAAAATGCTTATTCACAGAAGCTTCTGAAAACTAGCTTCTGGAACTACCATCAGCATTTTATAAATGCAAAGTAATAACAAAATTCTAACAACATTCTCAATTAAGCTAAGTGCAGTTCTATGCAGCATCACTTTTCACAATGCCATCAGAAGGCAAAACTGCTGCAGTGATGTTACTCACTCAAGCCAGTCTGATAGCTGTGGTTGAATACTGTGAGTGCTGGGTAGTCTGAGGCAGTCTGCGAGGTGTCTATTAGTAAGGTGGCTCCTGTAATTTGATTTATTTATTTTCATCTGTGAAAATGCCTTTTCACACACAGGTAAGTGGTTTTAAAAGTAGGCACTCATTTTCAGTTCACATGCAATGAGGAAAGGAAAATTCTATCTGTTGACAGGTCCTCAAAAATCACTGTCTTTGATTTGGCTTTCAGCTCGGTGTCAATTTATTTTTTTCAAATCAACTATCTGCATGTCAGCTCCACTTGACGAAGCAAATACTTGCTGGAATTTGGCTGCAACCTGTTCTCACCAAACTCACCAAATCGCCTAGTGAAATCTGTCACCACTTTGAAAAACATCCTTGTCTTCAATACTCTGGGACTTATTTTCCAGGTTGGGAACGTTTTAGCCTCCCATTCATTAGATGTGTGATCCAAAACACCAAGCTTAAACTGAAGTGCATTTACTGTGCTTATCTTGTGGGGCAGGTGAAAGTCTTTTCCCTGGAGCTCATTATTGATTGTATTCAGTTTTGAAGTCTGTCAGAAATCCCATGTCCAGCAGCCACACATCATCTAGCAGTTCCTTGTGTTCCTCGTTCCTTGCAGACAAAAAAGTATTTATCTCAGCAAGTCAATTAAGTAGTGTAGCACTTTCCCACACGACTCAACCAAAAGACATCAGCATGAAGTAGTAGATCTTTGTACGGAGCATCAATCTCATCTAGTAATTCCTTGAATAAATGATGCTGAAGTGCTTTTGCTCATATCAAGTTTGACCACCAGTGTCTTTCTTAAGAAAAGTCCTTGACTTTCCAAGCCACAGGCTGATGATGAATCACACAGTGATAATTCATGAAGTCAGGAAAATCAAGGCTGTTACTGCACAGTTTTATAAAACCAAAGCACACATCATGCATTGCTGGCGTTCCATCTATATTAATTGTTGTCAAATTATGAATAGGAATATCATTTTCATTGAATGGCCCGAAACTAGAGTACCCCCCTCCCCCATGTATATGTAAAATGAACTCGAAGTGAGGAGATGGGGTGGAGGAGGGATGCTGATAAACCTTCAATGGATAGAAGTAAGTCAGCTGTATTTATACTATTGTGTTGAATAACTTAATTGTGCTCCACCGGTGATTAATTAGCCTAAGTATCTGACGCGCTCCTCCCGAACCTTGTTAATGAAACATCATTAAGTGCAAGAGAGTGAAAAATTCATCTTTTGTTATAGAATCCTGGAAAGCCATTCTGACAAAACCAATAAGCTGAGCTGTGTCCATTACATCTTAGAGGTTCAAAAAACAAATATTCACTGAGGGACAAGTCGTTTAATACTTGTCGATCCATATCCTCTGACAGTGATTCGACCCTCCGTGTCACTGATGCAGGACTGAGTGGTTAACCATGGATTGCGGTATTTATCTCGTTTTTTTTTTTTTGGAAATCCTTTAAAATTGTTTCTGCAGTTATAATCATTGCATGAATAAATCACCACCTGTAAAACACTTTTGTTTTTTAACCAACACGGGAAATGATGCTTCAGAAACAGCCCTGTTTTAAGCAGCAGATTATTTAAAAATTGATTGCTGGGCTTTCAGATCAGATTACAGCTCATCAACTTTCCTAGCAGAGACTGCACTCTTTAGTGGGTATCTGTCTTCAAATTTCAGGTGGTTGGTGTTGTGGTGCCCCTCCAGATTTTCATCTTTTACACTTTTGTTTTAGGTGGCACAACATACATACACACTTATCTTTCACCAAAGCTAAAAATAAATTCTTCTTCCTATTCTGGATGAAAATTGTATGTTTTTGCTTCTTTTGTGAAGCCTCCACCAGCTTAAATGTTACCTTGCAGGCCATCATCACCATGAGAGCTGTATATTGACTTTTGCATTCTAAGAATGTGCAGGGAGTCCTCAGAAAAAGAAAAAAAAAAAAACCTGTGATTTGTTAGGTAATGTTTTGTCAATAAAATCATTTTCTTTCCTATTAATTCAAAAGGATGTATCGGAATACTACGGAAAATCAGTACGGTGACACAGTGGCTTCACTTTTTATGACGTCACGAGCAATCCAGTTATCTGTTATTGATCAGTAGTAAAACCGATTATCAGTCAATCTCTAAAAAACAGACTGGCTCTTCGTGTTAAATGTAATACCATTATTTTTGCAGCTGCCATAAGCATAACAATTTGCTGAGCATAACAATTTCTGCCAGTGGTCTTTTCCCTCAGCCTTATAATATCTTAATTACATTTTCATTTTAGTGACAGTAGTTAATTTGTATTCATAAAAAGAAATATAAAAATAATAATAATAAAAAAGTATATCTTAAACAACAACTGGCAGTGATGACAAATCAACCCAATTTCATGAACTATTTTCAAGGTGGTGATTTCATATGAATTATTAGAATGTTTTTGGTATGGAAATGTATGATTAAAAAAACTAAAAAAAACAACAACAAAAAAACGTAAGCATTTAAATCAAACCCTAACCCCTTTCTTCAGCAGGGCCTAAGCAGGTCGCACAAATGTGATTAAACAAATTCATACGAATTACCCACCAGTTTGCCAAAATAGTTACGAAGTGCCATGAGGGTGTGTTGGACAAGCCAAACTGAGAATGATCAGAAACGTCAGCAGTATTAAAACAGCCGTAGAAATGTAAAAATCTTGTCAATCCAGCTTATCAGTGTGCTCTTAATAGATCATCCCCACTAGGATCTGAGAGAGAGAGAGATGCCAAAGCAACTCATGGAGATCAAGTTTATGATTGTACACAAATGTAGCCTGAGGTAAAGCAGGTGGTTTTGCATATTTCTTTGTTCCAACATACTCTATTGTAGATATTCAAATGAATAATTTAGCATTCAGAAACCAATGTTTCACACAGTTAGAAATGCCAAACTGCTCAGTTTCCTGTCCCCAACAATTAGAATAAATGAGCTCCACAAGCACATCCACATGTGCCTTCCAAGGTCATAAATCAACTCACGGTCTACCGTGAGGAATATGAATATTAAAATATAATTGTCAGGTCTTAGACAGCATGCATTGTGTAACTGTCCTTTACTGCTTGGCACTCGTAATAACCATCAGACCCGTTGTTTACGATCAAGGCATTTACAAAGGCCAGTCACTCAAGATGACGCTGCTGTTTTTCAATTAGGGCAAAAATATGACTTGACTAAAACTTTTAATTACTCTCACACTTTGATGCTAATGTGACCATGTACCATGTGACAGGGTTTGAATATTCCCCTGTGAGGATGATGTTCAATACACACTCTCTTTGTTTCAAACTGAATTGTTCAATGTTGTCAAATGATAGTTTACACAGAGACACTAACTGTATGAAATTCAAAACCTTGCTCTTTGAAGTCAAAAGTTGTGAAGGGATCCGGCGCGATTGTGAAGCTCTAACAGCATGGCTTTAAAACGGCACTGCCTAGCATCCATCTGGCAAACCTCCACCCCAACAAAATGGATGAACTTCGAATAAGGACTTTTCAAACTCTGCTGCTCGGTGTTTCATAGAAACCTGACTGAATGAAGCCATTCCGGAAAACGTGTTGCATCTGTCCAAAATACTTTAATTCTCAGGGACTTTAATAAAGCAGACCTCACACGTGAACTGCCAAAATACAGACAGCATGTTCCATGTCCTACCAGAGACCCACAGGCAACTCTGGGGCTCTCTGATCACTGTCTAGTACATCTCATACCAACCTACAGGCAGAAACTGAAATCAGCTAAATATGTAATAAGGACTGCAGAAAGATGCACTAATGAAAGAGAGCAGGATTTACAAGCCTGCTTCGACTGCACTGATTCAAGTGTTTTGAAGCTGCTGCTACCAATCTGGATGAGCTCACAGATTCTATTCATCATACATCAGTTTCTGTGAGGATATGTGCATCCCTTCCAGGACTCATCTAACTTATGTCAAAGACAAACCGTGGATCACTGTAAAGCTCAGACAACCAAAGAAGATGCTTACAGGAATGGGGACAGAGTCTTGTGTAAACAGGCCAAAGACACACTGACAAAGGTGATCAAAGTGGCTAAGGGGAAATACTCTGAAAAGATTGGAAAACAGTTTTTTGTCAGTCAATGACGCTGCATCAATGTGGAAAGGACTGAAAGACATTACCAACTACAAGACACCATCCCCCAGCACTGTCGAGAATCAACAACTGGCAACAATTTGAATGAGATTTATTGCATGTTTGAAAAACCCTGTCTCACACCCCCACACCCATTCTGACCTTCTCTCCACAGATCTATTAACACCTCCAGTAACCCCCCTGTCCCCTTACCCCACCCCACCCCTCCTGCACTTCAGGTCTGTGAAAAAGATGTGTGTCAGGTCTTCCAAAAAACTGAAAAGAAAAAAAAGCACTAGGCCAAAATGTGTCACTATCCCACTGTCACAAGGGTGAGTCACCAGAGCCTAAGATACCTGTGTGCACACAGAATGTATCAGTGACTCAAAACATCTGCCTTGCATTTTTTTATTACATTCATACATTCCCTTTTTAAAAAGAAAGTTTGGGCAAAACACATCAAAGAGCTGATCCCTTTAAACTGAACTAAACAACACAAAACAAAAAATTAAAACAATTAACAAAGAAGTCTGTTATGACAAAACACTGTAAAAATGAATGAATAAATAATACATTTTATACAAACACACATATATGCATACATATATCCAGAAAAACCTATATTAGACTTAACAAAAATGAAATACACACACACATCAAATAAAGTCCATATTACCCATGGTTAATTTTCATAAGGGTGTAGCCTATAGGGTACCGGCAGTATCCATTTAAAAATAATTTTGTGTACAGTTTAGTGTTTCTTGCACTGTTAATATTTTTAAAATACTTTTATTTGGGAATACATATTTACCTGTAGTCTTAAACTGCACGTGTAGGTGTTGACCTAAATTAAGATTCTCTACATCGATGAAAAAAGATAGGATGCGTTTGCAGGGATGTTTTTTAGACGATTGTAGGTACATATCCACTTTATTTAGTGCTCTTTTTGTACTCTGTCTACTATAAAATGTTGCTTTACTGGGTAGGTGATTTGATTCAAAAACATTTTGTTATGCTAGTTGAAAGTCTTCCTGAAAGCAATGGTGGAAGGTGTAGGACCATGGAAAGTGTAGGACCTTGAACTGTCCGAATGAGGTGACCACCTGTGATTTGAAAGGAGTTGACACCTGTCGTGAACAATTCGGTTGTCCAGGTGAAACATTTTATTATTTTATTTTATATTTTATTTTATTTTGATACAATGTTTAATTAGCTTATGTTTTTCGTGAGTCAGCATAATCATCTGTCAAAAAAGTACATACCCGATGGATTCAATTCAGAGTTCAGAAATATAATGAATAGATTTAATCAAGAGAAACAGTAATGCTATCTATGTGTTACGTTTATGAACTTTCTGTTTCCTTATTTGGTCTTCTTCTTGTTCTAGTTTTGTTAATTGATTTATCCCCACCTGTCTCCAGTTCCCTCATTACCTTCTGTGTGCTTAAATACCCTGTCTGTTTAGTTCTTCTTCGTGATTATTTGTAAGTTATTGTGATGTCAAAACTGTAGATGCTGTACCTGATGTAGTGTTAATGTTTTGTATAGTATCTGTTGTTCGCCTTCCATATCCAGTAGACTCCTCATTTGTTCCAGATCTTTCTCAAGCTCTTTATTCTACGTTAGCATACACACCATACTTGTAACACTACGTTAGGGTTAGGTTTTTTTGTTTTAGTATTATGCAATCAGCACTGTAATTGGCAAGACCTATGATATCTTTAGAATCATATGAGAGCAGGGTTTGGCTGCACTGGTTTGGGGGGGGGGGGGGGGGGTGGTATGCTTTCTGACCACATGAGCAGCAATTTGTCACTGGCCCTGGCAAAAAAATAATTTTGTCAGCTAGCATACACATGGATTCTAAATTAATAGACATGATGTGTGTCTCAATCAGCTTCTGAACTCGTGAATCATTATATTGTGCACACAAATCTGGTCACTGGTAAGGAGTCGGACCCTGGCTCACTACATATTGGGACAGTGATTACTCAATTTCCGGCAACATGACAACATACAACACCAATGTACATCGGTGTAGAACATCACCACTGGTATTCATTAACAACAGGAAGGATTTATTTTTGATATTATTTTTTTTTCTCTTTAAACACATTGTTCTGTTACATGCCCTTAAAACATGTCAGCTGAATATTAATTTTAAATGTTAACTAGATGTGTTCACTACCTGTCTAGTGATGTGTGTTTATGCTGAAATACACTGAAGAAACATGGTTTGTCTTTTCCAATCAGGTGTTATATTTATTGAGTGGGCTCATGTGGTTTATGTTTTATGCTTCAGAAATGTTTCCAGTAAGGGACCATAGAGGGATTTTTCAGGGAGCGAATGTTTCAGTGCACTGGAAGTAAACTGAGACAACCCTGACTCCATGATCAGTGCTCTGACTACTGAACTACTTTAAGACCATTATGAAATGAGTTAGTCTGAGCCATTGTTGAGTTTATTTGGAGGTTAGGAGGAAATGATCCAGTTAACGCAATCCATCCTTTTTCACATTTGAATAACAAACAGTACTGTGAGACTGAATTATCCCTTTTAATAATTAGCTCAAACTTTCTGTTGTCCACAGACAATAACTAATTTGGTAAATCATCCCTCCAATGTTTTTGACCTAAGTTCCATTAAGAACATTGCCCCCAAGACGTAATCATCATTTATGACAACTGATGAAGTTCCCATTTATCCAGTAAAGAGAAATCCCCCAGGTACAGCCCACATAAAGGTACAGGGCACTTGTAATCGACTTAGAATTTACATAGGTCGCAACAGTAATTGAGTAACAATGGTGCCAGAGACTTTGAGAGAAAGAACAGACTTATCCCTTGAGGGATTTCTTTGATTTGCATATAAATGGTTGTGTAAACGCATGCCTGCCATTATCAGCCCACCTGACTGGCTGAAAGGAGAGAGGGTAATGAGTGCCTGCCCCTTATCAATTAGCATAAGAGCAAGCATTCCATTTCAGTGCAAAGACATACATGTGAACAGGTGGAAAAGAAAACATTTCTCTCACTCAGAGGGAATACATGATAAACAAAGTCAAAAACACACCCAAAAGACCAACGACACAAAAACTAAGAGTAATTGTCTGCGACGACATTTTGTTAATGTCAAATTGCCTGTGAAGCTGCAGAGAAACCAAGACTGCTAATCATGATCCAGATTATGTACCTTAATGTTTGTGTTTATGCATTAAACAGAAAAGCTAGGCCTGGTGGAGGAGACATTTATTTCAGATTAAGCACCCGCTTTTTTACTGGAAAATCATGCACAGATCTGTAATTCCAAAAGCTAGAGGGCCAAGTGGGAAGAAATGGCTTATTTTAGACAAGCTATTCCAAGGCGGTTGCTCTTTATGTTACTGTCATTTGGTGCCTATGACTCATAGCCTTATAAAGTCATTACATAGCTCTCAGTATATGAAATTTACTTCTGCTTTATGCAGAATGTGATGGCCCGTGGCAGTCTGTTTGGTCAGTGTGTGAGTGCATTTTATTTATTCAGTCTACAGACCTACGTTTGCTGCAACTGAATTAGCTCATCTAAATAAACATAAAGTGGCTTTTTA
The DNA here is from genome assembly GCF_963082965.1 of Carassius carassius. Taxonomy (NCBI): domain Eukaryota; kingdom Metazoa; phylum Chordata; class Actinopteri; order Cypriniformes; family Cyprinidae; genus Carassius; species Carassius carassius. Next base: position 19,399,331 of record NC_081765.1, read on the forward strand.
AGTTAGTGTCAGCCTGGGCGACCGCAACCAAACAGACACGGTGAGCGGACCTGAGATAATCATAGCTAACTGAGGACAATTCTTTGTAGGAAGTGACTAGAATGTGCTCCCCAACTCTCTCACATGATTACTTACATTCATGTCCAGCACCTTGCTTTCACTGTCTTTGAGTAAAATGGCCTACAAACCTTACTGTTCAGAATAAATTTATGTCTAGGATAATTCTCCTTGACTATGTTTGGAATAGACCATTATAAAAATTATATATATATTTATATATAAAAAAGAAAAGAAGAAAATTCTGATTCTGGTTCTTTAGTAAATCAATTTAAAACAATTATTGCGGAAGGTATGTTTAAACTAAGACTCGTATTTTGTACTTTTAGAGGTGGCATAAATGTAATCCAATAATCGGCCTTGGCTATTTTAAACAATATTCATCAATATTAAACAAAGAAAGAGAAAAATTTGGTAAAACAGAGAAAACACAAAAAAAAACAATTTGTATCCAAATACATGCTGTCATATAAACAGCCAGCCAGTAACTACATCAGTTATATAGCAGTCAGTAACTATAAGTCAGTTAGTTAAAAGCTTTATGTGTTCGATTTAAACTGACTCATTAGAGTTATTCGTTCAGGAATCAGAATACACTGTTAACATTGTAATGATTATGATTCATTAAAAAAGTACTGACTCATTAGTGATTCATTCAGGAATCCAACTACTGGTATTTTTGTAACCAGGTTCTTTAATCAGCGGTAAATTCCATCAGGTGCGTGATTTCACATAGAGCAGCTGTTACTACACAGAGCCGTTGTTAACAGACAAGCTGCGCAAATAAACGATGATAATGAACGTGGATTTGCGCAGCTATTCAGTTAACAACGGCTCTGTGTAGTAACAGTTGCTCTATGTGAAATCACGCACCTGATGGAATTTACCGCTGATCAGAGAACCGGCTTTACTGACGAGATGCGCATAACGATCGGCCGATCTTTATCGTGCACCCTTATTTAAAAGTAACTATTCATAGAGTATGCAAACTCAATCCCCTGATCTCAACTGATGCTAGAAACACTAGTTTGAATCCTGGGGGTTGAATAGAACTAGAGGGGTTACATTGGTGCCATGACCCAGATGGGAGTGAGGTCTAGTGGGGTGAGTGTAACACCGCCTGGTAAGAAATGTTTTCTTTATGGTCTTTTTTTTATGGTGCCTATAGTATTTGTTAGCACAGCTGACTCCTATGCCAGAAACACCGGTTTGAATCCTGCACTGAGTGGATTGAGTTGAAGTGGAGGTGCTGTGAATGAGACTGGAGTGAGGATTAGGGGGTTGAGTGTAGACGAGACAGTTAATAAGTGCAGGTAAATCTCACACCCCTGATCTTAAGAGGTGCACAAGCATCTGATGCTAGAGGCTACAGTCTTTAATGCCCTTGTTAGTGCACCCACCTCTCATGCCAGAAGCTGCAGTTTGAATCCCGCTTGGAGCGAGTCAAGTAGAACTGGAGTGGTTACATATGTCCAGTCATCATTTCATAAAGAAATATGGCAAGTACCTATTTAATTTTGTTCAACAATGGCTTAACCTTTGGCATTAAGATTACATAATGAGTTAAGAAGATAATATGTCAAAACCCCTTTCAAGTTTGTTCTCTTGGCAACCAAAGTCCAAGTCCTATGTACTTGAATAGGGAAATCCTGAAATTTCACTCCCATTTAAATAACATATTTCAAATGAGTAACAAAATCTGTCTTGGACTGTCCCATAAATGTTTTTATCTTCTGTTCAAAAAGCGCATATTACAGGCTGAACGATAGCGTGCATGTGCAGTCCTATGTGCATGTCTCAGAGCACGGACTGGAGCTTCTAGAGCCATTGAATAGCTCTGATTCGAACTTCAGCTTGCAGTGACCCGATGACTTTACCAACTGCTGATTGGCTCTCTTATTTAGAAGGCTCAGCTTCTTTTACAATATTGCATGTTTCACTTTCTTCCATTCATAATAATGTGAGTGTACTTGTCTTGGTATTTCTACTGTATTTGTTCACGTCCAGTTCATGGTAGTATGCCATTCCCACATATCCTGTGTACTTTGTCTATGCTTCATTCTTCCCCTCACAAATCCGCATAGGTGAATCAGTGAAGATGCTCTATAATTAGCATATGAACTGTCTGAACACCTCAGTGTTTCACGAGTGAAATCTCCTTAGACACACTGAAGGCAATGAGAGGAGACAAGCATGCACAGCTTTTCATTCAAACACACCGATAGCAAATCATCCCAGTAGCATAGCTTTGCAAGGTGCTATCCTTTCCAAGGTCTGTACTCACATGATATGAAAATGATAGGCAGCGTACAGATCGTAATGCTCATATCATCATCCAAGACAACATTATTATCTTCATCCATGTCATTATTAACATTATGATCATTAACATAATCATGATAATTATAAATTCTCTCTGTCGCAGTGAGATAGATGTTATGAGAAGATTATATGGATATGAAGGAAAATTAGGACATCTGTTATTATTATATCTTTGGTACATTTGGTTTCTGAATTGAATTACTGAAGAGGAATCAACGTGACAGTGGAACGGAGCGACACCAGATCCCCCCATGCCCTCCCTCTTTCAATTTTGTTTTTTTCTTGCTACAGGGAAGTCTACAAGTCTACAGAGAGGGATTAAGTGCATTACACAGTGTAAATTAGGTTGACAGTAGTACTGACACAGAAGCACACATAAGAAACCTGATGCTACTTAACAATACTTTTGGCAAAGGTACTTTATGTATGTGTGTATTTATATATGTATGTGTATTTATTTATTTAGTCCACTGGAAATGTTTTGAAAAGACATATAGTTCTCTCTCTCTCTCTCTCTCTCTCTCTCTCTCTCTCTATATATATATATATATATATATATATATATATATATATATATATATGTATATAACTGTAACACTTGCTTTGCTTTGTCAGTTTTTCTCTCTTTAGGTGTCTCTGTTGAATGCCTTGAAATCCATTACCCATATGTGAAGTTTATATATTTTTTCCCCTCTCGGAGTAGATGTGCATTTACTGGATTTTAGCATATATAAAACATGATAATCTCATTACTCTGTCACACATTAAATAAAAACTGAACTATATTTCAGCTCAGTATGAAAAGAGAAGCCAAAAGTATATTGTTTAACATCATCTAAAAGCTAATCCATCAATTTTATGACAAATTTCACTTTTAACTCTACTCTTTTCCTAAGAAACAAAACCTGTGATCCAAGTTGGCCCAAATTTGACCCATAACAAAAAGGTTCAAATTTAGACCAGTACCGTAAATTAAGTGAAATTGAAAAAGATTGAAATGATTCTAGTCAAAGGAAAAAAAAAAAAAAAATATATATATATATATATATATATATATATATATATATATATATATATATATATATTTTTTTTTTTTTTTTTTTTTTTTTTTGGAGTTTGACAGGCCCAGGATTTATTCAGTTTCATTGTACTGAAAAAAGAAATAATATTTTTTTGATCCACGGGAAAAAAAGAAAGTCATATGAGAGTAAGTAAATTTATAAATTTGTATATATTTTTAGTGTATTTATATATTTTATCATTTAAAAATAAATAAATAAAATAAAATAATAAATGTGAATGAATGATCAAGTAATGTTCAGCGTTGCATTCCTCCTGGTTTCACCGTAACCCTGGTGCCTGCATCACCATTTTAGAGGTCATGGTTAAACAGACAATGATCCTAAACGGCCTTTCCTCATGGCTAACCTCTAACAAGAAGAGGTATGGCTAGAGGAACATATAAATCACATTAAACACAGCGCCACCTTCAACTTGCCAGCCATAAATCAGGGGGTCACGTATGCAAGTGCCACCAGCCATGCAAGTCTGCATGCACATGTTATATATGTGATTTAATGCTGCAGGTTCATAAATGAAAATGTAAAACAAGGACATGTGCCTTTGGGTCTCACATTCCCTTACAGATCAACTTCTTTCGTTTCATTTATGATGTGGATGCGTAACAACGTAACAACACACCACACCATAAACCCACCAGCTAACATATAACACAATTCAGAAATACAAATGATATATATTTTGTTATTATTATTATTGAAATTATTATAATTAACATTATTGAATGACTGGCATTTTTTACATTATAATTAGTCATTTCTGGTTTATATGACAAATAGTAAATAATTTAGAAGAATTTTTACACATCTCTTTTAGAGGGACAGTTTAATATCACCAGGGTTAAATACCTACCAAAATATCAATCCATGTGATACAATGTTCTACTTAAAAGACTGTTTTTATGGTGCCTTTCTATTGGTCCTTTAGAAATCATTCTGATATGCTCATTTTCTGCTCAATAAATATTTCAGATTTGTATCAATGTTTCATACTTTTATGGAAAATGTGATGCATTACATGTAATTATTATATATATATATAAATATATATATTTTTACATAAATGGGCCTCACGGGCCATTCGTCTGGGCCGATGGAGGAATATAGTCTACTTACGCTAACTATAATTTATTCTTTATATATATTCACTCAATGGACCTGTGTACCGATGAAACTACAGTACCTATCCCATTGTGCTTCCAAAAATATATTTGCATCAATCCGATAGGTAGCATTTTTCACTATCGATTTGTGCTACCTATCTTTTTAATGGGAGGTAACACAATCTGAGTGGGTAGCACAAATCGTCAGAACACCGGCCCACCGGGAATACTCCCGCTGCTCCACATGGCCAGTCTGCCACTGATGCGTAATGAAGTTCCTTATTTAGTGGTTCTTTACCCTGATGTGCAAAGGTCTGACTGATTATTATATTGATCAATGGGCAGGACATTCAAATGCTTGAACAATGAATCAATTGATTAATTGACCGACTTTATTAGTTTACTGGATTTTACTTTTGGATGACTTGTTAAAGACATAGCAACATGGTGGGTGGAAAATGAGATTTATAACTTTGTACTATATGTTCTTATGCACACAGTGCCATTTTACATCTATATATTATGAAGGTATTAATGAATCTAAAATTACAAACATTACAAAATATAAGTAAATATGTTGTTATACATTTTTACATGTAAAACATTGCAATTCCTTAGCCTATATGTTATTCAATATTTTGTAGTCAAGTCAAGTCACCTTTATTTATATAGCACTTTTGACAATATAGATTCTAACAAAGCAACTGAACAGCATTAAATAGAAAAATAGTGTGTCAATAAAGCAAAAGGACAGTTCACCATTGAATTCAATGATGTCATCATCCCGCTCAGTTCATTTTAAATAGTATCTGTGTGATCAAGTCAGCGGCAAGGAACCAAAACTCCATCGGTGACAGAATGGAGAAAAAACCTTCGGAGAAACCAGGCTCAGTCAGAGGGCCAGACGAAACCAGCAGTTCAATTCCAGGCTGCAGCAGAGTCAGATTGTGCAGAAGAATCATCTGTTTCTTGTTGTCTTGTCCCGATGGCTGTATAGGAGACAAGGTCTTGACTGTGGTTCTGTCTCTGGGGCTGACATTCAGGGCTGTAGAGGTCCTGTCTGGTGCTGATCCACCATCTAATATATTGATATATTGTAATATATTAATGCAATATGTTATTCAGATATTTTCAAAATACTTCGAATATATTGATTGATAATAAAAGGATATACATTTTCTTTGCAGGGGTGTTGGACAGAAAAGATTATGTAAACATCCATATACAGTATGTAAATGAACAGCAAGTTTAATTTATGATTTTATGATACCTCAATCAAAGTAAAGCTTTTGAAAGCCTTTGTCTATAAATTAAATCTTGTGGAAGACAATCAGTTATTCTATTTTCAAATATCTAAATAACTGAAAAATAATTATACTATTCGCTATTGAGTTTCTAGCCCATGGAGGACGGAACAATTAATTACTTTCAACCATTTCATCTCATTCATTCTCATTCTTTTTCTTTTCTTTTCTTTTTTTTTTCCAATGGTGACCTCCTATAGAAAAATGTTTAAAAAGAACTCACATGAAATATAAGTAGGCCTTTTAGATATTGCAATCCAACCTGCAGAACTCATAAATAAACCCATTACATTTTTAACAGTCTCATGTGAAAGATAAGACTGGACACATTACTCCAGAATTCACTGTTTTGTAAATCCCAAATATCCTTTTCATCTTCTCTTTTACTCTTTCTATCTTTGGGACACAGCAAGTACGAGCTGACAGGAGGTATCAGAACAATTTGTATCGCTCAGCTGCTGCTTTCAGAGAGATTCGGTGGCGAGATCTGCTTTGACATCAAAAGCGTGAGTCTAGTGCTTCCTCTTGACATGAGCACCGTTCCACAGATAATTGCATACTGACATCAATTAGACCTTAATGAGGGCACCCAGATTAGATCCAAACAGAGAAAATATGAAATATGACCTTTCATAGACTGATAACACTGGTTGAAATAGATTGGACGCTAGCCCAGGCTGGGTTTTGTGGCCATAATATTTACATTTTAGGAAATTAGAGGCAATTTGGACTCCTTCATCTTAAATGCTGTCAGCATCTTATGTATCACAATGTTTAGTACTAAGATCTGAACAGATTATTGCTGTTGTTTCTAATCTGTATGGCCGTACTCAGACTAACATGCTAGCTACTAATACTAGTAGTAGCCTACTAATTGTACTATTTCTTACGTATTTATAGTGCGGACATGGAAATTATGCAAAACCTTTGTATGAATGGAATACCTGGATTAGGTGCTAAGGGAGACAAAACAGGAACTAAATACAATGAAAATGAAAACAGAGTTTACTTATCACACAAATGTGATGTGCTCCACATGGCCTTATATTCCTGTAATATCAATTGCAATTTTCAAACCATAACATCTTTTTCTTGACTCTTTCTTGATTATTTGATTGGTCTGCCACAGGTTAGAATTAGAAAAATGAACTAGAAACATAGAATAAGATGGAAACCTTCACTGAATTAGCATGTGATATAATATGGACATTTGACAACTATAGCACATTACTATTCGAAATGTTTATCTTTATGCCATACCTTAGTACATTTTATTGTAATATAAACTACTAGGAAGTAAGTGTATATTGCGCAGTATGCTAGTATTCCATTCTGAAGCTTTCATTGATCATACAGTTGTTGTGTTTGGTATGGAGGGAATGGGTAACCAGCATTATTAGATATACAGCTTCCTGTGCAGAAGGTGTTTTCTTCCCTCATCAGGATCCAATAGCAGGAACTGCACACTTATGATAGAAAAACACTTCCCCCAGAGCAGAATACAGCTCCCAGGAGGCCACACAATGACTTCACCGCTCAGAGTTATTGTTCTAGAAAACCAATTTGGACTTAGTTTAGTCAACCCTAGATGTGTAGTTTATGTGCCCTCAGTGAACACAGAAACATGAAGAAAAACCTGCCCTGTAGCAGGTTATGTTAATGACATAATTTGCCATGGTTACTAACATACCCTTAAAATTTCACTTTTCAAAAAAGCTCACACAAATTTAGGTTTGTTCCAAGTGCAGTTTGTTCCAAGTTACCTGTTTCTTGCATTGATAGGATGAAGCATTTTTCACATGCAAGCAATTACATATCTTTCCTTTAACCTCCAGGAAGACTGTCCCTTTGATAAAAATCCTGCAAAAAGTGCTGCAAGTTGCCTTAGATGTTCTGCCAAATTCCAAAATTGCCACATGCGATTTAGTTTGTCCTAAAATTACATATAACTACATTTCTAGTATTCAAATTAGGGTCCCTACTTTTGCAATTACTTTTTAGGCTACCTAAGGTGACTTTTAGTGGATGTAAATCCGATCTATTCAAGCTCACACAAGTGTAGTTCATCACATTAACTAGGAAAATGATTCTCTAATGTTCACAACCATAAAATATAATATTTTAAGTCTAATTTTGTTATCATTTAAAATCTATAAAACTTTATTATTATTATTATTATTTTACTTTATCTCTTTCTTTAAAACAAATGTCGCTTGCGTGGATATTTTGTTATCTAATCCAGTGACATTCTGACATTTCTGTGTGGATTTTCGGGGCCCACTGCATGCCTCAAAACCAGACCCGATCCATTTAAGAGGGAGTTCAGATTCAAAGAGGAGAGAAACTGAGTCTGTTTGTGTGTATGTATGGGATATTGCAGAGACTTCTTCCCTCAGGCTGTGTAAATCACACAGCACACACACACGCTGCTGCTGCCAGGCAGGTGTGTTACCAGGGACAGTCTGACATGTTGTGACACTCTAAAAGGCACACAGACTCCTGGGAGAAAGCAATAACACACACACAGCCTCAAACACAATTTAAATGACTGTCAAGGGACACAAATAAACATTATGTTTAGAGTGCCTTTAATTCTAAATAGGGCTGGGTGATATGGCAAAAAAAAAAAAATAAATCTAATTTTTTTCAGAACGTTTGAGAGATTTTCAATTTTTAACTAGTCAACACGAAAATGTAACTACAACATGATTCAAGTAACTTTTTCTTTATTAACCCTCCAGTTAATGAAAATTCTATTCCAAGTGCACCACAAATGAAGTTGATGAATGTAACAACATGATGTAAATGTTAAACAAATCACTTGCTAAATATCTTTGCAGAAAAGATGCATGAACTACAACTACATATTGTACTTGTCTTAAAAAAAAGAATACATAACCAATACAAGGAAAATGCTTAAAAAAGTCGAAATAATGAAGATAATTCAAAATTACAGGTAGACTATTATTTACTATAAATGTTCAGTAAAAACAATTAACAGCAGCTTTCAGCCTGATGTCACCATGATGTAAACATGAAATTTCAGAGTAAAAGTTCTGTACAGGTTTTTTTATTCGATTGCGCTGCTTTTCCACTTTTTTATGTAAACATGGACATGTTTGACTGTTGCACTGGAGTCTCTTGCAGAGACTCATTCATGAAACAGCTATCTAAGAAAACGGCGCTCAAGGTAAAAGAAGTTCAACTCCCATCTTCCTGCATTTTATCCTATTCTACTGCGGAAAATCGGAACAATCAGCCAGCCCTAAACATACTCACCTGTCCTAAATAAACGGAAATAAAATAGTCTCTCAAAAACTCCATTACAGTCTTTTCTATACCTTATTCTAAAGAGTAACTACAACATACTACCACAACAAGAACAATGTACAGTATTTAACATTTCATAAAAATGGAGAGAGTGCAAACGATAAGTTCAAGTGTGTGCATACGGTGTGAATGTGATTTAAGGGCATTATTTGCAGCCAGTTTCTGGAGGTAATTCTTGAATATTTAATATTGTTGATTGCATATGTAAAACTAGATTTGCATTTCATGAAAGAAAAGATCAGTCCCTGTAAGGCAAAATAAATAAATCTACATGTACATGGAGATACAAAGTGAGAAAAGGATTATAATATTCAAGATATGTAAGAAAAAGTAAAAAATAAATTAAAAAAGTCAGAAGAAAGACCAGTTTCAATTCAGTATGCAAATATTATGATTGTCATGACACTTGCATTTTTAATGCTTCTGAAAGCCTTTAACTTTGTTTTCAAATCTAAAAGTGCAAATATCATAACCTTACAGACACACCTTCTGTATGTATGAAATGATCTAAAATACTGTTTGAGTGAAGATGTTGAATAATTGCATACATTTCTAAAGAAGACCCTGCATATTTCATGCAAGTTCTCTAACAAAGTACCATTCAAAAGTAAAAAAATAAAATAAAATAATTCCTAATGTTATATTGTTTTATTTCAAATAAATACTGTTCTTTTGAACTCTTTTATTCATCAAAGAAAAAAAGTCTTATGGTTTTCAAAAATATATTAGACAGCACAACTATTTTCAACACTGATAAATGTTTCTTGAGCAGCAAATCATCATATCAGAAGGTTCATGTGACACTCAAGACTGAAGTAAAGGCTGCAGAAAATTCTGCTTTCACTTCAGAGGAATAAAATACATTTTGAAATAGTTATTTTAAAGTGAAATAATATTTCAAATAAATGCAGCCTGCATGAGAATAAGAGATTTCTTTCAAAAAATCTTATCAGATATATATAACCCCTCTCTCCCAGGTCCTCACCGCCACACCTCATCCTTGATCCGAGTGACCCTCAAACCCAGGTCTCCAGCATGGGAGGCGGACGCACGAACAAGAAGGCTAAATGACTGCAGCCACTAGCATCATTTCCTGCCGATTACATTTTCTCTGAATGAACATGAACTTTTGACATTAATCTGAATAAAACATAGATAAATAAATAAAATATAAAACTGTACCTTTTCTTCTCAATTCTCATTAAATCAACTTAATGCAGTGAAACTGTAAACTCAAGTGACCAGAATTTTACATATTTTAGTATAAAAGAACAGAACAGGGAAATGCAACTATCAAATGATGCAACACAGTTCGGCACGTGCAAATGTAAAGCATGTGTGCTAATGCTAGCGGCTAACGATTTACACACAGAACATGACAAAAGCCCGAATAAAACACATACCTGGACATAACAGGACCATAGGTTGGTTAAATTGCAGCTCAATGATGATGCATGACAGTCTTAAATGAAATAAACAGAGTTTCAGTATTTACAAGCAGGCTAATATACACACACTTTGTTTTATTGTCATAATAACACATATTTGACTCTACCAGCATGAATAGGAGCTGACAGACAAAAATAATCTTTTATGTAGCATAAAACTTCAGCTTTGTATTCGAAAACAATCCAAACTCAGTTAATAAGACATAGCAATGTCCCCTAATATATTCAAAGTGATTGCAAGCAGTGCAAAAAACAATGGTGAGTTTTCACAATTTATGCATGAATTTAATTAACATTATTTAAACTCTGTTTTATATATATATATATATCTGTACAATTATGCCCTTGTTTGTACTGTACTTAAATAAGGTGGACATAAATATTTGAAACATGCTTGTGGGGATATAATTATTTTGTTATGTAGGTGACTTTGTTTCTTCAGTAGAACACAAACGATGATTTTTAACACAAACCGTTGCAGTCTTTCAGTCTTATAATGGAGGTGAATAGGAATCATGGCTAAAACATACAATAAAACAAAAAAAAAACATGAACAAACAAAACCAAATTAAACCCTGCGACTCATGACAATATATTGATGTGTAAAGACTAGTGTGTGTGCGGGATGTGGGAAAATAATTAGGGAATGCTCAAATTAGGCAGTCTTAAACCCTCAAAGGCATGGTTCGTTTGACTAGTGTGATCGCTCTGTTTAGCAGTCCCTGGCTCGGTTGGAAGAGGTGGGCCGGAGCGCAGTTCAGTTATATATAGATCAGTGAGTGTGAGTGCTAACCGCGCCGGAGCGCAGATCTTCTGATACGTGGTGCTTGATTGTGTGAATATTTCTGAGCGGCAAAAGCAATAGATATGTAAAGCAATATATTGTGAGAGGGCCGTGTGTTACAGCATCCCATACGACTCAAAATAAGTTAACAAAACAATGCACTCCACTGTGCTGAGCAAGCTCTTCTCTGAAGTCTTCACATATTATCAGAAACTTCATATTTCCCATTTATGAAGTTGTGATTACGAGCTCGCTGCATTCTTTTCTGTTAAAGGCGTCATATGATGCGATTTCAAATTTTCCTTTCACTTTGGAGTGTTACAAGCTCTTGGTGAATAAAGAAGATCTGAGAAGTTGCAAAGACTAAAGTCTCAAATCCAAAGAGATATTCTTTATAAAAGCTGAGACTCATCCACACCCCCCTGAAACAGCTCATTCTAAGACGTATGCGGAAAGTATGTGGGAAGCTTTGCAGCGCCGCCCAGATGTTTACGCAAACAAAGAAGGTGTACCTTCTATTCTTGTTGTAGTTTTGTTTTTGCCGCCGTCGCCATGTCGTATAGACACTGTGTGTTTCACAGTGAAAGAGAAACTACTTTGTTTGGCCTTCCAAAAGAAAACACGACTAGAAATCATGTTTATATCACGTTTCTAATCGGTTTTATGTTTTTGTCTCATCGTGCATAATTTGATCGGGAGCTTCTTCCTCCTGTGATCCATGATTTGTCTGTATGTGTATTTAGAGCCAGTAAGCAACTGACTTTTTTATAATAATAAAAAAACTACGTTAATGCACGCTAAAATAATTACTGGCATTAATCAATTAATGCGTTAACACGATAATAACGCGTTAACTTGCCCAACCCTAGTAAAGACACAAAATGATCAGTACAGACTGAAACAGTACAGCAAGAAACTGCACAGTATTTATAATGTTTGTTTTTTTTTGTTTTTTGTTTTTTTAACCTTTGATTCACGCAAGGTGAACGTGATTTCAACAAGTACAACATGTTCCTGGACCAACATCCTTGTTAATCCTGGAACAACATAGCAATCAACCAATCAGAATCGAGGGATAGGTTTTCAAGAAATGTCAATTTTAGGCTTACAGTCAGGGTTAGATGCTTCTACCCCCTTGTTATTTGCTTATCATTTCCCTCTGATTTTAGGAATAAATTATGGGTAGGGTTAGGTTTAGGGGTAGGGACTGGGTTAAGTCTATATTTCTAGACAGTAATGTTGATCCAGGATCAACAAAAGATGCAAGGTGTCTTCTTCTTCTTCTTCTTCTTACTTTATGACAGATCGCAGATGTATAAGTGCATTACCACCACCCGTCTTTCCAAAGGACCATTTACACTCCTAATTGAGATTGTAGATAGAGTGTCATTTTAGCCGTCCACTTCCATTATAAGTCTGACAGACTGCAACGGTTTGTGTTAAAAATCTTTGTTTGTGTTCTACTGAAGAAACAAAGTCACATCGTTAGCCTCATAGCATAATTGCCTAAGTCATATTTCAATGTTTTTGGTAAACAAGAAAAAACACATTTTTTAGAAATCACATTGTTATTTTTTACTGATATTATAACAGTACATTCAACCAGATGTGTGAACAAGTATGCAAAAAGAAAAAGATCCATCATCAATTGTCTAACCAATAAAAGTGACTTAGGCAGAATATGCCATGACTTAGGCATTTTTTCTCTTACATAAAAAATGCAAACATAACATAACAAAAGTTGTTTTACTCTCCTAAATATAACCAAGATGTGTAACTTGTGAACCCTAACCAAGTTGTTTCTTATTAATGTCTAACCTTAACCACTGTTTTCCTTTTCCACCCTTAATCGAAGTTCCACTTAGGTGCTGTGCAAACATAACATAACCAAAGTTTTTTTTATCCTCCTAAATATAACCAAGATGTGTAACTTGTCAACCCTAACCAAGTTGTTTCTTAATGTTTAACCTTAACCACTGTTTTTCTTTCCCACCAAGTTCCACTCAGGTGTTGTGCACACTCATTTTTACACTGTCTATTGATGAGGGAGGTTGTCATAGTACTGGTGGGCTACTCTTGGTAGTACTGGTTTCATTGCCTGCAAGTCATTGAATTTCCTGAGAGTAATTGGCAGTTGGACAGGAAAGAGTGGGACCCAGGGGAATGGTTCTTTGGGGATGTTGATTCGCTGAGGCAGGTCCTCCCATTCAGACTCAAAATCCACCTTGTACCGGATTCGACCATCAGCCAAGTACTGGAGAGCCCGGAGGCCATGGACTGTGGGGTCACCAACTTTTTTACCTGGTCGAATATTGGTGACGGTATAGCTGGGCCACCTTGTATGGGGATGGATGTATTCGTGCAGTCTCAAAGATTACAATGTAATCACATGGAGTGTGAATATTTTTGACGATGCGCCGCTCAATGAGGCAATGCATGGAGTCACACTCCATTTGTGTGTGGCCAGCAACCAGAAACTTTTGCTTTATGGTGACACCATGCTACATGGCCAGATGAAGGTAGGTGTTGCTGATGGCACCACACCGATTTTGATATCCACAGCCATCACTCCAGACAATGACTTTCTCAATGTTTCCGTTGGCCTCTAGGATTGATGTGAAGTGTTTGGACTGCAGATAGGCAAAAACCTCACTGCTGAGGGAGCCTTCATGCTCTTCCCAAGCGTAACAATATCCATCTTTTTTGTTCATGTTGAAGCAAGTAAAGTTGTGCATCTGTAATTTAGTTTTGTAATACATTGTACTTGCTTTCGTCTTGGGGCACAGAAGAACGCATTGAAGGTCCATTGTCCAAACTGAAAGTTTGTAACTGGATTCCTTTTTATCCTTAGCTTTTTCAGCTTGAGTCTGAGCCTTTAATTTCAAGTGAGTAGTAAGGGTATCCTGATCTGTATTTCCTACCTTGGCGGTGACACATACATCACACTGGTCATTTTTTGGTATGAACATGGAGTAATTCTGCTCACAGAACACATTTCGAAAATATGTCTCACTCACAGCACGCACTCCACTTAGAACTGTTCCCGGCTCCAGGAACTTCTTTTCCTGATAGGAGGGAACCTGACGGCAGTATATGGGATGGGACTGTAGGCAGTCCAGAGAGCCATTATTTCAGGAAGGTCTGGTCAACATCTGATATCGGCACACATGGGCCAGTCTTGTTGATCTTGGGTTTACATGGATCAGTTTGGGATTTTAACCATGATCCAATGGTTCTGGGGGTGATGCCAAGTGTTGAACAGAAAAGATTCTTACACACAGGTAGTTTACGTCTATCTGCCAGTTGCAGGTGGTATAATAGGGACGTTGTTCTCCTTGATGCAACACCACCTTTCTTCTGTTTTATGGGCACATTTTGGACTAGAGTCTGGATATACAGCTTGCGTGTCTCCCAGAAAGGCATGGACCAGAAATTGTTGAAGATATCTGTTCTATGCTCTTCAGTCAGTAGTCTGTCTTCCCATGTTTTCTGCCATTTTGTTTGTATCAAAACTGCCTAAGTCAAAGAGATGACTTAGGCAGATAGTTTTTTGGATTCTAATAAGTGTTGTGATTGGCTAAGGACATAGGCAGAAAGGCAGGATGATGCAGCAGTGGTAGGACAGTAAAGTTAGGCAGATATCTCAATTTGGCCAAAAAATGACTTAGGCAATTATGCTATGAGGCTAACGACATGCATCCTGGATGCCCTGGGGGTAAGCAGATAAACATCACATTTTAATTTTTGGGTGAACTATTCCTTTAACAACCCCATTTTCAGCTCACCCACAGCTTTCAATGTAAAAAGACATTAATTGGTGTGTTTGGAAGTAAACAGAGAGAGAGGTAAACAATACTCCATAACTAATGATGGAGTGGCCATGAGTCAAAGAGCATCATGTTTAGATTGGACACAGCAGAAGCAGTGTAGGAGACAGCTAATGGCTTTTAAATGACTGACAGATGACAGTGTGTGCGTTTTCCTAATTTAATAGAGAAGGCCATCGGATCCAAAAATAACCTTCATCAATTAATCTCTCCTTTATGCATTGTTCATTAAAAAGATGTAAAGGACAAAAGAGTAATAAGAATATAATTAATTTATGAAGCAACCAGTAATAAATATTGATACAATGAAAAGTTGGTTATTAGATCTACATTCCTCAAGACTCTCCACCAAAATATAGTATGCTGTAAATGGTGTGCAAATTTTTAACACGCAAAGAAATATAAATATACTTCCACTTTCCATATGCCATTTCTGCCGAACGCAAACAAAACAACAGTGAGCAATCTTACTTAAAGTGATGGTTGACTGGGTTTTTTCTGGGCTTGATTGTGTTTATGGGGTGCAGTTTAACATGTGTTCATGCTTCATTTAAAAAAAAAAAATTTTTTTCACATAATTTACGTTTATTCCACACTGATTTTTCCCTTCTCTCACAGACGCCTACATTTATTTCCTGTTATAATGGAAATACATTTTTTGCTTAATTATGCAAAACTTTAAGGCTAAATATAATTTAAACGGATGAGTTATAAAAAAAAAAAATCACCCCCCTCACAGTTGTCATGAAGGGCAAAATTAGCTATATAGACCAAAATAATTTTTTTGCACCAGGCTGTAAACATGTTTTTTTCTGCTGTAAAGTTGGGCATTTTAAAATGAGGAGTCTATGGGATTGACTCCCTTTTCAGCCAGCCTCAAGCGGCCAGTCGATGAATTGCAGTTTTAGTCACTTCCGTATGGGCTTCACGAGAATGAGCGGGAGGTTGCTGCTCGGTGCACCCCTAGTTTTCTCTCCCTTTTCTCTAAGCAGCACAGCATGGCGTTAAACCCTTTGTTGTGTGTTTCCGGGGGTGGGTTTTATCTGGGTTTGTGACGTAACAGACCTGGGAAGAAGCTCGTTGTAGTCCCTTACCAGCAGTTTTTTTTTTTGTATTCATTAAACTGCCAGAATTTTAAAAATTGATATCTCCGTTTGCATTTAACTTTCAGAACTGCAACTTTGCAGATATTGTTAATGCTCAAACCGTAACATTACACACTGACTAACATTAAAAAAGTGAAATGGCAATTAACCACCCCTTTAAAGGGTCAGAAAAATTTAAAGGGGAGGTCTTATGTTATTTCATGCATTCTGACTTACACTGTTAAAGAGTTGGATTCTCATGCTAAAAAAGGCAAGTTTCACAAAACTATCTGGACATATGATGGAGTATTTCTGTCCCAAATACAGCCCATTGGGGTTCATGGTTTCGAAAGCTTTTTTCGAGTACGGCCCTGTATGAAGTCATAGGACGGAATTCCTTGTATGGGCACTTTGTTGACCAGAGCAAGAACAAGAGCAGGCCAAAGTACTTCCCGCTTCACAGGACTTGCTCAACAAGAATTTCTAATTTTGTTTTACGATCACAAAATCAGTGTTTCACCAAAGAAGTGTGTTTTTGGTTGTGAGAGAAGGATAACCTTGTTCAGCTTCCCAAAGCATAAAGGGCATTTACAGGTGCTTCTCAATGAATTAGAATGTCGTGGAAAAGTTTTTTCTTCCACACTTTTTCCTTCCACTCAAATCTCTGTTAACATGATTGGATACAGCACTCTATGAACAGCCAGCTTCTTTAGCAATGAATGTTTGTGGCTTACCCTCCTTCTAAAGGGTGTTAATGATTGTCTTCTGGACAACTGTCAGATCAGCAGTCTTCCCCATCATTGTGTAGCCTAGTGAACCAAACTGAGAGATCATTTTGAAGGCTCAGGAAACCTTTGGAGGTGTTTTAAGTTGGTTAGCTTATTGGCATGTTATTGGCACCATAATCAAATTTGCTGAGATAGTGAATTGGTGGGTTTTTGTTGAATGTGAGCCAAAATCATCACAATTTAAAGAACCAAAGACTTAAACTACTTCAGTCTGTGTGCACTGAATTGATTTAATACACAAGTTCCACAATTTGAGTTGAATTACTGAAACAAATTATATTTTCCACAACATTCCAATTTATTGAAAAGCAGCTTCCCAAAGCATAAAGGGCATTTACAGGTGCTTCTCAATGAATTAGAATGTCGTGGAAAAGTTCATTTATATCAGTAGTTCAACTCAAATTGTGAAACTTGTGTATTAAATGAATTCAGTGCACACAGACTGAAGGAAGTCTTTGGTTCTTTTAATTATGATTTTGGCTCACATTTAACAAAAACCCACCAATTCACTCTCTCAACAAATTAGAATACTTCATAAGACCAATGAAAAAAAAACATTTTAAGTGAATTGTTGGCCTTCTGGAAAGTATGTTCATGTACATGTACTCAATACTTGGTAGGATCTCCTTTTGCTTTAATAACTGACTCAATTCAACGTGGCATGGAGGTGATCAGTTTGTGGCACTGCTGAGTTGGTATGGAAGCCCAGGTGGTATTCTTTGACAGTGGTCTTCAGCTCATCTGCATTTTTTGGTCTCTTGTTTCTCATTTTCCTCTTGACAATACCCCATAGATTCTCTATGGGGTTCAGGTCTGGGGAGTTTGCTGGCCAGTCAAGCACACCAACACCATTTAACCAACTTTTGGTGCTTTTGGCAGTGTGGGCAGGTGCCAAATCCTGCTGGAAAAAGAAATCAGAATCTTCAAAAAGCTGGTGAGCAGAAGGAAGCATGAAGTGCTCCAAAATTTCTTGGTAAACGGGTGCAGTGACTTTGGTTTTCAAAAAACACAATTGACCAACACCAGCAGATGACATTGCAACCCCAATCATCACAGACTGTGGAAACTGAACACTGGACTTCAAGCAACTTGGGCTATGAGCTTCTCCACCCTCCCTCCAGACTCTAGGACATTTGTTTTCAAATGAAATACAAAACTTGCTCTCATCTGAAAAGAGGACTTTGGACCACTGGACAACAGTCCAGTTCTTCTCCTTAGCCCGGGTAAGATGCCTCTGACATTGTCTGTGGTTCAGGAGTGGCTTAACAAGACGAATACGACAACTGTAGTCAAATTCCTTGACACGTCTGTGTGTGGTGGCTCTTGATGCCTTGACCCCAGCCTCAGTCCATTCCTTGTGAAGTTCACTCAAATTCTTGAATTAATTTTGCTTGACAATTCTCTTAATGCTGCGGTTCTCTCTGTTGGTTGTACATCTTTTTCTTCCACACTTTTTCCTTCCACTCAAATCTCTGTTAACATGATTGGATACAGCACTCTATGAACAGCCAGCTTCTTTAGCAATGAATGTTTGTGGCTTACCCTCCTTCTAAAGGGTGTTAACGATTGTCTTCTGGACAACTGTCAGATCAGCAGTCTTCCCCTTCATTGTGTAGCCTAGTGAACCAAACTGAGAGATCATTTTGAAGGCTCAGGAAACCTTTGCAGGTGTTTTAAGTTGGTTAGCTGATTAGCATGTTATTGGCACCATAATCAAATTTGCTGAGATAGTGAATTGGTGGGTTTTTGTTAAATGTGAGCCAAAATCATCACAATTTAAAGAACCAAAGACTTAAACTACTTCAGTCTGTGTGCACTGAATTGATTTAATACACAAGTTCCACAATTTGAGTTGAATTACTGAAACAAATTATATTTTCCACAACATTCCAATTTATTGAAAAGCACCTGTGTACATGTGCACACTGGAAGCTTAAAAATACCATTTTGTAAACACAATAAACATGTTTATGCTATGAAAGACAAAGCTTGATTTTCTAAAAAAAAAAGTGTAATAAATTTCTCACAGTAAAAATTAAAGGGGGAAAACTCCAGAAACAAAGGCTTCATAATATAATACAGTGCGATTTATTACAAGAAAAGCACTTGTAGTATTCCTCTGTGGATGGATTGCCCATGTGGAACCATTGCCCACAGTCATCAGAGGAACTCAGCGACTTTGTAGAGATGTTTGAGTATCAGTTGGTCAGGTTTTGTTACAGAGACCTGGCAACTTGCTCAGCAGCAGAGCCGGATTATCCATAAGGGCACTTGGGCTAGTGCCCAGGGGCACCAACCATTCACAACAACTAGGGGGCCACCACATGTTTTATTATTAACTTGAAATTCTTGAAAGACCATACATAACTCGTTTATGAACACTAACTTAACAACAATAATAATAATAATAAATTATAAATAAATATGACTTATAGTCAGAAAAATACGGTAGTTGGACAAGTTAATAAACCTTTTGAGGTAAAGTGCCCAGGGGCACCACACTGTCTTAATACGGCCCTGCTCAGCAGACACGGTTCGTCGAGGGGGAACCGCAATTCCAGAAGGGAACGGAATCAACAGCGACCTCTGTAAATTGTTAATGTTCAGAAATATGTGTTCTCTTAATGACAAATTTGCTATTTAGAACTCCTCATATGTGTCTGTATGTTAAGACAGTTTGCAAGAATGTTTAGCGCCTGTGGTATGAAAAAATTATTGCTGCCAGATGCTGGCGGAGTGAACGACGAGGCTTGAGAGAGTTGTGATTGAGGGCGCGAGCGCAGCCTCGTCAGTGTTGTCAGATCCAGCTATTATAAACATCTTTGGATTGGTGTTTTTCACTTACTTCAACACTTTAGAAAGTTAACAAAGAGGGAAGTTGCAGCTTAGGGTTAGCAATATATTTATCTTATTTGCTAAATATGTTCAATTATTTTGGTTAATTTTTATTTTACGGTTTTTATTCGTTTTCATTGTAATATCGGGCAACCGTGATCGCCGGCACTTTAACTGACAGTAATAATAAAAATAAAAAAGACCATACTACTAAGACAAACGCCAATAAATAAAATAATAAAAAATGTAAAAAAATCCTGAGATTATCTGTTAGAAAGTTATCAAAATGGTAGCATTTAACACTGGTAGGCTGATCTGTAGGTTGGAGAATTAAATGTAAAGTGCAAACACTAGCCATGAAGTCTATGCTATGTCTTTCAGTATAGTAGTTAAATTTTCACAAAATCATCCTAAAATCATTCATAACAACAACAAGGTCAGCTAACATACGAAGTTAATATGTAAAATCCAATAAAAGCCTTTATATTTTAGACCCATTTATATGTTAAACAGAGTTTTAGGCATGGAAACTGAATTCAGATAAAAATTTTTCTTGAAAATATTTTCTTTACACAGAATTTAAAATCCTCAATTCACAGAGTTACATGGATCAAAGCTTAATTCATTTCTTAAAGAATTTTTCACAATTTGCCCACCGGAAAAAAGGGGGACTTTGGAAAGAAATGAAAAAAATAAAAACCTGCCTTTGTTTACAAAAACTTATTTCCTTTTTAAAATTTTAAGGATTAAATTAAATGACAAAACCCATAACTTCTGGTTCAGAAACCTTTAGAAACACCACCTACATTTAGACAGACCCTCTGCTCTGAGCCACAGATACCCATACTTGACTCCTCAGTGCTGCACCTGTAATGTGATGTGACCGCAGGGCTGCCGGTTTTCTCTTTTTTCTCTCTTTTTGGGAGAAATTTCATCTCCCACATCGCAGCTGCCCCAAAGCACATCCCTGGAGACTGGTCAGTTAAACAGCCAATGCAAATACAACCCGTTTTACTTTCTAGACAAAAAAAACTAATATTGGAGTGGCACAATTTGCTAAGACCATTCTGTGAATACATTTATGTGAAATAACAGCAGGATTCTTGTTTATGAAGCTCATCTATTCATATTCATCTTTCATTGAGGTTGTTGTTCATGAATACACAGGCTGAAGTTTTTACATTCAGTTTTTTATTACTGTTAAACATCTAACAAACTGAAAAAAAGAAAAACCATTGAGGCAGAGATCAGAGAAGAAAGTGCTCATTTCTGCTGTGAAAGGAAAGCAATCTCACTCTAAACAAAAATCTCCTCAAAACTCCATTTAATATCATGTCATGGCAGTCATCCAAGAGAAAAAAACTAAAAATAAAACTTGTTTATCTTTCCTTTCAAACTGTAAGTCCTGCTAAATACTGCGGTTGGAGGGGTTTTCTTTCAAGTAAAACCATCCCAGAGGTCAATGCAGCAACACTGCTATTCATTTGGAAGTCTTTGAATGTGGCAAGACCGCAAACAAACCAGAAAAGTAGCGCCACGTGTTTGCCAATGTATGATACTCCAGTTTACAACTGTGATACTTCGATATCATTGGCACCAGAGTATGTGAATATGGCAGAGGGGTGAGAAAAAAGGAGAATGGTTAACAGATATACTGTAACACTACATTTCTCAGCTCTGGCACGCCGCACAACACTGTTTAAGAGTGTGCAAAGAAGACTGATTGAAACTATTTTGTGACAAAAAAAACAAAAAAAAAAACAACGACAGCCAAAAGTGAGAAAGACAAACCGCATGTGATGCCGGCAGACAAGATGAACTCAGAAGTACATGTCCTGGAAGAGGTTCTGGCCCATCTCAATGTACGCCTCTTTCTCCTGAGCGCTCATCTGTTCCACCAGCTCAGGTCTCTGGCTCACTTCCCTGTAAGAGAAGGGTCTTCCCCCTACCATAACCACAGGGTCATCCCCAACCTCCTCAAACTCATCATCATCATCATCTTCGTCGTCCTCCTCATGTGGTTTTCCTGGCCGCAGGGCTGTAGCATTGTGCAAAGTGTGCGCTGGAGCCTTGGGTGGCGTGTCCTCATCCGATTCACTGGTATCGCTGTCAGAGTCGCTGGCATTAGCTGCTGGAACGGTCGGTCTGGAGACGACAGCACCTCCTGGACCAACTCCAGTCCTCTTCTCATGAATGAGGAGAGCCAGCATCACCTCCTCATTCTCATCCTGTGCGGCTCCTTGTCCAGTCATCCCCTCCTGGGTTACTATAGAGTCCTCGACAGCTGGTGTGTAAAAATTGGAAGAAGAAAATAAATAAAAAAATGCCCAATTTAGATGCACATTTCTTAACCATAAATGCACTATATATTCTAAATGCAAGTCCTTTCTGAAGCCAATGACCGCTTTAAAGGAAAAAAGCATAATTTAAGTTGACGTCCATTCAAGTACTTCTATTTACCCACACTTCTACACTTTCAAATCCATAAACTAAAAAATTAAATCTACATTTGGTTTCTTATCCTTCTTCAATAATGCTGAATATGCCGAAAAATAAATAATATTTATTTATTTATTTATTTATCATATTTTATTGTGTCAATGTAAAAATGAAATATACAATCAAACCAACATTTATTCAGACACCTTCAACATTTCTCACATTATTACAGTTTTGCTATATATATCAAAAATGATATCTTGTGTCTGAATAATTTTTGGTTTGACTGTTAAAACTACAAAGTAATTCAGTCAAGAGCAGTGAGTGATTTTCATTTTCATTTTCTTGGATTAACATTACAGCAGCCAGTAGCTAAATTAGACGCAGTCACTTTAAGAGACAATGAACAAATCCAATATAATACACATCCCATTTTTTTCCTCAACTGTTTACTTTCACTTAGAAATTATGCTCAAAAAAACTGTGAGTTATTTCTTAAGGCGGATATTTTAACATATTTTGTATGTATTTGACGGCACAAGAGCAAAAATAAGCAAATTCGATGTTCAAGTGTTTTGAGACGCCTTTCTCTGCGTGAGCCCTGAACACCAGAACACCGCAAGTACTGAATTGGGCTCTTTGACATCTTTTTATTCAAACTGCGATTGGTATTTGTTCGTTCAGGTGCAGGAGGGACTTCGAGGAGAACTTCGCAGAAGAGAGCTCGGTTCAGTGTCGCTGTCCATGATACGCGGCTCTCGGTCTCTCTCTTGCGCACCGAACACAGCGCACGAGAAACCAGCTACTCTGTTCAGCTTTTCCGTGTATTGTTTTTGGATGCTTTAATGTTTAAATCGACAAGCGGTAAAGCTTAAAAACATGTGAAAAAGATAAGCTTTCGTGACGATGCACAGCAGTGGCCCGTCAACTGTTGTGAGCATCTTTTTAGGCTAACCTCAGCCAGTCGGTTATATAAAATATCAAGGTGAAAGTCATCATAGCTTGCTTAGTATAGACCCAGCTCCAAACCCAACTTTGAGAATAGATTAACGGCGATATTTTTTTTTTTAATCTCCTGATAAGAGTCTCACGTTAACGCAGCACGTTAACGCAGCACGTTAACGCCGATAACGGCCCACCACTTATATATATATATATATATTTAAATTAAAATTATGCATTTAGCAGACGCTTTTATCCAAAGCGACTTACAGTGTATCCAGGCTATCAATTTTTACCTATCATGTGTTCCCGGGGAGATATATATATATATATATATATATATATATATTTATATATAGATATATATATATAGAGAGAGAGAGAGAGAGAGAGAGAGAGAGAGGTGAAAGCAAAGTTTTTCATTGAAAAAGGACTGTAAATTTGTCTATTTCTCATGCAAAACAATTTTATGGCTTTTGAAGACTCTAAACCTGAAATATAGCAAAATAATAATTCAAATGGGTAACTTTTTTAATTGTACTCTTTCGTCTTTGTAGGTAAAAAAATAAAAAGCATGGATAGCAATAGCAACTTGGATATTCTGCTTAATATCTCTTTTTGTGTTTCAAACAAAATATTGGAGTGATAATAGGGTAAAATATCTCTTTCAACCAATCAGTGCCTTCACCCTTATACCTAGTTAGATTGTGCATTCAGACCCATGAGGTGTATAAACAAGTAGCAGCAGGCAAATCATGATATCAAAAAAAAAAAAATAGCATAGCGTTAATATGCAGCCATCAGCACAAAAACTACTTTCAAAATAGTCGATGTGACTCACGTGGCTTCCCAGCATCTGTCTCACTGTACGCCCCATGCACTGTGCTTTCCGTCAGCCACACGGGCCTCTCTTTGGGGGCTTTTCCCTCACTAGTCTGGCCAGGTTGAGGCTCCTGGTCTTCCATGCTGATGACCACATCCTGCGAGTAGAGGTCATACGATGAGCCTTTGTTTTTCCATACTTCCCGACCAGGTGCCCCTGCACCAGCTCCTGCTGCCGCTAGGGCGGCCCGCTCCCGACTGAGGGAAACAGCAAAGTTGGATTACTAATTTGTTGACAACATATACATGACTTTAATTGGCCATCCTTTAGCTGTTAAAAGTGGGAGGAAAAATATTTAAAGCAGATGACAATGTTAAGTTTTGCTAATCGGTTCAAAATAAATGGTCTATTTTATTATCAATTTTGGTAACAGTTTAGAATAGGTAACACCTATTAGTTGCTTATTAGCATGCATATTACTAGAATATTAGCCATGTATTAGTGCTAATTAAGAACATATTAATGCCTTATTCTACATCCCTAATCTTACCCAATTCCTAAACCTAACAACTACCTTACTGACTATTAATAAGCAGTAAATTAAGAATTCATTGAGAAAAACGTTGTAGTTAATAGTTAACAAGTGTTACCTATTCTTAAGTGTTACCTAAATTTTAGTTTTTGACTGAACAGAACTGAACTTTAACTGAACAGGTGAGAGATGCTGACCTCTGTTTTAGGGCTGGGATTTCTGAGGGTTCGGGCTCCAGCAGATCATGGGACAAGTTGATGTCCTCTGTCTCTCGTAGCAATACATAGATGGGCTCGATCTGCTCATTGAATCGAGCTACCAGAGTGCGGGCATCTTTCTTTGGCACGGCCGATTCGTCCTCCTCTACTTCTGTTTGACAGAAGGTACAGCGGAACGTTCCTGCGTTTGAGAAAAGAAGGTGTTAAGCACAAAATATCAAGTGTTGAAACCGTAACCGTCATCAGCCCTCATTCTCAACCACTTCAACCCACCAACCCCATCCATCCATCTTGTCTGGCACCTCGAAGTCATTCGATTTGAAAGTTAGAGCCTAGAAAAACTTTGTCAGAGGGCTCCATATCTCTGGTTCCAGAGGCTCTAAATGCTGGGATTTCATGTCCCCTTTTCCCTCAGATTTGGTGTCCGTTGAAGAGCTGGAGCCAGTGCCCAATCTGGCACCCCATTCTTTGCTACCACAATAAAATGTTGTGCTGCTAGGGCTGTCACTTTTAGTTCGAAAATCGATTGCATACTCAATCGGACCAACCAAAAAAAGTTTCGAAAATGAAAATAGGGAATTGATTTTAACTAAATATGTACACTATTAATTTTAAATGAATTAAACAATAAAAATATATAGATGTAACAAAACACAAACAAGCTGAAAAAGAAAATAAACAATTCCGAAAGTGCAGTATGCGTTGCAAAAGCTAGTCAGAAAATAACGGCAATTTTACGCGCCTATAAGACCCAGTGACGTCGAAAGCGACCTGTTATGCTGCGTTCACACCAAACGCGAATAAAGCGTCTGGCGCGAATGATTTCAATGTTAAGTCAATGTAACGACACGTTTACGCGCGTCTGTGGGTCTCGCGGCGTTGTAGACGCGAATTCGCCTCATTCGCACATCTAGTTACAGGAGATTCTGAGTTATGAAAAGGACCATTGCAAGGTGACAGCGACCGGCTTTTGTGGTGGAAAATTGCCAGTAATACCCCCACCTTGCGCAGCTGTACCTGAGTGTCCCTGGGACATCAGTGCGGTCGGAGTGCGTCTTCTCAACAGCTGGACATATAGTGAATAAAAAACGCTCTGCTCTGGACCCCGAAAATGTTAATCGACTTGTTTTCCTGTCCAACAAATTTGTAATGGCCCTAGCATTTTTGCGCATTTCATTATGCCTGCCTAGTGCCGCCTAGCCTAAGTGTCGGTTACGTTCAATAAAAAAAAACACACATGGCTTGTTCACAAGTCCATTTAAAGTTCAATTTTTGAACAGTTGTTTGAAAAAATGGATTGAATCATTATTTAAAATAATCTTGGGAGATTTTTGAATTGCCTAAATCATAAATGCAGCCGGGTTGAAGCCTGCAGTGATGTTTTTCTTTTGTTATGGCAGCCGTCCCCTCTGCATATATATATTTTTTCGAGAATGTTGCACTCCTGTTGCTGTTTGTTATTCTGTACTAAACTTCATGCCAATAAATAAGAAATATTGCGGACTTGTGCGTTTCCAGCGCTCTCTTTACGTTCGTCCGTTATTTGACGTTGAAAAAGGAAAAATTTTTTTTAGACATGGAAAATTGATTTTACAATCGATTCAATGAACACTTATGTCTTAAAAAAATCGAAAATGATTTTTTTCACAAAAGTGACAGCCCTATGTGCTGCTTAATATTTTTGTGGAAATCATGATATATTTTTTCAGGTTTCTTTGATGAACAGAACGTTCAAAAGACTTTCACTTGCACTTTCTTGAATTATTTTTATTTTTTTTTTGTAACATTATAAATGTCTTTACTGTCACTTTTGACCAGTTGAATAGAATAATTAATTTTCACTTAAGGCTGTTATAATCAAAAACGTTTTTGGTTTTATTATTATTAAAATAAAATTGTTCCCAATCCTGGAGGCACCCCAACACTGCACGTTTTGCATGTCTCCATCAAACACACCTGATTCAGGTCATCAGCTCATTAAGTAGAGACTCCAAAACCTGAAATTGGTGTCAGAGAAAGGAGAGATGCAAAATGAGCAGTGATAGGTGCCTCCAGGGCCAGGGCTGGGAACCACCGATCTAGAAGATCCACTGCTGACATTCTAATATTGAAAAAGGAAAGAGGAAGAACAGTCACAGACACAAGGACAAACACACTCTCAGACCCAGAATTCAGTGGTGGTTCCATTCCAAGCAAAGCTGGTCTGGTTTGCCATCTGCTGCTGAAGTTATTTACAGCCTTCTGACAACAACACACATAGCAGGGCCCTCTGTACGAGTATGTGATGCACGCCAGCTACTAGCTGAATACAAAATACATGCCTTGACATATTGTGCATAGGTGTGTACTGATATTGTAACCTTCCTTTAAAGGAACACTCCACCGTTTTTTGAAATAGGGCTTATTCACATGATTTCCTACATTTAGATAGGTGGGCAAATGCATTTTTGTGTCAGTGCATGCATTGTTTTAGTTTGACTGGGTCGGCGTTAGCTTAGCTTAGCACAATGAATGGAATCCTTTGTTGCCAGCTAGCATGGCCTGAGTAAAAGTGATCAAAAAAAATAAAAAAACCCACCTAATTACTTCTTGTGGCCTGCGTATTCACAACGAGTACAAATAGCGATCCAGATTAACACTAGGCGATTTCCAAGGCAGATATTGACTTGGGACTATATTATGGGGAAGCACAGGCGAAGCACTGCTGCTTAGGCGAAGCACTGCTACTTCGGCGCAGAGATATCACGCAACACATGAAATCCCACGACTTCCGTCAACATACCGGCGTGAATAGTAGCTGCCTGGCTATTTTCCTTACAGTACACGAATGGCGATGAATATGGCTGATTTTGAGAGAGAAGAAGAGGATGACTTCTTAGACAGTCAAGAACCAGAACCATACCTATTTGAACCAGAGTTTACAGAAGACGAGCTGCATGCTTTGGAAATAGAACGACAGGAGGAGGAGGTTGCGATCGCTCAACAGCCTGAGGACGTAAGGATGAGAGCCAACATGAACTGGTGTTGTGAATGTGGGGGAATATGCCAATCTATACCGACGGAAATAGAGCGTCTGTGCTGTAGAGAGTGGGACATGTTTTTGCCATTGATGACCAGGCTCAACACGTCAGATCAAGATGAGCGTGCCCGAAGTTGTGTCACATCTACAGAGGATTTCACGGCGCTGATCCATTCTGCAGTACTCGATTTTTTTTCCGGTGTGACAAAGTGAACTGGAAAAAACGCCCCACGCCGAATGGACCAAATGGACAGCTGTCCACAGAGTAAGTGATTATTTTAATCATGACGCATGTATAGATCGACCCATATTATACCTGTATTCACATAGAGTTGATGTTTTCACAGGCAATATAGGTTATATAGGAAGAGAAATAAAAGACAACTTACATGTGCACTTTGTTCTTCCTGTGCTTTGAAAATAGATGGGACGGCCGTATCTTTCAGACGTAGTACCGTCTTTCTGGACCCATATTCCATTTTTTCAAAGTAGTCCTCTGGTGCAAAATGTTCTTCGCAAACACGATACTGCTTTATTTTGTTGAGAGGCGTTGAACTACAGATCTCCAGAGCTACTAGCCATTTATTTCTCAGTTCCACATTAGATGGAATTCTGTGAAACATTACATTCGTGTATGTCCTTTGCTTGTTCTCACAACCTTTTGCTATGCAGGTAATAACCATGTTTGCTGTAACTTCTCAAAATAAATCATCCAAAAGCGAAGACACTCGGTGCAGGTCACGCCGGTATGTTCTTCTTCTTCTGTTTTTTTGACGCGTTGCACGCCGCTATGTTGACGGAATTCGTGGGATTTCATGTGTTGCGTGAAATCTCTGCGCCGAAGTAGCAGTGCTTCACCTAAGCAGCAGTGCTTCGCCTGTGCTTCCCCATAATATAGTCCCAAGTCAATATCTGCCTTGAAAATCGCCTAGTGTTAATCTGGATCGCTATTTGTACTCGTTGTGAATACGCAGGCCACAAGAAGTAATTAGGTGGGTTTTTTAAATTTTTTTGATCACTTTTACTCAGGCCATGCTAGCTGGCAACAAAGGATTCCATTCATTGTGCTAAGCTAAGCTAACGCCGACCCAGTAAAACTAAAACAATGCATGCACTGACACAAAAATGCATTTGCCCACCTATCTAAATGTAGGAAATCATGTGAATAAGCCCTATTTCAAAAAACGGTGGAGTGTTCCTTTAATAGTAGTCTTTTATATAGAATATCAATCTATTCAGGTTCATATTTTGTTATCATGAACAAACACCATCTTTTTTTATGTGGAAACACTCCCATGTGGTTGTGCTGAGTGCATGGTGAAACCGCTTCCGAGTTTCTGGCCTTGAGGGGAATCAAACGAGTAAACGATTCACCGCAATTTCCATTTTAAAAGCTTTGCTGGAAAGTTGACAACAAAATATGTGAAGTCGCTCCTGAAAAACAATCACCTCCAGCTAGGCCCTTTTTCTACAGATGTCTTCTCTGCCAATACAGGAGTGGAGGGCATAAAAGAAAACTATTTGACAAGCGCAAAGACAGAGAGACAGAGAGAGAGAGGGAGAGGAGGTGAGAGAGAGGCTTAAAAAAAACAAAACATTCAGGTAAAGGGAAGATAAAAAAAAAAAGTAAATAAATAAAAATAACTTTATCACATTTGACACAGCTCCAGGGGAAATATCGACAAGCCCGGAGCACAGAGAACAATTTTACTGCAACCCTCCTGGTCCTGTCCTCTCTCCCTCTCACACACACACAAAAGAAAGAAAACCAAAAGAAAACAAAGACATTTTCAAACACATGCAAACATCATGTATTGTAGAGGTAAGGGATTCAAAGCAGATGCATTCTTATAAGTAGCTGTTAAAGCAGAATGTGTTTTTGCATTCCACAGCACTCTTTTCATTGTTTTTCAATGCAAACATGCACTAAACTGATGTATTTGACCATTCTGCTCAGATCTCAAACTACAGCTATAAAAATGCAGCTCTGAAGTAAAAAATAATTTTTAGTCCTTGTATTTTTTTTGTTACACTACAGAACTCCGTACACGGTCTCGCATTTAAACAGAAACATTTTTCAATATACACATGCTGGATAGACATTATTTTTTAATATATATTATTACTTATTTAATAGGGACAGTGCTCATTAATCGACAGTAAAATACTGTAAATAAGCCAAAGTTAGACCCCAATGGCTAATTTTCATCTGTTGCCACTTGCCAGATTTAGCTTTTATAACATTGTGTATGAGCGCTGTATTTTAAAATAAAATGTCAACATATCTTGTGTACATCTGCAGTTTAACACAAGATTGCATTCTATATCAACTTTAACAGAGTCTAAAAAGGGCATTGCTCATTTGTGTTACAGAAGTAACAAGATGCACCTCAGTGATCAAATATTTACATAAAAAAATAAAATAAAACCTATGTGAACCAACTCTAAAGTGACAAAAGAAAGTAAGTTTACTAGCACAGAAAGGTAACCTTACACTAAACTGAGGGAGACAAAAGCAGGCACTGATTTTGTCTCCAAAAATGTTATGGTATTTATTACCATAACAGGATGTTATGGTAATAAATAAATGTTTTACCATTTTATTTTATTATTATTATTATTTATTTACACACCAAATAATAATTCTGTAGAGATATCAATTCCAAAGCCCTGGACAATTAGCAATATGGCACATTCACACTCTGGTTGTCATTGTTGTTTTTAGTCAAAATGTGCATTGGGTACATGTGCGTACACATTGTTGCAATGATCTAAAGGAACATGGCATGGTGCTGTTAGCGAGTAGGCATACATTAAGGCTGCTGTCGGAGAAGAACGGCCTTTGTTTTTATAGTTTTTGTATTATCTATGAGATATGAATAGGTCTGGTTTAAATTGCATAGCTCTCACTCCAGTGATTCATAGCTCTTTTGAAAACAGAACGGTGCTTTGTTCCGTAGTCTACGCCAAAGAACAAAAAGACTTTTGTAATCAGCCATTAAAAGATGAATCCAGCATCATTTCAGCATTTGAGAGAGGACAAAGTTTTTTCATGAGGAGGTCTGAGCAACTGTGACAAATGCACCACTGATTGCAACTGGAGCAGAGCTAATGCAATAACAATTGCAATACAAATACAGTTAAAAAGTTTAACTGTTCTGCATTGAACGACTGTATATAGATGAATTCAAATAACTATTCTGGATTCAATACAAGTTAAGCTATAGACTGCATTTAAATCTCTATACAAAAAGGATTAGTTTCCAGGACAGAACATCTGAAATGTAACAATTCGCACTGGATTAGCAATGTCTGTAGTAAATGCCCAAATCTACTAAATTTATGCGAAGCCTTTGGAAATTACTGACCAAACACAAAAGTTTAGTATGGTGCAGTCTATATTGCACTACTGTTCAAAAGTTTCGAGTTTAGACTTCTTGAGTAGGATTTTTTTGAAAGAAGTCACTTATGCTCACAGAGGCTGCATTTATTATAATTAAAGTAAAAACTGTAATATTTGTTAAATATAATTACAATACAACTGCTTTCTATATTATTATTACATTTTAAAGCATAATTTATTTCCGTGATGGCAAAGCTGAATTTTTAGCATCATTACTCAAGTCTTCAGTGTCAGTTGATCCTTCAGAAATCATTTTAATATGCTGATTTGGTATTCAAGAAACATTTCTTGAGCAACAAATGTTGAAAGCAATTGCGTTGCTTAATATTCTTGTGGATTTCATTATACATTTTCAGGATTTTTGATGAATCGATAGCTTAAAACAGCAATTATTTGAAATAGAAATATCACTATCAATTTAATGCAGGAAACAATTTCTTGTACAAAAACAGATGTACAATCATGTGTATAAAAAAAACTACAATAAAATTGGTGACATTAGCAAGCCAGTACTCCTATATATTGCACTATTGGTTTAAAAACATAGACAATTGGTTCACATGTCGTAAACATGTTTGTTAGCAAAAAAAAAAAGCTGTTTTTTTATCTACATATTGGTTAGTTACAGACTTCGCTATATGTGACTTAAGTGTCAATTTTTTTAAATTGAGATTTATAAATCATCTGCAACCAAAATAAATAAGCTTTTGGTTGATGTATGGTTTGTAAGGATAAGACAATATTTGGCTGAGATACAACTATTTGAAAATCTGGATTCTGAGGGTGCAAAAAAAAAAAATCTCAATACTGAGACAATTACCTTTAAAGTTTTCCAAATGAAGTTCTCAGCAATGCATATTAGTTTAAAAAAAATAAGTTTTGATATTTACAGTAGAAAATGTCCAAAATATCTTCATGGAACATGATTGTAACTTAATATAATAATGATTTTTGACGTGAAAGAAAAATTGATCATTTTGACCCATACTATGTTTTTTGGCCATTTCTACAAATATACCTCAGCGACTGCTTTTGAGGTCCAGGGTCACATATGCACACTTGCGACTCAGAACAAAGGAAGACTAGAAACAGATGAGACATGAGGCAGCGTGAAGGCATGCCAAGATAGGATCAGCAAGTGACTTATTACCGTGCAGGCCTGATCGGTCATATCTCCTTATCTCCCCTAACACCTCACCAATCAAACAGATTTTCATAAATCAATTTTTTTTCTTCTTTTGCTCAACGAAGGGGGACCTGGATGTGCTTGACCAATCAGATCAATACACTCTCCTGTTCTAAGACACAACTAAGCCACCTAAGCACAAAAGGAAGCGCAGGGTTAAAACAGCCAATAGCAAAATATCCACATTTGAGCCCACTCGGAGGAAACTCATGTTTATAAAATCCTTTCTGGGATACTAGTCCCGGAAAGAACATGGGAAATAAGTATGCGTTTAATGGCAGGGTCTACACAGGGTTAGGTGCTTTATCGTTGGCTGTTCCGTTCTTCTGCTCCATCTTTGCCAATCCTCCTGTTGTGTATCCTAGCAACAGCTTTACCTCCCTGTCTTCCAGTTTGCTATCAGCAGAGGTGAGGGGGAACACGTGCCACCTGGTCTTTACCTGCCTTTATTTTCCTCAAACACTCATCACACACCTCTGACTCCGCTCTCAGTCCTCTAACACTCTCACTCTTTTTCCTGTTCCTCTTATGTGTCCAACACTCTCTTAAGCGTATGCTTTCTGTACAGAGGAGTTCCTCCTATATTCATAAAACAGCATACAAAATGTAACCAACTACTTCTGGCAAGATTCTGAAGTGTGCATCTAATGATAATGGATGTTTTATTATCCCATGAGGCCATGGGAGAGGATATGACAACAATGAATGTAGTAGTTAGTTAGTTACTTTCCAAATACACACATTTATATGATAAAGACGACAACGGTTGCAAGCTAAGTAATCGAAAGAAGTACCTAATCTGAGATATCAGACGCAGCCACTGTCACTGTGTTCTCACTGTGACTCACAAGCAGTACGGAAATATATTTTTACAGTACACATTAAACTGGTGATGTCCAGCTAAAAAAGTAAACCTAATGGTCACATTAGCTTGACAACTTCAGATACCAGAAAAACACTATCCCCAAAACACCGTATAAATAGAGCAACTCAACACACGTTGGTAATGCGGTAATGAACTAGAGGTTTAAAAAACAATTGACCATTTTACAACTCATTACACAAATTTTATGAATGAAGAATTGCTTTAATAAAAATATGAGCTGTGCATTTCTGCTAAAGCACTTTGATTTCTTGTCTGCCAGGCTTTTATTGTAAGTCCATTACTGCGATCATTTCCTGTTCGTTTATACTGAGGTTTGAAAATAACCCAGATTATTCCTTTAACTGATGAAACTACATTAATGTCTTTCATCAGGCCTATACATTTCGTCGGTTCCCTAAAAACACTGTTCAAATCTCTTTTCATAACTTTTAAAGGTCTTATGAATGTACTTCAATATGTGTTTGAAGAGAATTAAGGCAAGTCCCAATGCGTCAGTGTTATTCAGCATTCAAACTCTCTTAAGACTTCTCATATATTTTCCTTCTGAACGCAGACACAGGTTAGATCAATTATACATGATTCAGGAGTACTGGAATGGGCTCACACACACACACACTATGCAGACTTTAGGTTTAGCTGGGATCAGTCCATAATAAAAGCTTAAATAGGGACGGCCAGTAGTGTGCAAAGCTCTGAAACCATTATAACACAAGTCACGTCAAGAACTGCACTTGTGTGTGTGTGTGTCCGTGTACTTCACTAAGCACACAAATCAGCAGCTATTGAAGTCAGAAGTGTAAAACAGTAGGCACAGAAGCAAAGATGATGATGTCAATGTGGTGTGCTAATCCCTACAGCCGGCTCTACGAGATCACAGCCTGTTTATTTTTAAACTTTTTAAAATAAAGATTCATTTCCACTCCTGTCTGTGATTACAGTCTGCAAACTGACGCAATTCAGCAACAGTTTCCAAGTGAGGTTCACTCAAGCGTGTTGAAAACATTGCAACTTTTGTCATCTGCTGCCATCATGTGTCATGATACAGCTCTGCCAAATAAATCACTCACTTAGGGAGATTACAACACACCTACCAAAAGTTGGCTGAAAATTGTTGAAAAAGGTATTCTTAGACAGAAAATTAAACAGAATTTGTTTTAAAAATGATAAGTGTCTTTACTGTCATTTGTGATTAATTTAATTCATCCTTGTGCGATAAAAGCATTAATTTATTAAAAAAAAAAAAAAAAAGAATTCTAACAAATGTTAAACATTAGTATATGTGCACATAACACAGTTCTGCCCACTAATACTCATACGGTATAGAAGAAACTCTAACAGCAGATTCATTGCTAATGCCACATGTAAATACCATCATAACGAAACCCTTTTTGAAGGAGAGCTTTATCTTGATTATCTTGAGCTTTATCTGAATGTTATGTTTTCATAACATTCAGACAAACAGTTTAAAAGGATCATCTCCCACTTTTATACTCACCAGTCATGGGGTCAAACAGCTGGTTGGCCTCAAGGTCAGTGAACGTGTTCATGCAGCAGGGGCAGCGGAAGGAAGCTCTGTTAGTTGAGTCCCGTTCGTCCGTCTCAATGCGTCTGCGCATGTGGTCCAGCTTGTACTTCACCACATTAACCAGCAGCCGGTAGTTAATGAAATAGTAATTGTGTCGTGTCGTCTTGCCGTCGGGTGCAGTCTCCACACGCATACGGCATTTGACAAACTTGTCAGCCTTAAGTGTGTTCAAAACCGAACGTAGCTGCTTGCGGTCGAACTTGAGCAGCTCCAGCATGTCCTCTTCACGTACGCAGGGGTTCCGGATCAGCACATCTAGAGCGAGAGCATGCTCGATGCCATAGAAACCTCGCACAACCTGCTTCGCCAGCCGTTTCAGAGAGGCAGGGACCTCTGTGAGCAGCTCTGGTTCAGTCATGATGAAGGGGAGGGAAGGAATAGAACTAAACAAAGGAAGAGAGCAAAAGCAGGAGGTGGAAGTATTTTCAAAACCAAGAATGATAAGTTTTTAGGAAAAGCAGGAGTGGAATGTAACAAGAAGGATCAGCTCGCTTGGTATACAAGAAGATGATCAGGATGACTTTGGGACTGTAGGACAGAGGTCTGTGAAGCATGGAAGAACAGAAAAAGAGATCGGTTACACATATGATCCAATAACTGTCTATAATGTGCATCCAAATGTCAGTTCTATTTTTTTTTTTTTTTGAGAAAATGGTAGCAAAAAACACTTTACATATTTTAACTTATCCTGCTATAAACATAATAAATAGCTATTTTTAGCAAAATATATTTGTCAGAAAAATAACTATAACCAATAATAACCAACTAATAAAGTCCTTCGGGCTTATTTGAGGACTAAAAGGTATGTGTGCGGATACAAAGCTCTGCAGGGCTCCAGGAATTGAGTTTGATCCATGTTAACCAGCTAGATAATGTTACTTTAAAGACATTCAAATTAACACAATTTACAACAACAATAACGTTCGATTTACTACAGAAAGGCTGTCTGGAAGGTTTGTTGCTGGTCCAACATAACATACTGGACCATGATGATCCTCTGACCAACCATAAGGAAAGATAAGAACCATAAATGACCAGCTAGAAAGCATAAAAAATATCATAAGGTGGTTTTAACGTCATCAGCAGTTATTCATGTTAACAGACTGCTTAACAAATGTGAGGGGTGTCTTTTTAGGAGTCATGTGTTAACCCAGTTTCAATCACTGTAAATGAAGAAAGAAGACAATCTTCTTAGTAGTATTTATTAGTCATATTTATTCATATATTTAAGTAACATTTATTTGTCATTGACTCCGGCTACAAACGCATAATTTATGGATTAACGTTACATGAACCAAAACAATGTGACAGTACAACTGATTACCCAATCAAGCTTCATTCATCCCATTGGGGAGTTTAATATTACTCTCGAAATTAAGTATACTGAAAGATACAGTAAGAGTAATACCTTCATCAAAATAAACAACATAAAACCATGAATGATAGAAAAAAGCGGCTCAAACCTTTAATTCTCCTCCTGTTTAGATCTGAACAAGTTTCCTAGTTCAGCATCATGCTAACGTTCTTCTTCTCCTTAAACGTTTTTGGCGGTTGGCAAACCAGTTAATAGGTTGCATTACCGCCACCTGCTGGATATTCAATGATCTTCATATTAGAAGGGCTTCTTCTTCTTCGTGGCGTTTAATGGCGGATGGCATACTTTTAGATGCATTACCGCCACCTACCGATTAGGACCATAATCTTCACTAAATAACCCAAATAAATAACACTGTAGAAACTCTACTGAAAGGAGAGCAAATCATTCATCCTTTTTCTGTTTATAGGCCTAACAATTCAATCTCAGTAGAAGGGATTTTGATTGTTGAGGACAAATTCAATATATTCCAGCGTCTTCTCTTGGATGGCATTGTGCAATGGTAATTGGAGTGTCGCTTGGTCTCTTCCACACAAATATTTATTAACAAACAAAATAAAAGAAGTCACATTTAAAATATTACATAGATGCTACCCCTTGTAATAGTGTACTTAATAAGTATATGCAAAATATTGAAAAAAAGAGTACTTTCTGTGATATGAAAGAGGCCATTGTGTGAACAATAATAACACTTTTAATATTATTTTCTTTTATTATAACTCTAACTTTTGGACTCATTGTATTGTTAATCTTTTTATTATACCTTTTTTTATTATTCATAAATTTACATTTTTGGGTAGGAACCCAGTTCTGTCCATTTTTCTGGTTGACTATAATTCTTATGTTTTATCTTTGATGGGCATAAATTTTTTTTCTTAAAGAAAATTATTCAAAAGTCAAAAATTGCTTTCAGTGTTTAACCTTGTATAATACTGTATATAAACTTTATTATTCATACAGATATTTGCATATCTTGCCAGAAAATCTTTGTCCAACCCTGTCTTTCATCACTAAAATGTGATGTTAGAACATCTGCAATATGTTTCTGTGTTCATCAGAAGTGGTCATTATAATCTAATTGGTGTGGATGACAGGAAGGAGCAGGAGGTGGAGGCAACTCTGAGCAGAGCTGGACTGCAGTGGGATGCTCCCACACTCATCTTGTCAGAGGTTGTGCTGACTTTTATTGGAAACACAATGGTGAGAACATGAACAGATCAGTGGTTTTACCTTGAATTAGTTGGAGCCATTGTGCAACAATAAATATATGTGATCCTGAGAACCACTGAGCCTCGGTGCCCATTCCACAGATGCAGGTTTGTATATTACCTGCAATGTATCCCGATCTCAATGCCATTCTGTCTTTCCAATAGTTTCCTTTTACTTTCTACTATAACTGTTTGTTTAATAAAAAGAGGGCATATTAACCTTTGAGCAAACAGGATAGCTCATTTTTTTAACGTGTTTTGGTGATTTTTTTTCAAGGTCAGATGCTGTGATTGGCTGGGCTGCCAAGTTGCTCCCACAATCTATGTTTGTGATGTATGAACAGATCAACCCAGATGACCCGTTTGGCATGATCATGCAGAACCACTTCCTGAAGCTCAAATCTACCATACATGCTCTCAAACAGTATCTAGACACTGTCACTCAGACACAGAGATTTATACAGAAGGTATGCCTCATATTAAGGTTTCATACTCATTCGTTTTTTTTTTTTTTTATAGTTTGTAGCCATGTAATAAGTGGGATAAAGTACATGTTTATTATTCAACATAAACATCTTCAGATTCATATCTGACCTGACCCGGTTACAGTGTCTGGTGTATTTTATGATAATAACTGTCTGTACATAATACATATAATACCTATATATATATATATATATGTATGTATGTATATTCAACTACATTTTTTTGTACATCGATTGTTCAAAACTCCTGTGATGCTTTCTACCCGAGACCCTCATCATCAGGTTTCTGCTGGGAGACAAAGAATTTACATCCACCCCCAGTACCCAGGTTCAAATCCACTCACTTATTTGGATGTGAAAAGAATGTGTTATGAAAATGTGCCACCTCTCAGTAATCAAAATCACAGTCTTGGCTTCTATTTTCAGGTATTCTCACTCAGCCCATATAATAAATGAGAAGTTAGTTGGTTGGTGGAGTTTGGCTTCAGGCTGATGGAGTACCAGGAGTTGCTATAATAAATCTGAACACTGGAAGCTGTGTGGAGATCCAGCTGGATGCCGTAAGTTACTCTGCTCATGGACTCAAGTAGTAGTTAATAGTTTATCATAAAATGGAAAATTTTGGCTCTAAAATCTCATTGGATAGGCATAATAAAACAGACATTTCTGACTCTAAATTCTGATGTTCTCTGCCGTTGTACAATATGCATTTGTAATGATGTAGAAAGTTATGTTGTTTACTGACCATGAACAGCCTACAGTCAATTTAACTTTATGTGATCCTGGACCACAAAACCAGTCTTAATTTTCAATTTTTCTAAATTGAGATTTAACCATCATCTGAAAGGTGAATAAATAAACTTTCCATTGATGTATGGTTTGTTAGGATAAGACAATATTTGGCCGAGAAAGAACTATTTGAAAATCTTGAATTTGTGGGTGCAAAAAATCTAAATACTGAGAAAACTGCCTTTGAAGTTGTCCAAATGAAGTCCTTAGCGTACATATTACTAATCAAAAATTAAGTTTTGATATATTTACAGTAGGAAATTTATAAAATATCTCCATGGAACATGATCTTTACTTAATAGCCTTATAATTTTTGGCATAAAAGAAAAATCTATAATTTTGACCCATACAATGCTTTTTTGTTTTTGGCTATTGCTACAAATATACCTCAGCGACTTAAGACTGGGTTTGTGGTCCAGGATCACATATTAGTGGGATCATTCTAAATTTGGATGACTCCATTTCTATCATTCATTGACAGGAAAAAATTTGCTCTGAAAGTGATCCCAGAAGTGTTGTCCTCTCTTTTTTGTTATTTTTATATTTGGGGTGTATTCCCTTTGAGATTTTTTTTTAAAACATTATGGTTATAGTTTTCATTCTTGGTATGAACAGAACTTAAGACTTATGCACATTTTTACTTGATGAAGGAATTGTTTGAAGTACTGAACGGTCTCTTTTGAAAAACCTGAAAATATGAGGGAATTTTAAATGTGGGATTTCCAGAACTGGGAAAGTCAGGGAAATTAATAAAATGTAGTAATGGAAATTAAATCTTGAATGTAATTTGTTTAGTAACACTCAGCTTGAAAATATTTTATTGGCAAGAAATCGCTATGATTTTAAAAATTGTATTGAAAATTCTTATAAAGTTAATCGTGAATGACTGGAAAAGTCATTGGTTGAAAGATGTGGGACCACAGTTTATAAAAACAATAATCGACCTAAATAAATAGTCTATTGTTGTAATTTTTGCTGCTGACTAATTAATTTCAAAAACATTTTCAGCAATGCAAAGTAATGTAACACTTTAAATTGATTTATCTTTATCTATTTATTTTTCTAAATTGGAACTCAATCTTCAATCTCTACCCTGTAACTGTAGATCTAAGACCTATGCTTTGCTATTGATATTAGTCGAAGTACAAACTACAAACAAGCAACAAATGTGCTGTTGAGTGGATCTCCAGCCAAACTTTATTTCAGCTGGAACTTCAGTGAGTCACAGGCAAGTAGTATTGTGACACAGGGACATCACTCAGTGAAGCGCCTGAAAGACTGCACGGTGGGACAGACCGCACCCCAGTCCACTGGTTTGCGGTAGTTGCCCTTCTCCAGGAAGTACTGGTGGCCACGGTAGTTGGGATGCTCGTAGAAGATCCAGTAACCATCCAGAACTTTGCAGGAATGGACCTCTCTCAGACGGAACCTCCCCAGCACAGATGGACAGTCTTCGATGGACTCTATAGCCTGGCCTGTGAAGTCGGGCTTGTCGTACAACTGAACCTTGTATTGCATTCCACTTGTCTGCATGGGTTGGGTTTATTTGGGTTTGGGAAGGGAAAAGGGGAGGAAATATTTGTGCATGAATGTTAGAGTTAAGATAAATGGGACAAAATGACAAAAAGATGACATGGAATAAGATGGCTCTAGTTTGGTGGAAGTCATTTAACAATAGGCTATAATACTTGAAGACCTTTATAAGCAGAATTTGTTAATTAATGTACATTTTTATCTTGTTTGACTAGTTTAAACTTAAAATTTTTGGACCATTTTAAAGATATACTTTAAATTATAGTATTCATGCTTTATTCCTACAGGCTTTTAGGCAGAAAATGGTCTGACATTTTATGAATTTAACACATTTTTAAATGTTTGCTTACATTACACATAAGTTTGGTCTTTCAACAAGACTGAATCAAATACTGCAGATCATATGGACACTGTTTTATTGGCAAAGGCCTTGTGGCCTAATTAGGTTAACTGGTTAGAAAAGGTCTGCACTACTCATATTTTCCTAGGCTTTTATTAAGTTTTAACCCAGTAGATTGAATTTAGTTTTAGCACAGCATTGTGAAACAGCTTGATCATTATGCCTGGTCTAAAAACATAGCAAATTAAATTTGTTCTGCTCTATACCCTGTTAAAGTCTTAGAAAAAAGCTCACTAATGCACAATGTTGAATGTATTAGCTGAACTTACGAAGCGGATGAGCTTGCAGGAACTGAGAGAGTCATTGTGGCCCATCCAGCCCTGGTATTCAGGATACTCTCCCCTGGTTAGCAGATACCGGTTACCTGTGTAATTGGGCCGCTCGTAAACCACCCAGGCACCACTTTCCACACGAATAGAATTGCAGCTGCTCAGGTAGGTATGGAAGTCAGAGCAGTCACTGTCACATTCATAACGCCGGCCCTGGAAGTTTTTGTCCTCAAAAAACACAATCTGAAACACATCAAGATAATGTTGAAGAGCATTTGTATACTTTAATGACAACATCTTTTAAAAATGCTTAAACAATATTTTTGGCCATGTTCATGCTGATTTGGGCTGGTTGGCCAGCAAGCAATGTACATTTTATCTTGTCTGACCAATGTGAGTTTGACATTAATTGGCATCCACTGATTTGCTATGAACAATTCTCAAGATATATTAAAATATAGTATTGATCAGCTGGTATACCTGCAACATTAATAACAATCTACCAGTGATATAAGCCAGTTTGTTATGCCAGCAACCAACCAATATTGCACATCTAAAATCACAGATGACCATCTTGGGTCCAAAATAGTCTGATCTGTGATTAAAAACGTAGTTTCACAAACATAATCTAATCCAACTCAGTCCTACAGTACTGATCTGAATGCAGGCTAAGACATTTAGAAAATAGTTTTAAAAATCAGTGTCATCATTTAGGCATTTCATGAAAGCATACAAAAAAAATCTAAACATTTGAATATTTGATAATGTCATGAAAAAAATATAGCAGCACTATTTGCTAGGTAGATTTTTTACATTTCCCAAATCCCCCTAACACATCCATACATGCGCACTGGCAAACTAATTTGCTGAAATAAAAACACAAAGATGCTACACAATAATCTGCCATTTAAGAAACCTTGATTATACATATGTATTTTTTGTTTTGTAATTTTGTTTTCTCTTTTTCTGTAAAGTGATTTCCTACTCACCCTGCCCATCTTGAATACTATTTTCGGTCTTGACTGGGGAGGAGGTCTAAGTGTCTAGAGTCAATGTTTATGGGGCTGTTTAAATATGCAGCTCCCAATGTCAAAATGACGAGGAGGGGAGGACCAGATATTCACTTTGTCATGAAAATGAGATCCAAAAAACGAGTCAGTGATTCTAGCACTATTCAGTTTTTTTTTTCCAGAAAAGCAAATGGGGATTAAAGGATAATGACTAGCCTGGCATGGGCATTCATTCACCCTGAAACACCACTGCACCCTACAACTGGACCAATCTGAACCACAACAAACAGCACACTGGCTAGCACCTGATGCCAAGAGCTCTGCCAAAAAAAGAGCCCGGACTCATTGGATTGTGTCATGACATGCTGAATGGCACCCATTACCCTGGCTCAGCTCTTTTCAACAGCATAGACACTGGAAAATGAACTGGCTAACTAAACCAAATCTGGAGAAAATGTGAGTGGTTTGCATATTGACCATTGAACAGGCAGTGATAATTTAGGTTTTAAATTGACAAATCTACAGTATCTTCCAATATTTTGGAAGGTTTGAACACTGTGATCAGGGCGGATCTTTTGAAATGCGTCAGTGCTGAAAACGCACAAAAAAAAAAAAAGTGGTTAAATTGTACAGTACCAACATGGTGGGAGTAATGTGCATTTAAACTAATTTATTACATACAAGTGTTGTTATTTTTACCTAAAATATATATCATATTAAAAATAAATTTTTCAGTGATTGAAATTAAACTCAAACTCTTTAATGAAAATTAACATTTTTGTCTTTCCAATTAAGTTTAAATACTAAAATTACCGACTAATTTTCTAAAACTGAAATAAAAAATAAAGCTATGTAGAATTGTAAAAAAAAAAAAAAAACAGAACTATATATATATATATATATAAATACTAAAATAACAGGTACTTTAGTTTATCAGTACTTTATGAGTAATTGTAGCTCTTCAACAAATTCAGTTATACTACCAGAATTGGAGGAAAAATTAAAAATATATATTTTTTTGCAATGACAACTGAATGTCACGTGTTTAATTTGACATGTATTACACACATATACTCCATTCAGCAAGCCAAAGCTAAGTTCTATTTATTCAATATGGCAATTAAAGATCAAGGGAAAGATTCAGGGGTGTGTTCAGTTTTTAATGAAGTCAAAAGTCTGAATAGCTAAAATTTTCCTCAAACCGAATATGAAAATAGTTATGGTTTATTAAACACCCAAACCATTTCACTTTTAAGAAACCCAATTTAATAGTCAATATTCAAGTCACAGAGCTACCTATAGAATATGTACACTAACCTATAAAATGCTGAGTCAAACATATTTTAAATGTTCCCTTAAGGAATGAATACATTTAAGAGACTTTTTAAATGAGTGTTGTTAAAAAAGCGTTGATGGAATCAGAATTGTGCAGATACAGTTATAGTGCAAATACAGTGCAAGGCATTGTGAACAAACATACAGCAAAGGAGAAATATAAACATTTATACTAGCCCATGAGATTTCAGGAGGCAATAGCTGCAAACTCTTTAGTGAGCATATGTGTTATGCCACGTACCAATTGAGTCTGAGACATATTTGTCAATAATTACAGTACACACCTGCACATTTCTCATCCTCGTTTCCTCTAAATTCATATGAAGGGAGCATTGCTGTTTTAATTAAATAATGACTCTCTAGTGGTGATATTCTCTTGCACATCAACCTCTGGAATCACTGATGTCTTATAACAGAAAGTAGCATAATGCTAAAACTATCAAGACACCTGCAGCAATAACCCTGCATCTCTACAAACTAATCCAGCATAGATTTCTCTACATGTCCATAATGTGACAGGACACAAAGTCCCTGTCAAAACCTGATACAGCACTGACAGTCTTCATACCAGAGGAACACTAATGTTTGAAGATCAGTTTTTTTTTTTTTTGGTGGAAAGAGGGCAAAAGCAGCTTTTGGTTGTTTAGCTGTTCTCTTAGCAAACAGTTGGTGCCCGTCCCATTGCTGGTTCTGGTGGTTGATCTTGGAGTACATTCTGTCGAGAGATGGAGGTGTGGCTGGCAGGCCAGTGGTCTACAGAGGTGGAGGGGGTGAGGACAGGAGGGTGGAGACTGTCAAGCTCTTGTCTTTGTCCTGTCTCAAGCAACCACTCATGAAACTTCTGCTCCACTAAGGCCTGAAACTGCCGTCTCTGAACCCTTTAAAACAACAACGACAATGCATCATGTCTTAAAAGAAAAAAACATTTCCCCAGGTGATTATTAAGGAGGTGCATTGCACTTTTACATCTGATTTAATAATAATGCTAGACTTATCTTAAACTGGATTTAATCTTTGTTTAAAAAAAAAGAAAAACAAAGAATGTGTTTAAAGCTATATTCAAAAGCCCAAAACCCAAATATATTGATATAATGAATACATATTTTACATACAAACCAACAAAAAAGAAAATAATGATTTCATTCTAAAAATAATTTGACAATAATCTTAATAATAAATGTATTATTTGTTAAATTAAACCAAATTAATCTCGTCAGGGAATG
Source organism: Carassius carassius (assembly GCF_963082965.1). Lineage (NCBI taxonomy): Eukaryota > Metazoa > Chordata > Actinopteri > Cypriniformes > Cyprinidae > Carassius > Carassius carassius. The sequence goes on from NC_081765.1 coordinate 19,443,953, forward strand.
CACCAAAAAAAAAAAATTTAAATAAAAAATTAAAACCTAAAATAATACATAAAATGATAAAAGCGATTGTGCGATACGACAGACCTAGAATTCATTAAAATCAACAACAACAAAAAAAAACCTTATAAAAACTGATTTTATTCTAAAAATATAATACAATATATATATCTATATATCTATATATATCTATATATATATATAATATATAAAAATAAAAACTACTAGCATGATGCGAAAGATCTACAATGGATTCAAATCAACAGAGTGGTTAACGTTGCACATATTGCAGTGTCTTTCTGAGCCAAATTTTGGTGTAGCACTAAATCTATGCCTATATTTTAACTTAACTATGTACAGTACAACAGCTTTGAAAGGAACAGAAAAGTGGGCTCACTTGTTTAGGTGTGCTTCCTTCACAGTCTTTTGCCAGTCTTCTATCGCCTTCTCTCGGCTCTCCACGGCCTTTTGGTAGTCTGTCGGCAGGCCCCAAGGGATCTCACAGTTATCCCCCTCCATTTTGAAGGGTATCACCAGCGGATAAAACTCAGAGGGGGGCTGGATGCGGTAGCAGCTAGTGTCTGTAATGGAACCCTCGGCAGAGGTACCAAACAGCAGAGGTAGGTCCCATGAATTGGGAACCACTGCTAGGCCCACACTAGCCATGTGGTCCTCTAGAGTGGGATAATGTGTGTGGAAGGGGCCCAGTGTTAGTGACACATTCCCAGGAAGGAGAAGGGGTCGAGTAGGGGTAAGGGCATGGATTGTGCAGTGAGATGAGCCACTTATGGTCAGACGGCCAGCCACACACACCACACGGACATTCTCACAACTCTGAATGTGGATGCTGGTCCCCACCGGGCCAAGAACCACTGTACAGTTCCTGCACTTGTCCAAGGTCACGGACCTGCAAGATAAGGACATAGTTTTACATAGATGTAGACTAAACAAAAAACAAATGGACAAATCCTACCTCTGTAGGTTTCTGCTGAAGTGCACTTTATAAACAATAAGTGCATTTATTTTAATCTAATAAGGTGATTCCTCACCGCAGAGGAGAGAGAAGATAGATGAAAGCTTCACTGCAGCGGTGGAGTTTGATGTTGGCATTATTCAGCTTTTCAGAGTCTTTGGCCAACGTCTGTTTGCAAACCTGCGACATGAGCAGCAGTCGACTTCCTGGAGGAGCCATGTGAGTATTTCTGAATATTTTGGCTTTCTTTAGGGTGCCCTCTACTACAAAACAAAATAAGAAGAGTTAGCAATTCTATAATCTGGTTAAATATCAATCATTTTAAGCTAAACTAGACACATTCAAACCATTTTAATTATTTAAAAGTATGGCTTTTGGTACTGTTCCCTTATGATTTCTATGTAAATTATGTCTTTGTATATGAAAAGTTTTTGTTTCCACTCACACACAATTTAAAGGGGTCATGAACTGGCTTTTTAATAATTTGATACTGTTGTTCACTTATGACATTTGCGTAGTTTTTACATTCAAAAACATTAAAATCAATAAGTAACAGACTATTTTCCACCCTGGTTTTGAGGCTGGCTCGAGAAACGCTTGGTTTTTATGGGTGTGACAGATTGAAGACCTGAAGTAGTCATAGTTCCTAGTTGGAGCCTTCTGTGACTTTAGACACATAATCAGGACATATCAAGTTATCTTTAACAAAGCAGTAGTGACACAGTACAAATATTTTTACTCACACAGGTGTGCTGTACCATTCCTGTCATATCTTTTTAATCATATTGACTTTTAATCTCAATCTCTCTGCAAATCAAGCGTGGACCTGTGTCTTGTTTACAAAAGGAATCTGCCGTGAAATGAAGTGAACAAACCCTCTATGTTTTACTTGCGTGAGCTGAAACTTCATTAAAAATAAAGTTTATTCCTAACGTTTGAATCTGAAGGAAGGTTATGCAGCGTATGTGTTCATTCACAACCAGGCACTGCACAATATTTTGCGATCTTTAACGGCATGTTTAATGCTTGGTTTAGCGCCACTTGTGTTATTTCCGTGTCATGTGCTAATCAGTGAGGGGGCTACAGAATTGGGTGTTGATATTTTTCTGTGGAGGAGGTGTTTAACCTATCTATTATGTCATATGTAGGCACATTCCAGGATCTGGTGTTCGCTGGGCCTGGTGTCAATGAAAGCTTTTATTTCACTAACACAAGGACGTTTTCAGTTCTAAAAACTTACAGGACATTCTTTTAGTACAATGATCAAAAGCTCAAGTAAAAGTTGATTTCTAAATTCCTTACCCCTTTAAATGAAACTATACCTCAAATATTCGTAAAGGACATTTGATTTGTAAAACTTTAAACACCCAACTTTATTCCTTTGACGAGAACTTCCAGTTTACCTTGCAGGGCCCAAGCCAGTTTCTTTCCCGATTGTGAGCAGGTGGAGATGCCGAAGGGGTTGAGGCAAAGGGCCTGATGCAGAAACCCCTGGAACTGCTGCAGAGAGTAGGAGTGGCTGAGTTTGGAGAATCCTGCCTGAGACTGCAGTGGCATGTGGCTGAGGAGCTTGTGGATTGGGTACACGGTAAGGCTATGGCTCACAGATCCTTCCAGCAACAAACTGAGGCTTTCCAAGGCCTCTGAAGTGAGCTGGCTGTCACGCAGAAGCTGCCCTGAATTGCTCAGCTGGCCTGGCTCCACTAGTAGCTCCAAAAGCTCAGCCAGGTGTGTCTGGATGAAAGTAAGATGAGCCTGGTCGTCCCAGTTCTGGTCAAACAGAAGGAAAAAAACAAATTATTATGCAAAAAAAAATAAACAAAATGGAACTCTCTTTATACATAAGTCTTTATAAACAAACAAAAAAAAGGATATAAACAGGATACAGGCACAAATGTAATGTACACCTGACTGTGTGAGTGACAAGTGAAAGTACATTCAGGGGACATACAAAAGTGAATCTGATGATGTCTGAGGATACATTTCACCCCTATAAGAAAAAATAAGAGATTGTATTTTGCATAAGGACAATTTTTAAGTATTTGTAAAGATTTTACTTTTTTTTTATATTTAAATTATTTTTTATTATTTTCATGACAGTGAAACACATACCCAATTTTCCTTTTCATAAATTAAATAAAGTATAAAATAGAACAAAACAAATACATACATTCCTATTATATATAATTGTTAACTATTTGTATGTACACATTAACACTGCAAAAAAAAAAAAAACACACAACAACATATATTTAAAATGTAATCCATCATTGCAGAGTAAAGGTATTAATTTAAAAAAAGGTCTTAAAGGGGTCATATAATGCGATTTCAAGTTTTCCTTTTTCTTTTGAGTGTTACAAGCTGTTAGTAAATCAATAAGATCCCTAAAGTTTCAAAGACTAAAGCCTCAAACTAGGGCTGTGCGATTAATCTAAATCGTAATAAAATCACGATTTGAGCGTGCGCGATTTCGAAATCGCTTTATAGCATGGTTTTCCGCGGCCCCAACCTTCTGCACTATGCTATCTGAACCAGCCAGGTTGCAGCACGCCTAAGTGGAGCGCGAGAACAGAACAGACTGGGCATATGCCTAACTCCAGGTTCTCACACTCTGTCTGTGATGCGGATTTTTTTCGAGCCCATGTTAATGAATCAGAGCGTTCACACTGCACACGGTATAAGATGTGAACAGAAAAGGTTAGAAATAGAAAGGTGCAAAAAGAATGAATATCTAGCGCATGAGCGCATTGGCCATATGTCTAGACATTTTGTTTGGCATCTTTACTTATTATTTTAACTTGTGTTCTAGAGACATGTAATGTTACAACTTTTTGATAAAGCTCTCATTTGTTTTCTTTTGGAAATATGTTTCAAATTTATACTGAATGCATTTATGACAGTAAAGAGACATTCAAACCCAAAGAGATATTTTTTATAAAAAAAGTTAAGACTTGTCTACGCCCCCCAAAATGCCTCCTTTAAACACGCCCCCTCATGTCTATGTCAGCTTTAGGTAAGATTTGCATAACGCCACCCAAATGTTAACACAAAGAAAGAAGGCGTAACTTTGATTCTCGCTGTAGTATTGTTGTTGCCGCCGCTGTCATGTTGTGGAGATGCTGTGTGCTTTGTTGTGAAAGCAAAACTACTTTGTTTGTCCTTCCAAAAGAGGACACAACTAGAAATCAGTGGTTAAGTTGTATTTATAATACTGTTCCAGAACAGTTCAACCCAATTATTCAGATGTGTGCAACACATTTTACTGTTTGCTGAGATTAGCCTACAATGGTTTCATTATAATCAGCAATTATATCCCCACTGGATGCAAAAAATACCTAGTTTTCAATGGGTTTTATTGTTTTTGTCTCATCGTGCCGGGACTTATTCGGCCAATCACAATGCACTGAATAGCTGGCCAATCAGTGTACACCTTGATTTTCAGACCGATGAGCTTTGTAAAAATCAACCTGTTTCAGAAAGGTGGGGCATAGAGGAGCAACAATAATGTACATTATGTGGAAAATAATGTGTTTTTTGAACCTTAAACTGCATAAACACATTTCATTACACCAAAAACACACAAGAAAATATTTTTTGCAACATCATATAACTCCTTTGATGACCTTAAACTTTTGAATGGTAGCGTATACCCCCACCCTACCCCACAAATCATTGTATGTTATGAAATTCTCTTTACATTTTTCAGATAATGAAACATGATTGATGTTTTCATAAAATTCACCCACACACCTTATTTTGGGAGCTTATTTTGTTGTCTCTCTCAGAGGAAGAAGAGAGAGATCGTGATCTGGGACTTGGCCACTCTTCCCCAATCAGTGAAGTGCGAAGAGAAATTCGGTTTAGTTGCTGTAGATACAAGAAGAGTAGAAACTGCAGAGTGTCCACTGACAGCTAAAAGAAGGCATAGAGAAAAAGATTAGCACAGCAGAACAGCAATAATACTATCTAAAAGCACTACACCATTTTTGTTCTTACCTTACAGCGCTGCCTGTCAAGTTCCTTAGGAGTGTGGCACTGAGATAGAGATTCAGCCCACTCTAATCTCTGCTCTGCAGAACGAGGCATCAACAGATCAAAAGTTTCAAAATACAGCCAGGCAAGCTCCTCTGCCAGCTGCAGTTTGCCACAAGCGATGTGTCGCCACATGTGCCAGCCAAGCCTGGGGAAGCAACCATCCCGGGTCCGGACATAACAGGCCATCTTGCGCAGATAATGCATGCTGAATTTGCTTGGGGGTGTGGCAGGAAGCACACCGATCAGGAAGGGCTCCAGACGTGGCCATACACATGCGGTGTATTTGTCCATTTCTACTGAAGATAAAAGATTTTTTCAAACAAAGCGGAGTCAGAAGATAGTATAAAATCACCATTAACATGGCTGTGTATGAGGAAGTGATAATGCACTGGCAAATTGCATAATATGTTGTAGACAATAATAATAGGAGTGGTAAGTAATGGTAACAATAGAAAGACTGGATAGAGATTTTACAATAAAACTGGAAAGTCAAAGTAAGAATTTTATCATATCAAACCAATCTGAGCCAGATTTATGAGTCAAGCAAGTAACCACTTGATAGCCTTGTTAAAAGAAACAATCAATGTGTCCATGACAACCACATCATCCCAGTTAAGTATCTAGATGCTAATCGGTGCATTTTTCAATTAATAACATATACAAGAAATACAATTAGAAATATTATTTCAAAAGTGATAAAAGAAAACAAAGAATATAAGCCAGTGACAAAGTAAAAAGCAATATATATATATATATATATATATATATATATATATATATATATATAATATATATAAATAACCTTTTTTTATGTTCGACATCAATCCAGAAAGTTTTTGTATGTAACTTATAGAATGGAAAATAAATGGCTTCCTTTACGCCAATTCAACTGATGAAACAAGAAAAACGATGTGGAGGATCTCACTTTTCCGCAAAATTTTTATATTACCAATAACAATAACGTAAAATTGTCGATGTAAACCAGATTTGGATCAGCCAGCCAACTTTATAACAAGTTTAGAAACATACTTTCTAGAAATAATAACGTTACAATAACACTGTGATAATTAATGGGCTTAGTTTTTGTTCTCCATACCTGATCCTTGAGAGTTTAGGGCTTCAAGAGGCGGTCATCTTTGTTCCATAGGTTAAAATATAATATACATGTATAAAATATATTTTTAACTGAAATTCTTTCCGATGCTGTTCACACTGACGCGCGCACGACCCAAACAGAGACGCCTCGCGAACGCGCGCTGCTATGCCGCTCAAAACTTCTTCATTCACTCCACCATTACTAGAGGTCTACACAATAACCAAACCGTCACCTTAGAATAATAAATTATAAATGTAAGATCTGTAAAGCAATATTATCTCTAAGAAAACAAACAACGATAAAATAGCACAACTGTTCATGAGCAGTTGCCATATCTGCGTCACAATGTGACGTAACACAAATAGTTCCCTTTGTAGCCCGACTTCATTTCAACGTAAAAGTCATCCCAAAATAAATAAATAAATAAATACACACACACACACACACACACACACACACACACACACACACACACACACACACACACACACACACACACATATATATATATATATATATATATATATATATATATATATATATATATATATATATATATATATATATATATATTGCCTTTTATTGACGATGATAAAAAGCAATATTTGGTGTTATTTATAAATCTCGGAGTATTTGTTGATAATATAAACTGATATCCTTCTTTTAGAAGCTCCTTTCTCGATTTCAAAATAAAAGTTAGTTAATTTAGTCTAATAGAAGATATTTAAAGCTATTTAGTTGTCTTATTTTTATAATAGTTTTAATAAATATAGCCTATTTTTATGTTTTTTTCTAAATATTTTAATATTCTTTCAAATTAAACTATACAAGACAGCATTGTATACAATTTTAAGCTTAGTCCTTACAAAAGGGAAACGATATCAACCTTATTTTAAGACCATAAAGTATTATTTATACACGAATCAGTAAATAAAACAAAGAAATCTTTCCAAATGTGTTGACTTTTATTGCTCACTGCGCAATGTGCGCATGCGCGGATGTGCGGAAGTGCTCGCAGACCGATATCCAGCTGATAGATCAACAGCCGAACAGCCACCACCAAAACAGCCGCGACTGGCAACAACAGGTAGATATCAATAATGCAGATAGTTGTATATGACTCTTTTTTTTATGTAAAAGAGGTGTTATTATTTTAGAAATCGATGTTCACGGTACCGCTCGGCCCGCTTCGCCTGGATCGAGACGAGTCACGTTAATGGTCAGAGCGTCTCTAATGCATCCCAAAAGACATAATCACCTGACTGTCCGAGATATGGACTAGATCACGTACACATACACCTGATTATTACAGTTATGCATTAGATCAGCAGACATATCCTTGATTATTTAAGTAACTAATCAGATCAGTCGACATACTCCTGATTATCGAATTTATTTATCAGGACCAATAAACATACATCTGATTTTTATAGAGTTATTATCCAGATCAGTATACACACACCAGATTACTGGAATTATTATTCAGATAAATTACACCTGATTTTTATAGTTATTATTCTGATCAATAGACATATCCTTAATATTGCAGGTTTTTTTTTTTTCAGATCAATAGATATGCCATATTGATAGAGTGATGAATCAGATTAATAAACAAACACCTTATATTTAGAGTAATTAATCAGATCAATATACATACACTTGATTATAAGAGTGATTAATCGGATCAGTAAAGAAATGCTTTATTAATAGAGTTATTAATCAGATCAATATACATACACCAAATTATTTTGGTGTTATTATACTGATATATAATAACTGAGTTATTATTCAGTTCAGTAAACGTGCCTGATTATTAGAGTTATCAATCACATCAATAGGCTTTCACGTGATTATTAGATTGATTAATCAGATCAACAGTCATACACCCGATTATTAGACTGGCATCTGTTCATTGGATTTATGCGTTAATTCGCATGCATACATACGGGTAACAATTATGGATTAAAGATGTTATGTAAAACTGGAAGGTCTAATGGATAGTTAAATGTTATGAATATTCAGGGTGAAACACAGCATTCAAATTCTGTATTGTGCAGTGGCCACCCTATAGCTTCACTATGTGAGAAAATGTGAGTGCAAATCATGGTAACTCTTAATTTTACAATGGAAATGTCAAGCAGTATGTGTAAGTACAATTCATTAAAACAACATTATATCAATATAACTGTATAATTACAATCAGCTCAACAAAGGTGTTACATATTAAGTGCACATTGATTATATTTTTTATTTAACACTTTATTTAATGCCTTCATGTTGCTGTATGAGATGGCCAGCCGATTTTGACCTATGCACTTAAGCAGTTAAGCTAAAATATTTGCACTGTAAAACGATACTGATGCAAACTCAGAGAGCAGAACAGTACACGACCGAGAAACCACAAAGAGGTGACAGTTTCGCAAAACTGGTGGACAACCTGGTGCACAATAACTAAGATATTGATGTTGATGGATGTTGACATCCATCACAAGAGGAATTTTAAACAATAAAATTAATTCCTGGGGAGGAACTGTGGATTTGGAATGTATGAGGGAGGCTGTACTTTCAATATCCAGATATTTTCATTGAGATGCAGAGTAAAGTGTAGATTTTTCATGCTATGCCCATCAAATCAATCTCAAAAGTTCACTTGAGCTGAGATACTTGCCACCTTGTTTTCTTGAGACATTTATAAGCAGTTGAATCAAAAATTTACTTACGCAAGTTTGACACACATATTTAAACAGTCATGAGGATGTTTAGCAATGAACTCTTACCTAAGAAATGTTAATTTGTTGCTTTACTCATCATCTTCTGATCAGAACTGATTCACTGATTAGAGCATCTGTGGTTATGACTGCCGACTTGAAAGTTGTAATTTGGCTGTGTAGAGAGGGAGACGAGAACTGTTTTTGGCTGTCATTTGATTCGTTTTAGTTTAGTTTTGCAATAGCCATAGCGGTTGTTACTAGAGCATAGTTGAAGGGATAGATTACCCAGAAATGACCATTTTGGCATCATTTACTCACCCTTGTGTTGTTGCAAACAGGTATGACTAGCTGTCTTATGTGAAACATAAAAGAAAATATAAAAAAAAAAGTCTCAGTATGTTTTTAATCGCGTGTAATGACAAAAAACAGTTTTTCAGTATGTTAACTCTCCTTTGTTTTAGTTGTAAGTTACTTCCTCTTCCACTACCTGTTTCACTTACATTCTACTCTTATTGTTGTTTGTTTTTTAGCATCATAGTCTGACAGCTGTCCTCACAACTTAAGAAGTCTCCAGCACTTAAAAAAAGCCAACAACAACTTGTCGACTGTTTTAAATTGCTGCTTTTAAAGACGGTGTCGGGGAGGACGGCCACCCTTCCTACATCATGAGCTCTCGCAGGGTCAATGGAAGCCTACCGCAGACCAAGATCTGCCAGTTCAAATTGGTGCTGCTGGGAGACATGGCCGTAGGCAAGTCCAGCCTGGTGCTGCGCTTTGTTAAGGGCCAGTTTGATGAGTTTCAGGAGACCACCATTGGAGGTGAGGCATAGGGGATGAATTTGAATTGAGTTCTTAAATATGGGTGTTGATATTTAGGTAGATTTTGGTTGTTTTGAACCGTTTATTGCATTTACATTCCTACATACAGTACAGATTAAAAGTTTGGGGTCAGTAAGTTTGGTTTTTGAAATAAATGAATAATTTTATTCAGCAAGGACACATTAAAAAGGATTTGAAGTGACAGTTAAGATTATTGCATTGTTCCAAAAAAAACAAAACAATTAACTTCCAATGAATGCTGTTCTTTTGTTATTTCTATTCATCAAAGAATCCTTAAAAAAATTCTCTCCATTTCCAATCCTCCATTGATAATAATAAATATTTCTTAAGCACCAAATCAGCATATTACAATGGGTTCTGTTAGATCATGTGACACTGATGACTGGAGTAGTGGCTGCAAAAAATTCAGCTTTGCTACCAGAGTAATTAATTAATTACATATTAAAATAGAACACATTGTATTAATATTTCACAATTCCACAGTTTTTACTCTTTATTTTTTGTCAAATAAATGCAATCTTGGTGAGTAGCGAGTAGTACGTATAAGACAATTCTTTCAAAAACATTACAAATATTACTGACCCTGAAATTTTGAGTTGTATTGTACATAATTTGGTAGATCCTTTTACCATATACAACCAGTTGGGCTACTAGAACACTAGTTTTATATATATAAAAAAACACAATTGCACACGTAGATTTTCGCCTATTACATGTTTTGCAAATAAACACTTCAAGAGCCTAATTGGGTGTGAGCAGTATATTCCACAGTGCTGAGAAGTGAGAACACACTTGTAGATTCTTTATATTGATCTGTAACATTGTATTAACTTGACTTTAAACTGAGCTGATCTTGTACTTAGTCATAGCAGTAGATGCCATCACGTGTGAGTATGATGACAAACCAGGTTCTCTGAGTTTAATCTTCACACTAGTATTTGCAAACATTTTTAGACTTTGGCTCCCATAAAATAGAATCAGACATATACCATATAAATGGACTTATTGCAACACTGATATTAGACTGGAGTTCTTGCTAAAGCAATAAAGCACTTGAGGGCATGGATTGCAGTGATTTTACCATGGTTAAGGGGTATTTAAAAACATGAACTGAAGATAAAGTCACATTAAAACACTATCTTGAGTGGCTTTTTGCTTTTATAGAACTGCAGCAACAGCAGTATGATAAAATATGCATATGTTTAATGAATAATTAATTCAAATGAATTAAAATTATATATAAAAAAACAATAATAGTAATCGTAATAAATTATTCTACTGCTAAGTAAATTGTTCATTAGCTTTAATGTAAGTTTACACTTGCTTAACTCCTGCTGTATTTAGACCATAATGTTTTGTTTGTACATTAAAAAACTAAGTTTTAGTATTCCATTTTATTCTTTTCAAAACTGTTTTATTAGCATTATTTATATACTATTATAAGTACTTTTCCAATTAATTTTTTATAGTTTTTTTTTTACTAACTAATAAAGTGAAAATTTTAGTATTTTATGTGATTTTGTCATTTTTATAACTCTGATTCCAATCACAAAGAATGTCAATCCTCAGTATTATTCATCTTTGAATCTCTAGCTTAGATTACTCATCTTTTTTTATCTGTTGCTCACCATCAGCTGCGTTCTTGGCACAGTCTGTTTGTCTGGATGACACTACAGTGAAGTTTGAGATTTGGGACACGGCTGGACAAGAGCGCTACCACAGCTTGGCCCCTATGTACTACCGCGGAGCCCAGGCAGCTATTGTAGTTTTTGACATCACCAAGCCTGTAAGTTTACAATGGTACACACGTTATATAAAGGCTACAAACTTTCATTTGGTAAAATATTATATTTGTTGCTTAGTCTTTAGCCATGTGTTTGTAGGAAACATTCGAGCGAGCAAAGGCTTGGGTGAAAGAGCTGCAGCGGCAGGCCAGTCCCAACATTGTCATTGCTCTCGCAGGAAACAAGGCTGACCTAGCAGAAAAGAGACTCGTGGAGTATGAGGTCATACCTTTCTTTCTTTAATCATAGTTCATATGGTTTTTTTAGGGTTTTTTCTGTCAGTTAAATGACAAAAAGACTCACATCATGGTTTGATTTATAAATAGCTCTGGGATTGTTGTGTGTATAGTGTAGTGCTGTTTGTATTTCAAACTTTAAAAAAAGACAGAACAGAATTAAAATGTTTCCATGTCAAAATGCGGTACCATTCAAAAGTTTGTGGTTCGTAAAAGACTTTTAATGGTTTTGAAAGAAGCCTCTTGTGCACACGAAGACTGCTTTTATTTGATCATAAATACAGTAAAATGTGAAATATAATTTTTTTTTATATATATATATTATAATGTTGATGTCAAAGCTGAATTTTCAACAGCCATTACTCCAGTCTTCAGTGTCATATGATCCTTCAGAAACCATTCTAGTATGCTGATTTGGTGGTTAGGAAATATCTCTTATTATTATCAGTGTTTTGTGGAAACCATGATTTTTAGGATTTTTGATGAATAGGGAAGTTCAGTTCAGAAGAACAGAGAGCATTTATGTGAAATGGAAATCCTTTGTAACACTGATAACACTGAACACAATGTCTTTACTTTTACTGTTCGATCAATTTAATGCATCTTTGCTGAATATAAAGCATAATGGTGGTACAATTTATATTTAAAAATTCTAATTTTGCAGCTAAAACTGTTGACTTTTGCTCTAATGTCTTGTGAGCCATAACCCAAACATTAATTTAACATTTCTGTACAGGAAGCCCAGACATATGCAGAAGACACAGGCTTGCTTTTCATGGAAACATCTGCCAAGACTGCAATGAATGTAAACGAGTTGTTCCTGGCCATTGGTGAGCCTTAAAGTCGTCTTCTTACTAGTATATTCTCTTCTGCACCTAGTTATTGTAAACCGTAGGCTTTAGATAATTGTTTGACTTTTGTTTACTGCATACTCCCCCAGTACCAAATTTTTCAGATTGCTTGTCATTTCAAAATTATGTTGCATTATTCTTTATTTGTGAAGTTGTGATGAAACAGAAGAAGCGAAAGATCTTTTCTTTTCAATTGTGACGTATATCCGATCGAAACAGCAAAGATGTTTATTTTAGTCAGTTGTTGATTGGGGGCAGATCTGAACACATGCTTGCAGTCAAATGTAAGAAAAGAAATGCGTTCAAACAGACGACATGATTGAAGATGTCTGGCATATGTCACCAAAGAGAGGTCTGTTTTACTGGCAGATTGAGTTTGTGACATTTTGATTAAAAATTACAAGTAAAAAAGAAAAAAAGAAACATGCATGGATGAAACTTTCCGCAGTAAATTCAAATAACATAATTTAAGAAATAGAATGAATTTTCAATTCATGCCAACCTCTAAACAGAATATTGACATTATGAACAGCATTCAGGCTCTTTATTTTTCATTCAACTCCTTTTTTATTTTTTTTTATCAATAGCAAAAAAGATGCCAAAAACAGACACCCAAAACCCTACGCATGCTGCTCGACACAGGGGGGTAAACCTTCAGGACCCAGATGCACAGTCCACTCGAAGCTGCTGTGGGAACTAAATGCTTGTCAACACTCCACCACGGGAGACCACCGTCACCTTCTCCTTCCCAAAATCCCACCCTTTACCCTTTGACCTCCTAAGACGGATACAGAAAGAAATAGAAGGATAGAGGAATAACAGAAAGAGATTGAGGGAAAATCCCTCAGTGATGCCTTACAGAGATTTTTCAAGGAAGGCTTCTGATGGACAGGGCAGAGAGCGAACGGACGATGGACACTGTCATATCTGGCAGTAAATACGGATTCTGTATTATTTCAACAATAATTTCATTCTCTGTTCATTTTTATTATGCAAGCACCAGGGTTTCACCCAAAGAGAAAAGAGATTGACAAAGAGATACAGGAATGCAGAAGAATCACGATGAATAGAATAACTATTTAATCGACGAATCCCATTCTCAGTCCTAGAATGAACCGAGATGGTCCATTAAGCCCCATTAAAATAGCTGGAAGTTTTCAAGCAAAATCTACACTGAGTATCTCCTATTCTGATCCCAACTCTGACACTGGAAGGAAGTCAGCACCTTAACCTAAGCTACCCCTTGCAATTCTCCAAGCATGAGCCACATCTACTAAATTTTTAAACTACAAAAGGAACACTGAAGCAGAAGTTATTCATTCACCCTGAACTTGTTTTTTTCAGCCTCCAGCTTTATTTATTACCATTGTTCGAGCTGGTCTCCCTTACGTAGCTCGTCATTCAATTTAGACCCAAAAAGTATTGAAGAACACCAATGTTGTCTTCCCTTTCCAATTTCCTTCTCCCGACCACATTGATCTTGAAGTTCAGTGTTGAAGTTCACGAACCAACAGCAAGCTCTACGATGCCTTCTCTACGTTCTCGTCGCTTTGTGTAAACTACTGTTTAAGAAACAATCGACAAATCATTGACAACATATTGGCACAAACCAGATGACTGTAGATGATCGTAAACCATTTCGCTTCTTGAGTAATCGCAGAATAACGCACATTGATTCTTCTGTACTAGCAAGTCATGCAATACTTACGCAGTCTCAGTATGTGATATTAAAAAAGCAACAAAAATATTCAAGAACCCACAAATCAACAACATGAATGATTTAGCAACCATTGTTGTGCGATATGCCAGGACGGCAAAAAGCAGCAAGAGACATTTTGGTCCACAAAGCCCCTGAAAAAGTGGAAAAAAACAGAAGTGCCTACTCCGTTTTTTCCGTGTTCTTTGTTTTGGGCTTTTTTTGAGGTCGTCTGACCACCGAAAAGTAGCATTTCGAGACGGTGGCCCGAAGTGTACAGGCAATAACCTGTAAGAATAATTAGTTGAGCGTGTTAGTAACAGAGTCATTTATGAAGTTTTGTTTTATAGATGGTGTTTGTTGATGCGTATACAAATGAGTTTTATTTAAAATTGATTTTAGTCAGTAATTTAATGGGTTACCAATACATTTTTGTGGTCATTTAGGGAATGAATTAGGTATCATAATATGGTGTCACACAGCTAGAAGTCATTTGTCATGTGTCTTCGGGTCCACCTTTTTTGTGGAATAGATCTGATGTTAACTGTTAACACCTTTGTGAACTGAAATGTTAAATAAAGCTGTGCTGTTCTGCTGTGAAATGTGACTTTATCTTCCATAGCTTTTTGACTAAATTGACAAAATTTCTGCTAACAGTCATTTATGAGGAACAAGCATTCAACAATGTCACATGCTCCCATGTGACATGTCACTGTAATATTTACTCTTAAAGTGTCTAAACTACATGCCAGTAACAGCACCAAATGACATAGCAAACATAATGACCTGACAAGTTTCCCAAACACTCCTAGTGCTTAATGCTAATAGATACATGTAGCTCTCTAGGTATACAGTGCTGCATTACACACTCAGAACTTTGGAATTTCCCCTCCATCTACTAATATATATATATCCGGAAGGGCATTCCAGGTCAAACATCCAACTTGAAAAGTCATTAAGTTGTGTAATTTCTACTCCTACTTGTGATTTCTTCATGTTTTGACAGGGGTGGGTGCTACTAAAAGTGGTTAAATGGGACTACAGACGATAAATGTGTATCAAACTTTTGTTGGTCACAGTGCTTATTTTCTGCAATTATTCAAAGCGCAATAGAAAAATATTCTTTTTGTTGAGGTAACCAGGAAAATCCCAACAGCTCTGGTCGTTAGCCAAAAAGGAAAGTTGCTGTAGGCATGAAGCAAGTTATTCCCTTTTTATGAAAGACAGATAGAATATACAACAACAACAAAAAAAGACATTGGAGATCATAAATTATTTAGACTTTAATGTATTTACAATAAAATGGTAAAGCCAATTCAATCGCCACAAAGCTAATGAAACAACAGCCAAGACTGTTGATTGTGATATATCTGGCTAAAAATATAGAAAGGAACAGATCATTAAAACTCATCACAAAGGAAAATAAATGACAAACGCAAGATAAAAAATTCACGGTTGTGTTGTTACTTTATACACACACAAAACAAAAAAGGAAGTTCCAAACCTTGACTTTTCTGAAAATAGTTTTTCCTTTAACTCATCACACTCATAAAGGACAAAATACTGTTTTTTAAAACAGTAGTTACCAAGCAGATGACGATTTACATTAAATCGGTCTAGTAACCCGTTCAACTCTTCAGACTAGCAAAGAGACTGTAAACTATTCTGTAGATCATACTTGGTAGTAATTAGCTGATCAAAAAACATAATTGCATTTATCTAGCCCTCACTCTCCTCATCCTCTGCTGCTGTGTAGATACTCTGGTTTCTCCGTTTGATCTGAGGTGTGCCGCCCGTGTGACTTGCTAACCCCTGTGTCGTCTCCCCACTGGTGCGTTTGGGGACCCTGGCTGATGTGAAGCCCTCCTCCTCTTCTGAGCTGCCCTGGGAGAGGGATGCTGAAGGAGGGGGAAGAGAAAGAGGCCGCAAGGATCGTAGTGGAGCCTCTGATTCTGGTGAAGTACACGGGGGCGGTAAGATCAGTCTATTAGTCGGTTCACGCTGGGGACTGCTGTCTCTATCGCTGTCCTGGTTCCCCACCTGCCCTTCTGGAACCACTGCGTCTGTCTCTTTCCCCTCGGCACATTCTACTCCCTCATCCTCATCCTCTACCTCCTCCCATTCATCCTCGATGGTGATTTCATCAGGGTTGTAGGAGCTGGAGAGGCCGGAGGTGTCGGTGGGGTACTCGCTGGGTTCGTCTACACTCCCTGTGCTGTCTTCGTCCTCCTCTTCTTCAGTCGCACCTGTGGCACCCTCCTTTCCATAAGCCTGCCCACTCTGCCCAGCCAGGATGTAGATGTCTGTCAAGCTGAGGGTGGCACACAACTCTGTGGTTTGGGGGTTGGTGGAGTAGGTCGGGTGGGCATTGGGTTTAGGGCGGCTGGGGTCATAGGCGGGCACAGTCAGGCTGAAATTTTCAGGGATGCAAAGGTCACCGCTCAAATCACTCATGACTTCCATCATAGCTTCCTCTGATGCAGTGAAATCCCACCTGAAAGAAGCAGAGGAACAGGATGGCTAAATATTAAGACATAGAAATTAGTTTGTGTGCAAGACATTGACTGCATTTATGTGCACGATATTCCGATAAATACTAGAATTTGGTCTTATTACGGTTATGTTTGCATGTAATTGAAATGTTTTAACCTGACTGTTATAAAACAGATAAGCCATTTTCTTAATATTATGTATGCCTATGTTAAGTCTGATATTACTCTACTGTTCAAACGTTTGTGGGCAGTAGATTTGTTTTTTGTTTTTTTTTGTCAAAGGAAGAAAAAAAAACTTTTATTCAGCAAGATGCATTTAATTGATCAAAAGTTGTCATAAAATATTAATATTTCAAATCAATACTCTTCACTTGAACTTTCTATTCCTTAAAGAATTGAAGATTTTTAAAACTCATTCTTAACATAGTAGCTATGTTTATCCAACTGGTCCCAGGATTCCCGCAGTAATAAAACAGAATTTATTGGGAATACACGAAGTGTTAGCAAGCAATCAGAAAATGATGCTCATGAAAATGCACTCATTATAATGTGGTCTATACCGGGTGTGTAGTCCATTGTCTTGTGGGGGGTTCCAGAAATTGCAGGATGGTTTCTGAAGGTTGTCTGTCGCTTTCAAGATGGCCAGCCATTCTGGATCATACTCAAGGTGCTCAGAGGAGCCCGGTCTGTCTGCTACCTCCACAATCTGCAATATCAAAACATTCATTCACTCACAAAGACTAGATCTAAACTGGTCACTACTGGAAGAGCTTTAAACATGCTTGTTGATGGAAACAACAGAATCCTTACCTGAAGAAAGTCTCTATGTGGAAGACACTTGTCAAGTGAGAGAAACTTGGTGATCTTTGGGGCAGCATTATTCTTAGCCTGTTATGAAAAATAGCTTATTTACTTCATAATGAATAATAAACTCTTAATAAAAAGATATTAAATGCATACACTTATTTTACAAATATTTCAAATCATTATGTTGGTATTGTAAATACATTTATATCTCTACATATTTTCATATATCCATGAGGACCCACCTCGTGCTGCATCATTGCAGCAAACTTCACATGCAAGTGAGCTGAAAACCAGTAGGTGGGCTGCAGGTGGTCTAGAAGATCTGCAGCAGCAGGGCTGCCCAAGGTACCGTTCTCCACTTCCTGTCTGAGGAACTTCTTCTGGCGGAGAAGCTGGTATGTGTTGCCATAGTGATAAATGCCTCGTGGCCAATCGTGTGTCATGAAGATGTCTATGGGCATCTTGATCTAGAAGAGTTAGGTTAGAAATTATACATGAACAGCAAAATATTATTTATATCTTTTTATTAATTAAACTGTTGTTTATATTTTGATTCCTGTTTTCTCTATAAGCATTTAAAATGTATATTTTTTTTATCTAAATTTAAGGATGTCACAAAGATTTACCTGTTTAAGTTTGAAGACATCAATGTTTCTTATGTGGTATACGCTGCGCAAGGTTTCTGGGCTGTATGGCGGGAACTCAAAGTGTCCTGAAATTGCATAACAAAAGTTCAGAAATGTCATATTTCGGTTTTTTAACACAACTGATTTGGAATTGTTCAAATTTACCTTTCTTGTAATCGTGGGATTTGAATATTCCTGAAAGACCGCCAATCCGTACACCTTTAAAACGTACAACACCAGCATAACCTGTGGAATGAGGAACAACAAATCCATTAGGAACTGCTATTAAAGCCAAGTGCTATTAAGAAAAAAAAAAAAGAGCATGCAACATGAGAACACAAACTTAGTACTACTTTCATTAATCTTATTACATATTAAAGGGGACATCGGATGCCCATTTTCTACAAGTTGGTATGATTCTTTAACGTCTACATGAAATGTCTGCAACATACTTTGGTCAAAATTCCTCAGTGGTTGTGTAAAACAACACCCTTTTTATCTGGTCTAAAACAGCTCTGTTCACAGCGACCCGTTTGGGAGCATGTATTTCCCCAGTCAACTGAAAAGAAAATATGTTCTTCAAGAAGAGGCAAAGAAAATAATGAAGCGATATTTAGCTTATCTGATCCTTCCTAAGGGCTAAATAACACCTATCCATCTAATAACTTCCAATATGAAAGATTTAATTGGGAGAACAATTCATGCTGGTTCTGTGAGAAAGAAATTGACACTGTAAAACATGTTTTTCCAATGTGAACTTGTAAAGGATTTTTGATTTGAATTTCAAAATTGGCTTTATTATATCAATACACCCTTTGACTGTGGTCTCAATTAAAGTTGGAATATTGCTGAAAGATAAAAACTTAAGACTTTATTCATAAATGTAAGTTTTTACAAGTTAAACCCTATTTCTGCTGATGGGAGAATGAACTGAAGATATGTGTGAAGTCTCTTCATTATATGATGGACATAAACACAGGTTTGTACTTGAGTTTTGTGTCTATTAAAAAAAAAAAGGTTTCAGAGCATGTCTTCAGAAACCGACTGTCTTCAGAAAAGTTTTCATGTAATTTTCATTACATCTTTCCTATGTCTGGTAAAGTAATTTTAGCATTTTTTTTTTTTTCGAAATTTAGATTTATACACCATCTGAAGGCGGCATAAACAAGCTTTCCATTGATGTATGGTTTATTAGGATAGGACAATATTTGGCCTAGCTAGAACTTTTTGAAATTCTGGAATCTGATGATGCAAAAAAATCAAGATACTGAGAAAATCACCTGTTGTCCAAATGAATTCTTAGCAATGCTTATTACTAATAAAAAATTAAGTTGAAATATTTACGGTAGGAAATTTACAAAATATCTTCATGGAACATGATCTTTACTTACGGTATTTTCCGGACTATAAGTCGCACTTTTTTCATAGTTTGGCTGGTCCTGCGACTTCTAGTCAGGTGCGGCTTATTTATCAAAATTAATTTGATAAAACGCGCACGAGAGAGACAGAGAGAGAGAGCGCGCGTGAGAGAGACAGAGAGAGAGAGAGTGCGCGTGAGAGAGACAGAGAGAGAAAGCGCGCACGAGAGAGACAGACAGAGAGTACATTAGAAGTACCATCAATGTTTATAGAAATGTATATGGATTTATTTTGCATGTAATTTTTATTTTCTTATGAATATATATGTATTTTTGTTTTGTTTGTTTCTATTCTGCTATGTACAATGCTTTGGCAATATGTACCTTTGTATGTCATGCCAATAAAGCAATATGAATTGAATTGAGAGAGAAAGAGAGACCAAGAGAGAGCGAGCCGTTTTCAAACAACACGAGCGCTGTCTTGCTCTTTCTCCCTCGCGCATATTATTGACACGATGGTGTCGATGTTTAAATCATTTAAAATGAGAATGTAAGTGTGCTCACCCCTTTTTTGTATGTAAGAAAAAATATCGCAATATATATCGCAGAAAAATAAAATATCGCAATGTCATTTTTTCCCAATATCGTGCAGCCCTAGCCTACACTATGATAATGTTTTCTCTAGGTTCTAAATAAATGCGACTTGTAGTCCAGTGCGACTTATATATGTTTTTTTCTTTGTCATGACGTATTTTTGGACTGATGCGACTTATACTAAGGTGCGATTTATAGTCCGAAAAATACGGTAATATCCTAATGATTTTTGGAATAAAAAAAATAATTAAAAAATCGCTCTCAAATCACCCACAATCCTATGCACGCAGCTTTGCTATCTTGTTCAAAAATTCAAAAATGTCGAACGTTAGCGGAGTCGGAGCGTTAACGGTTTTTATTTACATTACCAAACAATTGTTATAACTGTAGTAAATATAAGTAAAGTTTAACGTTTAAATGCCAGTACAAATTACTACCATATTGATATTGTAAATTATACAAATACAAATGGGTAACTGAACCGGACCTGTCATTTAACAATTGGTTGCGTCAACGGCATTTCTTTTATAAATAACTAGTTAAGTTGTCCATAGTAATTTAACGATACCATTCACAGCGTTATTCAAACGGACCTTTTCACTGACGTAATGACGCAATTACGTGCACTTGCTAGCCTGTTCCATTTACGTGTTCTCCGAATGCTTAAGAGGAGTCTCACCTAGCCTCTGAAGGAAGTGACTTGGAAGGACCAGTCCTGCCAAGGAAGTATCCTTGACATTGAGAAATGCCTAATGACTTATTAATCAGCCTGTCTGCTGTTTTCGTTCAGACCAATGTGAAAATTGATTGATGTTTTTACACAGCAAACACACAGAGTTGTAAATGTAACCTGCCTTGAATTGTCAAGGCATTGTTAGGAAAGCAGTGTGGATTAAAATTATTTGTGCAGACATAAATGAAATTAGGTGTATTTTTGGTGCATTTACCATTAAAAACAAAACTAACGTTAATCCACTGTCTTCGTTGTCTCTGATGTCGGGAGAAAATTAAGACTCTTATTATGACATATTGTTCAGAAAATCAAAACAGCTTGATAATTGAAATTCTTTAGTTTTATTTATTTGGGGGAATAATTTTTTTTTACGGATTTGAAACATTGTAGGTGGTTGTGTCCACACACTGCTAAGGCATATTATATGCAAACAAATTGTACAAGTGAATTTTCTATCTGATGTCCCCTTTAAATTAATAAAGTTGTGAGTATGAGCCAAAGATCTCACCCAGGTAATAGATGTTGGGGGCCACCCAGCCTCCGTATGGAAGCTCTTGCAGATGGTTTGACGCCTCATGGTTACCGCCAATGAAAATAGTGAGGACAGGAGCCTTTTTCTCTCCAGAGTAGTACCTTGGGAAAACCGGATGACATGAGAAACGATGTTTGGACAAAGCAATGTTTACTTAAAATTCACTCAAAAATATTTGGCTTCAAATAATTTACAAATAAATATGCAATCACGGTGTATATTCTATATCACTAGTGCAGTAAATTACTCTCATTATTCAATTAGATATCTGTCTAATTAATAATTCCAGGTGTTTCCTTACTTGTAGAAAGTTTGCATGTGTCTGTATTTGGCAGGAACCGCCATGCACTTCATGTCTCCTTCATTTCTGACAGCCTGGAAGTCTCCGCAGCACAGCAGCAGATCCACCTTCACATCTTCTTTATTCTCCAGGTAACTGATGCTCTCATATATCTTATCCAGCTCTCCGTGACAACAACCTTCTACTGCCACCTTCATCGTTGTATCTCTAATCCACAGACTTACGTTCAAAGACGACAAATCGCGTTACCCATCGCACAGAGGGTCAAACCTTTACCTCTTTGACAATTCTTTCAGCAGCCGTTTTGCCTCTGCACTCACAAGCTCCTCTGCACATGCGCAGAACTGTCATGTGACCAGGGCACGGAATCTAATTTTATTTTTCACCCGCACTTTCCGTAATTTATATTCGTTTTTCATTTTATAATAATAATAATAACAATAATAATAATAATAATTATTATTATTATTAGAATCTTTGGTGTGTACGTTAATAGTATATGGAATGTATATAATGTGTATATGCCAAATTTGGCAGGATTTAGTTTTTTCTAAAAATGAACTGAAAGAACTTTTCAGAAGAACTTTTTTAAAATGTAATTATTATTATTATTATTTATGCAATACAATTTTCTACTGTTCAGACCCTCGTTTTTATTTTTTCATTTTTTTGTACTATTATTCATACCAATGCATTTTTGTTGTATGTAGTTTGGCAAATAATGAAGAAGAATCAAACATCTCTGAATTTGAAACTGAAATACCAGTGATGAAATTGCAGCCAGTAGGTGTGTTCGACTTGAAGTGGCGCTGCGCAGACCGATCGGTGTCTGACATGAAAGTACAGCGTGATCGATTCGAAAGCATGATGTCTGCTGTCTAATCACACTCACAGTACTTTGATGTCTGCCAATCTTCTATGACAATTGGATTAAAAACGATATTCTAATGGTCTCACAACTGATGAATAATGAGGGTTACTTACTAACATATACTGATTTTTTTAACATATTTAGGATTCCAATAACTCCAAGGGAGAATAGTATATTGTCTTTGATGCAATTCCAGATGGTTTATTGAGACTCTTGAGAGGTAGTAGTGAACCTCATAAGCAATCAATGAATAAAAAACAGGTCTTGTTAAACGGAGTTGATATAAAAGATAGTAAATGTTATAATAAGTTATTTAGATGCTTGGTTCACTGCCCTGCTATGCCCCGAAATAAATATTTTTGGAATGAACATTTTGGAAATATTAATTGGAGATTGATTTGGACTTAAATACTTATAAATACTGTATTAATAACAAAGTTTTTGAAATATACTTTAAAATGATACATAAAATTTACCCAACAAATGAGTTCCTAAAACGATATAAAAGTGACCTTTCTGAATTCTGTACATTTTGTAAAATTTGTCTGAAATCTGTACATTTGTCTTACATCTTTTCTTTGAATGCTTGTATGTGAAGTTTTTTTGGATTGATGTGGAATATTTTTTTAATATATGTTGAGTGGAATTAAAATTTGCATAGAGAAAAAGGATGTTTTTTTATTATGACAAAAAAAGAGATAGATAAAAGTCACAGTTTTGTGTTAAATCTTATTTTATTACTTGGTAAGGTTTACATACATAAATGTAAATGGTCTGAAAGGATACCCAACATCTACCATTTTAAGGCTGACATGAAGATTTACTTTGAAACACTGAAAGGACTTTCAAACCGCAAAGCAATAAGAACTATGGACATTATCAAAGAATTAAATTTCTCTTCTTTATTTTAATAATGTATACCCCTTTCCGTTATGTTTTTGTGTGTGTATGTATTCTTTTTTGTTTTTTTGTTTTTGTCTTATGATGCTTTGTAATCATTTAGAATATTATCTGTTAAATATTTGTATTCACTGTATTACTTGATGTATAATTCTGGAAATAAAATAAAAAAACTTTGATGTCTGCCAGCGCCGCATAAAATCAGCTGTAAGAAAGATTTAAATATAGCTGAAAGGATGGTATTTTTCCCCCTCAATTTTTTTTTTACATTTAGAATATATAATAAATAATAGGTGAGTAATCAGCAATATTTATTACATTTACATTTAGACATTTAGCAGATACTTTTATCCAAAGCAACTTACAAATGAGGAAAATGGAAGCAATCAAAAGCAACAAAAGGACAATGACATGCAAGTTTCAGTTAGCGTAATGCAGTACATATAGCCACGTTTTTATTATAATAAAATAAATAAAAAGAAAACAGATAAGTAGAATGCAAAAAGAATTAGAATAGAGAGTGCTGGAGTTTGTCAAAAAAAAGATGGAAAATATGTGTTTTTTTTATCCGATTCTTGAGATAATTTAATTTAATTGATTTTATTATTATTTAAATTATACATTGCTTTTTCAATTTAAATTTAATTTAATTAATTAGTTAAAAAACACACACAAGCTAATAATAATAATTAAATGGGGATTAGGTGGTGTGGAAAGTGCTGCTCTGCATGTTCAGCTGGATATAGCTTGCGGAGAAAGTGCTGATGTAAATAACCCGCTGACTGAGCTGTGTTTGTGTGGAAAGTGCCGCTGTGAATGTTCCGCTGAGTGAATGATGGCGTGCCTGCTGGAGGCCCCTTTACGCATCAGCGTGTTATCCGTGAGTCTCTTTGATTATACCCATTAAAACCTCACATTTTCACTTCAGGATCACTCAGATATACACTAGACACATTAGATGGACTTTAGCGATTGATCTTAAACCAAGCGATGTGGTTTTTGATGGCTGGCTGTGTGTTTATGTGGTTAACATTAGATCTGGAAGTGCTCAGAGCTGTCAAATCAAAGTTATATTTAGTTTCCATTCCATATTTAGACCTGGGGCTCCAAAAACAAAATCAAACCTGCTTGATATTCTCTGATGAAGTGGTTAAATGATGATCTGATGGGCTGATGTGGTGGTAACGCCCCCCTTTTGACAGCTCTGTAGTTCTGTCCTGTTTGTTTTGACACATGCTGATCTGCCCTCACTGTGGTGCAGCACAGGTGCACTGGTGGGGTCAGGTGATGGTGTGTACTCTGAGGGTATAATCTCATCTCTCCCAGTTTTCACTTAGTACTTTAAATTGTAGTCTAGTAAAAAAAAAAAAAATTAGGGACATCATTCATAATTTAGCCTTCATGTTCTGTTAATGGTCTCCCCCTAAAAAACTTTAAATGTGAGGTTATTCCTCTGATCCATTCGACCCAGGAGAGTGATATTGTTAAAGCTTTAACCGTTTGTTGTATGATATGCTCTTTTTAGAAAAGTTAATGGATATCCCATATATTAACACTGTTTCTGTCTAAAGTCAGTTGGATCATCACATATATTTTAAAGAGGTTTCTGAGACTCCAAGTCATTTTTAATCAATACGATATTTTGTTAAACATCATTGGTTGTAAGATCATTATGTGCTGTCTTAAAATGAATTAAATATTAAGTATGGGTTTTGAACTGCAAGGCTGATGATACACGGGGCAACTTTTTGAGCAATGTTGCCGTTAACAGGCAGCCAGGTATGGCACAGGGCCCATGACCGATCTAAAGTATCCAGACAGAAATTTGTTACCCATTCTCAATGGGAAAGTGCCCAAGCAACATTGTTCAAAATAAGTTGCCCAGCAAAATTTCTAAAAAATTGCCCCGTGTATCATGAGCCATCATGGGTCTTGAAAGTCTTTTAGATCCCAAACATAACGTGAGGATTAAGATGTAAGGATGTTGTGACTGTGTTTTTCTAATTTAATTTAATTTCTTTTTTTAAATGTATAATATATACTACATAGGCTTGTCTATAAGCTTGTATCTGTTATTATATTAATTGCATCATAGTGAGAATAACCAGTGAAATAAGATGAGTTTATCACTGGATTCCAAGTATATCTTATTTCAGTATGTCAAATAAATGTTAATTAGTCATGTTGCAAGAATTTTAACTTGATTCTTTATCCATGTAATGATGTCTAAACAGACAGCTCAATACGTCTTTAGGGGCTGGGAAATCATAGAGAGATGGAATACTGTAATTTAATAATTATCCCAAATCATTCAAATGCCTTGTTGAAGTCTGTTAGAAACTCATTTGTGCCAGAACAGCTTAGGTTGGTACAACGAAACTGAGGGTGTTTTGATGCCTCTGATGTGTTGAGTTTGCTGAATCATTTTTGTGCTGTCATTTGTCACTATGCAGGAAGTCACAGCCACGAGTCGCCACTATGTTGACCGGCTTTTCGACCCTGACCCACAGAATGTGCTGCAGGGAGTCATGTGAGTAAACAACTATGTGTCCTTCCTTTTAACTCAGCACTTCAGCTCTGGTTACTGTTAGCTTGATGTTCCCAACTGCCACAGCCATATTTTTCCACAAATCTATATCCTCCATCATAGCAGGCATTAACTAACACAGGGGTTTTCAAACTGTGGGTTGCGACCCACTTGTGGGTCACAGAATGGAACAAGGTGGGGCGCACAAAGTCACTTGGCTGCAGATAAATTTGCGTTTCAATGACACACACACACACACACACAACCTCACACAGTTCAGTCTAGGGCTGCATGAATGTGACGAGTGGGGCGGTGCCGAGAGCCATGGGAACAGAGCGAGAACCACGGAAAAGATCGGAACGATACAAAAGAGGAGCGATGACAGTGAAGGACGAGAGAGGACCAGGCCTGGATTTTATTTGGTGTTTGGTTTTTGTTTGTGCGCGGCAGTCGTCTGCGTGGGGCTGTCGCGCTGTTTTGTGTTTATTTGGTTATTAAAACTTCGTTTGATTGTCTGCCGGTTCCCACCTCCTTCCTGAAGGAGTCATCGAGGCGGTGGGCTGGAGTGAGCTCGATGGCACTGCGGATTCACCCCAGATCTTCAGCAGCGTGTCCCCTCCTTCCTCCCGGGCTTCGGCACCAGTGTAACACATTAAAAACTTCACAATCACGGGAAGAAGAAGGCGGGAACCGGGAACCCACTCGTCACAAAGATATAGCCCACCAACATTAATAACGAACTGCAATATCCTTAGTGTGATTTTCGAATTGCAATTAAGTCTGCGCGCGTTGCCTGTTTTGAAGCGCGGGCTCGCACGAGTTGTAATAACAGTTAAGGTTTCAGCAATGTCATTAAAAGGTTCAATCGGTTCGCATTATTAAAAAAGAAAAAACTTGCCCACTTCAATACACTATATTCTGTATGAGATTGCATACACCAGAAAATTCGAAATGTTACAAAAACGGTTTCAGGTAGGCCTGAAATATTTCTATCTGTTAGAAATATTTTCTATCTGTCTGTTTGAACTCTGCACTGTTTTCGTTTGGGAAACAGTTTGTAAAAAGCATTTCACATGTGAGCAGGGCACAAACGCAGGGTTAATTGTAACAGTACAAGATTTAAACATTTCCACATAACAAAATGTACAAAAGTTCACAATATTTCCTTGACGTATCATCTCTGTTTAGAGAAAAAAGTTCAGAAATCTTTGGAGACATTGCTGAACATTTATTTAACCATTGCAAAAATAAATGTTATCCAGTTTTTTTTGTTGTTGTTTATTTAAAATGAGACACATCTCTGCATTATGATTTTTTACCTTTTCACAATTATTTTAATATCCAAACTATTTTAGATAGTTTTGCTTTGCTTCTTATACTTTTCTAAAAAAGTGTTGGATTGTGCTCTATTCTTGCTGACACACACGGAAGGATCATGAATGCATTTTCTGCAACAAAACAAAGCAGCGCAGATTACAGTGAGCCTGTTTCATGTTTTTATGGACACTACATATTTTAACGTTTTTAACCAAAAATTTTAACTTAAATATTAATAGTGAAAATTTTCAAGTGTACTCTAAAATAAAATGGTTATTTTTCTTAAATACTTAATTTCTGTCATCAAACTTTTAAGTAAGATTAGGCTTAAAGTAATTTCAACCGTTTTTGTTTTTTTTTCTCAGATATTTTTGTGGGTCGTGAAATAGATTACACTTGTCTAGGTGGGTCGTGGAATGGAAAAGTTTGGGAACCACTGAACTAACACATTAAGTATTTATCCTGATTTAAAGTCATGTCAAAATAATTTCGGCAAGATGAACTCACAGAGATGCAACAATGATACTGTTGTTATAATCAGTAGGAAATGCTGGTTTCTTTCCAAGTTGGGGGCTTTAAGAATGATGACGAATACCAATTTGCTTCTGCCATCATTATTGATGTATCCAAATCCATATCGGTACAAGTGTGTAAATAAATAAGAAACAACAACAGAGTGTCTTAAATCAAAACACACACACATTTTGTACACAGAACTACTTCCTTCCGGAACGGATTCAAATCTCAGTTTGACAGTTTAACAGCTGAGCCCAAGCCTACGTTACTAATTCGAAAACGTCACTTTAACTAAGAAACGTTGAGTTTCTTAATTGAAGGCTTATTGTATTACTGTATTGTGTAGAGTAGAGTATTATGAAAGAAAGATGGACTGAGCAAGTGTGATTACCTGCATCTCATACAACATTCATTCTTCAGCTCAGTCTTATATTCACAATAAAACATTAGTTTGAATGTCCGCTGAGGAAAGCAATATCTTTGTCGTACTGTCCTTTCATCTGTTAAGGTTGATTTCTAATGCCAGCGCTGCTCAATGTGTTTGTTGGCCGTGTCTTACAAGCTGTTGTTGAAAGTAAAAATAATGAAATTTGCATTTTGTTTATAGACCTGTTTTAGTCTCTTTCAATATAAAAGTCTTTAATGCTGATTCACTCTTTTGTTGGCATGTAATGGTGAAACATTGTAACTTTAATCATGTCAAGAACATTCAGACACCGTTTCTCAATACCAAATATAGTTTAACTCTACCAGGGGCGCACAAGGTGACTGTTTTGGGGGCCCAAAAGCCAAAAGGCCCCCTAAAATACTTTTCATATATAAGATGTGCATTAGGTGTGGTCACGCGAACGGTTGCTGTTTACAGTGTTAATTCCCACGACAACCATCTTGTGTATCCTACCTCTATCAAATGAAAATATTATGCATCTGAAGCTGATATAATCCAATCCGCAGTTTTTGCTCAGACCAATGCAAAGATCCACACACATAACCCCGTTTTAAATTAATTTAATAATTTATACTTCAGACTCATCCTATTTCTTAAAAAAAAACAAGATAAATAAAGGCTAAATTGTGAGGTTTATCATTTTATTTATTTTGTTTTGTGAAAACTTGTATCTCAACTGTAAATCAATTGCTATTTTGTGGTCTACAACATGAAAGAAAGCCATTTTAACATGTACAGGAAAATGTACAAATGTTGGACACCACTATGGGGGACCATTGTAAACTTCAAGGCTGATCTGGGTAAATGTGTGCAAATGTTTAGGGCCCCATTTCTATATTTTGCCTGGGGCCCCCAATTCACTAAATTCGCCCCTGATCACTATAAAATATTATTTATTGAATAATAATATTTAATAAACAAAACCACAACAGCCATCATAAAAGTTGCTAAGCAGTCCAGTCAAAAGTACAAAGGCAGCACTCTATTATACAGCATTGAAGTTACATAAAATATAACGTTATGGTATTTTGCCCTCAGTCAAAACTATTAGTTCTGGAACAAATAATAGATTAATGAGACCAAAGATTACCTTTTAGATTAACCCAAAAATTAACCCAAAACGAATTATATCTCATGTTTAACCACTATAGAGACATCGAAGCCAGTGGCAAATTCCAGAAGAACTGGTTGAGGTGAGGCTGCTCTAGGCGGGCTGACACCCTGGAGCTCACAACTCTGAAAACGTCAAAGCAAATGTTCAAATATCCATTATCTTAATTAACAAACTGCATATTGGAAGTCTAAACATCTACATTCTCACCTAAAAAAAACCTCCATTAAACCTCCATTTTTTGACACAAAACAGTATTACTTATAAAATAGTTGTGGTTTTGAACCGTGGAAGATTTAGGTATGGGTGGCATACGCCTAGGGCGGCATCTTGCCGGGAGTGGCATGTTGCGCCTGCACAAGAAGGAAAAAATATATTTAACACATATTTAATATTAAATATTTAAAATGAAATATCTTTAATACTTCTGATTTTGTATTTAATGTGATCATAATTTAATAAAACAATGTAAGTTACGCTTTAATTCCCACTGTTAGGCTATTACAGGGTATTACACATTCAGTTATTTCAATATTTTAATAGTTTTAGTTTATTTTCCTGTTAACAATAACAACACTGGACAGTTTCATATTTCTGTCTCCTTTTTTCATTTCCTGATAAAGACCGAAAGCTTTTTAGTGATAATGCAAAAAAATAGAGCAAATGATGTTTGTAATTGATTCTCTGTGTGTCATGTGCACTCAACTCTTAACATCATTCTGATTTGACTTGAACGTTGCATGAGTACATTGTGCTCATGGAAAGATTTGCAAATATTTTGGGTACTGTTGATGAAGAAGAGCACAGATAAAGCATCAGTTACAATTGCACATGCATTGTCTGTCATTTAAGTGCAAAAAGCCTTATAGAAGAGAAAAAGCAATACAAAATTTCCACGTCCATTTTGTTCAGAGCAGAATCTCGCTACATTACCTTTGTGCTACCTATGTCATGAGATGAGAGTCTGCTAGGAGGGTGTTACTCTTTGCTCTCATTATCAGCCTCTGAAATCCTCTGCTCATTCAAATTTACACTTGCAAGATCACCAGTGTCTGTTTTAAATAACATATTGTAAATTATTTAATTATTGTACATGTAGGTTTCAAATTAATTGAAATACTAATTGTAATTTTTTTTTTATTCAAATTGTTTATCTCACACTGAAGGGCTATTTAGACTGGAAAATAAATTAGCATTTGTTTTAAAGAGTTTTTTTAAGATTTTAAAGAACTTTCTTATGCTCACCAAAAAATGCATTTTATTGGAGTAAAAGCATTAGTGAAGCATTGTTACAGTTTAAAATAGTTTCTGTAATGAAAAAGCAGAATTTTCAGCAGCCATTACTCCAGGCTTCAGGTCACATAAACCTTCAAAATAATTATTATATGCTGATTTGGTGCTAAAGAAACATTTCTAATTGTTATAAATGTTTAAACAGTTTAAAAGGTTTTCAGCATTTTTAAAGAATACAAAGTTCAATAGAACAGTATTTATTTCAGATACAATTCCTTTGTAATTGTGTGAACAATTTTACTGTCACATTTGATTATTTTAATGTGTCTTTGCAGAATAAAACTTCTTAAAAATAAAATTTACTGACCCCAAACGTTTGATCGGTAGTTTAATTTTTTTTTAGTTTTTTAACAAAAAGTTCAGCAACCAATAAACAGCTTTTTTTTCACCCAGCTTGTTGTTTATCTGACCAATAGCACCCTCAAAATTATTTCTTAATTTTTTTCTGTTGATCTGTTTCTATGCCATAGAAGATGTGTGTTATGCACAAGTTATAAGTATTATAAGTGATTGCACCTTTATTGATAGTGACATGAAGAATGCTGTCATTGGAAACAACAGACAGAAGGCCAACCTGATTGTGCTGGGAGCCGTGCCAAGGTATGTCCAACCACTTTAACCTTTTTCCACCAATAGAACTGCAATGAGTTTTGACACAGGAAGTAAGGTTGAAAAATCATAGCTAATCTATCCAGTTGTCTGAGCTGGGCCAATATAGCTGGAAAACTACATGGAAGTCCAAAAGTCTGAAATTATATTAAATATCTGGGATTCAAAATCATATTTAAAGCTGGAAATAAACAAGACACTCTCCAACCTAAAGACGGCAAAATCACTTTTATCTGTTCTCTGTTTTACATGCAAATCCCTGCTGATGAGGATGTACTTGGTGTGTGTGTGTGTGTGTGTGTGTGTGTGTTGTAGACTTCTGTATCTTCTCCAGCAGAGCTCTTCTAGTCTGGAGCTGAGGACTGAATGTGCGGTCGTGTTAGGAAGTCTGGCAATGGGCACAGAGAACAACATCAAGTCCCTGGTAGACTGTCACATCATCCCAGCCCTGCTTGAAGGTTCTCGCTCCATCTTCTCAGTCTATCCTTGATACTACTGTGTTATTATATTTTTTATCAAATAAATGCATCCTTGAAGAGCATAAATTCTTCAAAAAAAAGTAAGATATCTTCATGATTCCAATCTTTTGAGCAGTGTTTTGTGTTTCTGCAGGTCTCTTGTGTTCTGATCTGATTTTCATCGAGGCATGTCTACGCTGTTTAAGAACCGTCTTCATCAGTCCAGTCACACCAGTGCAGCTGTTGTACACAGTAAGACAACTTGCACATTCTGAAATGACGTATGCACGTGCATAAACAGAAGCATGATCAACATGTTTTAATTTGCACCAGGACCCCACTGTTATCCCTCACCTCATGTCCCTGCTGAGTCGGTCACAGCACACACAGGAATACATAACGCAAATCTTCGCCCACTGCTGCAAGGTAACACACAACACATCACACAGTAAATATGCATTTATTCAGAATTATAAAGCAAATGGTTCCAGCTCTAAATTCTGAGTAGATTAGCCACAAACAAGCTTTATTCCAAGCCTTATTAGTGATTAGCCCACATGCACCTGTGGCCACATGGCAAACTTAAAAATGGTTGCAGTATTACAGTTTAGGCTTCTTGGCAAAGTAATCTATTCTTTTGTCTCTATTGACTTAATGTGTGTGTCCAGACTCCAGAACATCAGACGGTGTTGTTCAACCACGGTGCCATCCAGAACATCGCTCCCCTGCTCATCTCTCCCTCCTATAAAGTACAAAAAGGATGAGTGACTCTTCCTTTTATTATGGTATTTTTGATGCATGTCAGTGTATTCTGAGTAATTATGGTTTGTGAACTCTCTCTGTAGTTACGGATGCAGGCCTTGAAGTGTTTCTCAGTTTTGGCCTATGAGAATGCTCAGGTCTCTATGACACTGGTTAATGGTGAGCACGACTCTCATCCTCTATCTACCATCATTTGATCACCACTTGTTTTGTCCTCCTGGCTTACGTTCATCAGAGATGATCTTTGACTTCTCTTTTGTGTTGCAGTTTTTCATTTTCTTTGGTAATGTCTGAAACACTGTTCAGTGAAATAAAAGAATAGAGAACAACAGTAGGTTTCTTGAGGTAAAACATAATATTCAGAGCAAATATATTAAGCAGCATAACAGTGTTCAACATTGATAATAATAAGTGTTTATTCAGCACCAAATCAGCATATTACAATGATTTGAATGATAATGTGACACTAAGGACTGGAGTAATGGCTGTTGAAAATACAGCTTTGCCATCACAGGAATATTATATTTGAAAATATATTAGAATAGAAAACAGTTGTTTTAAATTGTAACAGTATTTTACAATATTACTGTATTTTTGATCAAATAAATGCAGCCTGCGAGAATTAGAAATCCTACTGACAGCAAACATTTGATTTGATTAGTTCATGGTGTAGTATTAGAGCCTAAAAGTTTTAGCAGAGTTTTCTCATAGCACATCACATAAAGTCTGATTCAACATTTTTTGCAATGCTCCTTTGTTCTTTGAATCAGATGTTGTGATTATGTAAGAACTGGTGGTTTGGTTCAAAGCTTAAAACATTTATTTAGGTTTTCTGTATATCTATGGAGACAATTAATAAAATAATGCTTAAGCCTGCTGAAACTCATATTATTTTGTTTGTATGTATGTGTTTCTCAGTGCTTGTAGATGGTGAGCAGCTCTCTCAGGTTTTTGTTAGAATGCTGCAGAGGGACAAACCCATCGAAATGCAGCTTACAGCCGCCAAATGGTGAGCAAATCTCATCTTGCAGGTTATTTGTGAAAATACATGATTAATCGCTTTAGCTTTTACAAACTCACATTCTTTTTCTCTCAGTTTAACATACATGTGTCGAGCAGGAGCCATCAGGACAGACGACAACTCTATTGTACTAAAGGTACCTCCAGAAAACATCTACATATATGTGATGAATGCAAAAGTGTCACCATTGAAAGTGTGTGGGAACTAGTTCTGTGTGTGTGGACAGACTTTACCATGCCTGGTGCGGATGTGCAGTAAAGAGCGGTTACTGGAGGAGAGGGTGGAGGGAGCTGAGACGCTAGCCTTCCTGATGGAGCCGGACATAGAACTACAGCGGATTGCAAGCGTCACCGATCACCTCGTGTCCATGTTGGCTGACTACTTTAAATACCCGAGCTCTGTCAGCGCCATCACTGATATTAAGAGGGTAACTTCACGTTCACATGCATGCATGTATTTAGCTTTCTAAATGAGGAAATACCAGAGACTTCTGTTGTTTTTGTATAAAACTAAGTATGTGGATTTCAGTAGTAGGGGTAATCAGGTACCTTTTGCTTTTCTGATATAATGTACACTCAGTTTATCTGATCATTTGTCTTCCTGCAGTTGGACCATGACTTGAAACATGCGCATGAACTGCGGCAAGCAGCCTTTAAACTCTATGCCTCGCTGGGCTCCAATGACGAGGACATCAGGAAAAAGGTGATTTATATTATATTGCAATTGCTCTGTTTAAAAAAAAAAAAAAAAAAAAAGTCCAAAGAGTGCCTGATATGCTCACTGCATTGATACCTACTACAGATTACAGAGACGGAAAACATGATGGACAGGATTGTTAGTGGCCTATCAGAATCTAGTATCAAAGTACGGTTAGCAGCAGTCAGGTATGATGCACCTTTTCTCTTAATTGACTGTCCCAAAAAAATTAAGAGAATCAAAAAGGTTTGGGGTCTGTAAAATAATGTTTAATTTCTTTTTTTTCTGTATTTTTATCAGTATTTTTATTCAGCAATGATGCATTCAATTAATCAAAAGTGACAAATACATTTCTAATGAAGCCTTAAAAATATTTTACAAAATCTTACAGACTTCAAACTTTTGAATAGTTGTCTCAAAGTGAAATGTGTTTGTTGAAAATGCACAGCAGTTGGATTTTGAAAGAATTGAGAGAATAAAAGGTTTTGGTTTGCTCGTTTTAATTTCTTTCTTTCAAATTTCCTCTAGATGTCTGCACAGTTTATCACGGTCTGTACAACAGCTAAGGACAAGTTTCCATGATCATGCAGTATGGAAGCCACTAATGAAGGTATGATATTCAGATGATGTTGATTTAAATCTGTACGCTAATCAAACCCTATTTGAATGCACATTTGTTTTTGTGGGTAGCTGTTACAGAACGCACCAGATGAGGTCCTGGTCATGGCCTCTTCAACACTATGCAACCTACTGCTGGAGTTTTCACCCAGCAAAGAGGTAAAGTACACACACTTTGTTGGTTTAAAAGCATTATACAGCCAAGATTTTCAATTTCTTACAGTTGTTCGGTAAAAGTAATATTATAATTATTATTGAACTACGTCAAACTGAAAACATTCAAACTTAAAGCTTTTAAAACGGCTTCAGAATTTCTGGTCAGGCAATATAGCAATATTATTAACAGAAGACAGAGGAATAAGTATGAGGGATATTCCCAGTACCACTGGGCTTTAAAAAGTGACTGTGGATGTGTGTGTCCACAGCCTATCTTAGAGTCTGGGGTCATCGAGTTACTATGCAGCCTCACACAAAGTGACAGTCCAGCTCTAAGGGTCAATGGCATCTGGGCTCTAATGGTAAGACCAACAGACTTTGGTCCACAATAGAGTTTCAGAATGAAAACACTCTATGTCATCAGAATCTGTAATGTGTGTTTGTGCAGAACATGGCCTTCCAGGCAGATCAGAAGGTGAAGGTGGAGATAGTTCGAGCTCTGGGTACAGAACAGCTTTTTAGACTCCTGTCTGATCCTGATACCAATGTGCTCATGAAAACATTGGGGCTACTTCGAAACCTGCTCTCCACCCGGCCGGTAACGCACATTATGTTTATATATGTGTATATATTTAACCTCCTGACTACCAAAATAAATTTTTTTTTTAATTTAAGTGACGAGTGAGTGAGTGAGTGAGTGAGTGAGTGAGTGTGTGAGTGAGTGAGAGTGAGTGTGAGTGAGTGAGTGAGTGAGTGAGTGAGTGACGTGACGTTCAGCCAAGTATGGTGACATACTCAGAATTCGTGCTCTGCATTTAACCCATCCAAAGTGCACACACACAGCAGTGAACACACACACCGTGAACACACACCTGGAGCAGTGGGCATCATTTATGCTTTGGCCCCCGGGGAGCAGTTGGGGGTTCAGTGCCTTGCTCAAGGGCACCTCAGTCGTCGTATTGCCGGCCCGAGACTCAAACCCAAACCCATGGTATAACAATGAATTGTTATACCATTTTGTTTAATGCAGGTTGGCATAAACAGGTTGTCCCATTATGTACAATGTATCTCTATACACTGCATATAATTTGCATATTAATTCATTTTTGGGGCAACGTAATGAAAAAAGAAATCTAGTAATGGGAGTAATTATTGCCAAATTTGTAATAAACAAGCTTTTAGTCCCAGTGTCTACAGAGGACAAAACTCCATAACTGGTTGTCCGGAGGATATATATATGCGCAGTGGGTATAGAAAAGAACATCCCCAGCCCCTGAAATTAAGACAGTTTTTGTTTTATCCAGCTGTATTTACAACTTATAACATCAAAGTGAAAGACATAACACCAATATGCCAGAAAAAAATTAAATAAAAAAACAGAATCACTCATTTGGAAAAAGGATTACCCCCCTCCTAAAAATTCAGTCATGTGTAGCTAATCACCTTCTCAATGCACACCAAGCCATTTGATGTTCAACTTGATCATCTGTGGTCATTGTGATTAGCTCAGCATGAGAAGAGCTTTCCTGAAGCATTTCAGTCCTTGGTAGGGCAACTGAAGCAAACAATCAACTATGAGTACCCATCAAATGATCTCCGGGATAAAGTTGTGGACAGGCACAAGTCAGGAGATGGATACAAAAAAATTTCAAAGGCCTTATCGATGAAGAACTGATGAAGAGCTTTTTGGCTCAAAATGTCACCTGTGGTGAGAACAGAAATAAATATTTTCTATTTTTGGAGCTGTGGTGTGCCAACTTTGATCTTCCTAAAGGCTTTATCAACGCCTAGAAGCACAGTGAAGTCTATTATTAACAAGTGGAAGATATTTGATACAACACAGAGCCAACCTGCATCAGGACGTGATTATAAACAAAATGAAAGAGCCAGAAGGAAACTTGCTACAAAGAGGCCAACAGCAAATCTGAAGCAGTTGCAGTAATATTGTGTGCATGTGACTCCTCAAGAAAGGCCACATGCAGTCACGAATGAGTTTTGCCAAAACGCATCTTGAAGATTCTGAGGCCACATGGAAAATTGTGTTATAGTCAGATTAGACTAAAATTGTATTTTTTTTCTTCTACCCCAAAAGATATATCTGACAGAAATCCATTACAGCTTATGATCAAAATAACAGCATTCCTTCAGTAAAGCATGAAGGTGGTGATGTCCTGTTCTTGTTGTTTCTCTGCAGCAGGGACTGGGGCACTTGTCAGGATACAACGAAACATGTATGGGGCAAAATACAGTCAAATTCTTGAGGAAAGTCTGCTGCCCTCTGTCAGAAAGATTTCAATGGGAAGAAGGTTTGTCTTCCAAGATGACAATGACCCAAACACACAGCAAAACTGAGCACACAGTGGTTGAATGAGAAAACGGTGAATGTGTTTGCACGTCCTAGTCAGAGCCAAGACTTAAACCCCACTGAAAATCTGTGGAATGAATTGAAGACTGCAGTCCACAAACGCTCTACCTTAAAAAAAATTAACTGAACTTCAGCAGTTCTGCAAAGAAGAGTGGGAAAATATTGCAAAGTCTAGATGTGCAAAGTTAGTAGAGACAGAGGCAAATCCCAACAGACTAAAAGCTGTAATTAAAAAAAAAGGTGGTTCAACAAAATACTGACACAAGGGGGTGATCCTTTTCCAACTCAGTGATCCTGTTTGTTTTTTGTTTTGTTTTCTGACATCTTGGTGTTATATCTTGGATGGTTTATATTGCACTGAGTAAATACAGCTGGATGAAGCATTCATTCATTTCAGGCTGTAAATCAACAAAATGTGATGATTTTAAAGGGGGGAGGGGGATTATTTTCTATACCCACTGTATGTGTATGTATGTATATGTGTACACACACACACACACACACACACACACACACACATATATATACATATATATTCCCTTCCACTGTCTAACAAGTCAAACTTATGGCCTTTCTGTAAAACACACACACTAATTGTCTTTCCCTGTCTTTGGCAGCATATAGACCAGGTCATGAGCTCACATGGGAAGCAGATCATGCAAGCGGTCACGCTTATCCTGGAGGGAGAACACAGCATAGAGGTCAAAGAGCAGGTGAGCTGCTCAAACACACTAAGATGGCATTGTGCTCACTAGGTCTTACAGAATCAGACTAGCAAGACATCTCAAGCAGCTATTATATTCCACAGGCATTTTGTGTCTGTAAAAGTCCTTGAAAAGTATCAAGGTCTTAAAATTACTTTTTAGAATGTAAAACTGATCATATCTTAAATGCCATAGAAAAAGTCTTTACCTCTTCTGTCTTGTTATCAGTTGGTTGCTCCCCTTTTCTTTTCTTCTTTTTTATTTCTTTCTAAATCAGTTATCAGGTTTTGAGTGTGATACATTTGTGGTGCATTAAACTGTGTGTGTTTTTGTTCACACGTTTAATGTTATTCCCATCAAGGCTGCAATTATTTGTTTAGAATACATTACAACCAGTAATATTGTGTTATAAAATGTATCTTAAATTGTGTTCTATATTAAGTTTCAAAATATATATGAAACATCTTTATATTTCCTCAAAAATGCTGATAACTGCTGTGGAACCCGGAACATTCGTTTAGGAGCATTGATTTGAATAGTTCCCAGAGCTGATGTTTAACTTTGGCTTTGTCATCTTTTGCAGACATTATGCATATTGGCCAACATTGCTGACGGAAACACTGCCAAGGAACTCATTATGACCAATGACGACATGCTCCAAAAAATTAAATATTACATGGTCAGTGCATTGTCTTTTCATCTGTTTTCTCATTTGTGGGCTTTTTTCAATACATTAATTCAATACATTAATTTTCAATACATAGAATTTGTTTAAGATGTTGTTGTCTGTACCATAGTGTCCTTGTGCTTCTGCTTGTTTCCCCCTTATCACTGTCCCTTGCTCTTGGCTCTTCTTGTCTTTCTCCTGCGGGATAGTTCTTTTTTTTCTTTTGTGTAATTTCTTCTGTTGTCTATATTTCAGGGTCACTCCAATGTGAAGCTGCAGCTGGCTGCCACCTTCTGCATCTCTAACCTAATCTGGAATGAGGAGGACGGTGAGGAGCTCAGGACACGTGGGTTCTGTGGAGGTGTAGTGGGACAGTTTGTTGTGCTCTCAGTTTGTCCAAACATGCACAAAAGCATTTACAGTAAAAGCGTCATTAGTCTTGTCAAATCAGTATTAAAATATTAATCATGAATCATTTGTGTTTTATTACATATGTTTAAAATGTCTATCTATTTAAGTTTTCTGTTTGATTTAAGGCATTCAATAGCCGCATTTCCACTGTCGGGCCAGTGCGAGCCAGGGCTTAAAACGGGCTGGGCGGGGCTAATAACAGAGACAGTTTATAGGAGACATGCCACTTCCTCAATCCTCAATACAACTATATAAGTAAGACCTGTAACGGCAAAGATGGCGGTTGTGTGCACATGTCCCGCCCCTCCCGCTGTAAAGCCAATCATCTGCTTTTAACAGTCAAGCCGGGAAACATTTAAGCCTATCGTCTGGTTCCACTGACGTATGCACACAGTTGAGAAACCCTTGCCTATGCGTAGTAAAGGTATAACCTGTGGGGAAAAAGGCGTTTTAAACCTTATTTTAGGGCAAAGTCATCAACATTTTTCAGCGATTTTTATCATATTTCACTGCTGTTTCTATACATGCTGTTTTTATGTCCCGGTGACCAGTGAAAGTGTAGTTCTGACTCTCTGCCCATTCATTTAGATAGGAGCTGGTCTTGTTATTCTGAAATAGCTGCCTGGAGGCTTTGCCAAGATGGCGGCCGAGTGGCACGACTTGCCTGAAAGGACTTTGCTAATAGCCTCGGGCCAGTAGCACGAGGCCAGAATAGCGCAGGGTTTCCACAGTCGAGCCAGAAGCTCTGCTGCACGTCACTAAAACACGCCCTTTACATGCCTCTCCGGAACAACGTCACTCAACGAAACGCCTTCATTTCACCAACAAAGAGAAGTTATCAGAAAACTAAGAAATAAGTCACTGGAACATGCGCGATCACACACGAACATGATAAAAGCGGCCGTTTGTTTGCATGCTTTGGTAAATATTCAAATTCAAAGGCATGGATGTTTTACTATAGTAGAATAAGTGATACATTGATCGTAATGAATTAATTTATCAGGACTCAGAATTAATCACACAGAAATACATTTATTTCTATTTTATTTATTTATTTTCTAACGCTTATGAAAATAGCCTGCTTATTCAGTCGAGTCTGTTTCTATTTATTTGTAGCCAAAGTGGCCTATGTCAAATTTAGAATGAATGATAATATCTCTATTTTTATAAAAGCTCCCGAACATGAAACATTATTATATTTTTATGATAGGCTACGTGGAGCTAAACTCTTGAGGCGAGACTTATGACAGATAATATAAGTTACTAAATAATTACACGATTGTGATAGAGAATAAGAAGCTGACATCTGATTTCCTCAAACGGTTCATATTTACCATGTTTACTATGGTAATGTTAATGCCCAGCGTGCATAGTCTTTTGCATCGTTTATAAATATTTCTGCCTTGTATGGTGATTGTAATTCACATCGGATCAAGTTATTTTTATAAAAGCTCCCGAACAAAAATCATAATATTTTGATGATAGGCTATGATTGTAATTCAAATCGGATCAAGTTATTGCAAACACTCCTGCTGACTGAAAGTGAGTTTTGAGCTCGACTTATTTAAAAAAGTGTTTAA
Source organism: Carassius carassius (assembly GCF_963082965.1). NCBI lineage: Eukaryota > Metazoa > Chordata > Actinopteri > Cypriniformes > Cyprinidae > Carassius > Carassius carassius. Next base: position 19,484,645 of record NC_081765.1, read on the forward strand.
GGCTGGTGTTATAGAAATGATCCGCAGCGCAGACTGTATTTTTTTTATAAAAGCTCCCGAACAAAAATAATTATAATATTTTGATGATAGGCTATGCTACGTGGAGCTAAACTCTCGAGACAAGACGACAGATAAATATGTTACTAAATAAAAGTGATAAATAAAAGTAAAAGTGGTTGCATTTACCATGTTTACTATGGGAATGTTTATCGTGCATAGTCTTTTATATCGCTTATAAATATTTCTGCCTTGTTTAGTGATTATAATCCACATTGGATCGAGTTATTTCAAACACTCGCTGCTGACTAAGAGTGAGTTTTGATCTCAAATTATTTTAAAAAGTCTTTAATACTGGTGTTAAAGCTGTTATCTTTCTGTAATGATCCGGATCGCTGACGCTCTCCAGATGCTGAGAAACTCCGCCTTTTTTCATAACCCCTCCTCTAGCCCTAGCTGGCCCGCTTTGGCCAAAGGTTTTCATCGGGCCAAAAAACCCTGGCAGTTGGCCCCGAGGAAGCCCCGGTGAGGCACGATCAAGCCCCGGAAGTGACAGTGGAAACACGACTGGCCCTGGCACGCACTAGCACGCCCGGTTTAAGCTCGATAGTGGAAACGCGGCTAATGTCCTAAAGAAAGAATACACAATAAAATCCTAACAACCAATAATTTATTATGTTAAATTTAATGGTGTTATTAATGAAATGGCAAGGGAAAATATTTATGAAATATTAACATCTTAATTTTGTCCTAAATATTTCATTTGGAGGCTCTTATTATTATTAATATGTATTTATTATTATTCCTCTAAAGAGTTTGTTCAGGCATACAATGCTGTTCCATAAAATAACAACAGTGTAGTATTGGAAATACATTTTGTGAAGATTTTCTTAGTGTTGTTTATTTGTATCTGATAGTAAGACCAGTCCTCTGGCTAAATAAGACTCTTTGCGTACTGTGTAAGTGTGTTTTTTCACTTCTTCCAGGCTCACAAGAGAGACAGGACAAGCTAAGGGAGATGGGCTTTGTTGATATCTTACACAAACTCACCCAGGCATCAGATCCCAACCTCTGTGACAGGTGATCGACAGACTGGCATTGATCTGTTGGTAGTTGCTTCATCTTGGTTTGTTGCCTTAGTAAAGATTTAACCGTTCACATCTCCCTCCTTCTCTAAGGGCAAAAACAGCGATGCAGCAGTATTTGGCATGACCTTGAAGGAAGGTGGGATACAGCCTCACTAACAAACTCTAGGAGGATCACATCTCCTGTGTTTTTGTTTTAGATTCGAGTTTAGTTTTGCTCTTCCTTTTGTTTTGTTGCACAAGACACCTTTTGTTGTGAAGACCGTGAACAACATCGGAAATCAGAGACACGGTTGCCAGGGGGCCACAGCACCTTTTGGGCTTTTAGCTACGTTGGCTTAATACATTTTCTGCTGAACTCTTGGAACTATTGTTATTTTTTGTTTGTTTTTTGGACTTAATATGAAGGAGAAAAAAAAGTTCCTCAAAGTGTGTTGCAGCGCCACCTGGTGGATTGAGGCTTTGATGCTTTGGACTTCCTTTGGAGAAAGCTGACTGAAATCTCAGTGCTACGCTTCTAGGAGCTTAGTCTCCTTGTTTTGGTTTGCTGATTTACTATTGATATTATTATTATTATTATTATTATAACTATTATTATTTTAATTAAGAATCTGACACAAGGTTTGAAAAAGACTGCTTGTTTTTGTTCTTTTTTTTGTGGATACATACCTCGTAAATATATATAAATATATAAATATATTTTTTGGATTTTTAATTTCCTTTCAGGTTGTTTTTCCCCTTTGTATTTTCCTCTCTGTAATGTAGGCTGATGAGGGTATATCTGGAGAGACAGCATGTTGGGTCATATACAAAGACATTTCATAGAAACCATCCAACCCCAAGCAGAAGGTGAAAGTTTGTTTGCTCTTTACACAGGTTCTTTGTTTTTTCAATTTCACTCCCTTTATCTTCACATGAATCAGTCGTCTCATAACTCCCATTTTTTGAAGCTCTATAGTGAATGTTTTCACTCAAATATATGCAGGCCTCTGCCATGGAGCAGCCCACTGCTTTGTGTATTTTGTGGGGGGGGGGTTGTGGGGGGGGTCGAAGTCGAGAAGGGCTTTCCAGCACAAAAGAGCTTGGAGAAGAGGCACATGCTTCAGAAATGTCACATCTTGGTACTCATGTAGGAAAAACAGGTATGAATCCTGCCTGTGACCCGTTTTTCCCCAAATAATATATCTTCTAAGTCTATCAGTTCTCACATGCTTCAGACATGTTGCGCCTCGGCATCCTATAGGAAAAAACATATTTGAATCAAGAATAGTACACATCCTGAAAAGCGAAGCCAAAACATTTTGATCACTATCTGGTGGCTGATTGGTCAGGTCATAAACCCCGCCCTCTCGAAGTAAACAAATGAGACGTAAGCTAAACTAAAAAAAGAATCAAATCATTCGTATCACACTGATGTATGTTCAAGTACCTGTTTCTCTAATAAGTTTGCTTTTAATTAGTTATTTGATGCTATAAAAACAGGGTGCGCAATCATTGTGAGGGGAGCCAGAGCTTGCATCTGGGAGCTTGCAATTGGGTCTTTTGGGCGGGACTTTGAGACTGCGGCTCTACCTCACAATCACTTCTGCACAGGGTCCAAAATACATCATTGGCAATACTGGGATATTCTGGTTTCAATATTTCTGAAGTGGAATTGCGTAGTCTGTCTTTTTTTTTTTTTTTTTACAGTCTATGGGTTGAATCCAAACAATGTTGTGTATCTTATGATATCAACAACTATCTTATGTAAAAAAAATTTAAAAAAATAATTTAAATTTAAAAATTAAAAAAGAACAAAAAAGTAACAAACTTAAGTGAGTATTTGGTTGTTTTGAAAAAAACTGTTAATCTAATTAATCGCACATTAAATTTGGAGAAATTACTCTGAAAAGATCATTTAAAGTCATTGTTGTGCAAAGCATCAAACAGAGATTACAAAAAGTAGGTTCAGCAAGAAATATTTAGTTTGATAAAATTTATTACATATACTCTTTTGGACCATGTGAGTAAATGATGACAGAATTGTCATTTTTGGTTGGGTGAACTATAATAATTTATTTTCTAAATTTTATTATTATTATCATGATAATATTAAATTATTTCTTTAATGAAATGATAATCTAAATAATAAACTAAAACTGCCAGTAGGTGTTGGTAAATGTCTTAAAGGTCCCATGACATGATAATTTCACTTTCTGAGGTTTTTTAACATTAATATGACTTCCCCTAGCATGTATGTGGTCCCCAAGTTTCTAAAAATTTTAATCTGTGTAAATCGAGATTTTACTATCTTTCTCTGCCTTTGAAAAAATGGAAGCTCAAATGGTCTGATCTGGAATCTCCTCTTTGTGACGTTGTAAAGTGAAATGTTACCTCCCCTTTCTCTGCTTTGCCCGCCCAAATATTTACATATAATTCAGTCGCTATGTCAGCACAGGCGTTACAAACAGACTTTTATGATATGGATTCGACAGCACTGGCACAAACAGTGAGTAACAGTGTTTATTAATGCCTGATCTGTGATCAGTGATTTCTGATGTGTAGTTAATCATTGAAGTTCACACAGACTTTCTTTCTAAATCGTTTAATACTGTTTATGCATCAGTGAATCAAGCCAGTGACTAAACGATCAACTTCACGTTGTTTCTCTTAGTAGCATGAAACAAATCTGTTATTTAAATTGTGATTTAACTACAGAGAGCAATCAAAGAACGCTCCCTTTTTTTTGGAGCTGTCACACATCGCGAGTATATCTGCACACTTGCCTAAACTGCCGTTACAATGAATGACGCTGTTATGCTGCACAACAAAGCTCTTACTGTATTCATGTGTTTGCTGTTAGTTGTGGTGAAAGCATTATGTGAGAGAAAACGTGTTGCAATAATGACGAGATGACTGCATTCACGCGATAAGACTCTGTCTACTCAATGCTGTTCATCACTGCAGCCTTTCATGTGATGGGAAAAGATCAAAAAAATAATTATATAATCAACAAATCCACGATTCGTTAATCTCGACAGCTGTAGTATATATAGCATATATATAGCATATATATATATATATATATTTGAGAGGGGTCCACCATAGACTGTATAATGTAATACGCATTTCAAATGCAAAGATGTCAGCCAATCACAACAGTTGTCGTTTCCTCGGAGTCTCACAGCAGACACGCCCCTTCAAACAGAGCATTCAAGCCAGAGGGCTAATATCAGGATATAAAAAATGCTTTTTATTTCTAAATTTTAAATGTAAAAATCATACTAACAATATAAGTACACCTAAGGAAACATTAAAAAGCATTTAAAGAAAAGGAAATAATCCATGTCATTGGACCTTTAATGATTAAGTCATCGAGTCATTTATTCATTCGTTTGATTCGTTCAAATGGCTGATTCATTCAGGAGTGAAGTAAATGGTTCTTTATGAATGGTTCATTGAATCATTAGGGTTGTTCGACTTGAAGTGGGTCATCACCATCAGACTGATCGGTGTATGACAACAAAGTACCGCAAGAGCTTAGAGAGCAGACGACTCCTTGTGCTTTTGAATCGCTCTCGCGGTACTTTGTTGTCATACACCGATCGGTCTGTGCAGCGCCGCTTCAAAGCCAACACGACTATGGCCAATGGTTCAACGCCAAATGGTTCACCCAATTCGTTCAAAATGTGTATTAAGAAATGAAATGCTGCTGTGGATTGCTCTGGAATGACCAGTTCTGATTTGTCTTTATATTTTGGTTGGCAAAATTGAGCAAAACAGACAACTTTGTGTCTAAAATAACACAGTATTAACTTCTTAAGTTAAGATGAGTATCACATTTACACTCATGTGATATTGCAACTAGCCTACAGCTCGTGTGATATTTCTTAACTATCTGATGTAAATATGAGACACAATCTCAAATGGGCGTTTTACCCCATATCTTGAATTTTAGGGACATTTTCTAAGCTCAATCACGCAGTAAGTTGTTGCTCTGCCTCATATTAGTCATCAATTGACTGTATGAAATGGCAGATGATCCACATGGTTCTGGGGCGGGGCAAGTGCGTAAATAATTTTAACGCGTTATTTTTCTCCATAGTTAATTAATCTAATTAATGTGTTAAATTATCCGCCCTATATATAATTTGTGTGTGTGTGTGTGTGTGTGAATTCTGTGTGAAGTTTTAAAAGGAACACAGAAGTCTTTATTCTTATAAAACATCACTTTTTGTTTTATTGTCTTGGTAACTGTCTCTCATAAAGCTCATTACAGTTAATAAAATACATCTGGACCCCTGTTTGCCTTGGGTCGTGCAGCCCAACCCCTCCCCCCATATATGCAGGCACATTCCTCATGCAAATTAAATGGACATGCAGGAAACCCCAAAGTCCATCAAAGTTCCTACTATCCATATTCATACCCCCTGACCTAGGCAAAGAAAATAGAAACCAAAGTATTCTATTGTGTCCTAAACAATGTGACCCTTCCCTATTCAAGCAAGTACACGTTGCTTGCGTCCTCACGTGCCATGCGTCCTCAGCAAACTAATAAAACGAGATGATATCAGCATGGTTGCAAGAGATGTGCCAAATGATAAGGCAGCTAGAGAATGAGGTGACACTGGCTGCTCAGTTTTAGCCAGTCTCTTGCTGGTGATCAGACATCAGTAATGCTGAGTTGATCTTTATTACTGAAATCCATAATTCCACGGTGGTGAGAAACTAATTCAGTTTGAGGTGTTTTTGATTCCGTGGGCACCAGCTGCAAGAATCATTTGTGAGGTTCCTCAAGGGAAACTCCTCTTATAATGACAGCAGATAAATACACACATAAAATCATTTAAATAAACAGAACAGTGGGATAAAAGTGCAGTCAGTGCTCTCTACTGTGATTTGACCAACAGCTTTTGATAAGTATTGTGAACGCTGAAAAATGGGGAGCGCTATAGAATATTTTGTATATATTTAATGAGAAGGCACGCTGGCAGGATGGCTAAAGCTGTGTATATGTGTTTATTTCAGTTGTAGTTATGCTGACTTCTCTGGCTGTTTATTAGGTGTCATGTCAAGCTCTCAGAACCCTGCATGGGCTGCCCAGTATTAGACATGCCGACCTCTTCACAGTCTGACTGCTAAATGATTACTGTTTAACATGTTACAATGATAGTAGTTTGACCATTTTGATCCAAGTACGGTAGTCTGATAATTGTCTTAAGTATGCCTTTTATGACTTCTTTTAAAGGAGATAGAATTAACTTGGGCAACAGAACATTACTTATTAGGCTACTATATGCAAGAGTGCTTGGCATACCATGCATGGTGTGTGCAGGGTCAAAAATGAGCATTTGTCTACAACCCGAATTCCGGAAAAGTTGGGACGTTTTTTAAATTTTAATAAAATGAAAACTAAAGGAATTTCAAATCACATGAGCCAATATTTTATTCACAATAGAACATAGATAACCTAGCAAATGTTTAAACTGAGAAATTTTACACTTTTATCCACTTAATTAGCTCATTTAAAATTTAATGCCTGCTACAGGTCTCAAAAAAGTTGGCACGGGCTAAAAAAGCAAGCAGTTTTGAAAAGATTCAGCTGGGAGAACATCTAGTGATTAATTAAGTTAATTGATATCAGGTCTGTAACATGATTAGCTATAAAAGCTTTGTCTTAGAGAAGCAGAGTCTCTCAGAAGTAAAGATGGACAGAGGCTCTCCAATCTGTGAAAGACTGCGTAAAAAAAATTGTGGAAAACTTTAAAAACAATGTTCCTCAACGTCAAATTGCAAAGGCTTTGCAAATCTCATCATCTACAGTGCATAACATCATCAAAAGATTCAGAGAAACTGGAGAAATCTCTGTGCATAAGGGACAAGGCCGGAGACCTTTATTGGATGCTCGTGGTCTTCGGGCTCTCAGACGACACTGCATCACTCATCGGCATGATTGTGTCAATGACATTACTAAATGGGCCCAGGAATACTTTCAGAAACCACTGTCGGTAAACACAATCCGCCGTGCCATCAGCTGATGCCAACTAAAGCTCTATCATGCAAAAAGGAAGCCATATGTGAACATGGTCCAGAAGCCCCGTCGTGTCCTGTGGGCCAAGGCTCATTTAAAATGGACTATTTCAAAGTGGAATAGTGTTTTATGGTCAGACGAGTCCAAATTTGACATTCTTGTTGGAAATCACGGACGCCGTGTCCTCTGGGCTAAAGAGGAGGGAGACCTTCCAGCATGTTATCAGCGTTCAGTTCAAAAGCCAGCATCTCTGATGGTATGGGGGTGCATAAGTGCATACGGTATGTGCAGCTTGCATGTTTTGGAAGGCTCTGTGAATGCTGAAAGGTATATAAAGGTTTTAGAGCAACATATGCTTCCCTCCAAACAACGTCTATTTCAGGGAAGGCCTTGTTTATTTCAGCAGGACAATGCAAAACCACATACTGCAGCTATAACAACAGCATGGCTTCGTCGTAGAAGAGTCCGGGTGCTAACCTGGCCTGCCTGCAGTCCAGATCTTTCACCTATAGAGAACATTTGGCGCATCATTAAAAATACGTCAAAGACGACCACGAACTCTACAGCAGCTGGAAATCTATATAAGGCAAGAATGGGACCAAATTCCAACAGCAAAACTCCAGCAACTCATAGCCTCAATGCCCAGACGTCTTCAAACTGTTTTGAAAAGAAAAGGAGATGCTACACCATGGTAAACATGCCCCGTCCCAACTATTTTGAGACCTGTAGCAGAAATCAAAATTGAAATGAGCTCATTTTGTGCATAAAATTGTAAACTTTCTCAATTTAAACATTTGCTATGTTATCTATGTTCTATTGTGAATAAAATATTGGCTCATGTGATTTGAAAGTCTTTTAGTTTTCATTTTATTCAAATTTAAAAAACGTCCCAACTTTTCCGGAATTCGGGTTGTATTGCAAATGTGAGTAAATTGGCTTTGGCAAGTAAATGAAACAGCCAGATGGCTGGTAATGGTTTTAGTGATTTCAGCATATTAGGTTTTCCATTTTTCTTTTTTTTACACTGTTTGAACAATAGTTTTGCCTGCTCTTCAACTAGAACAAATCCATTTTAAGCAATGCAAGTGAACATTTAAACTTTTAACTTAATGGGAAATATAACATCAAAACATTTGTTTTCATTTATTGTCATAGCTCCGGAAATGTGGCGGCACATTTGTGACATTTAAACCACTGAAATGAAACCAAATTATAAAGAAAATCAAGATGAGTTTTGTTTTATGATGGGTGGCTTAACTGTGATACTGTGAGCGACAATGTCCTGCGCTACTTGCTGCAACTATACAATGGACAATGGACAAAGTGCTAAATAAATCATTTGTGATTGGGAATATATATATATATAAATGTATATATATGTGTTTATGTACACACACACACACAATAGGGATCAAAATGAGAGAACAACCTACAATTTCCTAAAATTCAAGGTCACCGTAGAAGGGGAGGTTTTTTAAGCGCATTTCATAAACTGTATTGTAAAGCACAGTATAAAAACTTAAATGAAATATTTGAAAAATAATTCTGATCAAAATTAGAGAACACTAACAGATACCTCCAAGTTATTGGTGTAAATCTGGCACTTGGTGCTAATTTCCTTAATTATATGACAAACCCTATATAGCTGGCAGCATTCCTCTAATTTTCAAGATGACGGGCTGCTTTAAGGTGACTGAAATCCTGTGACAGGATGTTGTCCAGATGTAGGCCAACGCGATGACCCTTTCAGCCACTGCACAAGAAGTTTGTCATTCCAAATCTGTACTTTCTCGAATATTGCATCTTTATAATGACACTTATTGATTCAAGTCCCCCAAAAAGGCTGGATGTCCATGTAAGACAAATGCACTAGAAGACAGGATAATGCCACATTTAGTGGTACTGAAAGTGCAATCTGCAGTGACCAAGCCTCTCATCAGCAGAATCAAAAGTCTAGACTAACTTTACTGAGGAGCATGTTGTCAAACATATTAGTGGAACAGTGGTATACCCACAGCTAACAGCCAAAAGTATTTCAGAAAATAAAAAGTATTTGCAGATGGTTCTCCGATTTTGATCTCCACTATCTATCTATCTGGACCCTGGTTGTGTGTGTGTGTGTGTGTGTGTGTGTGTGTGTGTGTGTGTGTGTGTGTGTGTGTGTGTGTGTGTGTGTGTGTGCGTGTGCGTGTGCGTGTCTGTGTGTGTGTGTGTGTGTGTGTGTGTGTGTGTGTATGTGTATATACATATAGTATCTCACAAGAGTGAGTTCACCCCTCACATTTCAGCAACCATTTTAGTATATCTTCTCAAGGGACAATACTATAGAAATGAAACTTGGATATATTTTAGATATGCTGCTTGTTTTACTAGATAGATTTTCTATCCTCTGAAAATAACTTAACATACAGCCATTACTGTCAATAAACCTGGCAACAAAAGTGAGTACACCCTAAATGACAACAAAGCCACATGCCCTATTCATCAATTTCATGTTTTTGTCTGCTTAATAGGACCATACAAATTTGTGTATCTTGTATTAGAGCAGTTAATATTTGGTGCTTTGAGTGCATTTCTCTCATACGGACCACTGGATGCTTAACATGGCACCTCATGGAAAAGAACTCTCTGAGGATTTAAGAATTAGACTTGTTGATCGGTAACACACTGAAACTAAGTTACAGTACAGTGTCCAGGGTCATACAGAGTTTTTCCAAGAGGGGTTCCACTTGGAACAGACCATGCAAGGGTTGGTCAAAGAAGTCGAGTCCTCATTCTGTGCATCAGGTTCAGAAGCTGTCTTGAAAAAACAGATGCATGAGTGCTACTAGCTTTGCTTTAAAGGTTGCGGAAGTGTAAGGTCAGCTTGTCAGTGCTCTGACCATAGGCCACACACTGCAACAAGTCAGTTTGCATGGCCGTCATCCCAGGAGGAAGCCTCTTCTGAAGCTGGCTCACAAGAAAGCCAGCAAACAGTTTGCTGAAGACAACCTGTCCAAGAGAAAGAATTACTGGAACCGTGTCCTGTGGTCTGATGAGACCAAGATAAACTTGTTTGGCTCAGATGGTGTCCAGCATGTGTGGCGACATCCTGGTTAGGAGTACCAAGAAAATTTTGTCTTGCCTACAGTCAAACATGGTGGTGGTAGTATCATGGTTAGGGGCTGCATGAGTGCAGTTGGTGCTTTGGAGCTGTGCTTCATTGAGGGAAACATGGATTCCAACATGTACTGTGACATTCTGAAGCAGAACATGATGCCCCCCTTTAAAAACTGGGCAGAATGGCAGTTTTCCAACATGATAATGATCCCAAACACCGCCAAGATGACAACTGCCTTGCTGAGGAAGCTGAAGATGAAGGTGATGGGGTAGCCATGTCTCCAGACCTAAACCCTATTGAGCAGAAGGTGGAGAAGCACCATGTGTCTAACATCCAGCAGCTCCATGATGTCATTATAGAGGATTGGAAGAGGATCCCAGCAACAACCTGTGTAGCTCTGGTGAATTCCATGCCCGGGAGGATAAAGGCAGTGCTAGATAACAATGGTGCTCACACACTTTGGACACAGTTTTGACATGTTCACTTGGGGAGTACTCCCTCTTGTTGCCAGTTATTTTGACAATAATGGATGTATGTTGAGTTATTTTCAGAGGATATTAAATCTATACTGCTATACAAGCAGCACACTCACTTTTGTGAGATATTGTGTGCATGTATTTGTGTGTATATATATGTGTGTATATATATGTATATGTATATATATATATGTATATGTATGTATATATATATATATATATATATATATATATATATATATGTATGTGTGTGTGTGTGTGTGTGTGTGTGTGTATGTATGTGTGTGTGTGTGTGTGTATGTGTGTGTATGTATGTATGTAAGTATCTGTGTGTGTGTGTGTGTGTGCGTGTGTCAGGGAAGTGTTACATCTTCAGCTTATTAATTGATCATTTTTCAGAAGTGGAGGACAGGCATTTCCCAAGGTCTCCATTCTGACTGAATATGCAACTCATGATTCTTGTTAGTGAATGTGTTAGGTGACCTGGGACAGTCTGGTTGAAACAAATGAAGTATTATGGATAATGTGTTGTGACAGCTTATTCATTTATCAGTTCTAGAAATTCAAATATGAACTCGGTTTACAAGGTGGGTAATTTGTAGAGTAAAAACATAGTTTTGGTAATACAGAGATAAGAAACACCACCTGACAGTTCCTGTATTCTGTGCGTGATTAGTGCACAGCCATGCAAGTTAATCAGTGCACTTTCACTTGTTATATTAAACTCCCATAGCAAGGTATGACCACAGCAGGATCTTTGCAGTTCTGGCCACCATGCTTTGTTGATTATGATGCCTGTGAAGAACCTAGAATGCCTTTAGAAGAGGAACTTCATGAAGTTGTGCTCAGAGGAGAGTGACTGACTGGTGTCAGGTACTGAGGTGCTCCCAGATGGTGAATGCCACTGTGGCTCTGTTCCAAATCCTAGAAAGCTGTCTGCATAGGCAGCTACAATTTAAAGTAACATTCTAACCTCATAAATGACTGAATCAAACCATTTTCATTTGTATAAACTGTCTCTCAACCTGACCAGCTGACCAGCTGACAAGTTCCCAAACCCAGTCTAAAAGCCATCAAAACACATTAACCTATCTAACAGCACAAGATAGTTGTTCACAGTTGATTCCAATAGAGTCTGACATACAATATTAGACTGAACATTTTCATTTATAATTAGGAACTGTTCCTATCAATGCTTTTCTTTGTTAACAATTTCTGTCAGCATGTAAAATAAGACTTTATATGGAGTCTACTGTGAATAAATGTAAAATCCTATTGGTATTACCGTACTTACAAGATTCTGATTTGTAAAAATGATGAAGATGAAGACATCTTATCTGTGATGCATACATACAGTAGGGACAAACATTTTAGCCACATGCTCATATGCTTTTAAGACAGCATCATTTTAGCTGTCTACCATTTGAAAAAGGTGTCAGTACCATGCTTATGATACCTTAAATTGCTGTCTGTAAAAGTAGGCAGCTCAGTAGGGTTTAGAACAGAGCCACAAGCTGTCCAATTACAAGAGTATTGTCCTTTAGGAACAGCAATCAGTTTTGTCTGTCATTCACAATGTAGGTGTGTTAGGGTAACTGCAGTCACAGCCCAGTTCACGACTCCCCTATTTGCTAAGTCGACTAATCATAGTATTCATCATTCAGTCTCTCACAGTGGCGGTCCTTCTTCATCTATGAAGCTGATATGCTCTGTGGAAGGTCTCCCTCCTGCTGCCCATTCTTGCATCTCAAACTCTAACTGAGGAGGTCTTGGCCTGGGGTTCTGCAGGGACTGTGAAGTGACAAAAGAGGCCTGGGTTTCTGGCAGGGAGTCCAGGAAGCAGGGCAAGGGTGGGGAAGTGTGTGGACAAGAAGGAGGAGTGCACGACCGTGGCTGGACCTGAGGGGCGGTGGCAGTGGAGGAAGGGGACGAGGGAAATGGACTGATCCCCAGCCTGTGGTCACCAGGGGAGTTATTGATAGAGGGTGGTGCAGAGCAGTGAGAGGGCGGTGGAGGTGGGGTGTCCTGTGAGGGGGCATGAGGTAGCAAACCTCTGCTGTGACTGGCAGGTCGGTGAGGACCCTGGCAGGGAGAGCAAGAAATGGATTGGGAGCGGAAAGAAGGGAGCGAGAAGGAAAAGGTTAGAGATGGGGATAGGTGGTGGCTGGCTTGCGGTGGCTGGGCCGGAGCTGCCTGGGTCCCTTCCCCCTCCATTTGGGCTGTCACTGGAGAAAGATGGACTGGCAAGGAAGGTCCCCTCGAACAGTCTGCCTGAACTTGTGCTTGGGGTCTCTGCGGCAGGTTGGTGGGTATGAGACAGCTGGGCAAGCCAATGCTCCCAGTGTCTGCGCTGTCTACTAGGGGGCAAGTAGGTCTGAGTGGTGCAGACGATGTGACGGTGGGCGAAGGAGCTGGTGGTGTGGATATTGTTGGACCACTGCTACTGCTGGGAGATGGAGGCATTGTTTGATTAAGGGCTGTCAGGAGAGGTTGAGATCCAATGACAAGCAAGGGCCTGAGGAGACGTGTCATTTCCTGTAGCTCTTTGCTCAGCTGAGAGACTTGTTGGGATAGACTAGTCATCTGTGAATGAAATCAAAAGAATGTATGTTATGGTGCATATAGTTCTGGCTATAAAATCTGACTGGATGTTCTTCATTCAAAGAGATTCACATTAAACAATGTCCCAGGTAACTGTTTCCTTATCGCTGTAGTGATTACATGTCTCCCAAATCATTCAGCTGTCGCAAAATTAAATCGCTTTAGGATATATAGAGCTTTTCACTTATCATCCAGGTCCTGATTAATATCTTTGGGCTTATTTTGCTATATTGACCAGCTTACTCTATATTATCCTGTACTTACTGATAGTGCAGTAGTGCAGCCTTTTTACAAAAATCAATAAGCCACTTGTCTTACTTAAAATGAGTGTAATGCATGGCCTCTAGTGGCTTATTGGTTTTGGTAGAGCCTGATCTACTTTTCACACATCTTCAAAGATTTCAAAGCATTTTATATCCTGCATGATGTGCAATGTTGTAGTACTTCGGAGTTTGTCAAAATCCAAAACCGTATTTCTGGTCTTGCTCTTGTACTGGACTCAGAAGCATATGGACTCGGTCTTGACCCAGACTCAAGACCTACTGTATTCCGGCTCTGAGTACTACAATTCTGTACACAGTGTTGTACTACTTAAGACTGGAATTGGTCTGGAGGTTTGTGTCACACTGGCATCAAACCAGGGAAAGCATGGTCTTATTTATGTTAAATATAATTTGTTTAATTCTGATTTAATGTGTTTGTTTCATTTACCTCCTCACTCAGTTTGGTGATGCTCTGCTTGGTCTCCAGCTGCTCCTGGTTCACTGTACACAGATGCACACAAAACGAGGTAAGTTTGTTATAGAGAGTGTTAAACATATATTTTTTTAAGCTAACACATTGAGGGAGGATTGGATGGGTGAAGCAAAGTTTATTGTAAAAGACTGTTCCCTGGGCATCTGATGCATATTGCACACAAAACTTGTAAGAGCTGCAATCTGATTGAACAGCTTTAAAGTCAATGTGCATCGGAAATTAAAGTTGTATTAATAAAGTTCCCAGGCTGCAATGATGAATCACTGAGGAAAAATGAATAAATGGATTTGCTAAGGTTTGTAAAGTTCAAGGTCTGTGGCATCAAGACTTATCCTCAAAGGTACTGAAGAGTTTTGATTGAGACATTTAGTGGGACAAATCTCCCTGAGTAGCAAAATATTCTGTATTGCTTTGAGGTTCATATTCAATTTCAGATGTACCACCCCTAAGTGTCACGTAAAAAAAAAGTTGGCAGTTTTACATATTGGTCAGATGGTCCCGTTCTGTCTAAGTGGGTGGTTCTTGGAAAGAATAACCCGCAGAATAACTCTGACTGTGCGAGACAGTCTAATTTTGGAAATATCACTTCATAATATTTCCTTTCTGAAATCATATTCTGTCTTGCTGTTGTGTTTGTACCTGGGGAAGGGGATGGAGGACCGCTCTGAGGTAGGGAGGGACCGAACTCAAACCTTTGTGTTGAGCTGGAATTGCTTTCTGTCTCTATGCCGTCCACAAACCTGCAGAGACATCAGACAAATGCACCGTTGTTCATGTACAGCTGATAAAGAGCTGGTAAGAGATTCAATCAGCGTGGTTAAAATAACTGAAATAGTAATATTAACAATAGTATTAAAATAATTTTAGTAAGTTTAAATTAAAGTTTAAAAATTACTTTATAATAATTGCTTTCTATTTTAATATATTTTAAACTATAATTTATTCCAATGATGATTTCTTAAGTAATGTGTGACACTGAAAACTGAAGAAATGGCTGCTGAAAATTAATCTTTGCCATTAAAAAATATATATATTAAAATAGAAAACCGTTATTTTATATTGTAATAATGCTTTACAATATTACTGTTTTTACTGTATTTTTCATCAAATAAATGCAGCTTTGATGAGCATAAGAGAAGTCCTGCAAAAACATAATACAATCTTAATTATTCCAAACTTTTGACTGCTAATATGCTAATATAAGTGGATTCCTTAACATTTTGCTAATTAAATTCAAGTTTTAGATAAGCTTTGATTTCTTAGTGTAAAATTGAAGAGCCAATCACTAGAGCAGGCAGCGATTCCATCCAAACTGGTTGTCATGGTAGCTGGATACTTCTTCTAAATTATGTATCAGTAAAGTTCTTATGAGAGCCACCATAGGGGCTGCAGCTCACTGAGGATGTGATGTGTGATGTGTACGTGTACCTGGGGCTGAGTTCTGGAGGGGCACTGCTGAAACAGACCACAGGGATCTGGAGGGTGGCGGGCCGCGTGTGGTCTGACGTAGGGCGGAAGGGGCGAGGCGGGAGGAGAGGCGATCGTAGGGGGGAGCTGAGGCCCCGGGTGAGGCGGAGGGGAGAACGTGGGGCCCTTGACACAGAGTGCTGCTCTTCATCATTCTCCTCGTCCTCACGGATAGCAGGAAGTTTCTTCACCAGACCACCATTGCTTTCCCAGTCCAGCTGAGAGAGACAGAGCAGATTTAGTTATGTTATGCCTACGGTCAGCAGAAGTGGTAGTCAGAGCTTGTATCGTAATATTTTACTACAGTACTTGCAAAGTAACACTGTACTTATCAACCATTCTATCTTTTTTTTTTTTCTTCCTTCACCTTGTACAGTACATCTTCATTTTCTGATTCTGATCATTTTTTTTTTATACAATATAATTTGAACCTTTTAATTTCAGGTGTTTTCTGTTTTTGAAATGTAAATCTTGGACATATATTTTCTATTACACACTTATTAAAGTTTTTTAACATAAATAGATATTAACTGTCTATGTACTGATTGATTTGATAAGTAGAGTAGCTGTGTTGTAGTAACTGGGATAAGATAAGATAGAAAGGATAGAAAGAAAATTAGAATGAGGATCATGTGACTGGAGTAATGGCCGCAGAAAATTCAACAGAAATACATTTTAAGATAGATTAGAACAGTTTTTATTAAAGTTAAAAAATCCTCCATTCACAGTCGTGAATAAAATGTACACTTTCAAATTGGCAGCAATCTGACTGCAATATTTGCATACTGAAATGTGGCTGGCCTTCTTACCTGCATTCATTCGCAAGCTAAATTGTGATCTTACATCTATTTAGCCATCTAGAATCACTTTTCATTGTCTTGAAACTGGAATTGTATTGAACCTAGGGTTACATCTAAACATTAACACTATTCTACTGCTGACTTGCAAGCATTAGTACTTGCTTCTAAAAATGCAAATCTAGGAAATTAAGGAACAATTTACATTTATAAAACCATTCTTGGTCTTCTGTAGCAAGTAAATCTGAAAATGATTTTCAAATAGGTAGTAAAGGGTCATGACCAGTGTGTGGCAGACTAACACAGCCTGTTGATTAATCTTGCTTCTCTTTTCCTCTCTACCATATTTCTCCATCTCCAGCTCAACTCTCTGCATATTTTCCATTATACTAGATTAAGGAACCTCAATTGGTTTTTGAACATTAAAACACTCTTCTTTGTAGAAGCTGAAATTGATTTCGATTTCTTCATTGTTAACTCTCAGCGCTGTTCTTAGAATGTCATAAAAAGAATGGCTGCAAGCAGTGTAATCCTGCGGCACCACAGAAGAGGTTGAAGAGAGGAGAGGCAGCACTGTTTATTTTTGATTTGTCAAAACACATAAAAGACTATGTCAATCACCGTCTGTCGCTATAGGGTGGCAACACACACACACACACACAGCCCACATTCCTGTGTTACTTAAAAACTCCATCACATAACCAGGAAGGAAAGAGACTGAAAAATAATAACAATTTGAGCAAATCTTAATGAACGTCTTCCCCATCATTTTCTTCCCACCCCTACATTTGTTGTCCCCAATTCAGTTTGACTGAAATCTCTCCATCTTTATCTGCAATCCCCCTCCCATTCTCTGCACCCTGCCTCTCTCTTTCTTCACATCTTGTTTTTTCCCCGTTGCTCTCATGATCTCCACCCCCACGCTCCGTCTGCAGTCCCACACCCCACCTAAAGCAGAATTTATTTTTAGCCATCTCCTTCCAATCTTAGTAACACAGACACGAGGGGAGCGTGTGTGTGTGCATGTGTGTAAGATGCTTAAATTGGTGCTTCTACAGAAGTTTTCACTTTCTTTCCCTCCCCTTCTCCAGAGAGCGAGAGCAAACGAGATGTTTATTCTGGCATTTCCATGTCCCTCGAGTCGCCAAATTCAGTCAATCACAGCTAAGTATAACAAGAAAGAGAGGGAAGAATCCATTACCTTTTTCCTCCAAAGCCCCAGTGCACAAACACAAAGAGACAAACAGTAATAAGGATGCCCAATAATCACACTTCTATTCCCACCAGCTCTGCAATTATGTGCAAATGTATGTGCGAGTGTGCGTTCATTGGTATTCTCTGTGCATTCTGGGGCAGCACACATGTGAAATGAGCAATGGTGCTGATCCGTTATGTCTCATGGCACAAACAAAGTTGATTTTTATGAAAATGAAGAAAATGAAGTGCTTGCAAATGCAAGTCACTGCCAAGATTTCAAGCTATTGTTGCTGGTTGCCAGGGCATTTCTATGCGGTTGCTAAGGTACTTTGAGAGCGCATTGCTATACAGCTGATAGGGTGTTCTGGGTGGTCTAGGTCAAACAAATCCCTTCACAATGCTATAAGAAAATTGTATATTTGATTGAAAACCTATCGATTTGAGGTAGGGTTGAACTGCAACAGTATCTCGTATATATTGACATATGATATCCTCAAACAGAGCAATATCTTTCTCCAGCTAGAGTGAAAGCTGCATGTGACACCTTGCAGAAGCAGCACTGCAGGAAAAAGTGAAAAGGACAGAAAAGAGGCAACTCTCCCCACGTGCCTCTCGCTTCATTGCTATTTTTATCTTACAGGATCCAATCTTAGCTCGAGGCGCGGGGGACCCAGCCAGCACGGAGTCCCCGCCTTCCCTCTGCGCTATTCTTAGTATCGACACACACTCCAAACTGAAGCTTGCTGCTATTCCTGTCTTTGCAAGTTACACTCAAGGTTGGGAGAATGTATGTGTGTGTTTAAGAGAGAGGTCTCGAGCACAGGCATATATCTGCATCCTGAAGACAAGGGGGAAGGGGCTTTATCTAAGTCAGGGAAAGGACACGGACTTTGAGAATGTGCAAGAAGGAAGGAAAGATGCCTAAGACAGCAGATGGGGATCCATTTTGTCTTTACACACCCATACCCTCCAGTCTGGAGATCGTGGCTTATGAATTAATTGAGCAACTTGGAACTCTACATTCACTATGGACAACTGGGTGTGCAGTAGAGGGTTACAGATTTAAATTTCTAGCTTTTTTTATTCATTTGGCAAATGCTTTTTTCTGAAGTGACTGTTCACACCAGTCCGGATGTTCAGCATGAGAAGCATAAATAGAACAGTTGCTCCAGTTATGAGCGTACACAAAGCAAAGCTGCACAACTTTCTGTCTCTAATTTGCTTGTCATCTTTTTTTTGTAATTAAACAACACCAGTACAGAGAGAAGAGAGCCAGTTCTGGATTCCTCCTCTGCTATTCACTGTTGTTTAGCAAAATACCTGTTTGTGAAAATGTTTTATGTTACAGCAGCGGCTCTGGGCATTTGACCAAACATGCGTATCTTATTAGTTGGTTTTCTCGCTTGTGCTGGCAAAGCAACTAAACCGATCAAAGAACCAAGCTGTATCATTTTCATAATAGGAAATGTGTTACTTAAAGAGCAGCAGTATTTAATTCTATGAGTGGAATCCCTGAACACAAACAGCTACAGCCTGACCAATAAAAGGAGAGTTTTACTCACGTGACTTGCACAAACATATTTTGGCAGAACACAACACAAGGAATACTGAAAAACCAAACATTGACTTCCACTACATGGGGAAAAAAATCTACCAATGCTTTCTTTTATATTGTGTAGGTACTGTCCAAAAACTGTACACTGTATGTAATATGTTTTTACATTTATATCTACTAAATAATTATATAAGACAAATTCAAAAGAATTTATACAGCAGAGAATATAAACCATAATGCTCATGAAGGCACTATTATCGTGTTTGTCTATTTGAATGATGCACTATTTATAGGACTCGTATCAGCTCCACTGCACAACTTACAATATTGATAATCCATTCCTTAGGCGATGTATTGACTCCTGCCCTGTACATCTGAGGCAATTGTCTCAGTCCTTCATGCACATAATTCGGGCTAAAAAAAGCACATGTACACACTGCTTGACCTTTACAGTCATGGATGCAGAATCAAAGGTAATACATTGGGATTGTCACCCTTTGACCTGAAAACCATCATGTGTGCTTGCAAGCATCACTCACGTCAGCTCCACTGCCCTCCCGCAGGTTATAGGTGAGATCGTGCTGAATTTCGCTGACAAACTTCTGGGCATATTCAGGATAGAGACGCAGCACTTCACGCAGTCCCTTTAGGCTGATGTACTGCAGGTCACAATATGTCAGTGCTTTCACATTTGCGTTGGTCTTGATCACCTGCTCTTTTGTCAGCGAGTCCGATCCAATCAGGTCTCCCTTTCCTGTTTGAGAAAAGCATATAGAAGTTCATCTGTGCCTTAAACAGGCTTTGCCATGCAATATTTATAAAAACACATCTAAATTTGCATATGCATGTTAGATCCCTCCAGTATTTTATGTAAACGTGTTCAGACAAGTAGAAAAAGATAAGTGTCAATCAAATTTAGATGATTCTAAGCAAAACCATTCTGTTCTAGGTTTGAAAATGAGACACAGTAGGGGCACACAAGGCAGCATAGAGGCTAAAAATATGTTCTAGTTTGGTGCAAAGGGACTATGAAAGCAGTGACAAATTCTGAAGTGTGCAAAAGTATCAGAGCAGTGCATTCTGGGAAGGCACACATTGGAGGCAACTGAGTTCAGCAGTGCTGGAGAGAGATGGGTGGTAGGGTGCATCTTTCATCAAGTGAGCAGGTGTGGTAATTATACAAGGAATATGTGTGTGTTTGCATGTTTGTACTGTCATGTTTACAAGAGCTCTATGCATCTTATCTATTAGATAACATGGCAGATTTGTTGCTCTTTTACCCCTTGTTCTCTTCTGCTTCCCTATATGAGCAAACCCATGATTGTCCATTGACGAAGTAGCCATGTATTCTGCCAAAAATGTAAAACTATGCAAACTATGCATCAATTAAAAAAAATCTTAACATATGAAAAAGTAATGTGGTAGAAATTTTACTTGTGACTGTTCTGCATTCAAGGTCTTTACTGATATTTTCATGTTCTTGTAAACTCTTGATTTGTTAGTCGATCCACTAATTCCATATTTTCATAAAAATGTTTATACATGACTTTTTTTGATCAGGACCATGAAATTAAAATGCACTATTCTTATATTTTATGGAAATGGTATTATATTTGTATTTTTTAAAAGTGCCCTCATAATCTTTCAATAAAAACATTAGCTTGTCCACATTGTCTCAACATCTTTTGTCTAATGACATGCGCTCAGGTTCGAGAACTGGGTAATAAATGTTGTCCAATGGCCCAGTTAGTTTCAACCCTTTTCCTCAAGCAACCAAACACATAAAACATTAATCTATTAAGTTTGCATCACCCACTTTCTATAATCCAACCAATTCCCAAAACACAAAATCACATTTGTTTTTCTTGTTTGAAAAGCCATTTCATGTGGATATACATCATATATACGTGTTATGTGCTTTGCCATGAAAGTATCACAGAAGCATTATTTTTATGATGGTTTATATATAGCAAAAAGCATGAAGTGTGCATGGGATTGTAGCAAGAAAAAATATTGGTTAATTTCTATTAGTTCAATAACAGAATTCACAGGATTCTTCGGAAACAGTACAGTAAATATACATGAATGAAAAGAGTCATTCAAGACCATTTGTGTGCATTCAATCCATAGAGTTCAATACTTCAGGCAACACTGACATGTGCCATGTGAGAGGACCTGAAGAGGAATCTTTCGCTCCATCTCTTTGTTTCTTCCTTTCCTTGTCTCTATATCTGCTTTCTTGTCTTTCATTCTCCTTATAGCCCCAAAAAGACTAGCTCTACAGTGCAATAACACTTGTAATCTCATTGCGAGGTGACATGAGTCTAGGTGGAGGAAGCCATTTCATATCACAGCTTTAATTAAGACAATCACTCCCCATTCAAACACAGCTCAGAGACATCTGGGTGTCTGTGTGTATTTATTGGTCTGGTTCTGAGAATAAATGTTTATTGCTGTCAGTCTTGACTAATCATTCACTTACATTTCATTTTTTATCAGTTATAGCAAATTTGCACGGTGTCTTTCTCTCCTGCTCTCTCTCTCTCTCTCTCTCTCTCTCTCTCCCTCTCTCTCTCTCTCTCTCCCTCTCCCCCTCTCTCTCTCTCTCTGTGTGTGTTTTCCTGGCTGTCTCTCTGTTTGTCTCTCATTCTCTCTCTCTCCAGTATTCTCCGGAGCCTCCTATGGATCCTCGGGTCAAGCTGTCAGATCGATAACGGCACAGGAAAGTGCCATACTTTGCATGTGTGCAGGTGATGTGTTTCAACATCAAACATTATGTGTACAGGGGTCAAAATGGGCAGCCTGACTGGTCTGCTGCTATGCAGCCCCATATGCAACAAACTCCAATGCACTGTGTATTTTGACAGCCTTCCATCAGAACCAGCATTAACTTCTTGAGCAATCTGAGCTACAGTAGCTTGTCTGTTGAATGCCTCATACTTTATATCCCACCCGCTAACTGGTGCTGTGATGAAGAGATAATCAGTGTTATTCAATTCACCTGTCAGTGGTCATAATGTTATGCCTGATCGACATATAATTATATAAAATGCTGTCTAGGTAGGCAGTTCACTAGGTTTCGAAAAGAGCTTTAATATGCAGGGTGAAAGAATTTGTCTGTCTTGTGTTTATTTTCTCTGTACTGCATGTTCTTTTCCCCATTCCTTGATTCACTCCCTCCCACATTATTTTTCACGTGTGTGGAGATCTATGGTTCTCGCCTTCATGTGTCAGCCAGTATTAATAGTCAAAGCACTTTAATAATGCATTAACCATCAATTATTGAGTGTGCAAGAGAGAGGTGGATGTGGCCTAGGAGCACACCAATATTTGATTTGATCAGAGCAATAGAGTCCGGGCATTTGGAGATAAAGAGACTCACAGACACACAGGAACCTTTAGCATGGCGAGAGGTTTAGCTCATCGTTTACTGTGACCTTTTGAGAGCTTTTATTTCCAGATTAACTGTAGGCACTGTACAAGAGGAGGCTCAGATATGACAAATAGTTTATTTAAGACTGTTAAAACTGCAAGCATTTTATTATCCTTAGTCCTTTGGCATTAAGAAGCTTTTATAGTGCCATGTAAATCAATGTCATATTATACGCTATCTTCTCGATATTGTATAATTTGGTATATCAAGCATGCATTATCCATATTCCACCCAAATGTTTTATAAAGGTTTGGCTCCTCATGTTTTCATATGAGGGGTCTAAGAAACCGAATGTGTGGACGTGTGTTGAGCAGCTGCTCCATGTTCAGATGAAAAGAGAAACACACATTGAACGTTTCATAGTCCTGCTGTCTTGCTGTTAAAAAAATAATTAAATAAAAAAAAAATGATATATATATATATATATATATATATATATATATACACACACACACACACACACACACACACACACACACATACACACACACAATAAAAAAGCATCAGGAGACAGAAATGGAAAGAAAAGGGTATGGCAAAGAGGGTCCTAGGTGACTAAACTAAAAGAACACAAAGAGGCAGAGAGAGATGTATTCATTGTAATCCAGTCCTAATACCCTCAAAGGCATACGGATGATGTCTGTGACAGCACTGCATTGATACATCTCAAACAGGACAGCATTTGTCCATTACACTGGCTCATATGCTCTGGTGCAACACATTAGATAAGGATTATGAAAAAATCCTTGGATTATGAACAAATGAATGAGGTTCTCCATGTTCCTGTGTGTGTGTGTGTGTGTGTGTGTGTATGTGTGTGTGTGTGTGTGTGTGTAACCAAACCCCAAAGATTAAGACTCTAATAATGCAGCAACTAACACTGTGTATAGTTTCCTTCTACTAACAGCTGAAGGACGTTCACATGCTGTTATCTTGCTTCTAGAAGCTTCACAGCAAGGTTTTTGGGAGGTCTTTTTGATGTGTACATCAACTAGGAATGCTTTAAGATAAAGATAAGCATTTATTATTATTATTATTAAATTACCCACAGACAGAATCTGTTTATGCCAATAATTACCATTTCAAATAAAACCCTGGGCTTTTTTTTAGGTGTTTATTTATTTATTTATTTTAGAAAATATTATTCATATTATTTTATGCATGTGCTTATTAGTATGTTTTTCTCCATTGTAAAGCAAACTGATTAGATCAGCATGACACAAAACAGTCCTATGTAAATTAAGCCATAAAGGCTTTTTTTCTGGTCAGTAATAGCTGAAATGTAAAATACCTCTTTATATGCATATATATAACAGATGCCTTTCAGAAATAAAGAAATATTCACTTGAATGAAAATTGTGACATTTAGCTCAAGAGTCACTGAATTTCTGCCACATTAACTGAGTATTTATCTAGTAGATATCATTAGGGTATACACTACCGTACAAGATCATGTGATTCACAGAAGAAAGGGGACATTTACATGGATTCTATTGTTATTTGTCATCAAAAGTAACTTACAGGGCATTACTGCAGCAACCAGTAGGCTAAGTGCCTCGCCGAAGGACACAATAGGTCATAAAATCATGAATCCTCATGAATACTACTGGGTTTGACATCTGGGGTGCTTGCCGAGCTCATTAAGCTCTACAACAGCATAAAAAGCACTGACCTTTTCTAGTGCAGTGGATGAAGATATATTCACACATTTCCAAAATATTTAAACAGAAAACTTTTCATTGCTTACCCATGATTGTCTCAGATTCGAGTAACTACACTTCCTGAAATGTATTACAATGTACATCAGATTTCTAAACATGCATATGTATTTCCATACTGCATTTATGTCAGGTTTTCTTCATATTTTTCTTCAAGGACTGGAGGGTGTGTTAGGAATGTGAATGTAAGTGTGGGAATGACAGATACGGTGCATGGAATAGCAATCACAGATTCAAGAGCTGGATTGCTAAAATCTCTTGCATAAAAGCACAAGGTAATTTCAGGCTGCAGGCTTCATATTTATACCAGCTCTGGGCAAAAGATGTTCTTAGGTTAGTCAACTAGTCCAAAGCAACATAGCCAATAGTAAAAATGAGGAACTTGTAGGTTATCAGATAATGTTGTGAAAATCCTAGAAAGCTGCCTACTGAGAAAGCATTCTTAAGGACAAATTTAAAGGCACGTATCCTCGGCAGAGAAGGCAGAAAGCTCAGTGAAAAAAATCATTAGTAAGAAGTTGGATCAGTCGAGAAAAACATACTGCACATTGTCAATATTCCATTTCATTAATTTGAAAGTTTAAATCCAATAAAAATAAAAAAGTTTAATCCAACTAAAATTTAAAATTTTATACTATACTTTACTATACTAGTATTGTGTTGTGTTGAGCCTCCTGTCTGCTTTGAGTGATTTGTGTTAATAAATTAGCATACTGTTGGGCCTGTACAATTCATAGTAATATTACATACATTCCTTGTTTTTTTTAATTGATTGATTGATTGATTGGATGATAACCCTTGACGAAACTTGATGTACAGCACGTAGGTCTATCACTTTCAAAGTTCCATTTCAATTAGACTGCTGCCTTAAGATGTGGTCACACATTAGCAAAATGTATGCGTAATTTTGCGGCAAAATTGTGCATTGTCCAGTGTCAGTCTAGTGTAGCAATCCATGAACACAGAAGTCACTTTTAAACTAAGCAACCTTCTTAAGGTCATTGTGAAGAATTTGTGTGAACAACTTAAACACAAGTAAAATTTCAACTAAATTGACTATATTCTGCAGGTGAAAATTGCTGAACAATGGTAAATGTAACACTCATTTGGAAGGTAACTGCTTACACAGGCATCTCACTATGTTTTGGAGCTGAGCTTGAATGTTTGCAGCTTTCAAGTCATGTATTGGCAAGCACATTAGAAAAACCATATATCACCTCATTATCAACTGCAGTTGAATATTGCAGATAATATATGTATTATTATGCATATCAAAGGAAGACAATTAATGAGAAAATGAAGCCAATGAGCCGAATGTGTGTGTATAATGGGGGGAGGGGGATAGTTACTGTTCAGCAGAATAAACAAAAATTATATGGGAATTCTCCCTTGAAACAATAAGAACTACAGATAGTGGGAGGATGAGATTTGCTGAGCAAGTGTGTTTAGGTGGTTTAAAAGACCAATTATTTAGCTAATTTGTAATGTCTGAATTATGTCAGAAATGATACATTGATTTTAATGGATGGTGTGTGTGCATGTGTGGGCAGTTTTTATTGTATTGGCCTGTCTCAATATCACATAAGAAGCACAGCTAATAGTGACAGGTAGGAGGAATTAAATGGGTTTTGAAATTGTAAAACAGAAGCCACTGAATAAGTCAGCATAACTGACACACAGATATGTATTTGCACTAGCTGTAGAGTGTTACCAGTGAGCTTTGAGTCTGTATGTAATTGTTTCATTTTGTTTTCAGTTTTCCACAGGTAGCAGCACATGTTTTACCTGAATAATAAAAAAGTGAGATTATTTTTTGCCACAAGTGACACCAAATAGAGTTGCATGGAATCTGTTGCTCTACATGGCAAAGTTTAAAAATGCAATATACAATTCTTGTTCAACAGTTTAAGTACAAAAGAACATTTAGGGCCTTTATTAAATCAATAATTATTTCAATGAAACCAGAACAAATTTCAGCATATATTTTTCAGAAAATCATTCTTGAGTAAATTGTCAGTTTAGATCAAAATTCCTTCTGGTTTTGTTTCATCATTGAGCTTGATTTTGTGTGTGTGTGTGTGTATGTGTGTGTGTAGGGTGAATTTAGGTAATTTGGGAAACATTTTGCAATTGAGCTGACTTGCAAAAAATGGCACAATTATCCAAAATTATCTCCTGAACCCTATGGTTTATGTGTAATCTCACCCAGTATAGCCAGCACAGTGTTGTCCTTGAGCACTTCCATGGAGCCTGAGCAGACAAAGTAGATGGCCTGCAGAGCGTCACCCTGGCGAATGAGGAACTCTCCTGGAGCACAAAAGGAGGTTTTGATGATAAGCGAAAGAGAGCGCAGACACCCTCGACTGGCCGACTCAAACAGAGGCAGCTGGAGAAGCTCTTTATTCAGGTGCATAGCAATGTCAGCCCGCAGTTCATCTGGGAAGTCCTTCAAAAGCTGGGAGAGGACAAAGAGATCTTTTATTTGAAGCACTGACTTTTACTTCTCATTCTTGAAAAGCATAAAACATATATATTTACAGTTCTTCCTCAAGGAATCAATTGCAGCAAAGAAACTGCAGATAAGTCTTCAACTTAGACTTTAATGGGAAATGATATTGATATCAAAGCAAAGAGACGGTTGTGAGTTATGTAATAAGTGTTTTGAATTGGGCTCTTTAAATACATTGTAAGTGTAAGAGTTGTTAATGAGCAGATCAGAGTTATGCATGAGACAAAGAATGGAAAGAGAAAATAAATAAAATGATAGAAGATAATAGGGATTATGAAACAAAATGAGCAATAGAAAGAGAGCATGGTGAAGTGAAAAGAATCACACTAGTGAAATCAAGAAGGCCAATAAAGCCTATAAAGCAATGTAGAGTTATTCACAATTGACACAACACTGACACAATAATCCCAATAAAGCAATGCAGATTGGAATCAACTGTTGTATAGAAAATGAGCTAAAGTTACATAAAATATGAGTGTTTTTAAATGCAAAATGCATTCTCTGTAAACGTTAAAAACATTTTCTCCTGGAGGTCATGGAATATCGAATCAATTTTGCCAGAGTGGACAAGTTTAGCCAAGTAAAAATGCTACTCTGTACTTAATAATTAAGAATTTACTATCAAAATAGGATCAATAGGATTGTGTTGCCTTCTTTTTCAGGTCAAAATTTGTCAAAACTTTGTCAACAGAAAATCGCAAACCCCATAGAAAAATAACTGAAAATTAATCAACTTATACAAAAGTGTGACTTTTTGAGGTTGAAGATCATCAACAGTTTCTATGTTAATTGACCTCTATGTAAAAAGTACACTACGTATGAAATGTACCAAGAATTTAACAACTTCAACAAGTGTCAGAGCTACTGATCCTCTCAGCATCAAAAAAACCAAGAACATTTTTCAATAAGTAGATCAGAACAGTAGTTCAGTAAGTCCAACATGACTGCACATACTTTCAGTACAACAATTTGAGCATGATTTATAAATTTTGGACTTGATAAAAGTTTAAAAGTACTACCTCGCTGACATCGATGCCATTGTTGACAGACCATGTGGTCTGAAAGCACTCCAGCATGCGCTGTGCGAGGGCCTTTGGCAGTCGATGCACTCGGATGAAGTCTTTGAGGTCTTTGGTACGAGTGTGATAGAGCGAGCGGCGCGAATACATCCTCTGAATAATGGCCGTCACGTTACCGAAGACCGCGGCATGCATGAGTGCTGGGGAAAGACACAAAAAGCTAACATTTCAGGCGACTTAATGAATTTGAACAATGACATTGTTGTGCTTTATGTCTTTTTGCACCAAGTTCTTTCAATTTTTTGACAACATCATGACAGCACGTTAATAAGGAGGTACATTTAAAATGGAATGAATCAGTTTCTTTAAACAAGTTTTCAAACTGTTTAATAGAGATGTGACATACAGCCAAGTATGGTGACCCATACTCAGAATTTGTGCTCTGCATTTAACCCATCCAAAGTGCACACACACAGCAGTGAACACACATACATATACCTCTATATACACTTTTAAAGCTCAGTGGAGGACGTGTAACCTCACAAAAGTGTTTTATCAAGTAGTTGCTTTAAATTGTTCCATTGCAATGATAGACAGTCCTTTGATGTTGTACATCAGGATGCGCTCGTGTTTATGCCACAAATGCAATTTCCTGTCTTTGTGATGGCCACTTGTGATCTGATCGCCTGAGACAGATTTTACCAGGAGTTAAGGTTTAGTCATTTGGTAAGAAGCGGATCAGTTTTAACATCTTGCTCCAGCCTGTTTTCTTTCTATTGCTATTTATATATGTTTCCTCTGCATACATTCAGTTCAGAGCAACGGTTTTCACTCCACCACCAAACTCTAAATCATCTATTTATTTAACATTTTGAACTTTGCCAACATGAGTGTAAGCAATTGAGAAGGATTGGAGAGTACTTATGGAGTGCTAATTCAAGTCTACATAAATTGTTGCGGAAATTGCATGCCGCTCTTCTGTTCAAAAACTGCGCTCAGCATAAGTGGCTGCACCTGGGTTATGTGGCTTGGATGAGATTTTTGATGAACACTGTGAAAATTTTCAAAGTAGGTGAAATAGGGCAACAGAATAATTAAGAGCTAATAAAACCTGTTTCAACCACCTGATTCCTGTAGGAAGGACAAATGAGTTGAAATGAATTGTCTCTAAGACAGAAGGGCGATTATATGGAGACCTTTTCTTAATTCTTGAGTTTCAGTGTGGTCTCAAACTGTGCGGCCAATATGAACTCAAACATTGATGGTCACCACATTAATTTTATACCTCCTTTCGTGAATGGAGGCACTTATTGAAGAAGCACTTCAGAAAAGGCCTTTTCCACAAATACTGTACACATTGGTACAGTTCTTTTAATATCAGCATTACTTAAAAATCAAGTGTTATATTTCATAAACTTTGTTTACTTATTTTTTGCTAAAAAAATTTGCTTAAAATTCTAAAAAAAAAATGATAAAAACGTTTGCAATAGAAAAAGCAATTCCCACAGAAGATGAATTGAAAATTAGAAAACAGTTTGACCTCCTGAGGTTCAGGATGATTAACAGTTACTCTATGTGACTTTGCAAACTGCACTGAATCAAATCAAACTTTTATTTCTGCTAATTCATTTTAGGATTTAATTTGAATTTTTTGTTAAAGTGATGGCTCAGATAAAAATTATAATTCTGTTATTCATGTTCTGTACACTATGACAGAATTTTCAGCTTGGGTTAACCATTCCTTTAAATGAAACATATCCAAAGTTAATTAAGTCAAGATAAGAAAGCTAAGCTTAGCAAGCTTAAGCTAAGAAAGCACAGCCTCTGGGAAATAAAGCTTTCCACTGGATGAGGTGGTGGACATTATATTGTAGTCTGATTAATATAATAAATATGCTCAGTCGTTTCACATAATTATGGTAATTTTAGGTATGTCAGTGTTCCCCAAATACGTTCTGTGAGTATGATCTCTGTGTGTGGGAGCCCAACTGTCAGCTGGCTGGGACAGTAATGGCCCTTAGTGGTAGGTTTTGTGCATGCAGGAAAGTGTGCATGGATTCACCCATCCTCATTTGGCCCTCTTAAGTGCAGTAAACCCTGTGTCTCTCTCTTCATGGCCCATAGGACATGCTTTACAATTCAATCCACTCTCACACCATCTCCCTGAAACCCACATAGGACAACTGTCTCAGCAGATAACAAGCCGCTCCATTTCTGTGGCGGTCAAATCCAGATGTTAGAAGAAAACGGCTAAGAGTGGTCAACGTAAGCCCCCTTCTTCTAAGAGTTAAACTGGTTAGGATGTATAAAGGACATCAAAAAATCCACAAAAATATGCCAACACTAAGGTTTTGAACCATGCAAATGAAAACAGGCTGAATTAAAACTTTCAAGTCACTCGTTTTGTATTAAACAAGAAAGCAACATGTCGTGAGACATAGAGATTTTTGGCCATTATCATAAATTGATAAATGCAGGAATACAGGACAAATATGTACTCAACCAGCACTACTTCTACAAATATGGTTGAAAATTCTGAGGTAGTTTAACTATGGTCAATAAACCTTACCTACCCCTAGGAAATGTGTGGAAGATAGAGATAATCAATAAGTAGCAAAGCTTAATGAATAACATGGTCAAAGGAAATGTTGGTGCTCTAAGAATGGAGCCCTGTGGGAAATGTAGATTAAAAGTAAATGAGGTCAGATGGACACACAAACTTAATCGTCACTGCTAAAGACTACTCCAATAAAGCAAATGCACCTCTGTGTCTTATCTTACGAAGAATGCAGTCCTTTGGGAAATTCAGGGATAGCCTATAGAAGTTTAGCCCTTGGGGAAAATGCACTCATTAGTGCACTTGATGTGGACTTGCGCTCTTCTAGTCTTCTTTTGCATGTCTATGGGAAGTCTACATAATTCTAGGGAGTCCCATCTATAAATATAGTTGAATAGTTATAGTTAAAAGGGGTGCTCATGAGTGCCCCCATTTGTTAGTTTATCACAAAAGTTCATGAACATTATATTGGCCAATCATATGGGAATGCATGGTTAAAAAAAACAAAAGAAAGAGGTTTAATGTTGATCATCATTTTTTAGACTAGATATTATTGATGTTTTCTATTGTGCTTTCATTTTGTGCCTTTTCAATATTTAATCACTTTGTTACTTTACCTATGACAATGTATAAAACGTTGTTAAATATATATATATATAAAAAAAAAAATATATATATATATATATATATATATATATATATATATATATATATATATATATATATATATATATATATATATATATATATATACAAACACACCAATTTGTATTATGGGGTTGTGGAATCATAATCATTTTAAGTGTTAAATCATCACTGTTTGAGAAGACTAAATATTTTTTTCTGAATATTGATGTCTGGTGGGGGTAGAAAAGATAACAAAGGGAACATTTGGATTTGAATTACTGTTAGCTAATGCCTAATTAGCATTAGCATTATGGATTGTTTTTTTAATATTTTGTCTATTTTATTTGTGTGTGTGTGTGTGTGTGTGTGTGTGTGTGTGTGTGTGTGTGCATGCGTGTGTATATTTATTTATATATATATAATAGTAATCCTAATCATTTCCACTGGAATACACTACAGTTTAAAGGTTTGGGGTCTTGAATATTCAGCTTTGACATCGCAGGAATAAATGACATTTTAATGTATATTCAAATATAAAATTTACTTTAAATTGTAATAATATTTCACAATATTTTAAAATGCAGCCTTGATGAGCATATGAGACAACTTTCAAGAACATTAAAAAATCTTACACTTTTAAACAATAGTGTATATAGACATTTTAAACTGATCAAGAAAAAAGAACACATCAATATCTTGAAATCAAAAATGTTTATCCCCTGTAGCAAGGCAATATAAATCCAAAAACCTAAATCATTTAAAAACGTGCAATGTCTTTTTGCACTGACCTCCAATCAGCATGGTGCAGATAGAGAAGATCTTTTCTGAGTCAGTATTAGCTGAGACATTGCCAAAGCCCACGCTGGTCAGACTGCTTAAAGCAAAGTACAGTGATGTCACATATGAACTCCGAATCGAGGGCCCGCCTCCCAGCACGGCTCCAGTCTGTCCTGTGTTGGAAGTGCCCACTGGCTCCGCTCCTGTTGTGTTCAATTGGCTCGAGTTCCACACAGACTCATGTCCCACCAGATCAGTGCCGTTCCACTGGCTTGAATTGACCACCAATCCATCCAAGATGGTGGGGCGCAGTGAATCAGGAATGAGGGATGCAAGAGGGGACAGAAAATAGGGGGTGCCCAGACGTTTACCCAGCTCATGCAACCAGCCTACGAGGAAGGAAGAAAATGTAATTTACCCATTTTGCATATGTTTTGACCTGTAAATTTGTCTAGAATGTTCTTAATTTATCATAATGTAATTTTAGTGATTATTCTAACAATCAATTTTTTCCCCCATTTGTGTTTGGCACTATAACTACCCAAAATGCAATAAGGTTGTCACTTCAAAAAAACTTTTTCAGTGAATACATGGCCACTGTCCAGGGTTCTTAGGTCACTGTTAGGTCACAAAACTGAGCAGATATAGAGCAACTGTCCCTGTCCATGGTGCTGAATCTGAAGCATTTTCAATATCAGTTGGTGTGCAGTAGGCTGAACTCTGGAGACTCAACTTGTTTTCCCTGTGTCACTGGTTCTATACATCTTCATTCTTTCTCTCTTCTCTCCCTGCTTGTTTGTCAGTAAGTGTCTAGTTTGGAGATAGTGTAGGTACAATATATGGCATTTTTGAGAGAACCAGAAAAACTGTCAAGGAGACGAAAGAGAAGGTCAGAAAGGGAATGATGGAGATTGAGGGGGAAAGGTGAAAGAGAACCTCTTGCTAGCAGTTGTCAGAGAAGGTTTGATGCACAATCCCACATGAAAAAAAATCCTTTACAATTACATAAACACTCACTTTTCAGATTTACACAGCGAGCAGCTTCAGTTTACATTACCTTTTTCATGCATACATACACCAGAAACCTGGGTCATTCCTTTGCGGACATAAAAACACATCCAAAGTCTTCCCTTTGTTGTCTTTAATGTGTCCTCATGTGCTAATAAACAGAAAAGTGTCCTTTATATGTGCTTAACACCTTATTTGGCTAATATAGATATCTTATTTCTAACAGTTCCTTCCAAAGTTCCTCATGTAAGTATGTGCTGATGTGTTGTTATTTCTATATTTTTTCCTCTTTGTGCTTTGGCTTATGTCTACAGTGTTTTAAGATAAAGATTTCCATTGTTTTGTTCAGATCAAGGATTGTTATGCAGTTCCATTTCCCTCTCACTTTCACTTTGCTTTCTAAAATAACTTAATGGCCAGGTAAAAGAGTATATAAAATGACTACAACTACCAGTAGTATGTAATAGTGCCATTAACATATTATATTGAGAAAGATTTGATAATAATACTGAAACGGCTCCGGTGTCAGAGTGTTAAGATTGCCCTCATTACACAAATGGTAT
This sequence comes from Carassius carassius, assembly GCF_963082965.1. Classification (NCBI taxonomy): domain Eukaryota; kingdom Metazoa; phylum Chordata; class Actinopteri; order Cypriniformes; family Cyprinidae; genus Carassius; species Carassius carassius. The sequence goes on from NC_081765.1 coordinate 19,517,897, forward strand.
TAACCAACTGAGAGCACACCTCAAAAGTAATAATATAATTGCTTTAATACTTAATATTACACAATAGTTTCCTTTTATATGGTGATAATGGTTTTAGTTGGAGGAATAATGTGCATGTAATAGACCTACATTGTGAAGATTTTAAATAGCTCAATTTTATCTTGAAATTTTCATCCTCAGACATTTTCAAGATTACTTTTTTTAATGTTAAAATTGCCCCAAACCCACAGCCGTGATTAAATCCTGTATAGTAGCTGCAGTCACATTAAAATTTAACCAACAACTTAGAGACAAAATATATATTATTTACATTCAAAGGCATCAAAACTTGATATTAGCATGTGTGTCTGAGAGTGGATGTCTGGACTGGCTGGGTGAAGCTGGTATGTATTAATGAGAGCGTTTTCTCCAGACACCACTGAGATTTATGCAAGCTTTTCAGTCGCATTATTTGTGTAGAATAAAAAAAAGTATTTTTGACAATTCAATTGATGACAAAGTGCATTCTTATTTGTGAAAAACAGTCATCAACCAGTGCTTGACCAGCTTACAGTCTCTTCAATGAATAGAACAAATGTAAATGTAATACTAGCAAAGAGCACTTTCGAAGATTAATTTATACCAGTAATGCTCTGATGGAGCAGCCTTGAGAAACATATACTTTACATACCCTTCTGTTTAGAAAGTGAATGATGAATGGAAAAATTGTGTCTCAAACCACAAAGGTTACGTTGGGTTGTAAATCACCACAGGAGGAAAAAGGTACAAGTACACTAGAAAAATACATTTGAATATCTAATATACCTAATGTAAGTATATGTTTGATATGGTTGTGATGTGCACATTTTTTATTCATGGCATGAGAAGGGAGCCTAAGAGAAGCCCATTGGTAATGACGTGTAAAAAGCAAAGAGATCTTTTTGCAGTGAGAAAAGACAAGTAGAAATGGAATAGATTTCTTCAAGATAGTGTTAGCTTGGGTTAGGGATAGAATAAAGGGGGTTGTACATGATACTCAAGCAGGAATGTAGGAGTCACTGCTGGATGAGGAAGGTAAGGGAGACTGATTTGCAAGAAGAGGATATTAAAATGCATGTAATGATAAGACTGAAAGGATAATATATTTCTAGCAGTGGGGGATCTCTGTTCTCTTCCAAACCACTTGAGAAAGAATCAAGAGTTTTGACTGATTTGACAGTATGATTTTTGGAGCCAAATTGAACATCCTCTCTAGTCTCTCAGTGTCTGCTGGGCAGCTACCCATTAAAAAAAACATGTTCTTCTGAGGTGAGTCCAGTGAAGTGAATGATAATGGGGAGAAAAATAAAATAAAAAAACCAAGAGGGAGTCACAGAGCAACCAGAGTTCAATAAGCTCCTGAGGGAACCCTCAGAGAAACCTTTCATTATTGATATGGCAAAACTACAATCCATTTATTATACTGTACATCCTTTTATATCCCTATTTCCAACACAGATAGACAGCAGTACTCAAAATTGATTCAATATTTCAGGGAAATTATAATAACTGTAAAGAGCCAAGCTGAAACTGGTTCTCACCAGATATAAAACAACTTCTTGCAAATCTGGTACATTTCCAAATTCTACATTCACCATTTAAAACCCGTACTGTCACACATTTGAGTCTCATTAAACACTGCATGTGTGTTGTATTTCAGTTCTAAAATATTCCATCTGATGTGCAGAATGCTACAGACTTCCATTTCTACTAGCAAAACTAGATGTGTCATGACAGCCTCAAATGCTTAATATTTAATGGCTGGGCAATGTAGAACTGGGCGAGAGGGAATGGTGGGTGATATTGTTGGCACAACAGCAGAGACTGGATATTGGAGTAGTATCCATGCATTCAAGGAGAACATGTGGATGTAATTGAAACCACTGGCCGGCAGCCAGTGTGGAACATTGGTCAGGGCTTAGATGTGTCTGAGGATATTGCTGATGCTTAGGCCAATCAGAATCACTTTCATTAGATATGACATATGGTGTTCGACTGTTAGATTTTTTATGAATAGTTGTTCAAATGAAAGTGAAAGTGGCGTGACATACAGCCAAGTGTGGTGACCCTTACTCAGAATTCGTGCTCTGCATTTAACCCATCCAAAGTGCACACACACAGCAGTGAACACACACAAGCCGTGAACACACACCCGGAGCAGTGGGCATAATTTATGCTGCAGCGCCCGGAGAGCAGTTGGGGGTTCTGTGCCTTGCTCAAGGACACCTCAGTCGTGGTATTGCCGGCCTGAGACTCAAACCCACAACCCTAGGGTTAGGAGTCAAACTCTCTAACCACTAGGCCATGACTTCCCATGGTCATATGTTATGTGCTAATAAGTTGGACACTCCCACATTTTAAGGTTTAAGTAATTCAATAACCTGAATCATTCATAAATAACTTGCTTTGTTCCTGCATGAATTGGTTCAGTGAATAATTCAATGACTCTCTTGTAAAGTCGATGTTAACACCTATAGCAGTAACTATGTAACCTGGAGAAAGATTCAGTAAAAAGTCAAATCAAAATAGAACGTAACTACATGTTTTTTTAATTGGTTTGTAGGATTCCTAAAATATTTCCCCTAGTTTATATTGGTCAAGAAAAAGACAAATGACCTTTAATATATCAAGTCCTGTGAGATTCATTCTGTCAAGATCATATCAATGTCATCATACACTCTTTTCTCACAGCCATTTCTTTTACCCTTGGTCTTTTCTATTATTCGTGTTGAGGGTAACACAGGACAGAATGAGCGAAAGGGTTCATTTGTAATTCAGACTGATGCAGTAATTCACCTGTTCATGAACAAATGTGAAAAAGGTAAGTTTGTTCAGACATGACATATGCTTGAATAATGTGAAGAGAATGTCTCATCAGTGTGCTGTTCGCAGAGCCAGAGAGATTGTTCTGTCCTTCTGACAAAACGCATTATGCCTGACCTTTTTTCTTCTTCTTTTCATGTGTCTACCTAATTTGAAAAGTAATTTGCACCTGTATTAAAAGCACAAATGCAAGATATTTGTAATATGAGGCCTTTTTGTAAGGAACATAAAAAGGTTGTTGTATATTTTAAATGTAATGAGAATATTAGTGGACAGACACATTTAATAATGATCCTTGTGTATGAGACACTGTCAAAAGAACTCTTTCACATGTGAAAATAAATAAGCTGGCCTCAAAAAAGGCCTCAGTCTGATCTGTTACACATCAGTACTTATGCTAATAAGATAAATGGCCAAATGTTTTTTTTTTGTCAGTTCACTTAGAGTATGTGGTTTCATTAAACATCTAGTAGAAGATATTCATTATGTTTATGAGTTTATTTTGAGGGTCATTTCTAGTTCAGCTAAGCCAGTAATAGCCAGGATAAACATTGCATTTGTTAGAAGACCTTGAACTTGAAAAGTTGGTACAGCTATGTTGACAGTTTGAAGATATGGCACTCACCGATGTCCCAGGAACCAGGGCTGTTCTCAATCTCGCTGCGGCCGATGACATACCAGACACAGGCCATCCAATGTGCCAGCAAGGCGAACATGGACATAAGTAATGTGAGGACCACTGCGCTGTACTGGGAGTAGCGCTCCAGCTTTTGCAGCAAGCGTAGAAGCCGTAACAATCGAACTGTTTTCAGCAGATGAACTCCAAAGTACTAAACACAGAGATATTGAATGCATACCTCAAAAGGAAATCATAGAATAAACAATCATTTAAGATGGCATGCCCAACAGATGAAATGTGTTCTCCCACAAAGGGAGAGGGTCGTTAATCCTTCTTAAGACAAAAATGTCTTTGTGTTAGGTTTATAAGGTTGTGAATAAACAGTTAAACATAAAATTATCTTCAAAATAAGCAAAATTAACACTTACCACACTGACATTGAAGGCGTACAACAGGTCAAAAGGTAACGCCGCAATCAGGTCCACAAAGAGCCAGGTGGTGACGTAATGCACACAGATAGAGCGCGCATCATACACCACCTGGCCTGATGTGCTCACAAATGTGGTGCGAAAGTTTAACAAAATATCTGGCACAGGGATATAAAGAAAAAAAAACATTTTAGAAAACTTAGAAGAAGACACAAATATTTATTTGTTACTGTATCACAGAAAATATAAACTATTTTATTCATTACCTGGTTCAGTGACAGGTTATAAAAGTTTGGTCTGGGTTCTAGTGACGATAATTAATAGCACTTAAATTAATAGCACTTAAAAAGTTTAGTAAATGGCTTTGGGAACTGTAGCACAGAAAAGCAGTGAAAAGCAACTTTTTATGTAGGAGATTTTTCGCAAATGTTTTGATGATACAAATAGCTGCTCTGTAAATTGTGTGTAATGAGCAATAACAGATGCTGTCACTGAACAGTACTGCTCTTAAGCAGTGCTTATCTTATTGTATCCTCACTGTGGAATTCTAATATAAAGCTAATGGCTATAAATCTGATGTTTTGTCTAATGGGTTTGTATATGAGTATAGGCTTCACTGTATCTTTGAACAGTTAGGCTACATACAGAAATCTGACTTTACTTATAAATTAATTTGACAGTGGGCCTTCAGAGTTATTTTTTCACTACAAAATATTAGCTTTAGCTTTGCTATTTGCTGATACGTCCTTGACAATCTTTTTAGTTTTGTCTCGTGAATTTAGAAATTCTAGATGCATTTTGTGACGTTTGCTTATTAACATCTAGAACTTTTTTCCAGCTCTTAGTAACGGATATATCTGGCCGTATATTACCTCTGTGACATTAAAGACGGTCTGACTCAGAAATGTACACGTACACCTGAAAAATAATAAAACGGTGTGCTACAAATAGGGGTACTTTATTAGCAGGCATTGGTATTAAAAGACATTTAATTTCAGCCAGGTAACATTATTGAGACAGAACTTCTTTTTGCTAAACTAATGACATAGTAAATAAAAACAAATAAACAAAAAAAAACAATAGGACTGTAGGTTGAGCCTTACCTAACATGAAAAGAATTTCTACCAAGATGTCGCTAACACTCGGTGGATTTCTTGTGGTCGACAACTCATCCCGCCCACCAACAACGGTGAAACACACATTGTAGGGCACAGTAACTGCTACATAAAAGGTGGCTAGCAAGATCAGCCAATCCCAGCCAGCTTTGAAGGTGCCGTAATGGAGAAGAATAAAGCGGCTCTTCTGAATGGCTGCCACTTTGTACTCTGGGATGGGCGGCTTCTCACCGAACATGTTCTAAATGATACCAATGTTCAGAAATGTTTATTTGATTTTTTTGTGTGTGCATTTTCAAGAATTTTATATACAGTATGATGTGAACAAACCACTGTGAATTAAAAAACTAATCCAACTCATTTTAGAAGAAGCAATAAATAACTTTGTCTCATTGCTGAACACAGCATATTGTTATATATTTATCTTTACAAGGTAATTTTTGTATTTCCATTGTATTTCCTTCAGTAATGTGAACTTGAACTATTCTTCAGTTCTTGGGTCTAAATTATAAGAATGTTAGTGTCTAAATGTGGGTCTTACATTGTTGATCTTGAGTTTGCTCTTGTCTTGCTTCTGCAGGTGTCCAGACAGCTGGTAAAGCACAGCTCTACTGCGTCGCCGGTTGGCACTGAAGCCCGGTGGTTGCGTGATCTTGTGCACCTTCAGCCCCGTCTCCTCGTCTGAGCATAGAATAGCCATATATCATTTTAGTTGATTTAATTTCTGAATTGTTTGGCTCCACACTAAATAACATCAAGTTTTTCCAGAAAAATACCACGTGCAGCTTTGCTGTGCATTAGTAAAACATAAGCACAGATTTCCACCATTACTTCACTTAAAGGGATACTTCACTTACCCCCATGTCGTTCCAAACCCGTAAAAGCTCTGTTAATCTTCGGAACACAATTTAAGATATTTGGATGAAAAAAACCTGGAGACTTGAGACTGTCCCATAGACTGCCAAGTAAATAACAGTGTCAAGGTCCATAAAAGGTTGCGTGCGCACTTCTGTGTCCTACGCGGCACAAGGATGCGCTGTTTTATTTTAAATCAAACCTCAATACACATAGAAACAGCACATCCTTGTTGCGTGGATGACAAAGAAGATAATACGCAGCACGGTGATATTGAGTGACAAAGAGGAGACCGTTGACAAAGGAATTATTGAATAAAGTAATTATTTTTGTTTTCTTTGCTTACAAAAAGTATTTCCGTCGCTTCAAATAACCAAGATTGCACGTCTGATGGCAGATGGAGTATTCTGATGACTTTTCATACCTTCTATGGACCTTGATACTGTTATTTACTTGGCAGTCTATGGGACAGTCTCAAGCCTCCAGGTTTTCATCAAAAATATCTTAAATTGTGTTCTGAAGACAAACAGAGTTTTTACAGATTTGGAATGACACAGTGGTAAGTGATTAATGACATAATTTTCATTTTGGGGTGGATTAACCCTTTAAGTTATTAGAAGATTCTAGCTTAATTTCTTACCCATAACCATCTGAGTGAAATAACTTAACACTGAAATCACCATTACATTTAGCCATTAGCACTGTCTGCAAAATTTCAAATTACATTTGCATTCATTGTTTATCGAGGGGATTGTGAATATGACAAAAGAAAAATGCATCCAATGAAAAACACAGCAAATGGGAAAAAAAAAGGAAAAACAGTTATTTGAACAATTATGAACACAAACAGACACTATGGGAAATAAACAGCAAAACGTATAATAAACAATTAAAGCCTTTAGAAGCTCTTTGAAATTTAGATTGTAATTAAGTTTTTGCTTCTTCTCCTTCCCTCTCTAAAGAATATGTGACTTTCATTCGTTTCCACTGCACCAGGGGGTCCAGAGTCTTTCTGAAAGATGGTCTGCTTTTGTAGCATACTGACTTTGTAGCTAGTTTATAAAGCAACAATTCACCTTAGAAATAAAAATTTAATAAAAAATAAAAAAATGATTTATAACAATAATTTTTTGTATTTTATCTAATGCATTTCCTTTATGATTTTTCTATCTTTTTCTATGGAACACAAAATAGAGATTTTGTTTGCTTTGTTCCAAAAATAAATTCCTCAACAAAAACATCTTAAGCTCCAAAACTATATATATATATATAAGTACTATATTTTCAACAATTTTCAGCAAATAATGTTTTCAGAGACCTTTAGTATGGCTTTGTAAGTTTGAGGAAGAATACTATATTTCTTTTTGAGGTGAACTATTAATTTAATTTAACTAGGAACAAGAAATAAGAACAATGAAAGAAACAATTTGATTATCACATCATTATTATTTTGTATTATTTATTTTCAGTATAATACAGTTCAAAAGTTTGGGGTAGGTAAGACTTTTTTTATGTTTTGAAACATTATGCTTACCAAGGCTGCATTTACTTGATAAAAAGAAAAACAGTAATATTGTGTTTTCTATAGGACTTCACCCTTTTGACAACATATAGTATCTGTTTTGTTGAGAAAATAAAATAAGAAAATAGGGAAAGACATTAAAGGAGAGTTGCTCCCTCCTCATATGCGAACTACCTTGTTCCCGTCAGGCTATCCTTCACTGAATTGTTGATTTACATTTTTAATTTTAAGGTTTACATGACTAATTTGGAGAGAGCCATCTGTCAGCTTCCTAGATAGATGTCTTACAAATCCTCCAAATTATTTCTAGAACTTCCCAAATTCTCATTCCATCCTTTTTTATTTTATTTATTTGGCTTTTTTCCCCTTTATCACATAAATCCAACCCTGCTTTTTAAAAGTATATTTGGCGTAATCAACATAATTAAGAATGTAACTCTCACTCTTTTTAAATTGATTCCAATTGTTCACTTTTAATGAGTTGACATCATTGACCAGATATATACAGTATATATATATATATATATATATATATATATATATATATATATATATATATATATATATATATATATATATATTCTCTCTCTCTCTCTCTCTCTCTATATATATATATATATATATATTCTCTCTCTCTCTCTCTCTCTCTCTCTCTCTCTATATATATATATATATATATATATATATTCGTTCTCTCTCACTGAGGAGGAGAGGTGTCAAGATTACTGTAACAGCAAGCACCACACGAGATGCTGCTGGTCTATATCAAAGCATCTAAAACAAAATGATTCAGTAGCCAATCATTTTGGGAGAGAGAATGAGAAACAAAGGATAGGAAAATTGCTAAGTATGACATTAACTAGACCAGGTGTTTGAGGTGTGTGTGAATATTAGTTAAATTAAGGGAAAATAAGAATAATCATTTCGTAATAAGCTTTGTAGAGCATCTCACATGAGTGTTGCAGTCTGTATAAAAGGATAATTTGCTCTTTTAAAACCACTCTCCCTTTGTTATAGAGCAATGCTTCTGTAGCTACTTTTACAGAATACAACCATTATTTATACATTATGACTCTCTTGCCTTTCTCTCTTTTTCTCTCTTCTCCTCATAATTGTTTTCTTTGCTCTACACAACACCACAGCTGTGTTTTCGTAGAGTATATTGGAAGGTTACCCTCATTACTGAAGGTATCTGAGAGACTGCATCAACAAGCAGCGAATTATGTAAGAATCAACGTAATGGTTTCTGCATTCAATAAACCATCATGTACATAGATGGTTTACTAAAGAACTAGAGAACACAAATTAGAGATCCACTGACAAAAACGTTGGCTGATAACTCATAAATTCTATATTTTTTGTTTAAATAAATTGTATATATATATATATATATATATATATATATATATATATATATATATATATATATATGTGTGTGTGTGTGTGTGTGTGTGTGTGTAATAAAAAACATATGTTTTGATGTCTTTGAAAAATAAAAAAGGATTTCCTATGAATTAGTCTTTTTTTTGAGGGGGGGGGCATATATTTAAATTGAAACACATATTAATTGGGAAATCCCATCATTCGTGTAGTGACACTCACCTCTTTCTGGACTCTGTTCTTCATCTTGTACTTTCTTATTGTCTGTTATGTCCTTGTGTGACACTAGAAAGAGAACCACCTCTCCCTTCTCATTCTTAATGGGCACAATATCCAAAAGACACCAGAACTGAGTTCCTGTAACAACATAATATCCATAATAGCCACCAGAGTTAATATTCAACATGAACATTCGGTACTGACACATATTTACTGAGCGTTATATTTAGACCAGACTTTATGTTTAAAATGTAGCATTGATCCATAAATGGCTTGATAAATCATTTTCTGTTTATTAGTTAGTCTAAACCAGAAATAGCTTTTTATCAGAGGTTTTCTCAGTTGGCTGTAATGCCTTAATTTCCCATGAGCCCCTATTTGTACCTTGAGTTAAATAAAAAATGGGGGAAAACATTTTTGCAGCTCTAGACTTAGTAAGTAGCAAAACCAGCATAGAAGGACATCTAAAAGTCACTGTCATGTAAAGTGCTTTGTATTCTGTCTGCCAGGAGCATCTCATATGAATCCATTAGATTTTAGCAATTGAATCTAAAGCTGCAACAATGATAATGATAATGAAAAAAAAAATCTTCCATAATAAAGTAATAGGCATTCAGCTCTTAAAATGTTTACTAATTGTTCTGCTATTAATAATAGTAACTTTATATGAAGAAAAACATTTTACAAACAATAAGATGTTATATTTAACTTGATGGATGTCATATTTGGTTCCTTATCTCTCTAACCTGATTCTCTAAGCCCAAATTCTGAACATAGAGAGTGTTCAACATGACACAAACATGGTTAAAGATATGAAAATGATAACTTCATAACATTCATCTCCCGTCCTTTTCTGGCCTGATTTCTATTTCTCAGCATTTGGTCTTCCCAGAAATTAAATCCTTCATCTATCCAGTTTTCCACTGATATTTGATGTTTGTGTGTGTGAATCACCAAGCCCTTTCATTAGGCACAGCTTGAGCCGAAAGAAGTACATTTCCATAAGAAAATAATACATTTAATTGAACCAGTGATCAGAGACCACATAATACAATGAGCGATAAGTTAAAAAACAACACTTAATAAGGTCTAAGAACTGAAACAAGCTAACCTATGCTGCTGACAATAGGTAAATACAATAAATTGATTTGTGCCACATGTGCTGGACAGCTCAGATCAACAATGAATGATTAAACAGCCAATAGTTGGACTGCACAATGGATGCCAGGTTGTTATGATGATTATTGGCCAATAAGGGTCAGGTATCATTCTTAAACCTCACATAAGAGCTCTTTAATACACTAAATTAACTGCATTGTATCTCAAAGCAACTATCCTTATTATTTATTGTAAAGAATGGTTTTGAAAATAAACTGCCCAAAGTTTGCAGTCACATGCCCATTTTGACTGTGGGTGTACAGCAACAACAAAACACAACAGGGTTTCCACATTCAATGCAGCAGTTTCCTGTGAATTTCATCTAGGCCTGTAGGAATTTCCAACTACCCAAAACCAGTGCTGGAAAAGCTACTTTGAAATTGTAGACTGCAGTTAGGCTAATTTATTATAAAAAAAAAAGTGTTAGCTACACTACACATATAACAAATAACTATAACAAATAATTTATACATACATCCCATATATATATATATATATATATATATATATATATATATATATATATATATATATATATATATATAGTATCCAACATATTTAAGTTAATAAAAAAGTGATTTTAAATGAATAAAAAATCTAAGAGGGTGACAATGGCCTATCTAATCTGAACAGTTACATTTATAAATAAAGCAAAATATACCTATTTACATGATAAAGTTTTAAGCACCGTACAGGGGCATTTGAATAAATGAATAGTTTAATATGTTAATTTACATGAAATGTCCGAACGAATTAATTCACTAGAATGACTTGGACTTTCCAAAGCTACATACAAATGAGAAAAAGAGCGAAAGAGGACCGTTTAAGTAAGCGCTTTTATTATTCACTAAGTTCACGCAACGAAACATCGATGTAGCGTTTGGTCGAGCTATACTACGCATTGGAAAAAGAAGTTACTGGAAAAGCTGCACTAGTTTAAAACCAGCTAGTACTGTAGTGTATGACTTATATAAGGTTATATTGTCATTCTCAATCGGAGTCTGATAGCCCATCTCCCTTTGCTATGTAAAAGCTTCGCTATGAAATTTGCGCCAGTGGAGTGCATGAAGTGTCCAACATTTCACACTTCATTTTTTGGGGGTTATTTAAGTGCATCATCTGGATATTTAAAGAACTCCTTTTCTTTTAAACTATTTATACTAAACTATTTATACTAACAAAACGCCATAGAGTTATACAGAAGTACACGATTTGGGATGAGCCTAATGTCTCAATGCAACATGGCAGCCGTGGAACAGAGGGAATATACAGCAGTCTTGCAACTATGATCTTCTATTCCCTTTGAACCATGTACAACCTCAACCTGAACCTGGAGGCCACGAGAGGTGTGTGAGAGGTTTTCTGCAAGTGCCAATGTTCAGAAGTCCTTTGACTCATTGACAAACTGGTAGGAGGGTTGTTGTGGCTGATGCACAGAGGTGACATGATGGAGGAAGCATTCAGAGTTCTGTCTCGGACTGCGGTGGTTTGTTCAGACAATCCACAATCAAACCTTACAAACTGGATAGAGTACACAAATAGCCTATTCTCTTTGATAAGACAACAAACAGCTCCTGAGTATCTCTTACAAACATGCCAAATGAATGAATTGGACTCTGAATCCGGGCTACAGGGGGGCAATTTTCTCTGATGCATGTTGCTCGAATGGTAAATTGAAGTGAATCAGGTGAGAAATCGGCTGTCAGTGCTGCTGTGTTTGGAGAATATTTTTATACCAAATATCTGTCAAATTCTCTCCACCTGTTCTGGTGTCTAGTAGGTTTTGACAGAGAGGTCTACGCTGTATGTTCACAGCAATACCCATTGGTCTCCTGGTACATGGATGGAATTGTGTTCTCTTGACCGCAGGTGGGTAAAAATGCGGCTGGCATTAACTATATGACACGCTGCGCTCTTTCTGTGTATCATGTTCAACATGGAACAAATCAAGCCATCAGAAATCACAGTCATCTCTGAGGCATTGCTTATTGAAGGCTGGTTTAAAGGCATATTGTGTTATTACAGCTGCTCAATTATGATGTTACTATGCTCAACCGCTCCAGACACACGGTAAAGAACACGTCAGGCAATATTAACTAATATTAATTTTAAAGTGAGCCATTGTAGATGTTTTTCTTTCAGATCTGTTTAATATAAGCTCAGGTTGCATTTATTCAATTTTTAAATTGTATTATGCATAATAATGCCAAGCACTCATATTCAAAATGTCTTATCGTTAATCAGTAAGTAAGTGATATTATTATACAAGATTTAACAGCAGAATCGACCAGTTCAACAAACTACTCCAGAAAGCTGCATAATAATACAAATAATCCATTGTCTGAAGATATGGAGAAAATCTTGGGTTGATTAAATAAAATAAAAAAAGTATTTTTATGTAAATCGCTCGGTTCTGTTCTTTTATTTGTATCGCTCCATCACCCTGCTGTGTTAATTTATTTCATCATCGCCTGCAGCTATGCCTTTTTTTAATCATTCTAATCAATTCAGTACATAAGAAATTCATTTCTGATTAATTGATATTAGAGTTTGCTTTGATTTGGTGTCCTTATCCACAGCATAACTCTAATGATATAATTGCTTTAACATAATTAATTTTTTATCATTTATCCTTTATTATTAATCCTTTGTAATATTTTAATTATAAACAAACATTAGTTTATGGGGTAAAATAGCATAACATTCAGGTATTTTTGGTATGCTATATTGCTATATAACACGTACTAAGTTTTGAGATGGACTAATCCTGATTTTGCATACTATTTAGGATAGATATCATGGAAATTGGAATGAATCCCTGTCCATTTGCTTTTATTGCAGGAGACAAAGGCATTTATTTAACAATGTGACTCCTACCTCCTTTTTTGTAGAAGACCAGCTCTGTCTTAAACTCCCGCCTGTCATCCAGGGCATCCTGGATCTGTGCCATCAGCTTATCACTGGTCTCCGGCCCATACAGGAAATGGCAGGCACAGCTCTTCTGCATCAGTTCCGCACGGGCATAGCCAGTGAGTTCACAGAAGCCATCAGAACAATAAACGATGGGATACAGAGACTGGACCTGCGCATTCCCCAGCACAAAGTTACTGTCTGTGAGAGACAAACAACAAAGAGAAAGAGATAAAAGTCTACTCATGAGAAATGCAACAAAGTTATTTGAGTTTCTACACTCAGTATATTCAACAAAAGCTCAGAATAAAAGAGTTATTGACTACAATTTTAATCCAATGAAACATAAATAATATGACAGAAATCCCTTGTGCAATCCATATTTTGTCCAGCTCTGTTATCAGACTCAGCCCAGACTCACTTGAGGCCAGAACAATTCACACACCCTCTCAACAATGCTTTAAGATACCTTTAAAAGCTTTCCACAAACCAACTGAGAATCTGTTTTGTCTACTGCACTCTGACCTTTGAATGAATGTGACAGGAGTGAAGATAGTAGCCTTTATATACACTGTTGTGATGAGATTTCAATGAATACTTATTATAAACATTTTGGTTTGCACTCTATGTAATGTTTTACACTGTTTATAAAGGCATTAAGTGAATGTATGTTTGGTTTATTTGTACACTCCATGTTTGATATTTCTGTGGTTTAACTCAAAATATCATATATGAAGTAAGGCTAGAGTGTATCAAATTTGTATACAATAGCCCCCCAAAGTATGAATGCATTAGAAAATGCCAAAGACATTTTCTCAGAACGAACTTTATTTTTTTAAAGCAAAACATGTCCAGATACTTGTTTTCTTCATTTTAGCACTATATCTGTTGTTTTATCTTCTAAAACTTAAAATGTATTCTTAATTATAATTAAATATAATTTTGTATGTTTCTCTTTCATTATTATTAATGCAATGAATACATTTTTGGAATAATTTTAAGGGCCACTGTGTACAGTAGTTAAAAAATTTACAAATCAATACAGAATTACTTTGTGTAACCATTTTTATAGCGGTTTCCTAAAATGGATCACATTCCATTTATCATCCTTGTTCACTTTATTAGATGTGGAGGCTGCAGTGTGTTATAAATCAAATTCATTTTGCAATTCGCAAGATTTTATTTTATTTTTTTAAAGCAGAAAGAGGCAAGTAGAGTCAAAATAACATGATTCAGATCTGAATGTGTGAATGACGAAACAAGAACAAGCACTGAATCTAAAGCCCAGCATTATTTTACACATTTCACTTGTAAACTCAATACAAGCTCAAACATGCATTGACTTCAGCCTGCACGTATTCTGAAGCATGGCTTTTCATCATCAAAAGAGAGAAAAGAAAGATTAAAAATGGCATATCAAACATCAAAAAGAGAATGGAATGCAGTGCCTTTATTCATCAGCAGTCATTAAATCATCTCTTAGGGCTACGAAGTCATACTCATAGTCTCACCACTTGAATATTTATTGCTTCGAGCTGAGGTGCAAATATTGATCCATCAGCTGGTGGGCGCCCCTCTCCCCCTCTCTCTATGTGTTTCATATTTCATTTCAATTTCATTTAAAAAAAAGCAGTGAGCTGCAGAATCACTTTCAAGTGGATTAAGTGGGAGAGAAAAGCTACTAATCACATCCTCAAGACAACAACACAAAGAAGTCAGCAGAACAGTTTTCAAGAAAGAAGACCGGGTATGAAGAAATGGTGGAGAGGGCATTACAAGTGATGGTAGCAAACATGTCCTAAAAGGACTTTGCTTTACTTATTTATTTATTTTTATTATTATTATTACATTTTGGCAAATAATCCAGAAGAACAATACTTTTAAAGATAATTGTTCTGTATAAAGTGTAATATATATATATATATATATATATATATATATTTAAAATAAAAAAAATATATAAAATAGGTAAATAATAAATGAATGAATGTATATAAAATAATATATTAATTATGTGTGTGTGTGTGTGTGTGTGTGTGTGTGTGTGTGTGTGTGTGTGTGTGTGTGTGTGTGTGTGCTCTTGTTTTTGTGACATATCAGGACACAACTCTGTATAATGACATGGGTATGACACAGGTACTACAAGGTGACTTATGAGGACATAACCCATGTCCCCATTTTTCAAAACGCTTATAAAACATACAGAAGTATATAGAAAGTAAAAATGCACAAAGTTTCCTGTGAGGGTAAGGGTTAGGTGTAGGGTTGGTGTAGGGCGATAGAATATACAGTTTGTACAGTATAAAAACCATTACGCCTATGGGATGAACCCACTTTTCACAAAAAACAAACGTGTGTGTGTGTGTGTAATATAGGTGTGGGTATTTGTATTATTATTACTATTATTTATTATTATTAATAGTAATAATAATACAAATACCTACACACATACAAATATTATGTACAGCCAAGATTGTTATAGGGACTTGTGTATTGTAATATTGTTACAATTAATAAAAAATATATATATATTATCTGTATTTCATGTCCTAGTCCAAAGGGGGGGGGGGGCATTTTCTATTCAGTTCTTCAACTATTTGGTTCCAGATGTTTCATTGCTTTTTAAATTATTATAATATTTTTTTCTATGTTCACATTTACTTATTTAGTTGGTAGGTAGCAGTCACTGACTGTCAGTACAAACAAAGGTGTAAATCAGTCGGGCTGGTATCACAGTAGATAAACTATTTAAACTATTGAAATGTGTCTATTTGTGATGTGTTATGTACATGAGCAGTGCTACATCTGCATTGTTGTAGTCAGTATATGTGATTGACTCATGTTTTCTCTGCTTTTCTCAGCTAAAGCCCCTTCTTTCCCTGGCTGCAACTTCCTGTTTATTCTCGTTACTCTGTAATGAATGATGCAAATCCTACTAACCACCACTTCCATATGACTCTTAATAAATGTACCTGCTGTTGCTGTGATGAAATTACCAATGTAAAATACAAGATGAGGGTGATTAAGGTTGGTCCCCTCAGATGGACAAAACACTCTCACCTAAAGTGGTCAGCAAATCTCTCTGCGATTGAATAGAGAGATATATGCCACAACAGATGGTTAAAACTGACACAAGTAATAGAAGAGAGGCTGGAATTAATGTTTCGACAACACTTCTGTTCGGTTCACTATGTCTGTCTTTTTACTCTTTCTTATTTTATTTCCTACATATTTTTTTAATGAGATTACTTGATGCTGCACCACTAATCTGAACTATGAATTGCATACACTACTTTTTCAATTATGTTTCAAACACTGCACTTATGGTTGTAAAACTCTACTGAATGTTCTTTTATGGCTAGACAAGATATATTACCAAAGTTTATCATTTAATGAGTTTGCTTTACAAATTAAAAATATAATGGGTGCATAATGTTTAATAGTTCACTTATTTTTATGGTTTAATCCACTCAGTCAAAGTGCCTCAAGCTACAGAAAAACAATCACATGTGAGAATGGGGCAGCTGTGGCCTAATGGTTAGAGACTTGGACTAGCTACCAGAAGGTTGCCGGTTTGAGTCTTGGTGCTTGCAGGAGTTGTGGGGTGGGGGGTGAATGAACAGTGCTTTCCTCCACCCTCAATACCCATGGCTGAAGTGCCCTTGAGCAAGACACTAAACCCCCAGTTGCTCCCTGGGTGCTGGATCTATGGCTGCTCCAAGTGTGTTTTTGGTGTGTTCATTTGTCACTGCTGTGTGTGTGCACTTGGATAGGTTAAATGCAGAGCACCAATTCTGAGTATGGGTTACCATACATGGCAAATATCTCATCTTTCAAATCTCTGTAATATGTCTTTTTTTTCTTGTTGAGATTATATGGAGTGCAAATTGAGATTTCCACTGAAGTCTCCTGATATATTTGCGATGATAGTCCTAAATCTTTTATTTCAGTACCAACTCAAATACTGTACTTTATGTCAATAGGCCAATCATTTAAAATAAATACAGTTTTATGCATTTATTTTATAATATATTTTGTATACCTATTTTCCATCATATGTTTAGCTCCGTTAACTATATAAAAACAAATATATATATATATATATATATATATATATATATATATATATATATATATATATATATATATATATATATATATATATTTAACACTTTTGCTTTTGTAAGCAAGTGTCTTATATCTTTCTATATGGGGAAGTTGTGGCCTAGTGGTTAGAGAGTTTGACTCCTAACCCTAGGGTTGTGGGTTTGAATCTCGGGCTGGCAATATCATGACTGAGGTGCCATCGAGCAAGGCACTGAACCCCCAATTGCTCCCCGGGCGCAGCAGCATAAATGGCTGCACACTGCTCCAGGTGTGTTTTTACAGTTTGTGTGTGTGTTCACTGCTGTGTGTGTGCACTTTGGATGGGTTAAATGCAGAGCACGAATTCTGAGTATGGGTCACCATACTTGGCTGAATGTCACATCACTTTCAGTTTATATGTTTTCAGTCTTGTTTCCCATAAACAAGGGAATAAAAGTTAAGCTGACAATGTAACATGTTAATTGCTCTTTACAGAAGCATTAGCATAGCAACTAGCAGATACTGCTGCTTGCTCAGTATGGTTTCACATAGACTAATTTTAATGATTACTTTATCTCCGCTACCCTGCCTGTGGCTTTTCTCCCTCTTTGACTTTATTAATTTTACAAAATACATTTAATTTCCCTTGAATTTTAGATGAAAAGCTTTACTTTGACAACACAACTCACAAGCTAGCCTACTGTGTATACAACCGGAGGCTTGGCCTGGGGGCTATGCTTAGGCATCTAATACAAGATTATATACATTTTCAATTTTGAATATCCAACTAGACTGGGGTCCCCGACCCTAACATGATGAAAGTTGCATTAATCTGTATGACAGGCTGCAAAAATGGCAAGTAAAATGGGCAAGATTTTCACAGCATGTACTGAACTGCTTCTCAACGAGATGTGTCCATTTATGGATTTGACAGACAGGTTTACATAAAATGACTTGCATTCAAGGTATACATTTTGGCAGTATGTATGATATGTGTGCACATATTCTTCAGTAATGAGCTTCATGCATTACTGATAAATGCTTCAAAGAAAGCATAACTGACATTAAGCTAGTATGAAGCCTCAATTCATGATCTGAGTGGAGCAGTGACTGGGGAAGCCTTTAAAGACTAAAATTGTACACTATAGCAAAACTTTTATAGTGAGCTTCATAAAAAGAACTGTTATGGAATTCATTCAAGATCATTCTAGTGCATTTATAAACAGTAGTAATGTACCAAATTAGGATTTACCAGTAAATTGTTTTATTTATGTCAGACTGATGATACAGGAATGTTAGGGACTATTTTGTCATTTTTGGTAACTCAAAATAATGTAATGCTTGTGCAGATAAAAATTGCATTTGCATTAGTTTAACTCCATTACCTGAAGAATAAAGTTGCATGAGTGTTTCTGGATACTTCAGTGCAAGAGAAGTCAGAACAGATAAGCAAGAAGAGATCTCAGATCTTGGAAATGCTTCATTTAAACAGCCTCTGCTAAGCAGATATCTTGCTACAGGACTTAAGGAACCACAGGGACCTTGATGAATAAAATAACAAGACTACCAATAGCAACTTCGCATAAATGCTGAACTATTTCATGGTAGAGTGTGGTGTGTGTGAGTTTGTGTCTTGTGTGAATCAGGTACAGAGAACAAGGGCATGGTAGCCAGAGCTCCAATTCTCCAGTTTACATCGGAACTGGATTCAACTGAGATGGTATAAACCAATTAGTCACTACGAAAGTGCTATATGTGTGTGGGTTTATGAGCACACTTCCTTTAAGAATGGGAGTAGAGGAACAGACAGTCTTGAATAACTATAAGGTTGTAGGAAGATAAGGGATGTTTGATTGATTATGACATCTTAGAGTTTGTTTGAGCTAAATGAAGCAGCATGAGAGCTGAAGGATATACAACCTCCACATACTAAAAACTCATACCAAAAAGTCAAGCTCTGCAGTATCTAGAGCAGCACTGAGATGCAAACAGTGATGTACCATCAAAAGAACTGAGAAAAGAATATTGCGTAAAGTGGTGTGTCAGTCATAAGAACTTTGATAAAGCCCTTTTGGAACTAAAACTGAAGCTCTTTTATATAGAGACAATTAAAAGTATGCTGCAGTCGCAAAAAGAATACTGCAACAGCAAATTCTAAATGAATAAATATTCTTAATAATCATTACCTGCTTTCATAAAGGTTAATGATTTCCCATTACTGTTCGTTAAGCCAAATGTAATGCGTTTTTGAAACCTTCCACATGTACAGATCTCAAAGCAGCTAAGACATAAAACAGAAATCTCAGAAAATCTTTCTGCCAGACAGTCCTGCAGGTTTATACAGTATGTATGTCTGCAATTGGCATGCACTAAACTCTGTTGAATGCAGATTTTATATACAATCAGGTGTTGCCAGACACCTGTCAGCGTTGTGCGGTGACGTATAAAGTTAGTCTTTTCATTCAGCCTGCATTTGCTTTTGTTTTTTTGTTGTGATTAACACGAGTTTTTTCATGACAAATGCTAATTTGCAATGACTTGTCTAACTCCATTGTATCTATAGCAAGAGTAGTTGCATTGGCATTCAAATGTATGCTTTTCAGATAGTGTTCGTTTATAAACTCTGCAAAGGTGAAAGGCTTAGTATTTGACATTCTGGAGGACAAACCTGGATAGGGTGAGATTTTCTTTCTTACTGTTGCATTCACAGCACAAGCCAAAATATCCCATTCTAATTTGTTTCTCTTTATAAATTTATAAATGTGACAACATTAAACACCGAAATATATAGTATTTACAACAGGCTTTAACTTAGACTGAATAGAGGTCTTATGTTGAACCACTGCACATTTTCACCATCCTGCTGTTCTTCATGCCAAAGATAAATCAAAGTCATGCAAAACAATGAGTTACACTGCCAAAATAAATGGCTTTTATTACAAACTGGCTATTTTCAGGAAGTGAAACTGCAAAAAAATCTAAATGTGTATCTCGTTTGGATCAAATTCAGCTGTGTCTAATTTGAATTACTACAGTAATATCAATGTTATCACCTCATTTCTGCTGTTATGTACAGTAAATAGTGCTCTGTGGTGGTCTCATGATCTGCGCCCCACTACCCGAAGGTTGAGTTAGTAATACAACTGGCCATACTGAGCTATTATCAGGATTATACCCTGATTTTGTTTTGCTTTATTGTTGACTGTCTGTTTCCTTGGCTCCTGTTTTCCCCTCAAGTTAGTTTCCATGTTTTTTGATTGATTAGTTCCAACACCTGTTCTGTTTCTCCCTGACTATGCTCCCCATGTATTAAAGCCCTCAGTTTCCCTCAGCTCACTGTCCGGTTTTGTTTGTATGTATGATTATTAAAAGGTTTTATTGGACTGTACTCATTTGTCATGATTTTTTGATATACAATTACAAGTAACAGTTATGCTAATTTTAGACATAATTATTGGGGAGGATATTTTGGGGAGGCTGGCCTGTACAGTTGTCGTTGAAGGACATTTTTCACATCTCACACTGCCCTCCGAGCTGTAGCATTGCTCTTGAATATTTCTGGCAGAGCAAAGGAGAGGTTTCCCTATAATTACCTGTCATGTGGCTATATGTATACAGTTATTTGACAGCAAAAAGAGAGAGAGATTAAAGATTTAGATTAATATTCTGAGTACCTGCCATTACAACTGCCACCAGAGGAATCCAATGCATTTTCTTTCCATAGTGTAAATTGTAAATGAAAAGTATTTTTACTTGCCCTCTGAAACCCTGATAAATAGATTTGACAGCTGCACTGCTCTGTCCAACAGGTCTTTCCCAGTCTCACAAGTTGACAAGTACAGATTCTAAATAGATCTGCTCAGTCAGACAGCAACTTGCAAGAACAGCTGGCACTCAGATCACAGCTGATTTCAACTACTCATAGGCCACTACTGTTTACAAGTGTGACTATGAGCTCCAAGAACTTTTACACCTGCTCCCATTAGCACACACATCTAATTGACACCAGGCCTTCATGATGGTGCTCAATGCATGTACAAGCAGCAGTGGGTGTGTCAGCAGTAAGGTTGCTGGTGACTGACTTATGTTTGGAATAGGATACCATTCACCATGTTATGATTGCCACTGACTACCACGTCACTCACTATAAAACAGTGATATTGTGAAATATTATAAGAATTTAAAATAAACATTTTTTATTTTAATATATATTCGAATATGATTTACATTCAGTATCGATTTTTTTCAGTCTTCAGTGTCACATGATCCTTCAGAAATCATACTAATATGCAACTGAGGTTAGTTACTGTTGTCAGTCAGTTCTAGTGCTTCAAATATTTTTAACAACACACTAGTTGATTCAGAGTGCAACTGTTGTTCAGAGACTCTAATAGACAGAACTTGGACAGATCTGAAGTCTCTCTCAACTGTTGAATAAGATCAAACGCAGTCTTAACTCAAACGCAGCACACACATACAATCTTGATATCTTGGTGGGTACTTTCCATTGACAAATATGTTTTTGATATCGAGCCAATTAAGTCTTCTTTACCTTAATCCTTACAGGAATTTTTCTGCAGTTTTACATTTTCATTAAGATATTATCATATGTTTATTAATCTGTTTTCCTTGTGGGTACTGTTGACTGCTGATTTTAGGTTTTACTATACTTATGGGGACATTTGAGAGCTAAGATATTCACACACATACATGTAAACAGCACTCACACACACTGAGCAGTGTGCACGTATCTACCATAATAGATATAATTGGCACTTTGCATGTGGATTTTGCATAATTAGTATACACAGGTGAATACTCTACCTTGAGTATAGATGGATAGAAGAAGTGATGTAAATTGCAGATTAGGGTGATTACATCCACACATGGCATGCCAGCAATGAATAATCACATGCCCGACGTGGGAGAATATCACATTTTAGTGTAAAACTGAATTACTCCAAATGTTTACACACATGCATGTATGCAAGACCAACATAAACTTATATTTGTCATTATCATCTATTGGCAAATGTTTTTGTTTATTTTTACCTCCGGGAATATGCATGAAGCATTTGACAGTGGCTGTTTTTCAGCCAGAATGGTTTCTACTTATCACTAGCTGGAGGACAGGGTGTATAATTTGCTAACCCTATTATTTTTGTGTAGTCTGTGATATGCTATTCCTTATATAAATAACACATGAGTGTGTGCATGTTAACCAAACCCCTCTGAAAGATACAGTTTAAAAACAAACATTAGCCTGAAATATTTACAAATGATTCTAGCTGCAGAAGCTCTACTCCATGCATGTTGTATTCATGAAAATGTGGAAACTCAACAACTGTTTTGGCCAAACAACAATTTGAAGAGTATCTAGCAGAGCAAGCTGGTGGAACTGTATGCAACTGAACTGTATGTTTCTCTATGGTGGCCCCAGCTGGTTTCCACTCGTCAGGTAGATTTGGTATAGTGTTTTTTTTTCTAACCTGAAAAAATTAAATACAATGATATTAATAAGAAATGTTTCTTGAGCTCTGAATCAGCATATTAGAATGATTTCAGAAGGATCATGTGACACTGAAGAACGGCTTCTGAAAACAGAGCTTTAGAACATCTCACAATATTTTTATTTTTATTTTTGATCAAATAAATGCAGCCTTGGTGAGCATAAGATACTTCTGCTTCTTATTTTGGCACATTTCAGAGAACAATACAAACAAGAACAAAAGAAAGTTGTTGCTGTTGTGTTTGTTTTTAAACCAAAATGTCATTGTGTTGTTCCCTTCAGGGCCATTGTAGTTTTTGCCTCCAGGTCCAAGATCGAATCTAAGTGTCTTTGAACAAATCTTCTGTGCCAAGGGCAAGACATAACATGAATGGAGTTTGTAGTGTTGCTGCCAAATCTGATAGTTTAGGCAGCTGAGATGGACTTCTATATATGTTTTTTTTTTTTTTTTGCATTACATCAAAACACTGATGTGCTATAACAACAGAAAACAAAAAAGACATAGAGACACTTGTTGTTTTGCCATTTTTCCACCTCGTCTCTATCTAAAAACAGAGCATGGAAAAAAAGTAAAATGCAGACAGCAGGCAATTTAGACAGTGGCACTTTGGCAACATAATTACCAAGCTGAATGCACAGGTCTCTCTCTCATTCCTTCTCTTTCTTTCTAAAACACAAAGCTCTTTCACTGGCCCCTAGATCCCTGGGAGAAGTATGGGGATGGCCCCCACACACTGCTGATTATAGCCTTGAAAGTGAGTGAGAGTGAGAGAGAGAGGGAGAGAGGCACTGATACAACCGTCATAAAAAGAAGCACACCCACAGAGAGAGAGAGAGAGAGAGAGAGAGAGAGAGGGAGAGAGAGAGAGAGAGAGAGAGAGAGGCACAGTCTTTGAGTTTGTGAGTGAGTTAATATGAGAAGAGACTAAAACCATGGTGTTAAAGGATGAGCATGTAAGTAAGGGTTGTGTAAGTGATATAGATCATTCATTAATCATCAGACTGACTAATAATGTAATACAAATTAACTCAATTCTGCCATCCTTAAAGCAACAGGACAGTAGAGACATTCCATTTTTCAGAAATTTCATTAGCTATGCCAGTGCAAACAACATTCAGTGGCATATTCTCTAAACAGTTGACCTCAGTCTTATTCATCAACCACCTGCAATTGAGTTTAACCAGATGCTAAATACAAACCCGATTCCAAAAAAGTTGGGACACTGTACAAAGTAAAAAAGGAATGGAATAATTTACAAATCTCATAAAATTATATTTTATTCACAATAGAATATAGATAACATACCAAATGTTGAAAGTGAGACATTTTGAAATGGATTTCATGAGAGCTACACATTCCAAAATAGTTGGGACAGGTAGCAATAAGAGGCCGGTAAAGTTAAATGTACATACAAGGAACAGCTGGAGGACCATTTGCAACTTATTAGATCAATTGGCAACATGATTGGGTATAAAAAGAGCCTCTCAGAGTGGCAGTGTCTCTCAGAAGTCCAGATGGGCAGAGGATCACCAATTCCCCCAATGCTGTGGCGAAAAATAGTGGAGCAATATCAGAAAGCAGTTTCTCAGAGAAGAATTGCAAAGAGTTTGAAGTTATCATCATTTGCAGTGCATAATATCATCCAAAGATTCAGAGAATCTGGAACAATCTCTGTACGTAAGGGTCAAGGCCGGAAAACCATACTGGATGCCCGTGATCTTTGGGCCCTTAGACGGCACTGCATCACATACAGGAAAGCTACTGTAATGGAAATCACAACATGGGCTCAGGAATACTTCCAGAAAGCATTGTCGTAGTGTTAATTTCTCACCTATTTTTAATTTAGTCTTAGTCTTGTGCCAAATGTCCTTGTTAGTTTTAGTCATATATAGTCATTCACATATCTTTTTTTGTTAGTCAAGTGTTAGTCAACTAAAAGTCTCATCATTCTAGTCTAGTTTTAGTCAAAAGAAAACTCAAGGTATCTTAGTCAAGTTTTAGTTGAATAAAAGTCTTTTAATTTTAGTCTAGTTTTAGTCATGATACTGTTTGATACTGCTTTTAATCATAATGCAAAGACCGGTCATCGGGACATAAGCTGTCATGTACAATAAAAGAGTGGGTAGGTAGCAATGCAATAAGCGGGAACCGCTTCGCGTCGGGGTAAAATAAGTAAGTTAACATAAAATATATATAACCTGCTTAATGTGCCAAAACACCATAGCTAACTGGTTGATTTACAGCGTAGATGCCTAAAATCAGCATTAGCTTATGAGACGTTAATTAAGGGTTAACTTAACTGGTTGTGTGGGTGGTTAGCCTTTAGATGTCGTTTAAGATTGTTGGTGTTTTTCCCCGAAATTATTTGTCCACAGTGTTTCCCATCAGTTATGATGACAAATTCTGACTTTTTGTCATTATCATTGTACTTAAAATGCGGCCAAATATCGAGCCTCTTCCTTCGACCTAGCATGTCGTCGTTCGTCACTCGTGTTCGCTTTGGGTGTTATGTATTCAGCAGTTTCGTGTTGCAGCCACAGACTGGCAGCAACAGGAGTATGAGACCTGTAACTTGAGCAACAGCGCGAAGCCGCAAACTCGTTCTGAATATTTTAAAGGTGTAACAGCTGATGAAAAAGCAAAGATGATTGTAGATGAAAATAAAGAGAGATTTTATTTTAGTTTTTATTTTATACCAAAAAATTTCATCTCGTCTTTTTTCATTAACAATAATGCATGTTAATTTAGTCTTAGTCAGCGTTTTTGGCCAATGGTGCAGTCTTGTCCTCTTCTCATCTTAGTCATGAAAAAAAAGGTAGTTGACGAACATATTTAGTCTCGTCTCATCTGACAAAATTAACATTACATTGTCGGTGAACATAATCCAACCGTTGCCGGCTAAA
Source organism: Carassius carassius (assembly GCF_963082965.1). Taxonomy (NCBI): domain Eukaryota; kingdom Metazoa; phylum Chordata; class Actinopteri; order Cypriniformes; family Cyprinidae; genus Carassius; species Carassius carassius. The sequence goes on from NC_081765.1 coordinate 19,543,443, forward strand.
ACTCTATAGGTCAAAAAAGAAGCCATATCTAAACATGATCCAGAAGCGCAGCCATTTTCTCTGGGCCAAGGCTCATTTAAAATGGACTGTGGCAAAGTAGAAAACTGTTCTGTGGTCAGACGAATCAAAATTTTAGTTCTTTTTGGAAAACTGGGACGCCATGTCATCCGGGCTAAAGAGGACAAGGAAAACCCAAGTTGTTATCAGAGCTCAGTTCAGAAGCCTGCATCTCTGATGGTATGCGGTTGCATGAGTGCGTGTGGCATGGGCAGCTTACACATTTGGAAAGACACCATCAATGCTGAAAGGTATATCCAAGTTCTAGAACAACATATGCTCCCATCCAGACGTCGTCTCTTTCAGGGAAGATCTTGCATTTTCCAACATGACAATCCCAGACCACATACTGCATCAATTACAATATCATAGTTGCATAGAAGAAGGATCCGGGTACTGAAATGGCCAGCCTGCAGTCCAGATCTTTCACCCATAGAAAACATTTGGCGCATCATAAAGAGGAAGATGCGACAAAGAAGACCTAAGACAGTTGAGCAACTAGAAGCCTGTATAAGACAAGAATCGGACAACATTCCTATTCCTAAACTTGAGCAATTTGTCTCCTCAGTCCCCAGACGTTTGCAAACTGTTATAAAAAGAAGAGGGGATGCCACACAGTGGTAAACATGGCCTTGTCCCAACTTTTTTAAGATGTGTTGATGCCATGAAATTTAAAATCAACTTATTTTTCCCTTAAAATTATACATTTTCTCAGTTTAAACATTTGATATGTCATCTATGTTGTATTCTGAATAAAATATTGAAATTTAAAACTTCCACATCATTGCATTCTGTTTTTATTTACAATTTGTACAGTGTCCCAACTTTTTTGGAATCGGGTTTGTAGAACATCTGAGTATTTGAATTACATCATTTTTATTATTTTTCATCTCAAACACGCCCTCTTTCTATTTAAATAAGGCACATTACAGATTACATCAGCTTACATCTACTCAAATTCATTGCTATTTGTCTGAAATGATTAGCATAATGCAGATGTTACAAGCTAATGGTTTAGTTTTTTTTATAAGTATTATTTTTATTATTTATTATTAAAATGCATAATTGGTAATAAGGTCTCATTTGTTAATGTTAGATAATGCATTAGCTAAAATGAATCAATTAGCAATACATTTTTACATTGTTGTTTTACATCATATTGATTGTTATTAATGATAACAGACACAAATGTGTAAAATGTATTACTAAATGTTGTTAACAAAAGAAACTTTATACATTAGCTTATTTTATTTAATTTTTTTACCAAAGTTTGTTATTTTGTTAGCCTGAATATGAGATCAAAACAAACAAACAAAAAATACAAATAAATCAGCGATCAGGGATTCAGTAAATTATGTTAAACATCAGGCCCTTAAAAAAGAAGATGCAGTGAACAGATGTCTAAACGAAGCCCAGGATGGGTAGAGAGTGCTCGTTTCTAGAAGAAGCCAAGTGGAGCTGTGCGAGGGTGTTTGAAAGTGAACTGAAAATGTTTGAAAGAGGGAGAGTGTGAAAGCAAAAAAAGAAAGAGGACTTTTAAGAGGGAGACAGACAGACAAAACTCCTCGCAAATAAAGCAGGAGAACACTTCAGTATGGCACATAAAGACCTTAGATCATTCACCTTATTATAGACACAATGCAATTAAATCTGGTTTGTTACATGATTTGATGAGAGTGGAAACCATTTCAAATGTTTCCTCTCTTATCTGGGATGCAGCAAGAGAGCTCTAATAAAACAAGAAATGGATATTTTTAAGATATATTTAAACCAAATGCTGTGACTGCCTGAAGAAAACATGCAGAGCCAAACATTATCTCCCATCATCCCTTTTGTTTGCCGCCTTCTTGCTGTTACAAGGCCTGTTTGTGTCTTTAGAGAGCAGTAGAAGTTGAAATGCACTTCAAAGAGGATAAATCTCTTTTTCTTCAATCTAACTTTGCATTAGCTATGCATAGAGCTCTTTTGTGTGAATGAACTGGATTTTTAGATATTCTGATGAAAATGTGAGTGCTTTCCTGCACAAAACACGCCGACACGATGATGTGGTGTTCTGGGTGGTTGCCAGGGTGTTGCTATGTGATAATTAATGTGTTCTGTGTGAACAAAAAGAAAATCTTAAATCAGAAAGAAAATCTTTCAACACCTTAAAGTGCAGGTGAAACAGGAAATAGCTACAGATCTGTGCCATGTTGACGGGCGATACACATTCTTTAAAGGCAGTATGTTGACTCACAGGCTGGGCAGCATGACAGGAAATGTTCAGGGCATCTTTTTTCAATGGGAGCCGGTTTCACTTAGGATGGGGAACTATGTCTGGCAGATGGCATGGTGGGGGAAAACTAAGAATGACACACGTTGACAGGAAGCCAGTATGGAAATGACAAGGCTTGGCAGGATGTTGGGGATGTGATGGGAGATGAAAGGAAAATGGAGAGGACTGTGTGGGAGAAGCCTTCAATTCAGCATGTGTGTGTGCATGTGCGTGTGTGTGTGTATGAACATGCATGGAGCGATCACACATAAACAGAAGAATGCTTACATCATGCAGGCCACTAAGTTATATTCCAGAATTTAGAAAATTATTTCATATATGCATTAAGCAGATAAACACAGCCATATTCATGCAGTTCTCTCTGTCTCACTGTCACAAAAACACATATCCTAGTTCAGTACATGTGCACAAAAATATTTTCAGGTATATCTATATGATTTCAATATTACCTGCAAGTGTTACTTTAATAGTAAGCTATAATATCTGTCTATATAAATATTAAGCACAGAACTAATTGGTAATTCTAGACAAAAGCATCATATCCAGCCTCTGCAAGCAATTGTTTGGAAAAGTATGTCAATAAATGATCGTCCACTGCTGATATCACTGTTATAACCCTCAAGATTGAGGGATTAGAGGTATGATTGCACTGAGGTGACAAATCCCTCCTGCCTGTTTGCTTTGGTGTTTCGATATATTTGAGATATATTGTTTTGAAATATTTCAAGGTATTATACTAGCCTATGACTCATAAATGGTTATGTAACCAGGAAAAACATTATATAAATAAAATATATGTATCATTGTCAATTTTAGCTCATTAGTTCACCAGTCTTCCGTTTTGGGTGATATTAAGGGATGTATTGAATTAAGTGTAACATGATTTCTGAAGAATCATGTGACATTTAAGACTTGCATAAAGGCTGGTGAAAATGTAGCTTTTCATCACAGGAATAAATTACAATATTAAAATACTGAAATAGTAAACAGTTTTTTGTTTTAATTGTAATACATTTTGATAATATTACTGTTTTACTTTATTTTGATCAAATAAATGCAGCCTTGGTAAGAAAATGAGAGACTTCTTTCAAAAACATAAATCTTTTGAACAGGAGTGTAAATTATTTAAGTGTGTTTTTCTTTGCCAGTGAGTTTTTAGTTTAATTTGACTTAAAAAAAAAAAAATCTCACTTTATCTCTCTCTTTCATCTCACATTATCTGATCAAAAAAACACATACTGTGTATCTCAATGACTTAAAGAACAGTTGAAACTTTTTATCCAAAGGTTAAAGTCTATACAAACAAACACAATCCCCCTTAGATCATAAATGGATGATAACACTAAACAAAAAGTATCCTGTGTCCAAACTGCAATGAACCAACAATGTCCAACAAGTAGCTGTATACAACTAGTATAAAAGAGGCCTATTTAATAATGAAAAGGCTTGTGTAAATCAAAGTTCTTAAGTCAATAGAAAAGATTTGTCATGACTACAAGAATAACAAGGTGAAATGCCATCAATCAAGGGCATGAAATATGAACCATATGAGGGCTGGAGATGACAGCACATCATTTGGTGTATTTAGGAAAAAGCAGAAAACAATCAGTCATTCTGACAATAATTTTGAAAAGGGTTGGGGAGAGTCGATGGTGATATTCTGAGGGTTTGTGTTCACCCGGGGGCTGGATTCATGAAAACATTCTGTTTCACTGTTTCATTCATTTTTGTGCTCTCTTCCGAGGGAACGTTTCCAGTATCTCATACACATCCCTACTATAGTTCTACTCTGTACTATGTAGCTAGCATTGTTGTAATGCTTAAATATACACAGTAAAAAACATTGGGTTGTTTTTTTAACCTAACCGTTGGGTTACACATATTGGGTCAATGTGTTGGGTTATCTTAAAATTTGTTGGGTCAATTTTTTTTTTTCGTCGTTGGGTTATTTTAATTATATCCCAACTGTTGGGTTAAATATGTTTCCCGCTTCACTCCGTTCAAATTTTAACGGTCCAGTCAGCGACATCAGTGGCAGCCTGCATGATTATGAAAGGTAAATAACTGTTAATATAATCGTATGATGTATATAACTGTTATAACATTAAGTAATGTGTCTGATACGTTAATTATTATTTTTTTATATGTTAAAAAAGTTTTAATTCCCTTTAGTCCGTTTGTTTCCCCCAGAGAATCAGATCGATTGTAAATGAATGCTATTCCTGTTTTTTCGCCAGCATTAATACATTAAAAGATTATCTGAAAAACTTTTCAGACAAGTATTACTTAAAGTTAATAAAAATGTCTGGTGAAATGTGAAAGTTTGACGAAATCATTAGAATTAAGCTAGAAAAGCCGCACTGACCATTTATCGGATCGGACCAGTGAAAGAAGCTGCTCGAGCGAGCTCTGAGCTCACACACATCAGTCATGCAACAGACAACAGACTTCGTGAGAATCGTTTGAATGAACCTGCAATTTTCTGTTATAAAAGTTCAAAACCCAGACGAAAGAAAAGCGCGCAGTCGTGAGGCAATCCTCTCTTTCAGCAAATATTTATACCAGTAACCCAAATTTACATAACGTTACTCCTACAACCAACCTTTAAAAGGGGAGCGTAAAACAGAAGTCATATTCGTCTTAGTTCACCAGCACTAAATAATTGTACAGTAAAAGTGTTTTAATGGTTTATTCATATTGAATAGTGTTATGCATCTATCAGAATACCCTATAATTACAGCAATTTCTCTTATGAAGATAGATTGATTGACATGTTTTTTAAATGTGTTGTACTAAATGTGTTTATACTTATGTTTTAGACAATAGACTTTTTCATGAAGGAAAAATTGCAACAATGGAATTTCTGCCTGTTAACTGAAACATTTCAAGGTAAGTAACCTATTTAAATTAATGATACATAAGTTTTCAATTTTACTTAGACCTATGACTTCCAAAAATTATGGAAAAAGACAAATGAGGTGAAATAAATGTATTGCCGCATTCCGTCCAACAAAGCTTCCTTTCATTTACAGTGTACTTTTGTTCCTCCCTACAAGTCCAAATCAGTTAAAGGGTAAAGGGCAGAGGTGGGTAGAGTACCCAAAAACTGTACTCAAGTAAAAGTAAAAGTACTTCTAGAAATATTTACTCAAGTAAAAGTAAAAGTACTAGTCTTGAATAGTTACTTGAGTAAGAGTAAAAGAGTATCGGATAAAAAATCTACTCAAGTAGTTAGTTACTAGTTACTTTGGGTCATATATACTGAGCGTATTTTTATTTAGATATATAGATAAAATGTATGTAATGTATGTGTGTGTGTATAAATGTATATATTTCATCAGCCTTTACTCCAATTTATGTAATTTATTATAAAACCCTGTCTGTTTACTTAAGTAACAGATATAGGTGTCATGCCATAACATATTTTTAATACGACTGACTTTATATTAAATGTGAATTTAACATTGAAAGTTAATGTGATATACATATTGCTACTAATCTTTCATTGTTCAGAAAGAGAGCAAACAACATTTACATTATTAAAGATCATTTTCACTGACAGTCTAGATTTCAATCACTCTCAGAAACTCCCATTAAAATCACTGAAACTGTTAACACTGTGAAATCAATATCTTAATTAAAGATTCGTACACACATCTGCACTTTGTTGTTTCTGAAGAGAGAATTCACCAGAAAGAGGTCTCCAGTTAGTTAGCGAGTGAAGGAAGCACCGGCATTTTAGCGATGACTCATCGGAACACCTCTGATTGGCCAATGCTTTAATAAGCTCAAAAGAATCATGTGTGATTGGTTATAATGCGCAGTGCTGTAAAAACGCATCTATCTCTGGCTCAGCGCCAGCAAGCAATCACAGATCTGAATTTAGCAGCTGATGATATGACTTGCTGAACGTAGGGGAGAGCGGGGTCGAAAGTAACGTGGGACGAAAGTAACAAAGCGATTTTCTCCGAGCCTATTACTGCATTTGCATTCCCAGCTATGACGGTATATTCAGCATTCAATCCTTGATGGAGCTGAGAAATATCACGTGATTTCCTCATCATTTCCCGCAGTTAGGTCGGTAAAACTGTTTTCGAGTACAAAAAGTAAATTATTGAAGTGGTAATTTTTTTTAATTAGTTGTGTTGTTTTTTTTGTTTCATGTGTCACAGTAATGATCAATCTACAGTTTATTAAGTGCTTTAACACATCCTAAAGTTTGCATTATCAAAGTTTTTTAGTATAAAAGTAATTCAGGTTTGAATGCCAGGAGTTCCTGTTGGGACAAAAGTAACAGTTGTTACTTTTGTCCCGCTACAGTGACAAGAAGTATTTATTTTGTTCCGGTACATGCTATTCTGTGAATTTCGGTCTCTTGCATCATTTATTCAAATGTTTATGTCATATTATACCAAAAGAATATGTCTGAGTGAGGGTCAGAAAGACAAACAGTGGTCTGGTTTTATCCAGATGTTTATGAGAGAGCGTTTCTGGACATAGAGGAACATCTGGGCAGCTCCTACCTCGCATTTACCTTAGTTATATTTAGGTTTTAGCCATACTTAGCTTTTACACCTCCAGCTATGAATTTGCAGTGTTTCCAGATGTTTTAATGCACATTTTGAATTTATGCATAAAAACAACTGGATGGAAACATGAATAGGCCTACTGTTACATTATGTTTAGAATTTATATTATGCCAATGTAATTTAATTATTATATTGTTCATTCTGTTGAAAAAATGTTTTATAAAAATACACTGAAATAAAAAATAAATAAATAAATAAATTAAGTTTGTACAGTCGGGTTTTGAGACATTTGATGAAACTTAAATTTAAAATAAAAATATAAATATAAATATGTAATTTAATAATTTTTTTTGCAAAAATAAAAGACATAATATGTTTGCAGTTACATATTAACAAGGTCATAGTCAGGTATGCTTAATAAAAATAAGAGTAACAGAAAATAAATCTAACTTGTATTGTTGTGTTACTTTTAACCCACCTGTGTGTTATTGTCGTCCCAACCGATGGGGTCAAAAGTAACAATGTGCAACTTATGTTCAAATTGAAATTATACTGAACCCTTTCTACATTTCTACAAAATACCACCTGGTTTTGATAGACCACACTTATGAGTTATTGACCACAGCAGAAATATATCTCTGTCTACAACATTATCTTTTAAAATGATGTTTTTCTGAAAAATGGTACTTTCGCCCCTGCTCTCCCCTACTCGCACCAGTGTGATTGTATTCAAATTAATAAAATCTTAATCGGCTATTTTTTGTCTTTTGGAAGCTGCATTCAACTTGACTCCCCTCTGTTATAAGCCACACACGTACAACAAACTAATGTCACAGTGGTATCATGTACTGTAATCGAATGTAGCCCAAGTTATTAGGCTACCTGTTAAACAGTAGACAGCACACGTGGTGTTCATCTAATAAGGATCTCCATCGCAAGCAAATAATAGCCTTGCAGATTTGCTTTCAATTCAGTACAGTTCCATTGCCACGTTTTCAACGCTGCTGATGTTAAACGTTACAACTCTGAGTGAACCACTTCAGATGCTCAGCGCGTGCGGCAGGGAACTGAACGAATCATTCAAACTGATTCATGAACCAATTCACTCGTTTGCCAATTGGTTTGATCAAGCCTTTGAACAGAATTGACTCAAAAGAATGAATCATTCGCGAATGGGCATCGCTCATTGCCCAGAGAAAAGTAGACGGCGCGTTTGGAATAAACTGAAGCATTTATAACATTTATTGCATTAAGATAAAGTAACGAGAGGAGCGTCGCCCACAGTAACGAAGTAAAAGTACAGATTTTTCCCCAAAAATTTACTCAAGTAAGAGTATAAAGTACCCATCTTTAAATATACTCCGAAAAATATTAGTTACCCCAAAAAATTACTCAAGTAAATGTAACGAAGTAAATGTAACTCGTTACTACCCACCTCTGGTAAAGGGTGGTAAAATTTACTCACATTAGCAGCAAATATTGCCACAGATTTTCTGGAGGGATTGAAAAATGGTTTAGTCTGTCTCTTAGTGCGAATGATCCCCACAGAGACTGTAAGAATTTAACTTAAAACTTAGTGTGACGAGTGGGGCGGGGCCGAGGGACATGGGAGCGAGGCCGGTGGAGTGATTGGAGATGAGCTACACCTGTTCGACCCACCGGTCTCGAGGCCCACGGAGGAGATGGAAGGATATAAAACTGGAGCGACGACAGTGAAGGACGAGAGAGGACCAGGCCTGGGCTTTTAGTTGTGTTTTGGTTTTTATTTGCGCGCACCAGTCGTCCGTGAGGGGCTGGTGCGCTGTTTTGTGTTTATTTTGCTTTATTAAAATGTTGTTTGATTGTCCGCCGGTTCCCGCCTCCTTCTTCCCGACGATTAGGAAGTTTAATTCATTACACTTATTTTTTTTTTTTTCTTGTGCTTTCTCTGTACTTTTGTCATTTATAGGCCTTCATGCAGAAATTGTCTTTAAAACCCTTCCTGCCATCTGCACCATACCACACAAATGGAAAAATGGTGTGCACATCATACACGGAAATGAAGCGGTCCTTCATTGACATTCAACCTGTAAGTATAAGCAAAACTTAAAATTACAGTGCCCTGTGTAGTCAAGTCACCTTTATTTATTTTATATAAGACACACGTTGTACAATACAAATCTTTCCAAAAGATATTTTGAAAAAAAAAATGATGACAGGGTGAATTATCACTTTAACCAATTTAAATTCGCTATAGCTTTTAACTCATTTAAATTCACTCATATGTAAAGTGAGTGTATCAATGAAATACCATCACAATGCATGTTAAATGAACTTTGTTTTTTTTAAATTCTTTTAAGGTTGACACTAATTAGTGCTGTACTTGAATCACGAGACAATCCAGAATCCGCATGTCCTGGTGCTTGGTGACAAGGAAAACTCCTCCCAAGTTTTTATTATTTTAAACGGGGAAGCGAGGGAACAGGAGATGATACTACAAGCAGTCGATCTGTGTTTTAAACTTTTCTTTGTATATGACATCTACTACCTAAAGCCATCTGCTCCCATTTGAGAGTCTTTGGAAAACACAGTCTTTAATAGTTTCTTCTGCACACTGTCTCCTCCTTAAAAACTTTGTATTTAGTAATCAGTAAAAAACTTTTTTATTTTATTGATCATCAGTAGGTCCAGCAGCTAGTATATTTTTTATTATTATTACTTGATTTTATGATAATTTTTTGTTTTATTATTATATGTTATGTTCATTTTATTTGAAAGACGTAACATTTGCTAAGTGTGGTAACTCATATTCGGAATTGGTGCTCTGCATTTAACCCATTCAAGTGCACAAACACAGCAGTGAGAAGTGAACACACCGTGAACACACACAGCAGTGAGCAGCTACAGTATATATCCAGTGCCCGGGGAGCAACTGGGGGTTCAGTGCCTTGCTCAAGGGCACTTCAGCCATGGGTATTGAGGGTGGAAGAGAGCGCTGTTCATTCACTCTCCCCCACCTACAACTCCTGCCAGCACCAACTCTCTAACCATTAAGCCATAGTTGTGAACTGTATTTGCACATTTGTGTGTTTTGATATGAATATGAATTGACACATTTGTACATCTTAAAAATGTCAGTTGTATTTTTACACATTCTTGTACATTTAAATAAAATATTTTAAAATATATTTGTAAATGTGTTATTTGCATATTAAAACAAAATCTGTAATTTACAACAAAGTAGTTTCAAAATATGGTTGTATTAAGTAATTTTTAATAAAAAAAATACTGATGTTAATTAATATGAATAATTAACTCAACTGTTGGGTATCTTTTAACCCAACAGGATTTTAACCCAATGGGTTGGGTTGAAATAACCCATAGATGGGAAGTTGCTATACCAACCCATAGTTGGGTTACAGATTGGGTTATTATTAACACAACATTTTTTAGTGTGTAACAATTAATTTGAACTGCGTACTATTAGGAATTGAAGACAAGTCTGGGGCTATCCTAACTTTAAGAAGTTATTTAAGACGATTTTAAGAAGATTCTTTTCAAGAATTTGAATTCTTCTTATGTTTTGTCTTAAGAACAGTTAACTTTTTCTAAGAAGATGGCTTTTTTTTCTTAAGAATGTTTTGTGAATCCGGTCCCTGCCATTGAAGGTTGGAAGGAAAATTCTATTTTAAGATCAGATCATTTGACAAAAAAAAATAGTCACTAAAATGATTCCCACTGTGAACTCACATTCCTAAAATAGACAGAAGCTGGAAAATAGCTTTCCTTTCTCTACGGATAAGGGATTCATAACTCAAATGCATATTTGCAAAACATCTATACAGGTCCAGCAGGTATAATCAAACGTCCCGTCTGCATACACACCGGACACTGTTTATTCAGACACAAGGCACATAAATCAAACACTAGCTGTATGTCAAGCTTCATTCACCTGAAGGTAGCTTGAAATAAAAACTAATGCATTTAATATGAATTTGATAATAGCAGCTGAAAAGCACCGCTTAGAGACAGACTGAAGAGTTCAACTGAGGTATACTTTCTCACTTTACACACAAGCGATTGCTGGTACTTAACAGTGTGTATACTGTAAGTGCGGCTGTGTGTTTGTGCCCGAGTATCTCGCATACCCACGTTCACACACAGACACCTACTTGCATTGAGTGTTAATGTCGCTGTTTGTTGGCAGCTATCACACTTTCTCTGTTAATCTGCTCTCTGTTCCAGCAGCTTGTATCTTGGAAATACCAGGCCATGTTGCCAAGCGACAGGTACCCATTCTGTTTTTCTTGGTTGCTATGGTGAGAGGAAGGAGGGTGGGGCTTGAAAGAAATAGGTACAGGCTGTTTCTGAGACACGCACTACACTGTCTCTCATGTGCACTACACAGAGATGCACACATTAACAGTGGTGAATATTTTTATATTAAATATGCATTTTTTTAGCAATGGTTTCATCATGGTATTGTTGTGTACAAAGCGAGTACCATATGATGTAACAATACATACTATATAAAAACTAAAATTATACATAAATATACAGTAAAGACCAAAAGTTTGGACACACCTTCTCATTCAAAGACTTTTCTTTATTTTCATGACTATGAAAATTGTAGAGTCACACTGAAGGCATCAAGGGCTATTTGACCAAGAAGGAGAGTTATGGGGTGCTGTGCCAGATGACCTGACCTCCACAGTCACCGGACCTGAACCCAATCGAGATGGTTTAGGGGTGAGCTGGACGGCAGACAGAAGGCAAAAGGGCCAACAAGTGCTAAGCATCTCTCGGGGAACTCCTTCAAGACTGTTGGAAGACCATTTCAGGTGACTACCTCTTGAAGCTCATCAAGAGAATAACATAGAGTGTGCAAAGCAGTAATCAAAGCAAAAGGTGGCTTTTTTGAAGAACCTAGAATATGACATATTTTCAGTTGTTTCACACTTTTTTGTTATGTATATAATTCCATATATAATTCCACATGTGTTAATTCATAGTTTTGATGCCTTCAGTGTGAATCTACAATTTTCATAGTCATGAAAACTCTTTGAATGAGAAGGTGTGTCCAAACTTTTGGTCTGTACTGTATATATATATATATTTTTTTACAGACTTTTTAAAATACTTTAAAGACTTTTAACTTATGAAAATAAGGATGTTATGAAAGGACTGTTTAAATCCTGTTTTTTTTTTTTTTTTTTTTTTTTTTTTAATCTGTGGGCCATTTATGAAGTATTTATGACCCGTAGCAGGCCTTAACAAGCCTGAGTGTTATGAAATTACACACACATTTTTTTTTGTTAACTTTATGTAAATCCTATTTTTAACCACAGCTGAGATGTTGTGTCTACAGACTGCTAGGGGGTGAAATGCTGCAAGCAGATCTTAGATCAGATCCACACTTTTTTTTAAACATATTTTATGGTTAGCTCCAGATAAATAGCACAATACTCTGAACCGACTAATAGGAAAGAGGGGGGTTAACAAAGAGTGATATTATATTCTTCATTATGTGCATATTCTTTGCAGGTTATTCGACTGCATGATTGTTAATAGAATTACCCTGATGTGATAACAGTCAAGATGTTGTCTTAGTTAACAACAATTACGGTTTTGTTCATGTGAAAGAAACAAACAAAAGAACAGACAGGCAATAAAGCCTCCATCTCCAGCTTGTTTCTTCTTTTGCGGGTGCAGGTTGCTGGCGGGAGATGAGGGACAAGGGCCTCAAGCTGGTATTTCCAGCAAAAATGAGATAACGGGGCTGAGAGAGAAGGTAAAATATGAGAAAGCCTTAATTGCATAAAGTGACAAAGTCATGACCATTTTATCAAACTAATGATTACACTGACCACTACGGTTAAACCTGCTGATATGTGACAAATCAGCAGTGCTTCTGAGAAAAGGTCAGGTCCAGTGTGCCGATCATTTTGGCTTAACTAATAGCATGCTAGTGATAAATTGCATTCAGATGCCATATTTAATACCTTTTTAACGGCTGTTCAAAAGCATATAACGTTGTAAATAAAATAAAAATACAAAAATTAACATACCACCTAAACTAGCCTCTATGCTAAACTTAACCAATAGTGTTAAAAATGCAAACATGAAATGAAAATGCTTTTACTGAAGCAACCATGCCATTTAAGTTTGCTTCTACCATTCTTTAATCGAGTGTCATGACTCGTGCCCAGGGACTCGTACTAGAGTGCTCTGCTTCAAAAGTGCAGTGCTGTACCAGGTGAGCTACTAAGCATGTTTTCTATGTTAGAAAAGTCAAATATATGGGAGAAAAGTGTATTGAGTTTATAAAATAGTATTGTGCAAGAAACCCCACAAAAATTATTAACTGATAATCTGCATGAAAAAGAATAACAGTTTTTGGTGTTTTAGCATTTCAACTGGAATGTGAATTGAATAAGTATAGGTATGTTTTTGGAGTTTAGAAAATATGTAGGTAGAAATATGTTATTACGATATGCTCAGATTGATATTTAGCAGCCAATTGTCTAACCTTCCCTAAAAATTTTATTAAAGCACTCATATGTGATCTCTGCTCTTATGCTGGCGTCTACTGTGAACAGTCATCTTAATGGTGCTTCAACACCAGTCTTTGTTCTCTTTCACACACTCTATTTCCCGCTCATTGCTTTTTAGTTTGTACTTCCTTCAAAGACTGAACCATCTCTTCACCTCTCACTATTTTTTAGACCAGTAATAATAGCTACAATGTATGACAACAGTACTGAAAAATCAGACTAGCTCATGGGTCATTTTTTCCATTCATTTTATTCTGAGGTGTTCAGCATGAAGTGTGCTATCGTGACGGCGAGTCAGTTCTTGTTATTCTCCAATGAATGGTCTCTCACGCTGTTCTCTTTCCAAGAATGCTATAGGTATAGGTTATTTGTGATATAATGTTAGTTAGGACTCTATTCAAGCATGGCAGGAAAAAGAGTGTCAGGGAATATTAACTGACTTAATTGCAACTATTTGACAATTGTACTGTAAGTGTGACGTAAAATGTATGAAAAAACGTCTAAGTTTACGTATGTAACCCTGGTTCCTCGAAGGAACGAGACGCTGCGTCGAGAACGAATGGGGAACGCGTCCAGCGTGACGTCTCTGAATAACGTGTATAATCAGTCCAATGGAAGGGCGAGACTTCATAGGCGGGTGACGTCAGAGACCAGGAAGCATAAAAGCATGAGTGGCGAAGCCGGTAATCAGTTCCTTCGAGGAACCAGGGTTACATACGTAACCTTAGACGTTCCTCTTCCGGAACTTGAGCTGCGTCGAGAACGAATGGGGAACAAGAATGCCCACACCGCCAGACTTTCAAATCTTTGCCTAGTGTGGAAGAGCACAGCAAAAGCAAGAGAAGGAGCCTGACAGAATTTGGGGACAACCCGTCCAATGGCCAAACTTCAGAAGGAGTGAGTCTTGACCCCCAGGAGAGGGGAGATCAGAGGGCTCGAGGCTTAGGATAGCATCCTGATCACCGCTTAGCATAAGCTTCTTCTGGCCGGAGGCCTCAGCCTCAGCGCACCATGGAGGACACATGTAACCAGAGGGTTTCTGCCCACTGACTGGCCACCGAGAGGGGCGAGGTAGGCCACCATGGCCGCCACGTAGACCTTCAGGGGGGAATGGGTCAACCCTGCGGAGAGCCTGCAGGAACTCCAGCACTGTACCATCCGGGCAGTTAACTGGGTCGAGCTGGCGGTCTCCGCACCAAGAAGTGAAAAGCTTCCACTTCAAGGCATACAGTTTCCTCATTGAGGGAGCTCTGGATTGGAGACCGGTCTTACAACCTCGGTTGAAAGACCGAAAGCCAAGAGTTGTGCCTTCTCAGAGACAACACCTACAGCCTCTAAGCTCCATGCGGGGGCGCACCCTCCGCCTGCGAGAGGAGATCTCTCCTGACGGGAACCTCCCATGGAGTGCCGTCAAAAAGAGAAATCAGGCCCAGGAACCATACCCGGCCCGTCCAGAACGGGGCTACTAACAGCAGCCGGACTCCGTACCGGCGCACTCTCTCCAGAACTCCAGAGAGCAGAGCAATCGGGGGAAAAATGTACAGATGAAGCCCCGGCCATGTCTGTACCATGGCGTCCAGCCCCAGTGGAGCTGGATGAGTCAGAGGAAGCCAGAGGGGACAGTGCAATGTCTCTCGAGTCGCAAACAGATCCACCCGAGTCTGGCCAACATCTCCAACTCTGCTTCATCACCTCAGTCTGAAGCCGCCATTCCCTGGGCCTCGGCCCCTGCCTCAACAGGAAGTCTGCTCCCATATTAAGATGCCCAGGAATGTGAACTGCTCTGAGCGAGAGGAATTTGTCCTGGGCCCACACAAGGATCTGGTACGCTAGTTGTATAAATGGCGTGAGTGCAGACCTCCTTGGTGGTTGATGTAAGAGACCACCGCAGTGTTGTCAGTGCGCACCAACACATGGTGACCTCTTAGGTCTGGGAGAAATTAACGAACTGCACGAAGCATGGCCAGCATCTCCAGGCAGTTGATGTGCTATGTCAGATGGCGACCAATACACAGACCGTGGGCAGGGTGGCCACTCATGACCGCACCCCAGCCGGTGAGGGACGCGTCCATCGCTAGCATCACGCGGCGACAAGGAGCTCCCAGCCACCACTGTAGGGGTCTCATGTACAGCAGGCCAATAGTATTCACTTTGTACGCAACTGCCATCAGACCCAGCAATCTCTGTGACTGCTTGACAGTGAGTGACCGGCCTTCTCTCACTCTCGCGACTGCAGTGAGGATCGACTCGATCCGAGCAGGTGACATACGTGCCTGCATCGTGGTCGAATCCCACATCATGCCCAGATAAGGCATGCTGGACGCGTTCCCCATTCGTTCTCGACGCAGCTCGTATATCAGTATCAGGGTTCGTATCAGGGCTGTATAGCTGTACTTGAAGTTGTGCTTTGGACGTACTGCATAATTTAAATAAATAAATCCTATTTTAAAAATTTGTTTTGTCTTGTTTATATAAAATATCTCATTCTCTTTAAAACAAGATACGTTTATTTTAACTTTTTTTTTTTTTTTTACAACATATTTAAGTTTATTTTTTCTTAACCCACAAACAATGTTTTTTTTATTAAACATACATATTACAAAGTAAATTGAGAAGTATGCTTAAAACAAGAAAAATTATTTATTTTCCAAGGGGGTGAAGAAAATCTTTCATTTTCAAGATATAATCTCTGAAAATACCTCTTAATATATTATGCAATATCATATGTACACTGTAATTAATTTAACTTTACTTAAATTCATCTTGTTTGGGGATGCGTAGATATTTTAGTACAAATACACAATTATTTGCAATGCCCTAAAATTTGATTTAATGTTAAATTCAATGGATTCGATCCTGTGTTAAATCTGATGAACGAATCAGAATTCATAAAGGCTGAAACTGAAAATGTTCTTATACTGTATGCACATCAGCAATTGCTCATATTCTAATTATGTATGCACCATGTAAACACCTTATTCTGAATTTTCATTGTAGTTGCTTATCATATTTTATTGTTATATTTGTAATAGTTATTTACGTCTGCATATATCTGAAGTGCACAGCACAATATAACAGGCAGCTGTGCTGTAAGTCAAAGACATGTTTTTGTAGTGAGGAAGAGCTAAAAACATCAATTAATTCACAACTAATCGAAAGCAGTCTGAAATTCACAAAGGTTACCTTTGCAATTAATCTCTCACCTTCTTGTCTAAGGACATGAATATAAATGAAAGATTAGATTAAATTATAAAAATATAGTATATTCCAATAGTTGTACTCCTCGTTGTATGTAAAACACTTTTTCAGAACAAAGGCCTTACTTAAATGGAAAATGGTGTCGGTATGAACATTTATGTAACCAGCAGAGTAATAACTGCCATAGCAAGTTTGTCCCCTTGTTCTCACCGTATCCCTCTTCCTCTCAGCCACGCCCCCTAGTTAGCTTGCAGGTGGCTAGTCATTCATTAGCATTAATGGCACTTCGTATAAAACCGGCACATCGGGTAGAAGACAAAGTAATCCCTTGGCTTGTATGTCCTCCTGATATTGTGTTTGCTGTGTTGTCGCCTATGAAAGACACTTCCGGGTAGCATATTGTTGATCTACCGAAGGTCTTGGCTGGAATTCGCTGTGCGCGCATTTTCATCGCCTCTTTGAATACGAGTTGAGGTAACATATATATGAAAAAAATGAGCAATCACAAGCTGACATCAATAATTTATTTGAATTACAAGCTGAATTGGACAATATCTATGAAAATTTGGCACAGGGAGCTTTTATTCGGTCTAGGCGAAAATGGATTGAACATGGTGAAAGGAATACGAAATATATTCAGAATTTAGAAAAAAGAAATGTTAGTGTTAATAGTATATACAAACTTAAAATTAATGATCAGATTTCTGAAGATCCCCCAAACATTTCTAATTTTGTGGAAGAATTTTATAAAAAACTATACTCTGAACACAACTGTAGTCAGAGCTCATATTTCCTCTCTTGTATAAAAAGTGTGGCTCAAGGTATTGATGAAACTCAAAAGGATATTTGCGATCAAGACATATCCCTTGAAGAACTTAAAAAGAACTTTAGGACGTTAAAAGATAATAAATCCCCGGGGAATGATGGCCTTACAGGTGAATTTTACAAGGTATTTCAAGGTTATATTTCTGAATTCTTATTATTAGTTTTTAAGGAGGCTTTGGAAACCTGTAGGCTTCCCCCAACAATGTGTCAAGGTTTAATTACATTGTTACCTAAACCCAATAAGGATTGTTTGCTTCTTGACAATTGGAGGCCCATAACCCTAATTAATAATGATGCAAATTTATTGGCTCATATTTTTGCGCAAAGAATAAAATTGTGTTTAGATACAATTATAGATGATAGCCAGTCTGGCTTTATGCAAGGACGGCATATTAGCAATAATATTCAATTAATCTTAGATTTAATTGATTATAAGGATTACATAACTGATAATAGTTACATTCTATTTATAGATATATACAAAGCCTTTGATACTGTGAAACATGATTTTTTTTATTTGATGTACTATATTTTTTTGGTTTTGGTCAATATTTTAAAAGGGCAATACAAAGTTTATATAGTGACTGCAATAGCTCAGTTAAACTTCCTTGGGGAACTACTCGTAGATTTAGCATCTCCCGGGGCATAAAACAAGGAGATCCAGCGGCTCCGTTCCTATTTCTTCTGGTCATGCAAACAATGGCTCTATATATACATAATGATTCTTTTCAAGGCATCAAAATTATGGAAAAAGAAATTAAATGCTGTCAGCTTGCTGATGATACAGCTATTTTTTTAAAAGATGTATCACAGGTAAAAAAGGTTATATATTGTCTCAATATCTTTTCCAAAGCTTCAGGTTTATCTTTAAATGTAAAAAAATGTACTCTTTTTCCACTTAAAGAGAATGATACCCATTTAACCGAATTTGAAGGTATTCCAATTAGGGAGCAAGTTACATATCTTGGTATCAATATATGTAAAAATCAATCGGACAGAGTGCAATCCAATTTCCAACCCCTTATGGGAAAAATTAAAAAGAAATTTGATATGTGGCTCATGAGGGATTTGTCACTCAAAGGTAGAGTTCTTTTGTCCAAAACTGAGGGGTTGTCTCGTTTAGTCTATCCTGCAAAAGTATTAGATGTACTAAAATCTTTAAAAAAAAAATTGATTCCACTTTATTTAACTTCATATGGAAAAACAAGTCACACTATTTAAATAAAAATATTTTATGTAGTTCTTATAATCAAGGAGGTTTGAATGTGCTTGATTTTGGTACTTCTAATACAATTTTCAAGTTGAATTGGATAAATTATTAAGAATACAGACAAACTATGGTACATAATTCCTAATCTTATTTTTGAAAAAGTTGGTGGTATAGAGTTCCTTTTAAAATGTGACTTTGAGGTTAACAAGCTCCCAATACAGCTATCTAATTTTCATAGACAGGCTCTTTTATGTTGGCTTCTTATATACAAACACAACTTTTCCCCCCACAAACAGTTAATTTGGAATAAAAAAACAGTTAAATATAAGAATAAATCAATCTTCTATGACAATTGGGTTAAAAATGATATTCTAATGGTCTCACAACTGATAAATAAAGAGGGCTACTTATTTACATATACTGAATTTTTAAAGACATTTGGGATTCCAATATCTCCACGAGAATATAGCATTGTTTTTGATGCAATACCAGCAGGTTTTTTAAGACTTTTGCGAGGTGGTAGTAGTGAACCTTTTAGGCAATCAATGTTTAAAAAACAGGTTTTGCTAAATGGTGTTGATATTAAAGATAGGAAATGTAATAATACATTTTTCAGATGCCTAATTCATTGCCCTGCAACACCTCGAAATAAATACTTTTGGAATGACCATTTTGAAAATATTAATTGGAGATTGATTTGGACTTATAATAACAAATATTGTATCAATAATAAAGTTTATGAAATATACTTTAAAATTATACATAAAATATATCCAACAAACCAGTTCCTAAAAAGATATAAAAATGACCTTCCTGAATCTTGTGCATTTTGCAAAAAGGATACTGAAACTATTTTGCATCTTTTCTTTGAATGTATCTATGTTAAATTCTTTTGGATTGATGTGGAATTTTTATTTAATAGGTTAAGTGGATTTAAAATTCACATAGAGAAAAGAGATGTTATTTTTTATGACAAAAAGGATATAGAAAAGAGTTACATTTGTATGTTAAATCTTATTATATTACTTGGTAAGTTCTATATACACAAATGTAAATGGTCTGAAAGGATACCCAACATCTTCCATTTTAAGGCTGACATGAAGATTTACTTTGAAACATTGCAAGGACTTTCCAACCGAAAAGCAACCAGAACTATGGACATCTACAAAGATTTAAACTCCTCCTCTGTATTTTGATAATACAAGTAGGCTATACCTCTTTCTGTTTCTATTTTGTTTTATTTTTTTTTCCTTTTTTTTTAAGTAATACATAATGAGTATTATATGTGAGTGTGAAATATTTGTTTTTTATTGTATTATTACATGTACAATGTTGGAAATAATAATAAAAAAAAAATAAATAGAAAAAAAAAAAAACGAGTTGAGGTAACATTGGCTGTATGGCTCACAGCAATAGAGTAGTGTTCGCCATGTAACGTGTTTGTATGTTTATAGTAAGTTGATTTACTATATGATTGTTTCACTGTAAATCCTTGGGATGTGACTAACAAATGACCTTGATGTATGCTGGGCTATTTTGTATGTGAACTATGCTTGTGTGTGATTTTCATGTAGGTTGGTATGTGGGGGAAGTAACCAGGGAGTCCCACTTCCATTTATGTTGGGTGTTGTATTCCTAGAGGTAAAAGGAAATCTTGGTTATTGTACCTGTATTCCCTATCATTGATTGATAATGGTTAGGTTATATTTGCTGCACATAATGAATTTTAATGGTGTTTGTTTCTCCTTTTAGAATGATTGTCACTGCTGCTTTGCCTCCTGTAGTTTTAATGTAATTGTAGCTTTTGCCTTATTTTGGTCTATTTTTATTTTGTTTGCCCATTTGAGCTGGCCTAAACATAAGTGTGGTTGGTCCTCTTGGGTTTTTTTTTTTTTTTTTTTTTTTTTTTGTGGGCTGTAACTGGAGTAATATTGGCTGCCCCAGTAGGTTTAATAGTAATATAAATTTTCCTTCTCTTTGGGGAAGTAGAGTGTTGAAGCTAGTTTGTGGAGCAGGCTGCCGGGTTTGAGTCCTCTTTTTATATGGTGTGGCACAGTATTTTTAGTGGTAAGGTGCACCTCACTATTTGCAGTGATTGCTCTTGTAGTGTCTATGCCTATAAGTGTGTGTGAGGTATGTCTGTGTGAAAAGGCAACCGAATCAGCAGCACTGGTGATGTGTTGGTCTCATTCCTCTTCTAGGACAGGCAACCTCTCCCCAAACAGCCGATCCATCGAAACATTAATTGTTTGTATTTTTGATATTTCAGGTGGCAGCCACTATCTCTCTCTGGCTGGTCTAGGGTGTCTAATCCGTATCGTCCCATATTATTCTGAGAAACAATCCCAGAATGTTGTATTGAATTACCTGTTAATAAATGGTTGTGTTTTTATTGAAATCACGTCTCTGTCATTACTTTAGTATCTGTGTGAGAGCCCTCTTGTCTAAATCTAGGTGTTGGAGGCTTACATAAGGTAAATCTTGGTGTGAAAGTCCCCAGGTGGCGTAGTCGAGCAACCTACAGACAATACCTTTTGTCACTTAGCTTCCGTAGGTCACATGTATAATTCTTATAAGACTGATTACGGAAATGTTATTTGAAAGATATTTTGAATACACTGACAGAACAATGCAGGTAAACTGTGTGGATATCCTAGTCACACAGCATGAACACTGGACTAATCAGTGCAAACCCTGCACCAACACTGAATGCATGTTGGTCTTTTGAGCAGGATTCCACTGACTAAAGACCCTTATTTTTGCAACCGCTATTCTGACTAGCCCTCAGCAACTGGATTCAAGATGATTTTACCTGACTGTGGTTTCCCTTCTGCCCAGTATGTCAGTGCAATAATCTTACGAAGAAAAAGAAATGGGAAACAGAAAATGTAAATGTTGAACTGACTGCACAACACTGAAAGGTGTGTATGTTTGATTTAATAGCCTTCCTTTACATCTAATTGGACACAGAGACAGACACACACACACACACACACACACACAGACACATACACCCAGTAAACACCCTCTAAACCCTCTAATACTGCATTAATTGGTCCACAAGCACTA
The DNA here is from genome assembly GCF_963082965.1 of Carassius carassius. Taxonomy (NCBI): domain Eukaryota; kingdom Metazoa; phylum Chordata; class Actinopteri; order Cypriniformes; family Cyprinidae; genus Carassius; species Carassius carassius. Next base: position 19,565,139 of record NC_081765.1, read on the forward strand.
AAACGGTGTTGATCATTAATTTGTCATGGTACAGAAGGAGGTAGCCACAGTAACATTGCTGTCTTGACTCTGTATGTTATTCCTGTCAGATCAGACTGCGCTTGCATACTTGGGTCACCAAAGTCTCTCTCTCTCTCAAAGCCACTTTGATCAGAGCAGTCAGTGTCATAATGACAGCTGTCCAGCTGTCCTCCAGCATCTATAAAACTTTATATATTCTTTGATATATTAGGTGTAATATCTAATAGCAAGATTAAATTCAGATTATCTCTGCATTTCACCACCCTAAAACACCTGACAATATAGCATTTATTCTAACCGTGTACGGCATTAAGAGACACTCTCAAAAAGCTGTTAATCAAAATGGTTTGATTAACAATGACTCTATGATTTGGATTTGTTTTATTCAGACATAAAAATAGGGTGTACTTAATCCCTGATGTGATTAAGATCAAAGCAAAGGATTTCAGAGGCATATTGTTTTTATTTGACAAATTAATTAAGAGCACAAGGGTGAACATTATTAAGCTTTAGTGGTTAAAGAGTGAAAGAGAGTAAGAGGTCGTAAAGAGAGACGGATGATGAAAATCACACCAAAATGAACAACCCTTGAAATTGCATGACAAATGTAACTGCCATAAAGAGCCAATCAGACAAGGATCCCTTGAGTGAGCCGGTGAAATCACACTAAAGTGATTTTATATCAAGTAAAATAACTTTGAAAGTACGCAAAACTCATACAGGTTTGCATGAGGGTTTTTATTTATTTATGTATTTATTTATTTTTACTATTTAAATATTTGGGTAAGCTATCCATTTTCAGACAAATTTTAAAAAAATACATGTATATTCAATATTTTTATATAATAGCATAAGTCACTCTCTGAAGCTGCTTGGTTTTTTTACTCAGATGAAAAATAAAAAAATCCTAGCCATCCTTGTCAAAGTCAAGATTTCTGTTTGTTAATGACCCCAAAATGTCAGGCAATACATTTGGTTAGTACTTTCTATATCTTAATGTACTGAGCGTACTGAGCATCTTATAAACAGACAAAGAACATTCTGCATTCAAAAATGACCTTTTTTTTAACTTGAAATTAAAAAAGAAAGAAAGAAAAAAATGAAACTCTTGCAATTTAATAAAGAAAGAAACAAACTCAAGGTCTTATCAAACAATAAAATATCTGTTCAACGATGTTAGTTAAGTGTTTGTGCTAAACATAAAAATTAAATTATGATTAACCCATAAAATGAAATGGTCGGTTTCTTCTGCTTTGACTGTAAAACTTTTATGCAAATACCCTTGTCACATACGAAACAGTTGCTTTGCTGCACTCACATATGGGCTGTGGGTGCTGTCAGGTCCTAAAGTATACAGTTGAAATTAACCTGCATAATCTGCATAATTTATCAGAAATAAATCTGGTTTATTTTTGGATTGGTAAAAAAATATTCAGTTCTGAAAGTTTACTCTTAAATTTAAAGTACTTTTAGTAGAACTATATAAAAAAAGAAAAATATATGTTTTTTCATGATATTACGGTGTTTGCTATAATGAAGTGCTGTAGATCTACACAACATCAGTTCCTTTGTATTATTGTCAGGGTTTTGAATTCTGAAATGTATGTCTGAACATGCAAATGTAATCAACATTAAAATATCCCATCACTGTCAGACTCACAAGAGACAGACAGTGACTAAATATCTAACCTTTATGTGTCAGCCAGTTGAATTAATCACCAGGTAACGCTTGTCATTGTGGGATAAGACACTGTCCTTTACCTTGGGGCAACGAATAACGAATGCAGAATGGCGTGAAGAGTCACAGACAAGCAGTGGGACTTTTCATGTATTCCTCAGAGGAAATCAGCTCTCATGACATATTGTGAGAGGCACATTGGTAGAGCTCTTCAACACCTGCACTTATCATTCATGAAATGTGTGAGAAAGAAAAAGACCCGTCACCCGAGCCCTTTCCATCCCAGGCATTTGATTTTGTAAAGGTTCTTAATTAAAATGATTTAGTGGAGAGGCAGCACTGCGAGCTGCCATGACATGGATACAGGGACAATCATGGGTCAATTATATGCTTTGACGAGTGGCAGATCTCATGTCCTCTCCGTTAAATCTGCTCATCATGGTCCAGCACCACTGCCTCCATGAGCAGACCATTGAAAGTTGATACAGGTCTGTAATATTTTTTGTTTTTAAAAGAAGTTTCTTATATTCACCAAGACTCTATATGATTTTTTATACATATGTGAACACATTATTGAATTTATATGACACACATTGTTGTTGTTTTTTATCTTTTAATGAATCCTCTTTGGGAGGCATCTGTAGCATGTTGTGTCGGTAAGAGAAAATTATTTTGACTTGTCAGTTAAAGTGAAAATTAGCTTTTCTGAGAGGAGGAAGCTCTAGTTTTGCATTACAAAGGTAATTCTAATGGGATTCGTTCCATTACAAAGTGCTTCATAAATAACTCCTGTGTCCTTGTGTGACGTTTTTACCAGGTTTACAATTGCACAATATTAATTAACTTTGTACATACACGTTACTAAGTGATTTTATGACACTAGTATCATGCAAACAAAATGTGATGGGCAGTATTTTATTTTATTTTATTTTATTTTATTTTATTTATTGAATTGAAGTAGTACTGCCTAATAGACTTCCATTGTAAGTGCATACAAACATGCTTTTCTTTTTTGCTTTTACAAACTTATGGGAAAATTATGACAGCAAGGCACAGATGCTGTTCATAAAGCTTAAGTTGTATTTAAAAGAGATTACTCCCTAACTACAATGTTATCAGCAGCATCTTGTGGGTTCTGGAGGCGGCATAGTAAAAGCAGCAGAAGTAAAAAAAAAAATAATAATAATAATAATAATAATTTAAAAAAAAAATCTGGTCTGGGCATACCTTGATTTCCTGCCTTTTAGTCAAGTAACATTAACATCAGATGGTAAAACATCATTTTCCATTAATTTCTATTTTTAGACATAGGTTTGTTAAGAAAGGTGGTTCAGAATGAAATGGTGTTCGTATGCAAGTATAAGGGATTGAGAGTCAAAGAGTGCTAATCGATGTATTTGGGCAATTCAGTTACACAAAGCCAGATATTATAAAGAAAGATGAGAGAAGTGAGTGAAAGCAAGACACAGAGATAAAGAGACATCAAAGAAATCAGCTAAGATGATATGTGCTGTCTGCATTTACAGACATCTGCTCAAATGGCTGGTACAGGAACAAAATAAGGAGAATAAAGTAAAGTAAAGTAAAATCACACAAGCAAATAAAACAGGTGTCTGAAATTGAATGAGACTCAAGTCTGAAGTGAAGTAGCCGACTACTGAGACAGATTTTTGAGGATAAATAAATTATAAATATACATTCTTGCCTGTCCAAACACAACAAAACAACTCACAAAGAGCCAGTGTATGGAAACCCAAGAGTGGTGCCCTTTTCCTCTATTGTAGGCCTGTTCCTGGCTGCCTGCTGGTTCATGCCACTTTGTTTGCCCTCACTTTGTGGCCCTCAGCTGCCACGAACAGGTGACAGGTGGAATGTAATTTAAAACCCTGTGGAGTGAGCTGGTGGACTAAGTAATATCATTCTCCATATCCCCAGATGCGGCGTGAGGTATATTACTGGTCTGGTAATTGGGCTGGGTGAAGGTAACCTTCTGTGTTTTATCGAGTTAAAAATAAACATGTTGTACGTGTAATTTTAATTGATTGCTAAGGAGTGGCAAGATTTTGATTTTGTCATTGATTTGATTTGTTCATTTATTTAAATGTGTCATGTGACCATCTGGTGTGTTTGGTCAACAGAGAACCTCTTCGTCATTGGGATTTGGGTGTGTCAAACATTCTTCCCTATTAGCTAAGCATGAAGCTAAACTAATCCTTAATGATCTCAATTCTGATGAAAATAACAAATCTCCAGGGAATCAGTGTCCAGTCACTCTCGGAACTCCCAAAAGAAAAGTGCCAATCAACAAATAATTCATGGAACGTTGCACCATCCAGATTGAATGAAACACAACAGAAAGAGTAATGAACAACCACACAGCTCCTGCCATTCAATCAATAGCTTTGACCTGTGTTCTAGTTTATTTTTCCTCTTTCACAAATGCCTCATCCCTTGTTAGAGCAGTCAAACTCATGATTTGGCATTCTCCATACTGTAAATTCCTCTCAATCTACATGTTTCTTGGAGACTCTCTCATTTCGGCCAATAGTCGTCGGCTAATAGGCTAAGAGGATGTGGAGGCCTGTCTGGACCATGTTGAAAGCATGAGGATGAATATTTATGAGGAGGAGAGTGTAGAGTGATAGTACTAACTGAAGAGGTACAGAAAATCAATAGTGCAATGAGTTCAGTAACAGAATATCTGACACAGATGATTAAGGAGAACAGGGAACAGAGGACACAAGGACATTCGGATGATATTCATGATAGTTGCAACTATAATTTAGAAAGAAAAATTCTAGGCTACAAGCTCCAGTTCTCAAAAACCCCGGGAACCAATGTTCTGTATGTGTTTTATGGCCTTATTCAAGTGATTTAACATTTTTAGTTTTTCACTAACCACGCATAACATTTTTTTTCTCAAAAATACAATCATGTACATGCATGCATTTCACATATTATTATAGCCCAGTTTGTGCTGATTACAGTGAGATTAGACTTTACCCATTTAGATATTTATAAGAAACTGAAAAAAGCACAAATGTCAGGGCATGACAAAACTTCTCCAGGCCCCAAAAATACCCTTAGACTCCAGAGGGTTAAATCCTTCCAGGCCCCCCTCAATACCCTCTTGGGACCTGTCTCTACTGCTTAAATCACTACATCAGGGCCCATTTGAGCCTTTGCACTCAATCGAGCTAAAGGTTCTTTCATTGAAAACTCTGCTCCTGCTTGCACTGGCCTCCATCAAGAGGGTAGGGGACCTGCAGGCATTTTCAGTCGACAATTCGTGCCTAGAGTTTGGGCCGGTTGACCAGCACCTTGTCTGTTACAGAGGCCGGCAGAAGGGGAAGGCCATCTCTAAGCAGAGGATGGCCAACTGGATTGTGGATGTCATCACCTTGGCTTATCAGGCACAGGGTGTGCCTTGTCCATTCATGTTGCTCACTCACTCAACTAGAAGTGTTGCATCCTCCTGGGCGCTGGCTCATGGCACCTCGCTGACAGATATTTGTAGAGCGTCCAGCACCAGGCTTCCACTCACTGAATCCTTGAGAACCGGTATAAGGTTGGATTCCATGTGAGAGACCTGAGTGGATCCCAAATGTGTAAAGTCCACGGTATTGCCTCAGAGCCTAGAGGAAAAACTTTGAGGCCTGGTTTCACAGCCAGGTCTTAGGGCCATGTTACTGGTGTGCATATTGAGACAAATCAATGGCACTGATATATTTTGATATATTGGTAATATGACCAATTTTTAAACCATATGAATTATTAGTTGTAATCCATATTAATTTTGCATTTATTTATTTATTATTTTTTGCATTTATACATATGTGTGTATGTATTTTCCATCTAAAAAATCTCATCACATCCATTTGGCATATCACTTCTTATTCATTCTTATTTATTTACTAATTTTTTTCCCTCCATTTAATCATTAGTGCATTAGCTAAAAATAATACAAAAATAATTCCCAATAAAATTCCCATAAAAGACATCATTCCGTAATCTAACCTATTTTTAAATTTAAATATTAATCATACTCTATATTGTTTTGCGATTTTTTTATTATTATTAATATTTTTGTAATTCGCCATGTATCTGAAAATTGTCTAGTCCCATTCATGGGGTACACAATTATTATTTATATATCTATTTACTTACTTACTTGTTTTGTTTTCCCAGGTTAATCATTAGTACATTAGCTACAAAAGGGTTTAAAAAAACCTAAATAAAATAAGATATTAATAACATGTATAATTTAATCTGAAAAAAAAAATTGTCTCTTGGCTTCTTGCAATAGGCATTATCAAAGCTAAAAACTAGTTTTCTGATAATACAGTCTGTGGGAAATAGGAAGATGAAAAGGTTTTTCAGATACGCACATGCTGATTGAAATGACCTACCTTATGAAATGACATAATATAACATAACATAACATACAACAGAAAAACAAAATAATATACAATAACCATCAGCTTTTATGGCACACAACTGATGTGAAACCAAAACAAGATATTGTAATTCCTCTAAGCACAGTACTTTCTGTGGACACACAGCTATGCTCCAGAGTGTCCACTGCTGTAGGCTAGCTTGCAGAAATGACAATGATTGAACCAAGAATTTCTCAGGGGGATGACAGTGACCGAAGACAGAAGTAACAGCTTTAGACCTCAAAGTCCTGAGCCAGTTAATCCCCTCTGTTCAGCCTTCTGGGAGAACAAAAGGAAGTGATTTCCAACCTCCGGACCAAGCACTGGCATCCAATATGAGTCATACACGACTGAACATCAAGACATCTCAAGACCACCTGCTGCTTACCCTTCCATCTTCTCACCTTTGGACTTACATAACCTGATAATGAGCTGAACTGGGTCAGTTTTTACTGTCATATATATAAAAGCCCTCTAGACATGCTAACATGTGTGTTCTAGTGTAGTGGTCTTTCATTTGTTACATTGCTGTGGTCAACATCCTGTTGGAAAGACTGGCTGTTCAGGAACAATGGAAAGTTTCTGTCAATCTTAAAGGGATAGTTCACTCAAAAATAACATTAATAAGAAGGATTAACATGGGTAAATGATAATAGAATTTTTAGTTTTGGGTGAACTATCCCTTTAAGAACAGACCCAGCTGGTTACCAGCATAAGGTCGGGAATGAGTATGTATCTAGATAATGGTGTTTTGGCTGTACTAGACTTTCATCATGTCTTGAACCGGAGATGAAAGAGGCACTCTCTCATTACCCGCCCTCACTATAGTGATTCCTGAAGACTACAGTAAAGACCGCAAGCATCAGCTACTTCTTCTGTTGAGACATCATCGTCATATTAGATTTCATGAAAAAATCCCAAGCAATTTTGCTGTGGATGCCATTTTGAAGCTGTCATGGGTATCTTGAGAAAGGACAGTGCACAGGTCATGTGAAGAAGAAAAGAACGGGCACACATTCATAAAGATTCAGCATGAGAGAACGGCATGTTTCAAACTGATCTTAGATCACATTTTGTAGCTTTTAGTCCATGCTATTGTACTAATAAATGCTGACAAGATTCAGCATTAGCAGAGATAAGCCAAAATATTGAATGCTTTAAATTGATTAGAAGGGACAGTAAAGACTTATAATGTTACATGATTTCGATTTCAAATAAATGCCGTTCTTTTGAACTTTCTATTTGTCAAAGAATTCTGGAAAAATAAGAGCATCATGGTTTCTACAAAAACATTAAGCAGCACAACTGTTTTCAACATGAAATGTTTAAACAAGAAATGGTTCTAAGCACCAAATCTGCATGATTTCTGACAGACCATCTGATACTGAAGACTGCAGAAATTTTGTCATCAAATAATTCAAATAGAAAACTGTTATTTTAAATAAATATATATTTACAATGTTACTTCTTTTTTATCAAATAAATACAACATAGGTGAGCATAACTTTTAAACTGTACAGTAATATATACACACACACACACACACAGAAAGAGAGAGAGAGAGAGAGAGAGAGAGAGAGAGAGAGAGAGAGAGAGAGAGAGAGAGAGAGAGAGAGAAGATCTCTTCTGGTGAGTTTTATACTGTTATTGCATATACTTTTGCAGAGAATAAGACAGACCCTCTCTGCTTCATATTACTCTGCCTCCTTTTCTTTTTCATCTTCTTTTACTTAAATCAAGACTAAATACTTTTTTGGAGGCATCCAACTCCATCAAAGCATGAAACCAGCTTTCCTTAACCCAAACAACTTCAGTCAAATTGCTCTGAGCAAATCTGTGCCAAGTAGATCCTGGTAAATAAACAGAAAAATCTTAACATCAAAAAATGTATGTGCCTGTCCTCCACAATATCAAACCTAAATAATCCAGTCCAAGTGATTAAAATAAAGTGTCATTACTGCTGTATATTTACATCATTCGGTTCAACCATTTCCAAGCTGAATGCATCTAAATGTTTGTTAAGGATGAGTCAAAGGTAGCAAAGAAGCACCCTGTTTTCACACATAATGTTCTCATGGTAAGATTCACATGAGTCAAGGCAGAACTCACCCAATAGTTGCATCTCCCAAATAGCATTCCATAAACTGTGGGAGGACCAGTGTTGGGGAGTAACTAGTTACATGTAACGGCGTTACGTAATTTAATTACAAAATTATTGTAACTGTAATTAGTTACAGTTACTACGAAAAAATGAGTAATTAAATTACAGTTACTTATGAAATTTTTTACGATTACAAAGGGGATTACATTTGAATATTTACACACATCCACATACACATTTAACTGATTTCTTTCCCAAATTGCACTGACTATTCTGAGACATACCGCCCTAATAATTTCCGGGATGCGGAAATACAGTCTGGTTCGTAGAATCCAGTCATAAAAACGAAATGCCTAACGCGGACGGAATATGCCACATTTTGGATGACTAAATCAAAAGTAGGTCAGTACACTTGAATCAAAACATGACATCGACTAGTGTCTGTGAATATTAAGCCCCAAAAATGCAAAATATGACTTGCACATTCTGCGTGTCTGTGGAGATCAGGCGCGGACTGGACACCGGGAGAACCGGGACAATTCTCGGTGGCCTGGCAGCCGATTTTGCCCGCTATTTTAATATCATTATTGTATAATTGCCTGCCGAATGTACTAAAGCGATCATTTGCGAATCCGCCATTTGAGAATTAAATCTCTAATAAGTCATGAATTGTTAGTCATGACTCGCGCGCTCTCCGCGCCTCCGCCAAACGGTTTGATCAGACTCAGAGTAATCAATGCGAGAGAGAGAGAGAGAGAGAGAGAGAAAGAGAGAGAATACAGTGGACTGCTGGAGCAGAGAAGCAGAACTCCTGTTCAGGGTTTCAGGTCAGTTTCATCTGTAAAGATGCTTTTTTGTCACGTTGCTCATCAGTCATCACTCAAAATACTATATAAAGCACATCATTATTATCTGTTGTAATGTTACAGTAGTAATTTAGCTGAAAAAAATTCAGATTTTTTTTATAGGTTTAGGGGGAGCTATGACAGACAACAACACAACCCTTACGAAAATTAACATTTTAATATTTAACTATAAATCCAGAGAAAATGGTTACTATTGTTTAACTGTGGTAACCAAAAATGTAAAATTATTTTACAAATGTATTTATTTAAGAATAAATACAAATCCATTTGCAAAAAAAAAAAAAAAAAGGTTATTTTACTTTTATATAGGCTAATAAAAGCATGGTTAATTTTTGTAAGGGAAAAACATGACTCGTGTACAGTATTAGGATTTTCCTATAAAGATATTGTAGAGTATTGTATTGTAAAGTATAGTTTTGTTCAATCTTGAGTATTAAAGTCACGAGAGATGGATAACAGGGCAAAATAAAGAGACTGAAGAGAAAAATAGAAGTGAAGGTGCAGTTCAGGAGAGAACTTTTAATTATTTTGCATGTCCCCAAATTAAAGATTTAAACCTTTTTTATGTCAGGTCCATGCAAAAAATAGTTTTGTCCATGAATTTGTTTGTATGAGTTTGAATTTTCCAGTCTGATTTTTTTCCCAGTCCGCCCCTCCTGTAAATTAATGGCAAAGACATGGTTTCATTTACTACACATAGGCCTACTGAAGCTCGCAGTGTTTTCAACCTCTGCTGCCTCAATATAGGAGTACACGAGCACATAAACATAATTTCTAGAACTGCTCTGTGTCACTTCATGTGCATTTTACTTATTTTGAGAAAACTATCATCATATACAAAGAGACAGCAGTTTAAAAAAACACCAATGTTTCAGGAGTTTATTACACAGAATATGTCACATGCTTATTAGATAACTGTATTTAAGTTGATGTATATGCTTTTATTTATTATTCTTTAATTTTCACAAATTTAGAAAAGTAATCAAAAAGTACTCAAAAGTAATTAGTTACATTACTTTAATAAAGTAATTGAAAAAGTTACACTACTATTACATTTTAAACAGGGTAACTTGTAATCTGTAACCTATTACATTTCCAAAGTAACCTTCCCAACACTGGGGAGGACATTATATAAAACGCAAACAACAGTTAAACACAGAGGGAGGGAAATGCAGGAAAGCACGAGAGAGGCAGAGAGATGACAGTGAGGTTGCCCCCACCTTTCCCCCGTTTTGTTTTTAAATGTTTACACCATTTTGTCTGGTATTTTGGGCTTCTGCGCACAGAAGGTATGGCAGAGCAGCACTCACTTCAAAGCTGAGTGTGAGCAGCAGGGACCATGGGTGCTTCTTTACACCTCAGCGGGCTGTCTTTATCAGAACGTACTCTGCAGCTGTGAATCCTGGCAACATGAAGACCAGAGAAAATGAGGGAGGGAAAGGAAGGCGTGAGATATGTAAAGAAAGACTAACCCTGTGTGTGTGGGGAGGGACAGGACAGAGAGGAACGAGAGAGCGAAGGGAACGACGCTTGAATATCAAAGCAAAGGAAAATACTTCTTTGCAAAACCGAAAGATAAAGAGTCATGTGGAGCTCATCTTGCTTGATTTTTAACATTCTCCCCATTTTTTCATACCACTTGAAAGAATAGCAAATTAAAGTGACTTGCATAAGCAAGCCTGAAAACGAGACCTTAGAAAAATCCAATGGAATCAGATATATGGCTGTTTCTTCAACTTCATTTAATTTTGCTGTTTACAGTATCAAAAGCATTTTGTGTGTACATTTGATTGTTATACAAACTATGAAAATCCTTAATACTGATTTAAAACCGATCAAAAAAAGGTCAAATAAATAATTGTAATATTTATTTAATTATTTAAAAGATTATAACTTGTGTAACAGTCAAAATGTTTTAAAAGATAGAGACAGAATAGAAATATTTAATCAAGCAATTTTAAACACATAACGAAAAAAAAGAAAAAAAATTAATAATTACTAATATCACTTGTGAACAGAGATTTTATTTTACTAGGCCTCAGCTCAAATCAGTGAATTATTTTAATACTATTTCTATACGATTATAGCATTTATTCATGTTTTGATTTAGCTTTTACATTTTATAAGGATTTTCTTCCCATTTCTATTAGCCTTAATTTATTTTATTTCAGTTTTAGTCATTGTAGTTTCTAAACTTATTTCAGTTAAGTGTTAAGTTGAATTTTTCTTCATCTAATATTGTAAAATATAATTAAATTGAAGTGATTTAATTTATTATTTAAGGGAAATTATCTTTAGTGAGACTAAAGAGTCAGATATGGTACTTGGGGTATATGGTATAATTTCCACCAGCATCATGTCCATCTGCCAAATTCTACCACAAAAATTGAGATGTGGTGTAAATGTTTCATGTGATGAAAATTGTCATCTCCCATGAAGCATGTATATATCCCAAACTAATGTGAATGTGAAAAGTGTTTTTAAGAGTTTATTTTATAAAGAATTCTACAGTGCTAAAGCACCCATAATGGAAGAAACACCCATATAACACAGTACAGAATGATTCCAAGGTACTTTAAAGAACACCATGGGACCACGTTCAAACCAATATGGTCATACCATGTTACCTTTTATTTTATTTTTATTTTTTTGTTAGTGAACTCCAACATGGGTTCAGTGATGACTCAGACCACGGTTGCTTTGTCATAATTGGCTTAAGAGGGTTATCATCTTTCTCCAGACTAGCCATTCTCCTGCTAGCATTAAACACTGGCTCAAGAGCAGGCGACTGTAATGGAGCACTTTTGTATCTGCTGGTCCGGGGGCCACTGAACTCAGCACCTCCATTACACGCCACATTACTGGGAGCAGGATTGAGCGTTGCCGCAGGAATCAATCTTTTCAATCACATTGCGTTCACCAGATTTGGGTGGTGTGTCTAAGACCCAAGTATTTGGCCCTAGGGGCCTGCTCTCGGTCTCGCATTAGCCCTTCATTGGTGATGACGAGACCAACCGTTCCCCTGGCGGGAAGTTGGAGACGTACAAGTGACATGGAAAAACACAAGCCAGATCCCTCCAGGGAGATTTGCTAATATCTGCCAGTGCTGCCAGGTGCGTGGATGCTTAAAAAGCACAGGGCTGCATGCACTTATCGTTACAGACCATTAAGTGCTTTAAGTAGATGGATGATCAGGAATCAATAGGAAAACTTGCACTGATTAAACAGGATTTAGGGTATTGGGTGATATGAGACACAAAGAGGAAAGAATAATGCATCTGGACCCACTAACAAAAGGCTGTTGTAATGAGAGGACTAATTGTGTTGTTATATTGTACATGCTTCTCCAATTACTTGTCTTTTAAGTGGTTTGCTCTGTTGTGCATTGGTGACTGATCAGAAAAGTGATCTCAGTAATTTTCCAATTCCTGGGCTGCCCTGATCCTAACTCAATAGGTCAATTTCTAGACTTTGAGGTAATGAATGAGATTAATGTGATATTGGATTTCTAATCCAATGATTATTGTAGCTGTTCTTTCAATGAAATGGTCAATACAATTTGTGAATTGATCTTAATCGGTCTAATTGATTCACTTGAATGGACTGAAGCAATGTAATCTTAAATGGATAGTTCACCCAAAAATGAAAACATTCTGTCAAATATACCCTTTTCTCAGTGACGTTAGCTAACTTCCGCTTTTCTGCGAAGCAATGCATTTACTTCCATTATACCTTTACAACAGAGATTTGGAAAATGCGGGAAACAGTTGAATATAAAGGCGTGCATTATGAGTTATTGCTAATAAAATTAATGCACTTAAAGTCTGGTTCTTTGGCGAACGATATTCTGCAAGCTACTGTAGCAGTGTCATAGACTTGCTTTCAGATTTATAAGATAAAAATTACGTATACAAACCAAATATTTACTTAAAATCATTTAACTTTTTATTCAAGTTTATATCATTCCATGGATAATTTATTTGATTTATTTCAGCAGTTGCTGGAATGGTTGTAATAGTGAGTACACTGTGTAAATCCTTTGTGTATATTTGAATGCAAATATGTACAGTAGTTGTTCTGCAAAATATATTTTTTTATTAATTAATTATTTTTTTACTATGGGAAAAAATAACATGGACACAAGTAATATTTTTAAATTAAATATTCTGATATTAAGGTAAGTTTCATAAGTTTACAGAAATGCAAGTGATCTAAAATAAAAATAAAAAATTCCAGTTTAAAAATAAAATGTCTTTATATTGAAACAATGAAAGAACTATCACCGTCAAGCCGTGGTGCTACAGAACTATGGGCCTCTATAATTACTTTTATAATTATAATTCCTCTGTTTAATTTGACTTTACATGTAAACCCTAGTACATAAATTATTGAATAAAAAGGCATTCTGTTACCACATGTAAATATCTTAAACATTTGTTTATTTGACAAATATATCTGTCACAGGCTCAGCACCCTCATACTTCCACTCACTATTGTGAATCTACATCCCCTCCAGAAGACTGAGATTTGCTAGTGAGTGACACCTCATGGTACAATCACAGAGAGGCTCAAAATCACTTTCCAGAACATTCTCGATCACCGTTCCTGGCTGGTGGAATGATCTTCCCACCCCTATCCAGAATGCTGAATCCCTAACAATTTTCAAGCGATCTCTTTCGAAGCTACTTTAATTCATCACAAAAAATTATAAATAAAATAAAATATTTCTATTTATTCCTTCTCTTTCTAGCATGTACTTATTTGAACAATGTCTAAAACTTGGTATTGCAAGCACTTCCGGTGTCTGTTTGCCTCTATAAGAAGAATCGCTTTATGTATTCCCCAATTGTAAGTCGCTTTAAATAAAAGCATCTGCAAAATGACTAAATGTAAATGTATATCTAACTTAGATGTATATTATTAGCCACACTATTATGTCATAAAGTGGCACATTCCACAAGCTGTCGTTTTGGCAGATTGGCTTCAATATAAGCTGATTTAAGACTAATAAGTAAGTTTTGAGTTCTGAAACTTAAAGGATTGTTTTTATAATACAATCACCTCTTATATGTAAAAAAAAACAAACAAACAAGGAAATTATGATTTCTTATTTCATGACCCCTTCAAGAGCACACAGAGGACTTCAATTATAGGACAAAAATAAATATATTTTTTTTATTTAAAAATTGTACAGTACAATTTAGCAAAAAAAAATACTAGTAAACATAACAAAGTCATGACTTTTTATATGAAAATTATCAACACAAAACGCACACACAAAAAATTACACTAATTTCCAAATTGTTGCTTTTTCAATTTGTGTCTCTTTAAAGCAACAGTTTGAAATAAATTATTTATAATGAGATCGTGTGTATTCTAAACAACTGGATATTCATTCTTTATGGTATAATCTGTCGAGTCAGCATAGATCAGATCCTTGTATTTTTCCCATACTCTTTCTTTCCATTTTTTTTCAAACCACTTCAAATTTCTTCCTCCATCTCCACCACTCTCTGCGGTTCAGGGGGAGACTGCTGCTGTGAAGCAGGGTCCCAGGAGGGGTACAGCAACCATTAGGAGACAGCTTTTAACATTCCCATCACAGGAGGCCAGTGAGAGACACCTGCCCCAGCCTCCAGAGCTCTGCAGAGCCCTAAGGAGCTCTGCGGTCTCCATGGTGAATGACACAGTGGAACGACATGTGTACTATACACTCAGGGATAGACAGTTAAAGGGTTGCTAACAGTTCAATGAAAAATGGCTGAAAAATAATCTTTGCCATAACAGAAAACAGTTATTATACTACTAATTAGTTACTGTAAAATTAATTCACACGATTACAGTATTTTTTATCAAATAAATGCAGCCTTGATAAGCATATGAAACTTATTTCAATTATTAAAATAATAATAATAATAATAAAAACATTCAACAAATCTTACCAACCCCAATTTTTTTCATGGTAGTGTTTTTTATAAAATACAAAAATGCAATTAATTTTCCCTAAAATGCTATCCACAAAATCTGTCAGTAAACTGATCCTTTTCTCTCGTTATTACTTTACTGACTTTTTTATTTTATGTTAGGAGACTATTATCCTCAGCACTATTCCAGTTCATTCCACAGCTCATTAAATGGAATAACAGAGCATGTCTCGAACCCCAATTTGGGACACTCTTATCTGCTGAAACCAATTGAACATGACCTGATCAGAGTGATCTCAAGCACAGAACAAGCAGGGAGAGAGACAGACAAGGCCTCCTTAAATAGAGAGGGATTCTTTCAGTTGATGCTAAGCTACACAGTTGCACAGATGAAAATCATTCAGAGCGTATCCGCAGAGATACTCATTCTCCATAGGCCCATGAACAGAACCTTAAATGACTTGTCCTCTCTGTTGTCAACAAAAATGGATAAGAATAGACAAACGCCCCAGATGATTATGATTACTGACAAAACTAATGGATATTCATGAGCTGAGTGTGACATTTGGGGCTGTAATAATTGTCCTTAAGCTCTTAAGGTGAAAACTGATTCTCCACTGATAGGGGTGATGAACAGGTCTTATAGCTTACAAAACTTAGATGCCCCATGGTTCAAAAGCAGTCAGTCTAACAAAGAGCTATTGTGCAGGCTAAAAGGAATCAGTGTCTGCAATTTAGTTTTTTTGTCCTCAGTGTTATTCCTCAAAGCAGAGCACAGAGGCTACTGTCAAGAGGTGTAAGATTGCAAATGGATCTTAAGTAACAGACTTGATTGGATCTACCCTCTGCGGCTGGACTGACACAGATCACAAATACAGCATGGACCTGTCCCTCTAGCCATGGGTTTGCCATGGTAACTCATAAGATTAGTGCAGGTGGCAGACTCTCTCGGTGGGGTAAATTACACACCACTAGCATTTTATAAAAAAGAATAAAAATAAAATAAGGTCAAATTAAGTTGCCTTGAATAAATCCCTGCTTTGCATACTACTTTTTAGATTCACAGTATTTGCATTTGGTGAGAAGAAAAGAATCTTGGGTAAACTGATGATGATGTCAGAAGGCAGAGCAGTAAAGCATTATGCAATGACTGGGTATTGATTCAGCTTGGTACTGATTGGCCGCCTGAAAAAAATGCCTTTAATTGGTTACTGTTGCATAATATGAATTTAATGCTGCTCTACATTAAAAAGGAATTAGGACCCTCTCGTTTGTGAGTTCATGCTTTTGTAGCAATTTATTAACAGCCAGCAAATGTGCTATGAATGCGGCTGAATGATTCCAGCAGCACCGAAGCAAAGCAATGATGATTACCACAGATAGCTGATATTGCTGCTGTCACTACAGCTCTGTTCCAAAACCTAATAGACTGTATACATAAGCAATATCATAACCCAAATGAAACCTCTAGAGTTTCTCATTTGGAAAGCACTACTTGAAGCAGCTTAAAGTTGTGTTCGGTGAGTTTTACATTATTAGATTGCTATGCTAACAAAGAGTGATACAGATTATCGATAAAGAAAAAAAATGTCGCATGGGGCTTGGTCATATCCATTATTTGTAATAGAGGCAGATTTGAGAACTTGCAGTTGCTTGTTAGAAAATGGGTGGAGCTAAAGCAGACTAAATTATTAGAGAAATCAGGCTTTTGTCATGAGAGAGAAATCTGCTGTTTCACCAGAAAATCCAGCTATGAACTTTTTAATAAAAATACAAAGTAAATTTTTCTAAATGTAAACATGCATGGAAGAAACATTCACAATAACATTAATTGCATGAATTCTAAAAGTAGAAAGCTGAATTTACATTTCATGCCAACTTCCAGTAAATTACAAAATATCTTGGAAGTTTTGTTCCCACCTTTTCCAATTCATTATGGGACTGAGTTTTCAGTTATATGCTATGTTGTCTTACAGTTGAATTTGGCCAAATGAGGTATTTAAGAAGGTGGTATACTTATGCTACATACCATTTGGAACAGGCTTCATGTTGTGTTTATAAAGTGCTTTAAACTAAAGAAAAGTAAGTGATAACAGGTTCATGAAACAAATAGTGTTTTCAAGACAGGAATGCATAATTGGTCTATGTTAAAGAACTGATTAATAACCAAGACTGCATCGGCCTGAATTAAAAACAGACATTACACTTTCCAATGAAACATGCTGTAATCATGATTAAAGGTTAAACTACAGCAGCAAATTGACAACCCAATCTCATGAGAAAATCTGTTTCACAATTTGGTGATTTCATATGAAATTGTATGGAAACGTATACTTTTCTGAGGAAAAATTTACTGTCTGTGGGCTGTTAGCAGATCACACAAAACAAACAAATAATATAATATAAATTCATACAAATTAGCTACCAATTTGTCAAAACACAAAATGGTAACAAATCTTCATGAGTGTGTTGAAATTAACAATATTTGCTTCTCAGAAAAATATTCAAAATTTTGACAAGACGTGATTCAGCTACAGCACACAATATGAAAAACTCTCATCATCTACACTCATCTGATCTATTAAATAATAGAGAGACACATTAAAGGTCTATTGGAGTTAATGTTCCTGATAAGACTGCTTCGATAAAACTGTAAAAATAAATAAAACTGCCATTTTTCATGAATTACACCACAAAGAACATCCAGATCCTGACAAGTATACCATTATACAGCACAAATGATAGAGTCCACAGTAAGAAAACACACCTAATAGACCATACTGGAAAGAACATTATGCTTTTTATTAATACACGGCGAACAGTGCGTACTAAAAATCACATGACATTCAAGTCACAGTATTGATGATGAAGTCCAAAAGCCACAAACAGCATAATGGTAGATGACAATGTGACTGAATATACCGAACATGACATAATACACAAATAGAGAACAAATAGAAGAATAGAGAATGGAAGATGTTAACAGCTTGGAAGAATATACAGAGTGAATATTAGATTAGAGTCTGGTTGAGATTTCCATTAAGAGTTTTGGATTATGTGGTTTAGTGTGTCTAGCTTGAGTCCTGAAAAAAATTGTATGGAAAAATAGTATGAAATAAAAATACCATGGAAGTTAATGACTATCAGCAACTGTTTGGTTACCAGCATTCTTCAAAATATGTTTTGTGTTCAGCAGAGGAAAGAAATTTGGAGCAACATGAGGATGAATAAATGACGACAGAATTTTCATTTTTGGGTGATCTACACCTTTAATGAGGAACTGTTTGTTTGTAACTACACGGAGAACCTGTAATTTACCACATCAGTGTTATATGCTGGAGTTCCAGAGAATCAAGGCAAGTGTCTGCCTTTGCATTTCTGTCTACCGTACATACAACCCAAGGGAATGAGCAGAAAGCACTCAGTCACACACACATACACATACACACACACTGTCCTGTGTGTGTGTGTGTGTGTGTGTGTGTGTGTGTGTGTGTGTGTGTGTGTGTGTGTGTGTGTGTGTGTGTGTGTGTGTGTGTGTGTGTGTGTGTGGATCACATACAAAGCGAAAGGTTGAGGTAAGAGATCTCTTAGATTTCTGATTCACATTCCAGTACTGTCATCACTGTTGTCAGCCCAGTGTTCATTTTTTCCTTGACATATGACTTGTCAAAGTGCAGCTGAGTGACAGTTGAGCCGTTTCAGCAGCACAGCAAAACCCAAATAACTAGAACACAGATAAGAAAAACAACAACAAAAGAGTAAGTAATTCAGGCATCAGATATGAATATTTATTTTTTTAAAGGAAAAGTTAGCCCCAAAATGATAACTCTTATGATCCATGTACTATATGTGGTGGTATTTGAATGTACTGTAAGAGAACAAGATTTCTCCTGAAAAACAACTTAAATTTCAGTCTGTTACTCACACCAAGCTATTGGATGGCTTCAGAAGACTGTGGTGCATGAGTCATACAGACTCGTTTTATGAAAGAGATCCAAGAACTCTAGGAAACAATAATCCACTTGAAGCCTAAAGATATACAGTACAGATTAAGGAGGAAAAATTAAGAATCAAATAAACTAAATAGATTATTCAGGTGGATTAATCTACTATTGGTTTAAAGAAACCATATAAAATAAATATAAAATATATTCAAATAGAAAACTGTAATATTAGATCACAATATTACTACTTTTACTGTATTGATCAAATAAATGCAGCCTTAGTGGGCATAAGTGACGTCTTTAAAAAAACATAAAAAAAAATTAATTGTTTTCTTAAATATAAATATTTCTTTAATGTCTTTTTTCAACAAAGCACCTTTAAAAGGGCAAAGTGTTTCATAAACAACACATTTTGGAGAGAAGGACAAGAATACAGTCAGACCAATGATTTGAGAGGAGTGGGAAGAGAAAGGCATGCAGGAAAAGATCCAGAGAAATACAGCACTCTTGCTGTTTCATAGTCTGTGCATCACAGTCCGTACGGCCCTTCATACATATCCCGCTGGGCAGTTCAATGGAGGACGCAAAAATATATCAGGGGACTCTATTGTATTTGTGGTGGAAGAAATCTATCCACTGTCCCATCACAAAAACTTTTACTTAATCAGCACACACAAGAAGAGTACCTGGTGTCCATTTAGGGGGATGTCCTTGCTCAAATGTCTAGGACAAATGTCTAATTAGCATGTTTTTCCATCTATCATGCCTTCTTGTTGCTAAGTGTGGCCTTTAGGTGGGCTTTGACATTAACTAAATTAAGGTTATTTAGCAGATGTGCTAGTTTCTGAAGTACAGAAGTTTCTGTGCTGTATGGTCACATGTCTTTTAGCTAAAGTGAACAGACAATCCTGAAATAAAAGATGTGTTGTTTATTGTATTTGTGTGTGTAAGAAAGAGACAGATTTTCTTTTCTGGCCCTTTCAGTCCTTCGGTCTCCAATTAAAGAAGACAGCCTGCTGCTTTCAGATAGCACAGGATCAGAGAGGGCACAGCACCTCAGAGCTGACAAATGCACACAGAAACTCATCTGGAGAACAAACACATCAAAAGTGTGCAGAATGTAACGACAGACAGCTCAGGCACATGTTTTTGAGGTTAATGAAGAGAATGGTTGTGTGTGCATTTGGGAATCTTTTACAATAACTTTTACTTAACTATACTTTTGGCAACAAAACTGTCCCCCAAAGTGAACTGAAAGTAATCTTTATCGATGTACTTAATGGTAAAAACTAATAATAATGTTTTTTTTTATTCTAAAAATACAGAAACCTTTGTAATTATAATTACCTCTACATAAAAATGTATTAAAGTCTAAAGTATGTCCTCATTTAGTCACTGTATGGATAAACATGTAGGTGTATGTGTGTGTATCTTGTGAAAATCCAAAACTCAGATGTATTAAAATTTATAAAAAATTATATAAACATCTTGTTTTAGTTTTTTTTAATGTATTAAATAAATAAATATATAAAATTTTAAGTTTAAAAAATGATTAATCCAGTATACACATACATATAACAAATATATCTATAATAGGCTAATATTTATCATAAAATCTGTATTACAATGCAGTAATGCTATATAATATCATAGGTGAACATAATAAAAAGCTATTAAAATTTTTAGACATTATTGTCAAAAAAGTAAAACCATAAGGAATATGATAGTCAGTTTCAGACACTTTGTAAATATGCTTTCATCATAAACGTCCTCTTTTTAGATGTGCTTTAACCCTCTGGAGTCTAAGGGTATTTTTGGGGCCTGGAGAAGTTTTGTCATGCCCTGACATTTGTGCATTTTTCAGTTTCTTATAAATATCTAAATGGGTAAAGTCTAATCTCACTGTAATCAGCACAAACTGGGCTATAGTAATATGTGAGTATCATGTATGTACATGATTGTATTTTTGAGAAAAAACAAATATTATGCGTGGTTAGTGAAAAACTAAAAATGTTTAATCACTTGAATAAGGCCATAAAACACATACAGAACATTGGTTCCCGGGACTTTTGAGAACTGGAGCTTGTAGACTAGAATTTTTCTTTCTAAATTATGTGAAAATCATCTTGTTTACTCACTTACAGAAAACAATATATTGATTTAAATTTTCTAAGACACTTTTTGTTGGTAAAAGTCATATGTGAGTAGGCGTCAACTATCATGAATATCATTGTGATTTACACCTGAGAAGACCTGCATAATGAGCTGCATAATGAGCCATTCAGTCATCTGTGCCACTGAGAGGAAGGAGTTACAAGAAAGAATGTGAGAACAAAATAAATCTATATAATTTTATGTTTGTAGTTTATTTAGAATATATTTAATTATCCCACAACATAATTTAATATCCACTGGGGGGATCAGTTAAACAGTTTATTAGAACAATCAAAGCTGACTTTCAAACTAATTTTCTGGCATCATTACTCCAGTCACACAATCCTTCAGAAATCATTTTAACAATCTGATTTTCTACAAAAAAACATTTATTATTAGTATCATTATTATTATTATTAATGTTGAAAAGAGCTGAGAATATTTTTCAGGTTTTTTAGGGGGGATAAATTGAAAGAACAGCATTGTCTGTCTGTTAAATGGTATAGTATTGTGTATTGTTATTGAAACTTCATAATATTTCACTTGAGTATACATTTAGTCAGGAATTATGTTTGGAAAAAGTATTTGGAAAAAGTCTAACTAGTAAAATGTTTACACGTTATCTGAAAACTAGTACAAGTATATAAATAAATAAGAGGAGACTTACTCATGTTTATGATCTCTGCTGAATAAAGCACTTCATCCTTTCTTTTCTGAGGAAATCCATTCCTCAAATCCTCAACCACATCACATCTTTTTGGGGTGAATTATGTCTTATTCCACTCATCACGAAGCAAACAGTAAAATAAAAAAACTTGAAGAACAGTCTCGCTGCTTTTTCTTCTGTGTGGGCTTATTCAAGCCGCGCGCTTCACTTTGAATCTGAATAGCGTATTCAGCGCGGGGGCGTGGTCACATTAGATATAATGAAGGGAGATGTGAACAACTTTACTCTCTTCGTTGATTATTCACTGAGTTACAGTTCATTTTAATGACGTGTTTGTAAATGAAGATCAGCGCATACAAAGGCTGCAGACAGCACACCTTGTTTGTTATCTTTATTTTATAAGTGCACAAAATTTTGTTGTTATGTCTGTATACAAAAAAAGTAGACCCTTTACAGATTCGATTAATGTATTACTCTTATCTGTATGATTAAAACTGAAAGTATAATTTAAGTTCTTTTCTGGGATATAAGGAGAAAATGACTCATAACGCGTATGCGCGTTAATCGACTCCAGAGGGTTTTAATTAGTGCTTTAAATAAAAGTCTGCTATATGAATAATTTAATTGTTTAATCCTTGTACTAAGGCCAGACTGTCAATCTATAGAAATATATTACAAAATATGTATATATATAAAAAACTACAACATCATCATATCACATGTGACCATAAAGAGCTAATGTATGTTTATATTAATAGACATTATCATTGTAAAACAATAAGGGATAGGCCTAAAAAGCAATAGCCGCATTTAAGTGGAACAACATTCACCAAAGGTCTTTAATCACTATCTGTCATTTTTGACATAAACTCAGTGTTGATACTGGCACATGCAAAAACAATCAAGCTCCAAACGTCTATGTCATTCATAAATGATTAGCATTAAATAATTCATGCTGTCTGGAGAGCAGTGCCACTACTGAGCATTGGTATAAAATGTGACATTTTTATGATGACTGGTTACCTTCAGGGAAGTCATTAAACAGCATCAGAGAATAGTCATATGTAAATATACACACTGTGTGGTCACTTTATCCTGGAACAAACACTCTTTAAACATGACCTCACCTGAATATATACACACAAACAAAACAGACAGGCCAGTAACTCATTGAATACATGTATAATACATACACAGTGATGCTCAATATGAACATACAGCACAGCTGCACAATAAAATCTCTGTCAACCGAGGGTCTTTAAAAGGACAGTCTTGTTTGATGTGCTCTCATAACTCAGCTAGAACTTTATAGTTTTTACCAATAAACACTGCAGTTAAAGAGCAGAAAGCTTTAATGAGTGGAAAGTCAAACTTGTTGAACATGCAACCTGACCTGACCAGTACACATTACAAAGCCTAATAACTGAGCTAATGTGTAACCTTGATGTGATCGGCTCAGGAAAGGCTCATAAATAGAAGAAATTATCCAGAAGTAATATTCTTCCTGAATCTTCCTGAAATGCCCTAGAGATTGATTTTTTTTATGAAAGATTAAATTTCACCTTAAGATTTCATCTTATTTTTTTCTTTAAGGGCATATTAAAACTGTCTCAGAGGATTATTAATATGTTTTAATCATTCTTTTCAAATGCCTTTCATGTGCAGTTATTTTCATATTTTAATGCTTTGGATAAAATGTCATTTTGATTGTTTGATCCTTGCCACAAGGCCAGACTTTAAATGTATAGCTGAATTTGCAGCTAAGTTGTGTATGTGGTGGTTAAAACCCTGCTTTGACTTAATTAGTGTTTGCATAATTAACTGTAAGTTCCTTTTTGTGCATTCTGACCTGGAGCAGAAGAACAGACTTCTGCATTGCAGAAGTATATCTTCTGCAAAAATCTAAACTAATGCGATGATCTGTGCAGAGCTGTTGGGATTTCGCAGGGTCGTTCTCTCCAGCAAGCTGGTGTATGTACTGTATTAAGGAGAAACGGTTCATGGCACATTCAGCCCTGATGGAGCTGAGGATATTTAATCAAGCGAATTCCATCTGCTGCGGTAACCGTCTGCCCGTGTTCGAAGCGGGGCCAATTAACGGCTGATTCGAAGAGGCCTGGCCACAGCGAGACACACAGAAGCGAGGGAACAGTGAGCGCTTAGCCGAGGCTTAGTGATTTTTCTGCAGTTTACCTGCCTCTTAAAGATGGCAAAGGGATTTCTAATTATATTCTGTGAAGTTTGAGTCATCAGTAAAGTTGTAAAGCTCTGGAAATGTTTTGAAATCATGGAAAAAATTAAACCCTTAATTGTTCCATGTGCCAGGTATTGTTTATGTATCCCTGCGCGCATAAATGTACACACATACACACATTTAGATTATAGACAAAGACAGATGTTTCAAATCACAGATGATGCAGGGTGGATTATTCTGTCTAAGGGAGCATATTTACATGACAAATTTTCCTTTATACTTAAAAAAAAATGCCAATTGGAATTAAATCACACCCTTTCCTTTTGTGCTTTACACCTAATGTCATAAGAAAATAATGGCACAAATATTCCTTACAAACAGAAACAATGAGTAAAAACTGATGCCTGGAAGCAAGGAGGAATTACTCTCAAGGAGTAATTCGCTGCAAAAGCTAATTAGCATTTAATTTCTGAGGGCCTGACATGATGGCTTATGTCATTCAGAATAACACTTCCCCATGGGTCTTCAGAGGGGCATGTTGAATGAGGGATGCAAAGCAAGGGAGTGTGGGAAGTGAAGGCAGGAGATGCCTGACATTTGGAGTCACCATGGGTCTAATTCAAATCAACAGCAGGTTATGTTACGTAACATATGTCTCTTGAAAACGGCAACCAGTGTAACTATTAATGACACGCTAAAGCAATGAAAATTACCCTCTGAAACACACAACAAACTAACACCTCAGTACCCCCTGAGAGTTTTACTTACACACTTTCAGACAACACTTCACTAAAGTCTAAAATGCATTATTTCACTTATTAATATGACAGATCAGCTTCCTTTAGACTGCCAGAGTTCAAAATAAATGTACACTATAAATGCACCAATGCTGTAATATGTAAATTGGTCTCAAAAATACTTGTATACAAAAGCCACATTAAAAATGTGTGATTGCCATATGAATGTCATTGTATTGGTTACATAAAATTTCAAAACAAGAAGTTAATATCAACATACATTTGTCACAATCATTCTGTCCAGTCTAGGTTTGGATATGGAATTACATTTGTTTCAATAATAATGAACGAAACTTTATAAAACTGGACGTAACTTTTTCAGAAACTATCAAAAATATGCCATTACAAAAGAAGAAGAAAAAACAATGAAAACGAATAAAAAATGAACTCAGTCGCACAAATTTAACATGCTCTTCAAACATGTTTTTCAAAGATTAGTTTTCGCTAAATTCATTGCCACAGATTTCGCTTACGTTTCGGAGTTTTTCGTTTGGTGTTTTGACACAAACCTCTCATGGGGGCGGGCTTAACAGTGGTCTACTCTGATTGGATAGTGAGCTTTTGATGGACAGGTGCACTCTGACCGGGAAGTACAGATGCGACCCAGTGGCGCGCATATTGAAAAGCTCTTGTGATTGTGATTTGTATTACTAAATATGTAAATAATATTTGACCTTCGATCGTCTCAGTATGTAAAGATGAGCTCTTGTCCTTCAAGGCAGCTTGAAGTAAGCTTGTGTTACTGAATTACAATAATAACCCGCAACAAACTGTAGCACACTGTAACATGAAAAACTTGTATCGATGTTATTGGTTACTTCAGTAACACAAGCTTACTTCAAGCTGCCTTGAAGGACAAGCGGAGGAGGAAGATGATGCTGCTCCATGTCTCTGTCTCCTGAAAGCTCATCTTTACTGAGACGATCAAAGGTCAAATATTATTTATATATTTAGTAACACAAGGCACTACGTATTGCATACAAATCACACCGAGAGCTTTTTTTTCTTTTTCTATTTTTATTAATGCAGAGAACAAAAACATAGAAAGGTATAAACATACATCACATAATATCCACCACAAAAAACAAAAACAAAAAAACATAAAGAATAAAAAGAGGGCCAAAATCTAAACAAAATTAAACAAGGAGATCAAAGGCAGAGCAAGATTACATTCAAATAGTTTTCCATTTCTTTTAGGAAAACAGAGAAGACAGGTTTACAGTTGGGGAATTTGCATTTGTGAATGTGAAATTTGTTTAGGAAATTTTTTAAATTAATAACAAAACTGATATTTTCATTTGTGGAGTCAGAATACCCAAATATAATGTTTATCACATGTACTGAGAAGGCTGGCAAAATCGTACACTTGACAAACACACCAATATCATCCCAAAGTTTCTGAGTGTATGACATGACCGAAATAAGTGTACAGTTTCTGAGTGTATGACATGACCGAAATAAGTGTACAGTTTCTTCAGAACTCGGAATAAAAAGAGCATGTAAGATCAATGTCAGATTTAAATCTTTGTATACACTTCTTTACAGGGTAGAACCTGTGTATGAGCTTAAAATATATGTCTTTCACTTTGTGAAAAAAAATATTTTGTGGTAGAGACCAGATTTAATCACCGCGAGAGCTTTCCAATATGCGCGCCACTGGGTGGCGTCTGTACTTCCCGGTCAGAGAGCACCTGTCCATCAAAAGCTCACTATCCAATCAGAGTAGATCACTCTTAAGCCCGCCCCCATGAGAGGTTTGTGTCAAAACACCAAACGAAAAACTGCGAAACGTAAGCGAAATCTGTAGCAATGAATTTAGAATCCACGATTAGCGAAAACGAATCTTTGAAAAACATTAACAAAGAATGAAGCATATTTGAAGAGCTTGTTAAATTTGTGCGACTGAGTTCATTTTTTTCATTTTCATAGTGTTTTTCTTCTTTTGTAATGGCATATTTTTGATAGTTTCTGAAAAAGTTATGTTCAGTTTTATAAAGTTTCGTTCATTATTATTGAAACAAATGTAATTCCATAGTTGGAGAGATCGGTGACAAAAGATACAGTAAAACTGAAATAATAAGTAATTACAGTCCCTCACCCTCATGTCCCAGCTTTTTGACATAAGATTTTTCTTTATTTTATTCGTAAGCAATAATTAACAAAAGCATCTCTGTGGAAGGGGTTTCAGGCAAATAAAAAAGGAACTTTCTAAGACTTTAGAAAAGTTTACCTTTAAAACTTACCTAACAAAGCAAATTGCTAATAAAATTTCATATGCAGTGTTGTCAGTTACTAGAATATTTTTGCTCCAGCAACAAAAATAAAGTCACAGCTGAGCTGTTGCGTGTCTCTGAGCAACACACAGTAGCGTCATTTCGTTCCTGAATGTAACGATGTTTGAAAAAGAGCTGGTTGAGTGAATAATTCAGTGACTCACTCATACATACAGTTGCTTGATAAATTCTTAAATCAATCAGTGTTTTTGAACTAACTGGTTGAATGAATGACCCAGTGAATCGTTTATAAGGACATGCAGATATATCACCACCTATTGGTCTATGGATGTAACCTGCAGAAAATCCCCACAACAGATGTTCTCTGTTTTAGTTGTTTGGAGATGTGTACAAAGACATCTATTTTCACAAACGCTGTAAAGTCTCATTGCTTCTGTAGTATACATTAATACTTTCTGAAACTTCTTAACAAATGATACGATCGCTAAAGTGCGTTACTATCCTTCAACAAGCTCCTTATGTGAGAGATCACCTGTAAATACTGCCAGTGAACCGCTGTGCTGTTCTAGCTTTTGTGGATGGCAGTGACTTTGATCCTGGATGACAAACCTGCCACTTTTCCTGTCACCTCAAACACCCCTTTCCGAATCGTTCACAAATCCCTCCCTTCACCATCTGTGGAGAAGCATCTTGAATCACAAAGAGACGCAAGCTAAAAACAGGATTTAACAGCTGCAGGTGTAATGATGTAAGAACAATATAATTGTACACTGCTACTATGTGTATATTTTGTAGAATATGAATACTGATATAGGCAGACTGTGTGAATATTTTTGTGTAAATCACATTAAGTTAAGCAGAACTGTTGTAGGCTTCATAACTTTGATGAAGTGATTAATCATTTCCAATTACTGACAAATTAGGGATTTTTGTCTCTAAAGGGGACTAAAGCTTGATGTATTTTCTGTGTTACATGCAAAAAAATTAATAAATACCTGTCTGCCTTTAGTCAAAAACAGGTAGTCCCACCCCAAACTTCACACCATTTGTCAAGCTTATGTTGCTATGTGAGGACAGCATGGTGAGGTTCAATTTTCACTTTTGGAGCTGTATAAAATAATTTATTTTGTTAAAGGGGTCATAAACTTTTATGTTTTCTTTGGTCCACTTATGGTGTTATTTTTACATCAAAAAAACATCATAATTTAGAAGTATAATAGGCTATTTTTCTGTAGTGTTTTGACCACCCCTCATCAGAAAAGCTCTGTTTGAACAGCCGTATCAGATCGTAAGATCAGAAGTAAATGCACACTGCTGTGTTTGTTTGACAACCTACACCCTTCATAGATGGACACTGTTGTGCATAAATACTCAGCACATATCAAACTATCAGTAATAACAGACAAAGCAATAGTGACCACATGATAAAAACAGTTACTCTTGTGCGGTGAGACATTACTGTCTTTTTGAAAATCCTGTGTCGAATTGGGCCTTGTTTGTAAACGAATTCATGGTAAAATGAAGAGAACAAAGGACCAAGTTCTTTCTCGATCTTCATTAAAAAAATAAAGTTAATCCACTCTTTCCTAAAGGTGGGATCAGAAAGAAGGCAATGCAAAGACTGTTTTTTCTTCTTATTGTCTCCGGAGTATCTTTATTGTTTGATTTCTGCATAGACCTGCGTTTGCCTCGCTCATTATTTACACTACATGCATGAGTTGTTGGGCGGGGCTAAACTGATGGTGATGTAGAAGCAGGTTTTGATCTTCTTCTGCAGAGGCGGTGTTTATCCACACTATTACGTCATAAAGTGGTACATTCCACAACATGTCATTTTGGCAACCTGGCTTCAATATAAACTGCTTTTAGACTAACTTACAGGATGTTTTTATAGTACAGTGACCTTTATATGTCAAAAGATCAAGGGAATTTTGATTTCTCAGTTCATGATCCCTTTAAAGAAGGAAAGTTGAAGAAAAACTGATGAAATTTCAGCCAAGAAACCAAATCCATCTGCTGGTATAAAGTTAAAACAAGGAAAGACCAATAGTCATGTCTCTGAAAGAGCTTTAGAAGTTTTCATATGGATCCATTGTGATTCAACAAAGAATTGCGTAGGACAGCCAGGTTATGCAGTAGTGCCTGGAGACCCGCAAATACTTCTAAAGTTCTCCTATACAAGCCTTTGATTTGTTTTCTCCAGTAATCCCATCGATGACTGACACTTGGTTATTGGATAAAACATATAGACATGGTTAAAAGCCTTTGACATGCCTCTACATCTTTTGTAATATCTAGAAATGTTGGTAAAATGCCTCCTACAGTTTGAGCAAAATTTGCATGCTAAAATGAACCAATGAAGTGTTAATCTCAAATAAATTGAATAATCTCTATATTATATTAAGGCAGCAAATTATGAAGTAGTGACAAACCATGACCTAAAAGTAACTGGAAACACAAATCAGAAATATAATTAAAAAAAAAAGATGATGTTGAAATCTTGATATACAGTAATATACAATAATCTTGAGCTCTGGCCCTTTTTATTGAATGCAATATACAGTATTGTTTGTTACAAAAAAGCATAACTTCCAGCAAGGCTGAAGTCAGTTTGCCAGAGGCATTAGAGACACTGCAGTATCATAGTAATTAGTCTCATATAACAGTTCACGGTTCCATTCCGAAGGCAGGGGGCTGGTTATTTTTTTATAGTCTTTATGCCATAAAACTTTCATAGACTTTGCTCTGAATTACATTGTATGGCATCAGATTGCCAAAGTAAATGGAAACCTTTATTGATTAATTAAGGAAGTTGTCACGGTTTTGCCAATAGACCTTTGAAAAGGAGTTAATTCATTCAAACCAATTAGAGTCCCTGCAAACTCTAACTGTCAACGGAATGCAGTAGGCCCTGTGCAAAAAATCGAATGCGATTTTCATGCACATCTCATCAGTAAAAACGCTCCTGTAATTAGAAGTATATCTCCAGTACGTGCGTTCAGATCAAGGTTGCCAGGTTTTCACAAAAATTCCTGCCCAGTTGCTTCTCAAAACTAGTCCAATCGCGCTTCCAGGAGGTTCCCCGATAAAAATTGATTCCCGGGGTTATAATATACGTTTTTTAGCAGGGTTGCCTTGGTAAAATTCGCATTTTAGGTACTAAATATCACGTTATTTGTATTGGGATCGCTTCGACCCGCGGACATGAAAAACAAACAGACTTGCGACACTAGTTGGCATTTACTACACCGAACCGTAATTGACTGACAATCTACACAAAATTGATGTTAAAATCGCAGGCGATTCTTTGTCGATTTTTAAAACGATTTTGTGTTTTTGTGTTAGTTGTCGGTAGACTACGGCTCTGTGTAGTAACTGCCGTTCCACCTGAACCAGTGTTGCCAAGTCTGCGATTGTTTTTCATGTCCGCGGTTTGAAGCAACCCCAATACAAATGATGTGATATTTAGCCCCTAAAATGCAAATTTTACCAAGGCAACCCTTCCAAAAAATTTATATTTTAAACCCGGGATGCAATTTTTATCGGGGAACCTCCTGGAAGCGCGATTGGACTAGTTTTGGACTAGTTTTAAGAAGCAACTGGGCAGGATTTGTTGTGAAAACCTGGCAACCCTTATCTGAACACACGTGCTGGAGATATACTTCTAATCACAGGAGCATCTTTACTGATGAGGTGCGCATGAAAATCGCATTCGATTTTTTGCACAGCCCTAGAATGCAGTCTATTGCATGACGTGTTCGCATGAGAGTGTTTATGTATGCGTCATGGTTTGAGTTTTTTTATAAGAATTACAGCGCACAGCAGGCTCAGTGTCTCTCAGTTTGACATTTGCTTTCTCCCCCTCAACTCTAAACCTGAGTCTTCATATATAATGACAGCATGCATTTAGTAAGATTTAGCCCTGTATCCTGTGAATGAATACAAAACATAACTTACATATGAATAGATATAGACAAATCCTCTACTGGAGAGTCTTATATATTCATGTAAAATTTAAGTGATGTTGGTTCACATGCACTTTAATGTGGTTTAGCAAGTCAGAGACAAAACTCTGGATTTTTTAATTAGTGTTTTCATTTTGTGTTATTGGCTATTCTTGCAGCATTCTGCCTGCAGTGTCTGTTCTGAGTGCTTGTGTCGAGTGAATATTCAATTGTGTTTACACATAGACCTCACATTCATAATACACAGAGTTCTGACAGGGATGTCGATTTTGAAACTTCACGTGTTGCCACAGAAGGCTCTATGTGACTTATCTCTCAGGTCATTCACAGCCTGTCTCTCTCTGATTCTCTCTGAATTGTTGTCTCATCGGTGGCCAATGTTTTCTCGTCTTCTTTTTATAATGAGGGGCAGATTGTGCCTAACCATGGTGTCATTACACCACCCTGGGGAGAAACTCTTAGCCGCATACACACATACATACATGCATGCACACACACACACACACACACACACAAAACTCGTAAAAAACAACTCTTCCACTTAGACATCATGCAAAGTTCATGAGACATCCGTAGCCTGCATGTGTTGAATTGCCTCAAACACTAAATGGACATTTCAAGATTTTGTTGATTACCGTTACCCTTTCTGCTTCTACGAATGCAGCTAGTGCAACCCTTCAAAAATTCACCATGGTAACAATAATTTCTGGCAAAACAACATAGTTTCTGTACTGACCAGCTCATGTCTGGTTGCTAATTGGATTCTACCAATGGTAGATATTCTCAAACACACAACTTTTACTGTAAAATCCATCTCATTGTGAACATAGAATCAAGGTGGAGCACTGATTGTTAAGAAGTTCTGGAACCTAAAATTGTCTGGTCGGTTGCTAGTGTGTTCAGAGTAGTTGCTAAGGTGTTGCTAGGGTTTTCTGGATCCTTGGATTTTCTGGATGGTTGCTAAACTGTTCAGAGCAGTTGCTAGTGCATCTATTGATGGTTGCTAGGGTACTTTGGACGGTTGCTAAGGTGTTCAGAGTTGTTAGTGAATGGCAACTGAATGGCAGTTGCAAGGGTATCCTGTATAGTAGCCTTATAGCTATTAATAAGCACCCAAAAGAATACATGTTAAAGAGAGAGAGAGAACTAAAGGAGCAGACTGCTTTAAACAGGTGCAAGAAAACTGGCCAAAATGGCTGACTGGAACAAATAGAGAAGGGGGGTCTCCAGGACACTTGATGCCCTTAAGGGAGAAAAAATGTGTGCAAGTGTGTTTATGCATCTTACACAGACACACAGACACACGGGAGCCAAGAAAGTGTCCATCTGGTGAACACACTCTAACCTGATTACAGAGAGCAGATGAACAAAATTAATATAGACGATTCACTAATACAAGGACTCACTGGCTCGATTAGGGTAGTTCTGGCACCATGACCATCAATATGGGAGCTGAGGATTGAGCAGAATACGGAGATAAAACATATCTGATCTCTTATTTATTTGCTCAGCTATATCCAACTAATTTTTGAATACATGCTGTTTAAAGGTTTTTTTTTTTTTTACAAAACATTTTCAAATAAATGCTGTTCTAAATGCTGAAAGCTGAAACAAAGGCAGCAAAATGGTTTCACATTGATAATAAGAAGAAATATTTTTGAGCACCAAATATTAGAATGATTTCTGAAGGATCATGTGACACTGAAGACTGGAATAATGACAATAAAAATTCAGGGCTTCCATAACCTACATAAATCATATGAGGCACCAAAAAGGAAATAATTCTGTCAAATCTGGATATATTGAAGTAAATATCAACATATAAATGGAAATCTCAATATATAGAAGTAAATCTAAATATATAAATATAAATCTGAATATATAGAGAAAAATCTGGCTAAATACAAGAACATGCTCCTGTACTCTCCATTGTTGAACTCTATTTTCTCTGCCTCTAAATCTGCCTTGAATGTATGTTTCCCCAGAATAAGGTATAGATGACAGAACGTTGATTATATTGTGATCAAGCTCCATATCAGGGAGAGGTGTAAATCCCCCATTCTCTTCCAGCCATAGTTCCCTTCTGCGATTAAATAAAGTCCTGAGGCTAATACATAGCTTTTGAGATATGGTCCAACTAAAAACAATATCACGTAAATGTTCCTGGTGATTCCTTGAAATATTGTACCTAGTAAAGAGAAAAAATGCTTTTATTTATTTATATTTATTACATTTATTTATATTGGAATACCAAAACCGAACACAGTGACTCTTTGGCTACGTTCACACTGCAAGGCTTAATGCTCAATTCCCATTTTTTGAAAAATGCGATTTTTTTGCAAGGCCGTTCACATTTCCAATTAAATGCGACCTTTTGTGATCTCCTGTGTGAACGTGAAATGACCCAGAAGTTACCCGCATGCGCAGAAGAGTACTCAATGCTCAACAACGTCACTCGTTGTTTGCGGAAGTAGCTAACGTTAAACATGGATGTCAACAACAGTATAGTCAACAGCGGAGCTCTTTTTGCAATATTAAAGTTATTTTCCCAACGGAGCCAGCACAATTACAATCTTCTCGTTTTAAGAAGAAAATTAAAAATAAGGAGGAGAGCAAGGTTTTTGGCCATGGCGTTTTGTGGAGCAGTATTAGCAACGTCGGTACAGAGAAACGTGTGGGTGCGGAGTCGCAGCCAGGAGTGGTGGGATACTGATGTGAGTGGCTTCACTAATACAGAATTCATCAGTTCATCTTCTTATTCCCGCCTACTTCAACGCAGAATTATGACGTTTGTAGCGTATCAATGACGTACGGGTCGGATACATGTGGCCTGGCCATTCAGACGGAGGTCGCATTTCAAAAGATCGGATACGTATCGGATTCAGGACAACATACCCAAGTGGCCTGGGTCGCATTTGAAAAGATCGGATCTGTGTCGTTCAGACTGTCATGAAAAGATCAGATACTGGTCGCATAGGGGCAAAAAAATCGGAATTGGGTCGTTTCAGCCTGCAATGTGAACGTAGCCTTTAACACTGGACAAGAGTGTGCAAAATGTGTAGCCATGATGAATTGTGAGGACCTTTTGGCACTACGAACAGCCTTTTGTAAAATACAGTAAAAATACTCTATTTGGTTTAGATAAGTGATATGCACTTAGAGTAATTAATTTAGTACAGTATCTGCATTGATGCATTCAGGCATATTGTTTTAATAAAAATAATCATACCAAACACAAACTTTGAAAGGTATTGTGTATTACATATTAGGACCTCAACAAAAGGCCAAAAATCAAGTAAACATTAGCTTCCGTTAAGAAGAGAAAGTGATTGTGTGTGTGTGTGTGTGTGTGTGTGTGTGTGTGTGTGTGTGTGTGTGTGTGTGTGTGTGTGTGTGTGTGCTACTGTGTGACGACTCAGTCTATGGCTCACCCCAATGTTTTGTTCAGTTTCTTTCTCATCTGCTTTGGAGATTAAACAAACGCTCAGACAGGCCAAGATGAATTCTTGACACTGCCGGCTGTTAATTATGATGACTGCAATCGGTTTGTTAGGGGTGTGTAATTAGCTGTGTGTTCGGTGAATGGAAAGCCCTGCATTTATTCTGTCTGAAATGTGCTGAATGCTCTGAATGAATGTTTGATTGAATATGGATGACAAAGACCGAATCACCTCCTTTTGTCTTTCTTTTTTAAATTTTTTCAGAGAATTTTTTTTAAATCTCTCTGATTTCTAAACTCTTCACAGCAAAGACTTTGGCTAGCTGTATTTAGTAAGCTCATATCAAGATCAGGAGTTAAATGTGCAGCGAGATGTAATGTCTAGGGATCACCACATCTCTAACAGATGGAAGACGGTCTGTCTGGTATCTTCATGCTCAAGAGGACTAATATATGTAGACAACAACAACAACAACAACAACAAAAAACTATCTTGCATGGTTGTTCGGTCGGTCAGTAGAATCTAGAAAGACAGCAAAATTATAAACGCATACTATTGTGGTGGAGTGATATCCCTTAGAGTTAGGGTTTTCTTTTCATTCTGATACAAAGTATCAAAGCCAATATCTACACCAATAAGTTTTATGATTTTCGAGGATAAAACAAATAATTATAGCCAACAAACTTCAAATAGCCACAAAACAGGCCTAAACTGCAAATTATATACAACCCGAATTCCGGAAAAGTTGGGACGTTTTTAAAATTTTAATAAAATGAAAACTAAAGGAATTTCAAATCACATGAGCCAATATTTTATTCACAATAGAACATAGATAATGTAGCAAATGTTTAAACTGAGAAATTTTACACTTTTATCCACTTAATTAGCTCATTTAAAATTTAATGCCTGCTACAGGTCTCAAAAAAGTTGGCATGGGGGCAACAAATGGCTAAAAAAGCAAGCAGTTTTGAAAAGATTCAGCTGGGAGAACATCTAGTGATTAATTAAGTTAATTGATATCAGGTCTGTAACATGATTAGCTATAAAAGCTTTGTCTTAGAGAAGCAGAGTCTCTCAGAAGTAAAGATGGGCAGAGGCTCTCCAATCTGTGAAAGACTGCGTAAAAAAATTGTGGAAAACTTTAAAAACAATGTTCCTCAACGTCAAATTGCAAAGGCTTTGCAAATCTCATCATCTACAGTGCATAACATCATCAAAAGATTCAGAGAAACTGGAGAAATCTCTGTGCGTAAGGGACAAGGCCGGAGACCTTTATTGGATGCCCGTGGTCTTCGGGCTCTCAGACGACACTGCATCACTCATCGGCATGATTGTGTCAATGACATTACTAAATGGGCCCAGGAATACTTTCAGAAACCACTGTCGGTAAACACAATCCGCCGTGCCATCAGCAGATGCCAACTAAAGCTCTATCATGCAAAAAGGAAGCCATATGTGAACATGGTCCAGAAGCGCCGTCGTGTCCTGTGGGCCAAGGCTCATTTAAAATGGACTATTTCAAAGTGGAATAGTGTTTTATGGTCAGACGAGTCCAAATTTGACATTCTTGTTGGAAATCACGGACGCCGTGTCCTCCGGGCTAAAGAGGAGGGAGACCTTCCAGCATGTTATAAGCGTTCAGTTCAAAAGCCAGCATCTCTGATGGTATGGGGGTGCATAAGTGCATACGGTATGGGCAGCTTGCATGTTTTGGAAGGCTCTGTGAATGCTGAAAGGTATATAAAGGTTTTAGAGCAACATATGCTTCCCTCCAAACAACGTCTATTTTAGGGAAGGCCTTGTTTATTTCAGCAGGACAATGCAAAACCACATACTGCAGCTATAACAACAGCATGGCTTCGTCGTAGAAGAGTCCGGGTGCTAACCTGGCCTGCCTGCAGTCCAGATCTTTCACCTATAGAGAACATTTGGCGCATCATTAAACAAAAAATACGTCAAAGACGACCACGAACTCTTCAGCAGCTGGAAATCTATACAAGGCAAGAATGGGACCAAATTCCAACAGCAAAACTCCAGCAACTCATAGCCTCAATGCCCAGACGTCTTCAAACTGTTTTGAAAAGAAAAGGAGATGCTACACCATGGTAAACATGCCCCGTCCCAACTATTTTGAGACCTGTAGCAGAAATCAAAATTTAAATGAGCTCATTTTGTGCATAAAATTGTAAACTTTCTCAGTTTAAACATTTGCTATGTTATCTATGTTCTATTGTGAATAAAATATTGGCTCATGTGATTTGAAAGTCTTTTAGTTTTCATTTTATTAAAATTTAAAAAACGTCCCAACTTTTCCGGAATTCGGGTTGTATATATATATATATATACAACAATCAGACCATAATACATATCATATTTAGCTTTGTTTACATGCAGTGGAGAAAAATAAATTCTTCTTCTTTTTTCCTGTCATACCTCTGACAGGCAGTGTTCTCTGTGTCTTTGAGTGCTGTGGCTGAATACTGTCTGACTGCTTGCGCTTTTTAACATTTTTGCTCATGTTCACATGAGGACGAATAATTTCTATATTACACAACTATTTTTTAACCAAGTTAATATTTTTCACAGCTTATATAATATATTTTACTATTTTGTTTTGTTATGTTATGTTATATTTAAATATCATTCGTATAAATTATTACAAAGTAAGGATCATGAAGTAGGATTGATCATATTGTGAGAACTTATCCACTTAATACTGTTTCCAGAAGTGTCTTGTATCTGAAGATTGATCCAGTCATCCCTAATGCATACTCTCAAAATATCAGCCACAATAAAGGCTGAATCCATCTCTTCCTGTTAGTATGTGTGAATGTGAGGAGCCGACAGCATTAATGCAGTCCAGTGTTTATCAGTGTCTACAGCAACTATCTCCTCTCTCTACTGGCCTGTCTCTGAACTCCTCTCAAATGGGAGCACACCAGCAGCACAAAACTCTCCTCTCGCTCCTCTCTCCTTTTCTCTGGCATCAAACAGCAGAATTAAACCTTTGATAGTGCACGTAACTTTGAGTTTAAATGCAGCAGATCCCAACCGTGTGTGAGGCTATAAAGTGACCAACAATAATATGAGTTCTTATCTTTACTCAGATTTTACTGCTGTTCAGTTAATTCTTCTGTTAATTTGTGAATTTTTTTAGCAGTAGAGCTGTTTGAATAATTTTAGTCATTCTTGGGGTTACAGGGTTTATGGCATGCTGTTGTCATGGCAAGTTGAAAAATTTAAAAACCAAATTTATATTAACATGCATATGGTTTTTTGTGGCAATCAACATTATGCCACAAAGGCTGTCAATTTAGCTTAACTTGCACTTAACCCAGAACATCCCTTTAACCATTAAACTACACCACTTGGCCACTGGACAGACACTGATGTGAAGCTGCATGTTAGCGACCCTCTATCCACCTACACACATACACAAGTTACTCATCCCTTCTGTTTAAAAATCACAGATTCACTCTCTGTGGCTTTAGATGAAAGATAAGTCTAAAGAATGTGAAGAAAGCTCAGAAGTGCATTTTCTCACACTCATCATGCAGCACTTGAGTAGTGACAGATGCACCTGTTTTACTCTTAGATGTCTGACCTCTTTCACCCTCAGTGAGCCATCCAGATGTCAAGTAAAATGTATTCTTAAAAAACATTGTTAAACCTTATTACATTGCTTCTGCTCTTCAGATTATGTAATTATTTGAGATGCTAAGAAGAAAATGAGATAAAATGTACTAAGGATGCTAGGGAACAGATCACAGCACAGAACATCCAAAATAAGCAGATATGCAGCAAACTGAACTCAGCAAGACAGGGAAATGAAACTAAATCTTTCTTTATAATTGAGGCAGAGACCAAGTTCACAGTGTTCCACAACACTTAGTAGATGACTAATAGCATGGACATTAACTTTAAGTCAACACCAAAATGTATAATGTAAATAAAATTACCAAATATCAACCAGCTACACGAAAGGATTGAATATGTCCCCTCGCGCGCATTAAGAGCCTATACTGTTCCATTTTACGCACAGGTGTAAATAGCAGTGTGACTGTTAAATTTGCCCCAAACACTTTGTAATTGCATTTGACACTTTGGTGAAGGAACGGTAAGCTGCGCACTTACGGGTGCCATCGAAACGGGTGGCGATGGTGTCGAGGAAGGTGTTCTGCGGGGCCAGCAAACCTCTCATCACAGGCATCCTGGGGCGGGTCGACTGCGTCCTCCTCCCTCCTCTTCGCCCTGCAGGGTCAGAGGACTCCTGCTCAGCCCCGAACCCGGGTAAAAATCGGGATGTTCCGGGCGCGCATCCTAGACCCTGCAGGAGCGCCCCGATCCGTGATACGCGCGGCTCCACTTTGGCAGCTCAACAGTGACCATATCCTTTAACGAAAAGCCCACATATCTGCCTTACATCGTGTCATAAAGAGGAAAATCCGCGTTCGTGTCTTTGTAAGTCAGGTGCTTGGAGATCAGATAAACCCGTGCGTAACGGTAGCGCTGGAGACCGGAGCTCTGACTGGTGAGGAGACTGCGCACTGATGCTGTGTGGATTCCTGGCACCAAGAGCCTTGCTTTCTACATCTACAGTATATAACTGGCTTTCTCTAGTTGCTATAACTAGCAGATGTCACGTCACGTGGTGAGCATGAGTCTGGTAAAGAGGCTAGAACCCTACTAGTTTTATTTTTATTAAAGACTGTTTATTCAGATGAAATGATCCATAAACAGACCAAATTTTGATTTTGTTAGAAATTTTTCATACAAAAATGAAAAAAATATTTAGTGACTGTGGACGGTTCTTACTGTTTCCTAATTTTGCACGTAAAAATTATATATTTTTTTATTTAAGGGGCAATTACTTGACGTGATATACTTAATTTGAATCCAAAAAATGACATTCAAATTACTTGAATTGTCTAAATCTCATTGCTAGTGAATAAATCTGTCAAGGTAATGTAACCGTAACTGTAAAGGAAATGTTGGCATGGTTGAAAGAACCTCAGAAAAAAAAATTACTAACAGAACTTAAAAATATAGATATTTTATACCTTATATTACAATAGACTGTATGATTATAACCCATGTTTTATAATATAATAAAGTGCATATAGTATGACAACATTGTCTGTTAATTCACAGCCCAAGGCAAGTATTTTAGACAATTATTAAAATATTTTTTTTTACAACATTTAAATGTTTTTGAAGTTTTGAACACTTGTTCTAAATAGATTCCTCCATTTTATCTTGTTCGACATCCTTAATTGTCATTGATTCATAAATCAAACAGTATAACTATGTGCAAGAGTGTTTTACTGCTATTCCTGACTATTTCTTTTAATTTTTTTATTTAATTTTTTTATTTTTTTACATGATCAATGTGTTTGTGCTCAATTATAATAAAACAGAATAATAAGGTGGTGGGGGGGGGTATTTACTGTTATTTTTCTCCTGTGCGACAGAAGAAATTAAATACAATGTCTCCACCAAACAACTTATAACAAGAAAAACAACTGAATATGTAATTTGGCACAGGCAATAAATACAATTTCACAACTCACCACTGTGGTAGTACTGTAGTTCAAAGAAAAAAATAAAATAAAAAACATACATGGCAAGTTACTGTATATATAACTTTATCACATTTTTCACCTAAAACTTAGAGGTCACCTCGGCCTGCAGACTCCAGATTCCAAAATATTCCAAAGGCCGGCATACTTACAGACTTTAAAAGATATTAGTAGGCCACAGCTGTTATCCAAAACACTTATGTCCATCCTATTTCATACATTTTGCAATCAGGGTTCCCTTGTTATGTCTTGCATTGCTATAAAATCAGGATTCCCTTGCTATGTCTTGCATTGCTATACAAATGTACTAACTAAATAAAAGGCAGAAAATTGCGACATCTGCCGGTAAGTATGAATTCTGCATTCACACAGGAGACTGCTCAGTGCTCATTTTGACAATATCACTCCCTTACTGTTAAAGCAAACTTGGAGGATAAGCACATCGTTCAACACCGAAGGTTGCGTTAAAAGCAAGCAGAAGGAGTACTGAAATTAGGTAAAAGGGAGTAGACTTGCAGAAAAGGGGGGAAATGGGCGGGGCTTTGGTGTTCTAAATAATATTCTAGTTCTAAATAAAGTCATCCGTGTCATTCATTATTCATCTGTAAAGTAATAATGCAAAAAAAAAAATAATTAACTGCAATTATATATAAAGAATTCTACAATTTTGTTAACCAAAAGTTTTAAACAAAGACAGGTTTGTATTTCAAATGTACGGATTTATGGATTTTTATTTTTTATTTTTCGAAAATTTGTTATTGATATTTTTGGGACATTGAAGACCTTTATGATGTGGATAAGTATGAGTCAATTTATTTTTTTTATTTTTTTATTATTATTTATTTATTTTTTCAAGAAAATATTGGGTTTAACATTAACTTAAAAAAGCCACGGGGAAACCAATGCAGAACAACGTATAACACCCGCTCTTTGCTCAGATAGAGTTACGATACTGAAGTTAGACTATTGTACCGGCCTGGAGTTATTTGGTATTTTGCATTTGTTTTACTGTCCATTATTAAAATCTGCCGCGTTTAAATTACGGAGTAGCCTAAACTTGTGTACTTACATCTGTCACTGAAGCACTTTATTAAGCAAACTAATTAGATAGATTGCAATCTAACAGCTCCATAAAATAAAGCACTAGTAACAAGCAAAGTCTAACTTGCCAACAATAATCATAAATAATAATAAAAAAAATATTTATTTTTATTACATTATTCATTTAGCTGATTTTAAATGTTTAAAAATGTGGAAACCTTTAAAATAAGTTGACAGTAAGTAATAAACATTATTGAGTAGTTGAGTATTGTGCATTTTTCCTTAGTTGTTTAATGATTTTAATGGAACTGGAATCGGAACCGGAACTATTAGGTGGAACCGGAACCAGAAATTTTCTAACTATTCCCAACCTTAGTTTGGACTCAAATGCTGTGTCAATGTACAGTAGCATAATAATACAAAATCAATTATAGTTCGCAATTAAATTCATATCCTACCTTTTCTTGTAACCTGATAAAAATCCATGGCAGTGAACGTCATCAGATTTTTATTTTTTAATCCACAAGCATTCTGAGCATTATTACTTTCTGGCTTTCACACCAACCCACAAGTCTTCCTTTTAGGCTACTTTTATTCAGTTAGATATAAAACAAATTAGGCTTAATCATTTTATGTTAGTAGGCAAAACATTGCAAATACATTTGTTGCAAAATGGTATCCCCTCGCATGTTTAACTTTTTGACTGGTTGTTACAGTTAGAAAAACAATAAATACAGTCACATTATATGTTAAAGCCTGAGATAGCCCGTGATCACTAGATTTCATAGAGGTGTAACCATAATGATTTTGTAAATGGTGATCAGCAACCTAATATTGATAATGTGTAAATTAATGCCTTTTGCCTTGGCATGACTTCTTACTTTTTACAGACAATGCAAAGGCATAGACCACAGTAAAAATAGAGGTGAAAATCAAGTTTAAGCCCAATATTTTTATGTAGATGATTTTAATTACTAAAACATCTACTTGCAAGATTTCCAGTGTCCTACGTAA
The DNA here is from genome assembly GCF_963082965.1 of Carassius carassius. Taxonomy (NCBI): domain Eukaryota; kingdom Metazoa; phylum Chordata; class Actinopteri; order Cypriniformes; family Cyprinidae; genus Carassius; species Carassius carassius. Next base: position 19,607,197 of record NC_081765.1, read on the forward strand.
TTAATTTGGCTGGATGAATATAAATTAAAAAATGTTCTCAGCTCCACACGCCAGCAAGTTAAGGTTTTTTGTCTTTGTAGGGCAGAATGGTAAATGATTCGTGCATAGGTTTGTCTTGCATATAATGGGCTAATTTACAAAAAAAAAAAAAAAAAAAATATATATATATATATATATATATATATATATATATATATATATATATATATATATATATATATATATATATATATATATATATAATATTATATTTTATAAAATATATATAATTTTTTTTTAAATATAGTGAATATCTGATACACTAAAATATTTTGTATTCTAAAATAGTTTTTATTTGATATATTCAAAGTCATTCCTTAATTATTGGCCATTTTATTTTAATTGTAAAAAGAAAAGAAAATGGATTTGTGATCCCATATTTTGAGCTGCATAGCGTCCCCTGGAGGAAGACAGGTGCCTGTCCCACTGCAAACAGCTATTATCCAGGAACCTAAATTCCTCCCAATAGGGTTCATAATGAAGGAGGGACTGTATAGTTCCGTATTCTCTTGGATTGGTGGAGGATTATCTGATTGAAAAAGTACATGTATGAGGAGAGCTGGAGAGCCTATGCCATCCACTCAGCTGATAGGAAACAACGCCTTCCAAGACTAGTCCAAAAACCTTCAAGCCTCCATACGACACATCAACCATCTGATATTTCTCCATTTACTCCGGTACATCCTCAAAAGAAAAGGTAGGCGTAGTATATTGAGTCGCGATCGTTCAAAATCGCCGGTAAATCCCATTACATTAGCTGTTTTTTTTTTTTCATCTGACGTTTCCTGCAAAGTACCGAGCATTCCTGATGAAGCACTGTTAAAGTGATACATTCATCAAAAAAAAAAAAAACACAGGCTTTGAAACCTCGGTGGTCATATATAAATTGTATAGTATATACTACTATATATGTATACATATATAAATAATTAATTGTTTTTGTCGCATTAATAATTTTTACGACTGTTTATAGAAGTAGCCCCTACATTAGTCTTCTAAAGCCTCATTATCTACAACTCTTTTATTAAAATATGAATATATGTTTGGGATTGCTCGCGTTGTATTTGACCTATGTCCTAATTGTTTTGTTACGTAACCAGTGACAGTTTGTGGAACTGCAACAAGAACACAGTTTATACTAAGATACACTGAATCTCTCAGTGGTGGATAAAAGGCCTGTGTCATGTTACACAATTGCTGCCTGTGTGTAAGGTGCTGTTACATTAGTTGCATGAGAATAGCTGATGTCTCTCACAAAAGCTGGTACATCCGATTGTACTTGCATAATTCAGAGTAACTAAAAGAACAGCAGGTCCTTTTACTATATCTCAAAATACCACAGTAGTACCATGCATATCTGAAAAACTAAGGTATTACTATTGCTAATTATGGAAAACCATACAAACTACTGACTTCTAAATCTAGTTTGTAGGCTCAAAAATGCTGGCCGTTAAAACAGGTTTAAGGCAGAAATGCTGACTCACAGGTTGTGTAACTTTTCTCAATGCAATCTATTCATTCTTCATTATTAAAGCCACAATACATCTTTACATATAACCATCATTGGTTTTGCAGGGTCCAGAATGTCTCAGAAGATCAAAGCAGGTTCTGTGGTCGAGATGCAGGGAGATGAGATGACCAGAGTAATATGGGAGCTCATAAAAGAGAAACTCATTTTCCCTTATCTGGAGCTCGACCTGCACAGGTGAGATTAAGTGTGTGTGTCCCATTCACGTCAGCAGGTGCGCATTTCTCTCATTATGTCTGATTTCCCTTGTGAATACTCAGATTTCAGCCAGTATGTTAATCTGATTTAATGTCATTTTGCTGCCAATTAGTGGTTTCTTACAGTAATTTAACATGGTAACCATAACACTAAAGTTAATGCCATATTATCATTCTTTGCACTGTGAAACCATTATAAGGTCATTTTTAATTTTCAGTTTCAGTTACTTTGATATTTAAAACTAATATGACACAGATTTATTTTAGTAACTAATATTACTAACGATATTCGTGCCACTGAGCAGTTACCTGCCAGGTTTTACAAATATTTCCTATTGGTAAGTACAATGTGGTAATTCTCAAAGCCAAAGGGAAATGTTATCATCCTATAAGTAAGCACTCACTTTTATTACCTAACATCACTTTTTGTCAGCATCCGTACTTTGAACTTTATAGGTTATGGTTTGATCTGAGTGGCTCTTTAACTAGAAAGACCTGTTTTTTGTTTAAAATAAATGAAGTATTCAGCATAGTTCATGAACTTGACCTAAAGATTTGAAGAATAGTTGCAAGGTGAAATGTTGGTGGGTTATCGGTCTGATAAGAGTATTATCAGTACGTTAGCAAACAAGGTGTCGTCACTTAAGGGGGATCTCTTGACGCCTGTCCATTCAGTCATTACCACTGAACCTCGGACTGGTCTTTGAGCTTGTATCGTAAGATTGTTTGCATATGTTTACCTCTCATTTGTGCTTTTAGTTGTTTTGTTTTTTTGAATGCGATCTATACCTAACAGGTTTTCTTAGATGGATTGAACAAGTCAAAAGCACCCCCATTTAGTTATTTTGAAGTCCTCTAGCGCCACCAACAGATTTTCAGAATCATTACCATGGAGTGGAAGGAAAGCTGGTGAAAGGTCACATCATACTTAACACAAAAGTGAGGACACGGAACAAGAAGTGTATGGGAACGTTCCTCACCCCTGTCAGTAGAGCTGTATTGTAGCTCTGGGATGCTCTCTCTGAAGTGTATATGTTAAGTGTCTCACACTCTTCCTCACTGGTTGTAGAGTCTCTGAGAGGAGGCTTTCATCAGTTCAGTCACGTATATGCAGAACAGATGAGGCCTTTCATTTGCTTTTAGCAGCTGAGAGCACGAGTGAATTTAAATCAGTGTGGAAAACTCTTGATGGTGCATGGCTGTTCGAAGATTTGAAGGCTTGTTTTTGGTAGCTGATAATCATCTACTGTATGTTTTTTATTATTTCATAACCATACCCACACAGACTATGTGCATAGGTAACAGAAATAGCTTTAATAGGGATATGTTTAATTTTATGTATTTTTTTTTCTGCCACCCACAATGTGTTTAATTAAAGTGTAATGTACAGTAAGCTACTGTATAAAGTGCATAATCCCCCCTTTCCATTTGATTGAACATCAATAATATAACTTTTTTTACAATAATAGACCTTTTACCAAAAGAGGTAATTTGCAAAAATCAAAGAAATGCATAATGATTGTTAATATGTCAATAACTTCATGGAATAATTCTCATAGATGAGCAAAACTCATAAGGTTTCTTTTTTTGCTCTCTGTGTGGCAGCTATGACCTGGGAATGGAGAACCGTGATGCCACAGATGACAAGGTGACTGTTGAGGCGGCGGAGGCTGTGAGGCGCTACAGTGTCGGCATCAAGTGCGCCACCATCACTCCTGATGAGAAGCGCGTGGAGGAGTTCAAGCTCAAGAAGATGTGGCCCTCTCCTAACGGAACAATCCGGAACATCCTTGGAGGAACTGTGTTCCGAGAGGCTATTATCTGCAAAAACATTCCCCGATTGGTTTCAGGCTGGATCAAGCCTATAATTATTGGCAGGCACGCACATGGAGACCAGGTAGGGAGCTCTTCCTAGTGCATGTATTAGAATATCTGTAATTAAGCCTTATTGTGAATTTGTTCTGGAATTTTTTTTTTGGTTGGATCTTTTTGGTGTTTCGTCAAAGTTTACATCATAACTAAGCAATCATCATTTAATATTGGTGAAATCACATTACAGGTAAAAGGTCTCCTGAGATATTCTGTCTTTTTAAATTTGAACAGTACAAGGCTACAGATTTCGTTGTTCCCGGTCCTGGAACGGTGGAAATGACATACACGCCTAAAAATGGAGGAGAGCCGCTCAAGTTTGTTGTCCATGACTTTAAAGGTAGCCTACATTGATTTAAAAATTTCCATTAGAAGTAGTAAGTCATCCGGGAACTTTTCGCATACTATTTTATGAATACTGTGAATTCTGTTCACACATTGTTTTTTGCCTATTTCATAGCAGGGAAGTCTGAGATGTTGAATGCAGCCCTTCTGTATGTCAGAAATATCTCTGTATGGTGATGTCATCACAGTGGACTGTCACCTGTTTGATCATTGAGCATGTTTGTCTTGTCAGAGTTACAGTCTGAAGCCATATGGCACTGTCCTGGGACTGCAAATAGTGTTTAGATGAAATGGATTTTGTGCAAAGATTTGATATTTGATTTGAAATTATTGGAACATAGCCTAGTTGTTTCTAAATCTAATTGTCACAAGCATATCTGCTTTTAGACCAGGTTTTCTTGACACTTTGTGTGATTCTGTATGTTTAGGTACCGGTGGAGTTGCTCTGGGGATGTACAACACAGACAGTTCAATCCGGGACTTTGCTCATAGCTCTTTCAAGATGGGGTTGAACAAAGGCTGGCCGATGTACCTCAGCACCAAGAACACCATCTTGAAGAAATATGATGGCCGTTTCAAAGATATTTTCCAGGAAATTTATGACAAGTGAGTCCTCGGTGAAATGGTTTCTTATGAACTGTCATTGAATAAATTCCCCCCAGTAAATTTATTGTTTTTTTTTTAACTAAAGAAAATGGGTCTGAAACGGCATAAATTTAAAAGCCTCTGTGTAAATCAATAAAATTTTTCCTTACAAAAGGTTTTCTTTTGTCCTGGCATCTAAGCATGAATGTCTACTCATAATGTATGCACATATTAAATAAGATGACAGAGCGGCAAACGATGAGAAGTGAATTCAGAAAAAAATTAAACGGAGCATTCTGACACTGTGTGTGCTGCAGAGAGTACAAGGCTCAGTACGAAGCCAAAGGCATCTGGTATGAGCATCGGCTGATTGATGACATGGTGGCTCAGGCCATGAAGTCTGAAGGCGGATTTATCTGGGCCTGCAAGAACTATGATGGAGACGTGCAATCAGACTCTGTAGCTCAGGGTGAGTAATGATACAAAATTATTATTGATAATTAATACTTATATTTGCACCCCACAAATGCCGAAAGAGTTACCAGATACCAAAAAGAAATGTTTTCAATTAATGCTTTTGTCCAGTATATTAAAATAGTTCTAATCAGATAAATGCAGTCTTGGTGAGCACTAGGCGCTTTATTTTATTTAAAACATTAAACCATCTTACTAACAGCAATCTTTTGTTAAAAAATTTGTTAAAAGCTGTTAAAATTTGTGCATGTTTTTGTGGTGGCTTGGTGTGAATTTGCTTTAAAACCTATCATGCATTTGCGTAATGTCATTACACAGTAAAGGTATTATGGAAAGTACCATGAAAATGAATTTATAGTGAGTAATCTCTCTGTTCTCTGTCTCTAGGTTATGGGTCATTGGGTATGATGACCAGTGTGCTTGTGTGTCCTGATGGGCGTACAGTAGAAGCTGAGGCAGCCCATGGCACAGTTACACGGCACTATCGCATGCACCAGCAGGGCAAAGAGACGTCCACCAACCCTATTGGTGAGGAAAACATACTTCCTTTACTTCCACTCTTAATCAATAAAATCCACAGATGATGCACACAAAACAGTTTTTCATGATCAATTTTTTCCCATTAGCCTCCATCTTTGCGTGGACACGAGGGCTGCTGCACCGGGCGGAGCTTGATAAGAACGCACAGCTGCAGGTGTTTGCTGAGGCACTGGAGGCCGTTTGTGTCGAGACCATTGAAGCTGGTTTCATGACCAAGGACCTGGCCATCTGCATCAAGGGCATGTCTGAGTACGTCCATTATCTACTCTAGGACACTACTATTTATTGGGGCTCAGTGGAGATATTTGGTGTTGAGTGGTGTTGAACTGCATGAATTCAGTGTTCAATGCATGATATAGCATAAAAAAAAAACATGAAAACTTGATTAAAAAAAAAATGCAGATTTTAAAGGACAGCAACAAAACATTATTAGGCTGTGATTAGGCTGTGTAATGATATTTTATATGTATTTTTTCTGTTTATTTCTTTGCAGTGTCAAACGCTCCGATTACCTCAACACTTTTGAGTTCTTGGACAAACTGGCTGAGAATCTGAAGATTAAGTTGTCAAGTCAACCCAAACTGTAAAGCTGCTGGGTGATGATGGGGCGTTAACACATGCACACACTAAGCTCAACCCTCACATCACGTCAAGCTGCGGACTGTTTTAGTCTCATTTCCTGTTTGCAGGGGACTAAAGACCAGTCCAGTAGGGGGAGCAGTGCACTTTCAACTGGAAGATAAGAAAGTGTCTTTTTAAATGGAAGGAGCCACTGTAACCTTCATTATGCTTTTAAAAACAAATTTGAAGCATTCATATAGTAACTTTTATCACGGTTTATACATTTTAACATTGCAACATTTTTTATTTTATTTTTTATCATATCCCCTGTAGTGCAAAAAATATGTTCTGCTATCTATCAGGTGCTTGAACACCTGTTGCTTTATTGTCTGAGTGTGTAGTTGTCTTGTCTTCGGGCATTCACTCTTGAAGCCATCCCAAGAACAGTGAGATCAACTGAAGTACTGGTAGTTCTCACCTGTAGACATTCCTGTTCATTGTTCACTCAGTTCACACCACTGTCTGTCACTGCATTACAAATGAATTCCCTTATATGGTTCTGTTTATGTCAGTCTGTGTGCTTATGTGATTAGGTCTTGTGCAGTTATGACATCAATAATAAATTAGGCTTTTTAAGAAGAATATCTCATGTGTTTTGTCACTGTCTGGTCATGTTTTTATTTATTTTTTATTAATTTTATTTTTTATTAAGAAATAAATATTTTTATTTGGCGAAGATGCAATGAAATGATTTATGTTCCAAAGATCTATATATTTTTTTTAATCTGTGCTGTTCTTTTGAACTTTATATCTTTTTTAATAATCTTGAATAAACACTATAAAAATTTCCACAAAAATATTAAACGGAACAACCTTTTGCAGCATTGATAATCAACAATCACCAAATCAGCATCACAATTTCCACAAAGATATTAAGCAGCAGGATCGTTAACATCACTGATGAAAATCAACAATCACCATATCAGCATTAGAGTGATTTTTAAAGGATCATGAAAATTCAGGTTTACCATCACAGGAATGAAATATATATAATATATGCTATTACAATAGATAGCAGTTATTTAAAATTGTAATATTGCCCAACTTTTTTTTTATTATTATTGTATGCTTGATTTTACCAATCTCACACTTTTGAATGGTAGTGTACATAATGAACTACGAAACTTTAGAACTTAGAACTTATTGTGGTGTCTGTCTCCAGCTGCTCGATGAAATCATTGATTAGAGGTTCCGACACACATCATTCACTAGATGGCAGCACGATGACGTCCACACGGACAGCCTCTTAAACGGAGCCTGGACGATGTTAAAGCGAATAACAGAGGATTTTCGAATTAATTCGCTTTTAATAGTATTATTTTATTGTTTTCATTTGTATTATTATTAAACATTAAATTGTTCATGTATTTATTTGGAAGAATTTTGAAATCAGTGTTTGAAGGGAAATAAATTAATTAAAACATGAAAACCAAGTCTGAACATAGATTGCTACCAAAATTTGAATGTAAACAGACGGGCCAAAAAATTGGATATGGTCAAAAGATCGGATCTGTGCATTAAGACATGCAGTGCAGCCCAAGTTTTCTTCTTTACTTTATTAGATATCTGTGACAATGGTTTACCTGAGAGAGAGAGGGAGAGAGAGAGATGCCTCAGAGTGTCACCATTGTGCCGTGATAATTGGATTCTCCATGTGTGAATGGAGACTCATTCACGAGCGTTGTTAGTGTAAAGATTACTATTGTGCTGCGGGAAGTAAGGCCTTGTGAATATGTAATAGAGGCTAGTGGTAATTCCGACGTTAATTACGTAAAACAAGAACAAGCTGAGGTCACTGTAGCACCATAAAGGCCACTGCTAATCAAACCCCGCCCCAAAATATTTAATTGGGCAATTCAACTACGCATCACCTGTCAAAAAAAGTTCAAACTTTGGATTCAGTTCAGAAAAATCAGAGATTTCAGATTTTTTTTATATTTCATTTTAAATGAATAACTGTATATTCATTTCAAAATATATTACATAGAGTTTTTAATATTAATTTTCATTTTTTTATGTGACTTAAATTTCTTCATACTTTTTTGGCTATTTTGTAATATATTTTAAATGTATTTATAATGTTCAAAATATATTTACAAAAAAATATACAAAAATATTTTAGTTTTTTACAACCAATGGGACATAGTTACAACATTCTCACAGGTCACAAAAAGTCAACATAAAAACTGCATTATTTGTAGCACCAAGAACACCAGCATGTCTGACCTTTCAAAGTACATGGATGTTGAAAATTAAAGGGGTTATATGATGCGATTTAAATTTTTCCTTTATCTTTAGAGTGTTTCAAGCTCTTGGTGCATGAAGAAGATCTGTAAAATTGCAAAGACTAAAGTCTCAAATCCAAAGAGATATTCTTTATCAAAGTTAAAACTTGTCCACACCTTACCAAAACACCTCCTTTAAACACGTCTACGTCACTGTGTGGGAAAATTTGCATAATGCCACCCAAATGTTCATGCAAAGAAAGAAGCGTAATTTTTATTCTCGCTGCCATGTTGTGGAGATGCTGTGTGTTTCTTTGTGAAAGCGAAACTACTTTGTTTGGCCTTCCAAAAGAGGATGATATCCGGTTCATTATGCCTAGAGCTGATTCATGCTGGTCACTGAGGAAATACTTCAACTTGGAGCTGTGGATCACCAGATCGAGTCCAGCCTGGTGTCGTCACATGTGTCATTTGGCGAATCCGCCGTTCTCTAACCCGCCTGCCGTTCCACACTCAAGCCCGCAGTGTGTGACGCATTTTATGGAGGAGTGTTTCCTGAACCTGCAGACTAGCCTACAATGGGTCTGTGCTCAAAGTCTGTTCTATAAAGTGGGGCAGTTCCAACTTTGCAAGGATAGTCTGGCGCTTCTGACTCACAGCCTGTAAATCATTTTTTTAATATTTTAAGAATTTGCCACTGATGATTCAAACGGGAGTTTTGAGCAGTGTAGAATAGCGGTTGTTGTTTGTTGTTTCTCCGATCACAAATGCAGACATGGTTTTATGTTTACACAGCATGATTACCAACACTTAAAAACACAGTATAAGTCATTATAATCAGTAATTATGTCCCCACTGCAAAAAAATGCCTATTTGTAATGGGTTTTATTGTTTTTGTCTCGTCGTGCTGGGAGACGGCATCACAGTAGGTTAAGGGGCGTAACATTTCCATCACACACTTGAGGTATTCAGCAAAACACAACACACTGGATAGCTGGCCAATCAGTGTACACCTCGCTTTTCAAAACGATGAGCTTTGTAAAAATCGATGTGTTTCAGGAAGGCGGAGCACAGAGGAGAAACAATTATGTGGAAAATAACCTTAAACCGCATAAAAACATTTCATTACACCAAATTCACAATGTAATGTTCTTTTTAGCAGTCATATGACCCCTTTAATTAACAGATGGATGATTGAGATATGGCTTGAAGTTGTTTTTGTCTCTCTCTGTCTGAGAGTACACCTTACTCCTGTTGGGAACGCAGTGGTTTCCATGGGGACTCATAGCCACTCTACTCTTCAAAAGCGGGCCGGGCAGAGGCAGAGGGGCCCTTTGTGTTGGAGAGGAAAGCATGGAACAACGCAGGGTAGATGAAAGCCCTGCTATCCTTACGTCCAATCATAATTTAGTAATCAGTGCTGGAGCACAGAATCCAAATAGACACTGAGAAAACAAACAGAGAAAAGGAGAGGCTTGTGGGTCAAGATTTGAGCAAGAGAGAGAGAGAGAGAGATCGGAGACTGATATGAGGGTAAATTTCAAAGAGATAAAGGAATAGTTGTGCTGTGGCTCAGGCTTGTTTTTTC